>NC_134402.1:136347857-137036221 GCF_038048845.1 Mixophyes fleayi
TGAATCATGAATTGAATCATGAATCATGAATCATGAATTGAATCATGAATCATGAATTGAATCATGAATCATGAAATGAATCATGAATCATGAATTGAATCATGAATTGAATCATGAATCATGAATTGAATCATGAATCATGAATCTTGAATTGAATCATGAATCATGAATTAAATCATGAATCATGAATCAGGAATTGAATCATGAATTGAATCATGAATCATGAATCATGAATTGAATCATGAATCTTGAATCATGATATTTTGAATATCATGAATCATAAATTGAATCATGAATCATGAATGATGAATCATGAATCAGGAATTGAATCATGAATCATGAATCATGAATCATGATTTGAATCATGAATCATGAATTGAATCAAATATTGAATCATGAATCATGAATTGAATCATGAATCTTTAATCCTGAATTGAATCATGAATCATGAATTGAATCATGAATTGAATCATGAATTGAATCATGAATCATGAATCAGGAATCAGGAATCATAATTAAAATCATGAATCATGAATCGAATAATGAATCATGAATTATTATTATTATTATTATTATTTATTTGTTAGGCGCCACAAGGTTTCCGCAGCGCCGTACATAATACAAACAGGAGACCATACAGGGTGACATAGTACACAGCAATACACACAAAGTACCAATACTTCAGAACTCCGGGCAGACATATGAGTGAAGATGGAGTAGAAGAACAGGTATGGAGACAGGAGGGGAGAGGGGCCCTGCTCATACGAGCTCACATCCTAAGGGAGGGTGGACAAACAGGTACAGGAGGGAGCCATTAAAGTAAGGGAGAGAAGGGTGGGGCTGGTGGAGAGAGGGGAGAACAAGAGAAGGATGTTTGCGAAGGTGCAACGAGGTAAGGGTTAAGTGGATTGTTGGTAGGCTTTGAGGAACAGGTGAGTTTTGAGTGCCCGTTTGAAGGAGCACAGACTGGGTGAGAGACGGATGGAGCGAGGGAGGTCGTTCCAGTGGAGGGGAGCAGCTCGGGAGAAGTCTTGGATTCTGGAGTGGGAAGATGTGATCAGAGTAGAGGAGAGGCGACGGTCGTTGGCCGAGCGCAGGGAGCGGGCAGGGGTGTGAATGGTGAGGAGGTTGGAGATGTAGGGGGCAGTAGACTGGGAGAGGGCTTTGTAAGTGGTGGTGAGGAGCTTGAAAAGGATCCTGTAGGGGAAGGGGAGCCAGTGTAAGGCACGGTAGAGAGGGGAGGCGGAGGAGGAGCGGCGTGAGAGAAAGATGAGTCGGGCGGCCGCATTAAGAACAGAGCGAAGGGGGGCGAGGTGGGAGAGGGGGAGGCCAGTAAGGAGAAGGTTGCAGTAGTCGAGGCGGGAGATGATGAGAGCATGTATGATGGTTTTGGTGGCATCTTGTGAGAGGAAGGGCCGGATGCGGGCAATGTTACGCAGCTGGAAGCGGCAGGTTTGGGCTAGAGATTGGATGTGGGGGACAAAAGAGAGAGAGGAGTCAAGGGTGACACCCAGGCAGCGGAGCTGGGTGACAGAGGAGATGGTTGAATTATTAACCACGATGGAGAGGTTGTGGTGAGAGGGGAGCCTGGGGGGAGGGAAGACAATTAGTTCAGTTTTAGAGATATTAATTTTGAGAAAGCGCGAGGACATCCAGGAGGAGATGGCAGAGAGGCAGTCAGATACACGAGAGAGGAGAGTGGGAGAGAGATCAGGAGAAGATACGTAGAGCTGGATGTCGTCAGCATAGAGGTGATACTGAAGACCATAGGAGGAGATGAGAGTCCCGAGTGAGGAAGTGTAGAGCGAGAATAGTAGGGGGCCGAGAACAGAGCCCTGGGGGACACCAACCGGGAGAGGGGAAGGGGTGGAGGCAGAGCCAGATGTGGAGACAGAGAAGGTGCGGTTGGCGAGATAAGAGCAGAACCAGGCGTGGACAGAACCAGAGAGGCCAAGAGAGAGAAGAGTTTGCAGAAGGAGGGGGTGATCCACAGTGTCAAAGGCCGCAGAGAGGTCGAGGAGGATGAGTATGGAGAAGTGACCCCTGGATTTGGCTGAGAGGAGGTCGTTGGTGACTTTGGCCAGGGCGGTTTCAGTAGAGTGGAGGGGGCGGTAGCCAGATTGGAGAGGGTCGAGGAGGGAATTGTCTGAGAGGTAATTGGTGAGACGACAGCAGACTATCCGCTCAAGTAATTTGGAGGCATAGGGGAGAAGTGAGATGGGGCGATAGTTGGCGAGGGAGGTGGGGTCAAGATTGGGTTTTTTGAGGATGGGAGAGATGAGAGCGTGTTTGAATGAGGAGGGTACAACACCTGAGGCGAGTGATAAGTTGAGTAGGTGTGCAAGGTAGGAGCAGGCAGTAAGAGAGAGAGAACGAAGGAGGTTAGAGGGGATGGGATCAAGCGGACAGGTGGAGGGTGGAGAGGAAAGAATAAGGGAGCGAACTTCATCGCCAGATGTGGGGTGGAAGGAGCACCAGAGTTGCGTGTTGGATGGGGGTGGAGCAATAGGGGCAGGGGGAGAGGGGGAGGAAGAAGAGATGTTGAGTCTGATGGCCTCAATTTTGGAAGTGAAAAAAATGGCGAAGTCAGCAGCGGTGAGGGAAAGTGGGACTGGAGGAGAGGGGGGAGAAAGGAGGGAGTTGAAGGTTGCGAAGAGGCGGCGGGGATTAGAGGACTGAGAAGAGATGAGGGATTTAAAGAAGGTGTGTTTAGCAAGGGAGAGGGCAGAGCAGAAAGAGGAGAGGATGAATTTGAAGTGAAGGAAGTCAGCGAGGGAGCGAGATTTCCTCCAGAGGCGTTCGGCAGTGCGGGAGCACTTTTGGAGGAAGCGAGTGAGTTTGGAGTGCCACGGTTGAGGAATAAGGCGGCGGCGGCGGATAGGAGCGGCGGGGGCGACAGCATCCAGGGCAGTAGTGAGTGAATGGTTGTAGAGAGAGGACGCTTGGTCTGGACAGGCCAGGGAAGGGAGGGGAGAGAGGAGAGAATCTAGAGAGGAGGAGAAAGAGGTAAGGTCAATCGTTTCAAGGTTGCGTCTGGTGAGGGTGACTTTCGGCGGAGGGGGAGCAGGGGAGGAGGACAGAGTAAAGGAGAGGAGATGGTGGTCCGAGAGTGGGAAGGGAGAGTTTGAGAAATCAGAGAGATCGCAGAGGTGAGAGAAGACTAGGTCAAGGGAGTGGCCAAGACAGTGGGTGGGGGAGGAGGTCCATTGGGTGAGGCCAAGGGAGGTGGAGAGGGTGAGAAGTTTGATGGTGGCAGGGTCAGAGCAGTTATCAATAGGGATGTTGAAGTCGCCGAGTATGATGGAAGGAAGGTCAGAGGAAAGGTAGTGGGGGAGCCAGGCAGCGAAGTTATCCAGGAAAAGGGAGGTAGGGCCAGGGGGACGATAGATGACAGAGACGCGGAGGTGGATAGGAGAGAAGAGACGGATGGAGTGAACTTCAAAGGAGGAGAAAGAGAGGGAAGGTACGGTGGGAATGACCCGGTAAGTGCAGCAGGGGGATAGGAGGAGGCCCACTCCACCTCCTGGACGCTCATCCGGTCTGGTGGAGTGGGTGAAGGAGAGGCCCCCATAGGAGAGGGCAGCAGGTGAGGTGGTGTCAGAGGGAGTGAGCCAGGTTTCAGTGATGGCAAGAAGGTTGAGAGAGTTAGAGATGAAGAGGTCGTGGATGGAGGTCAGTTTGTTACGAATGGACCTAGAGTTCCAGAGGGCACATGAGAAGGGGAGGGAAGGATGAGGGGAGATGCGGATAAGGTTGTCGAGGTTGATGGAGCGAGGGTGGGGGTGAGAGTTGGACCAGTGGGGGGCAGTGGGGGAGAGGTTATTGGAGCCCGGGAAAGAGAAGGGACCATGAGAGGAGGACCGGTAAGGGTGACTCTGGGAGAGGATGGGAATGGGAAAGGAGCGGGGCGGCATAGTGAGAGATGTGTGGCAGGAGTGAGAGTGAAGAGGCAATGGAGGCAGGAGGAGAATACTCGAGTAAGGTCAGGTGACACTAACGGAGCGTGGAGAGACGGGAGGTGAGTTGCACAGAACCAGACGGAGTGAAACAGAAGGGTAGTGGTATAGCAGTTTAACCAGTGTAGACAATGAAACAATGTAGATGGAGAAGAGGAGTGGCAAAGCAGAACAATGTACAGTAAGCAGTAAAATAAGGTGGAGTAATTAAATAAATAGATAAAATTAAGTTAAATAAATGGATTGGTGGTGGGGTGAAATAAAACACAAGAAAAAATAAAATAAAATATTAAAACACAAGAAATAAACACAAATAAAATAAAAATAAATAAAAATAAATAAAATAAAACACAAGAAATAAAACCCAAGAAAAAAATGAGGAGTCCTCCGTACCAGGAGAGACGAAGGACACGGGACAAGGAGTTCCAGTCAGAAGGCATAGAGCATATGGTGCTAGTTATCAGCGTTTGCGAGTCACTGCACCTTTCAAAGCCATCAGACTCTTGGACCTCTAGCGAGTAGGACCCCTTGGCCTGCTGAATGGTTACACGCCTCTGTCAAGTCCACAAAGGGGGTAGTCACTACTTGAACCATTTAGCACTTGCCAATATATAAGGGTAAACATGGGTTGGTGGTACAATTGTCTTTCCTTTCCACCTAAAATGGATTTGCAATTGTAGCTGACTACCCTGCATGATTCATGAATCATGAATTGAATCATGAATCATGAATCATGAATTGAATCATGAATCATGAATTATGATTTGAATCATGAATTATGAATTGAATCATGAATAATGAATAATGAATTGAATCATGAATTATGAATTGAATCATGAATTGAATCATTAATTATGAATTGAATCATGAATTATGAGTCATGAATTGAATCATGAATCATGAATAATGAATTGAATCATGAATTATGAATTGAATCATGAATTGAATCATGAATCATGAATTATGATTCATGAATCAGAAATCATGAATAAATCATGAATCGTGAATCATGAATCGAATAATGAATCATGAATCATGAATTGAATCATGAATCATGAATCATGAATTGAATCATGAATCATGAATTATGATTTGAATCATGAATCATGAATTGAATCATGAATCATGAATTGAATCATGAATTATGAATTGAATCATGAATCATGAATCATGAATTCAATCATGAATCATGAATTCAATCATGAATTGAATCATGAAACATGAATTGAATCATGAATTGAATTATGAATCATGAATCATGAATTGAATCATGAATCATGAATCATGAATTGAATCATGAATCATAAATTGAATCATGAATCATGAATGATGAATCATGAATCATGAATTGAATCATGAATCATGATTTGAATCATGAATCATGAATTGAACCAAATATTGAATCATGAAGCATGAATTGAATCATGAAATATTAATTATGAATTGAATCATGAATCATGAATTGAATCATGAATTGAATCATGAATCATGAATTCAATTATGATTCATGAATTCAATCATGATTCATGAATTCAATCATGAATTGAATCATGATTCATGAATTGAATCATGAATCAGGAATTGAATCATGAATCATGAATTGAATCATGAATTGAATCATGAATCATGATTTAAATCATGAATCATGAATTGAATCATATATTGAATCATGAATTGAATCATGAATCATGAATCATGAATTGAATCATGAATTGAATCATGAAGTGAATAATGAATTGAATCATGAATCATGAATTGAATCATGAATCATGAAAAGAATCATTAATCATGAATTAAATCATGATTCATGAATCATGAATCGAATCATGAATCATGAAATGAATTATGAATTGAATAGTGAATCATGAAGCATGAATCATGAATTGAATCATGAATCATGAATTATGATTTGAATCATGAATCATGAATTGAATCATATATTGAATCATAAATCATGAATTGAATCATGTATCATGGATTGAATCATGAATCATGAATTGAATCATGAATTATGAATTGAATCATGAATCATGAATAATGAATTGAATCATGAATTATGAATTGAATCATGAATTGAATCATGAATCATGAATCAGCAATCATGAATAAAATCATGAATCGTGAATCATGAATCGAATAATGAATCATGAATCATGAATTGAATCATGAATCATGAATCATGAATTGAATAAAGAATCATGAATTATGATTTCAATCATGAATCATGAATCATGAATTGAATCATGAATTATGAATTGAATCAAGAATCATGAATCATGAATTGAATCTTGAATTGAATCATGAATTGAATCATGCAACATGAATTGAATCATGAATCATGAATTGAATCATGAATCATGAATTGAATCATGAATCATGAATTGAATCATGAATTGAATCATGAATCATGAATTGAATCATGAATCATGAATCATGAAATGAATCATGAATCATGAATCAAATCTTGATTCATTGATTCATGAATCATGATTTGAATCATGAATCATGAATTGAATCATGATTCATGAACCATGAATCATGAATCGAATCATGAATCATGATTCATAAATCATGAATCATGATTAATGATCCAAGAATCATGAATCGAATCATGATTCATGAATCATGAATCGAATCATGATTCATGAATCATGAATCGAATAATGATTCATGAATCATGAATCTTGAATCGAATCATAAATCAGGAATTGAATCATGAATCATGAAACGATTCATGAATTGAATCATGAATCATGAATTAAATCATGAATCATGAATCATGAGTCATGAATTGAATCATGTATCATGAATTGAATCATGCATGAATTGAATCATGTATCATGAATTGAATCATGCATGAATCATGAATCATGAATTGAATCATGAATCATGAATTGAATCATGAATTGAATCATGAATCATGAATCATGAATTGAATCATGAATCATGAATTGAATCATGAATCATGAAATGAATCATGAATCATGAATCATGAATTGAATCATGAATTGAATCATGAATCATGAATCATGAATTGAATCATGAATCATGAATCATGAATTGAATCATGAATCATAAATTGAATCATGAATCATGAATGATGATTAATGAATCAGGAATTGAATCATGAATCATGAATCATGAATCCTGATTTGAATCATAAATCATGAATTGAATCAAATATTGAATCATGAATCATGAATTGAATCATGAATCTTTAATCATGAATTGAATCATGAATCATGAATTGAATCATGAATTGAATCATGAATTGAATCATGAATCATGAATTCAATCATGATTCATGAATTCAATCATGAATTGAATCAAGATTCATGAATTGAATCATGAATCATGAATTGAATCATGAATCATGAATTGAATCATGAATTGAATCATGAATCATGATTTGAATCATGAATCATTAATTGAATCATATATTGAATCATGAATTGAATCATGAATCATGAATCAGGAATCAGGAATCATGAATAAAATCATGAATCATGAATCGAATAATGAATCATGAATCATGAATTGAATCATGAATCATGAATCATGCATTGAATCATGAATCATGAATTATGATTTGAATCATGAATTATGAATTGAATCATGAATAATGAATAATGAATTGAATCATGAATTATGAATTGAATCATGAATTGAATCATTAATTATGAATTGAATCATGAATTATGAGTCATGAATTGAATCATGAATCATGAATAATGAATTGAATCATGAATAATGAATTGAATCATGAATTATGAATTGAATCATGAATTGAATCATGAATCATGAATTATGATTCATGAATCAGACATCATGAATAAAATCATGAATCGTAAATCATGAATCGAATAATGAATCATGAATCATGAATTGAATCATGAATTGAATCATGAATCATGAATTATGATTTGAATCATGAATTATGAATTGAAACATGAATAATGAATAATGAATTGAATCATGAATTATGAATTGAATCATGAATTGAATCATTAATTATGAATTGAATCATGAATTATGAGTCATGAATTGAATCATGAATCATGAATAATGAATTTAATCATGAATTATGAATTGGATCATGAATTGAATCATGAATCATGAATTATGATTCATGAATCAGAAATCATGAATAAAATCATGAATCGTGAATTATGAATCGAATAATGAATCATGAATCATGAATTGAATCATGAATCATGAATTGAATCATGAATCATGAATTGAATCATGAATCATGAATTGAATCATGCATGAATTGAATCATGTATCATGAATTGAATCATGCATGAATCATGAATCATGAATTGAATCATGAATCATGAATTGAATCATGAATTGAATCATGAATCATGAATCATGAATTGAATCATGAATCATGAAATGAATCATGAATCATGAATCATGAATTGAATCATGAATTGAATCATGAATCATGAATCATGAATTGAATCATGAATCATGAATCATAAATTGAATCATGAATCATGAATGATGAATGATGAATCAGGAATTGAATCATGAATCATGAATCATGAATTATGATTTGAATCATGAATCATGAATTGAATCAAATATTGAATCATGAATTGAATCATGAATCTTTAATCATGAATTGAATCATGAATCATGAATTGAATCATGAATTGAATCATGAATTCAATCATGATTCATGAATTCAATCATAAATTGAATCAAGATTCATGAATTGAATCATGAATCATGAATTGAATCATGAATCATGAATTGAATCATGAATTGAATCATGAATCATGATTTGAATCATGAATCATTAATTGAATCATATATTGAATCATGAATTGAATCATGAATCATGAATCAGGAATCATGAATAAAAACATTAATCATGAATCGAATAATGAATCATGAATCATGAATTGAATCATGAATCATGAATTGAATCATGAATCATGAATTATGATTTGAATCATGAATTATGAATTGAATCATGAATAATGAATAATGAATTGAATCATGAATCATGAATCGAATCTTGATTCATTGATTCATGAATTATGGATCATGAATTGAATCATGAATCATGAATCATGAATCGAATCATGATTCATGAACCATGAATCGAATCATGAATCATGATTCATGATCCAAGAATCATGAATCGAATAATGATTCATGAATCATGAATCGAATAATGATTCATGAATCATGAATCTTGAATCGAATCATAAATCAGGAATTGAATTATGAATCATGAAATGATTCATGAATTGAATCATGAATCATGAATTAAATCATGAATTATGAATCATGAGTCATGAATTGAATCATGTATCATGAATTGAGCCATGCATGAATTGAATCATGAATCATGAAATGAATCATGAATCATGAATTGAATCATGAATTAAATCATGAATCATGAATTGAATCATGAATCATGAATCATGAATTGAATCATGAATCAGGAATTGAATCATGAATCATGAATCATGAATCATGAATCATGATTTGAATCATGAATCATGAATTGAATCAAATATTGAATCATGAATCATGAATTGAATCATGAATCTTTAATCATGAATTGAATCATGATTCATGAATTGAATCATGAATCATGAATTGAATCATGAATCATGATTTGAATCATGAATCATTAATTGAATCATATATTGAATCATGAATTGAATCATGAATCATGAATCATGAATCAGGAATCAGGAATCATGAATAAAATCATGAATCATGAATCGAATAATGAATCATGAATTGAATCATGAATCATGAATCATGAATTGAATCATGAATCATGAATTATGATTTCAATCATGAATTATGAATTGAATCATGAATAATGAATAATGAATTGAATCATGAATTATGAATTGAATTATGAATTGAATCATTAATTATGAATTGAATCATGAATTAAGAGTCATGAATTGAATCATGAATAATGAATTGAATCATGAATTATGAATTGAATCATGAATAATGAATAATGAATTGAATCATGAATTATGAATTGAATCATGAATTGAATCATTAATTATGAATTGAATCATGAATTATGAGTCATTAATTGAATCATGAATCATGAATAATGAATTGAATCATGAATTATGAATTGAATCATGAATTGAATCATGAATCATGAATTATGATTCATGAATCAGAAATCATGAATAAAATCATGAATCGTGAATCATGAATCGAATAATGAATCATGAATCATGAATTGAATCATGAATCATGAATCATGAATTGAATCATGAATCATGAATTATGATTTGAATCATGAATCATGAATTGAATCATGAATCATGAATCATGAATTGAATCATGAATTATGAATTGAATCATGAATCATGAATCATGAATTCAATCATGAATCATGAATTCAATCATGAATTGAATCATGAAACATGAATTGAATCATGAATTGAATCATGAATCATGAATCATGAATTGAATCATGAATCATGAATTGAATCATGAATCATAAATTGAATCATGAATCATGAATGATGAATGATAAATCATGAATTGAATCATGAATCATGAATCATGATTTGAATCATGAATCATGAATTGAATCAAATATTGAATCATGAATCATGAATTGAATCATGAAATATTAATTATGAATTGAATCATGAATCATGAATTGAATCATGAATTGAATCATGAATCATGAATTCAATCATGATTCATGAATTCAATCATGAATTCAATCATGATTCATGAATTGAATCATGAATCAGGAATTGAATCATGAATCATGAATTGAATCATGAATTGAATCATGAATCATGATTTAAATCATGAATCATGAATTGAATCATATATTGAATCATGAATTGAATCATGAATCATGAATCATGAATTGAATCATGAATTGAATCATGAAGTGAATATTGAATTGAATCATGAATCATGAATTGAATCATGAATTGATTCATGAATCATGAATTGAATCATGAATCATGAAAAGAATCATTAATCATGAATTAAATCATGATTCATGAATCATGAATCGAATCATGAATCATGAATTGAATTATGAATTGAATCGTGAATCATGAAGCATGAATCATGAATTGAATCATGAATCATGAATTATGATTTGAATCATGAATCATGAATTGAATCATGTATTGAATCATAAATCATGAATTGAATCATGTATCATGGATTGAATCATGAATCATGAATTGAATCATGAATTATGAATTGAATCATGAATCATGAATAATGAATTGAATCATGAATTATGAATTGAATCATGAATTGAATCATGAATCATGAATCAGCAATCATGAATAAAATCATGAATTGTGAATCATGAATCGAATAATGAATCATGAATCATGAATTGAATCATGAATCATGAATCATGAATTGAATAAAGAATCATGAATTATGATTTCAATCATGAATCATGAATCATGATTTGAATCATGAATTATGAATTGAATCAAGAATCATGAATCATGAATTGAATCATGAATTGAATCATGAATTGAATCATGAAACATGAATTGAATCATGAATCATGAATTGAATCATGAATTGAATCATGTATCATGAATCATGAATTGAATCATGAATCATGAAATGAATCATGAATCATGAATCATGAATTGAATCATGAATTAAATCATGAATCATGAATCATGAATTGAATCATGAATCATGAATCATGAATTATATCATGAATCATGAATAATGAATTGAATAATGAATTATGAATTGAATCATGAATCATGAATCATGAATCAGCAATCATGAATAAAATCATGAATCGTGAATCATGAATCGAATAATGAATCATGAATCATGAATTGAATCATGAATCATGAATCATGAATTGAATAAAGAATCATGAATTATGATTTCAATCATGAATCATGAATCATGAATTGAATCATGAATTATGAATAGAATCAAGAATCATGAATCATGAATTGAATCATGAATCATGAATTGAATCATGAATTGAATCATGAAACATGAATTGAATCATGAATCATGAATTTAATCATGAATCATAAATTGAATCATGAATTGAATCATGAATCATGAATTGAATCATGAATTGAATCATGAATCATGAATTGAATCATGAATCATGAAATGAATCATGATTCATGAATCATGGATCATGAATTGAATCATGAATCATGAATCATGATTCATGATCCAAGAATCATGAATCGAATAATGATTCATGAATCATGAATCGAATAATGATTTATGAATCATGAATCTTGAATCGAATCATAATTCAGGAATTGAATCATGAATCATAAAATGATTCATGAATTGAATCATGAATCATGAATTAAATCATGAATTATGAATCATGAGTCATGAATTGAATCATGTATCATGAATTGAATCATGCATGAATTGAATCATGTATCATGAATTGAATCATGCATGAATCATGAATCATGAAATGATTCATGAATTGAATCATGAATCATGAATTAAATCATGAATTATGAATCATGAGTCATGAATTGAATCATGTATCATGAATTGAATCATGCATGAATTGAATCATGTATCATGAATTGAATCATGCATGAATTATGAATCATGAATTGAATCATGAATCATGAATTGAATCATGAATTGAATCATGAATCATGAATCATGAATTGAATCATGAATCATGAATTGAATCATGAATCATGAAATGAATCATGAATCATGAATCATGAATTGAATCATGAATTAAATCATGAATCATGAATCATGAATTGAATCATGAATCATGAATCATGAATAATGAATTGAATCATGAATTATGAATTGAATCATGAATCATGAATCATGAATCAGCAATCATGAATAAAATCATGAATCGTGAATCATGAATCGAATAATGAATCATGAATCATGAATTGAATCATGAATCATGATTCATGAATTGAATAAAGAATCATGAATTATGATTTCAATCATGAATCATGAATTGAATCATGAATTATGAATAGAATCAAGAATCATGAATCATGAATTGAATCATGAATCATGAATTGAATCATGAATTGAATCATGAAACATGAATTGAATCATGAATCATGAATTTAATCATGAATCATAAATTGAATCATGAATTGAATCATGAATCATGAATTGAATCATGAATCATGAATTGAATCATGAATTGAATCATGAATTGAATCATGAATCATGAATTGAATCATGAATCATGAAATGAATCATGAATCATGAATCATGAATCATGAATCAAATCTTGATTCATTGATTCATGAATCATGGATCATGAATTGAATCATGAATCATGAATCATGAATCGAATCATGATTCATGAACCATGAATCATGAATCGAATCATGAATCATGAATCATGATTCATAAATCATGAATCATGATTCATGATCCAAGAATCATGAATCGAATAATGATTCATGAATCATGAATCGAATAATGATTCATGAATCATGAATCTTGAATCGAATCATAAATCGGGAATTGAATCATGAATCATGAAATGATTCATGAATTGAATCATGAATCATGAATTAAATCATGAATTATGAATCATGAGTCATGAATTGAATCATGCATGAATTGAATCATGAATCATGAAATGAATCATGAATCATGAATTGAATCATTAATTAAATCATGAATCATGAATCATGAATTGAATCATGAATCATGAATCATGAATTGAATCATGAATCAGGAATTGAATCATGAATCATGAATCATGAATCATGAATCATGATTTAAATCATGAATCATGAATTGAATCAAATATTGAATCATGAATCATGAATTGAATCATGAATCTTTAATCATGAATTGAATCATGATTCATGAATTGAATCATGAATCATGAATTGAATCATGAATCATGAATTGAATCATGAATCATGATTTGAATCATGAATCATTAATTGAATCATATATTGAATCATGAATTGAATCATGAATCATGAATCATGAATCAGGAATCAGGAATCATGAATAAAATCATGAATCATGAATCGAATAATGAATCATGAATCATGAATTGAATTATGAATTGAATCATTAATTATGAATTGAATCATGAATTATGAGTCATGAATTGAATCATGAATCATGAATAATGAATTGAATCATAAATTATGAATTGAATCATGAATTGAATCATGAATCATGAATTATGATTCATGAATCAGAAATCATGAATAAAATCATGAATCGTGAATCATGAATCGAATAATGAATCATGAATCATGAATTGAATCATGAATCATGAATCATGAATTGAATCATGAATCATGAATTATCATTTGAATCATGAATCATGAATTGAATCATGAATCATGAATCATGAATTGAATCATGAATTATGAATTGAATCATGAATCATGAATTGAATCATGAATCATGAATCATGAATCGAATCATGATTCATGAACCATGAATCATGAATCGAATCATGAATCATGAATCATGATTCATGAACCATGAATCATGAATCGAATCATGAATTAAATCATGTATCATGAATTGAATCATTAATCATGAATTGAATCATGAATTATGAATTGAATCATGAATCATGAATAATGAATTGAATCATGAATTATGAATTGAATCATGAATTGAATCATGAATCACGAATCATGAATCAGCAATCATGAATAAAATCATGAATCGTGAATCATGAATTGAATCATGAATTGAATCATGAATCATGAATCATGAATCAGCAATCATAAATAAAATCATAATTCGTGAATCATGAATCGAATAATGAATCATGAATCATGAATCATGAATTGAATCATGAATCATGAATCATGAATTGAATAAAGAATCGTGAATTATGATTTCAATCATGAATCATGAATCATGAATTGAATCATGAATCATGAATTGAATCATGAATTGAATCATGAATCATGAATTGAATCATGAATCATGAAATGAATCATGAATCATGAATCATGAATCAAATCTTGATTCAGTGATTCATGAATCATGAATTGAATCATGAATCATGAATCATGAATCATGAATCGAATCATGATTCATGAACCATGAATTATGAATCGAATCATGAATCATGAATCATGATTCATGAACCATGAATCATAAATCGAATCATGAATTGGATCATGAATCATGATTTAAATCATGAATCATGAATTGAATCATATATTGAATCATGAATTGAATCATGAATCATGAATTGAATCATGAATCATGAATCATGAATCGAATCATGGTTCATGAACCATGAATCATGAATCGAATCATGAATTGAATCATGAATCATGATTTAAATCATGAATCATGAATTGAATCATATATTGAATCATGAATTGAATCATGAATCAAGAATCATGAATTGAATCATGAATCATGAATTGAATCATGAATTGAATCATGAATTGAATCATGAATCATGAATCATGAAATGAATCATTAATCATGAATTAAATCATGATTCATGAATCATGAATCGAATCACGAATCATGAATTGAATTATGAATTGAATCGTGAATCATGAAGTGAATCATGAAGCATGAATCATGAATTGAATCATGAATCATGAATTATGATTTGAATCATGAATCATGAATCATGAATTGAATAAAGAATCATGAATTATGATTTCAATCATGAATCATGAATCATGAATTATGAATAGAATCAAGAATCATGAATCATGAATTGAATCATGAATCATGAATTGAATCATGAATCATGAATTGAATCATGAATTGAATCATGAAACATGAATTGAATCATGAATCATGAATTTAATCATGAATCATGAATTGAATCATGAATTGAATCATGAATCATGAATTGAATCATGAATTGAATCATGAATTGAATCATGAATCATGAATTGAATCATGAATCATGAATTGAATCATATATTGAATCATGAATTGAATCATGAATCATGAATTGAATCATGAATCATGAATCATGAATCGAATCATGATTCATGAACCATGAATCATGAATCGAATCATGAATCATGAATCATGATTCATGAACCATGAATCATGAATCGAATCATGATTCATGAACCATGAATCATGAATCGAATCATGAATCATGAATCATGATTCATGAACCATGAATCATGAATCGAATCATGAATTGAATCATGAATCATGATTTAAATCATGAATCATGAATTGAATCATATATTGAATCATGAATTGAATCATGAATCATGAATCATGAATTGAATCATGAATCATGAATTGAATCATGAAGTGAATAATGAATTGAATCATGAATCATGAATTGAATCATGAATTGAATCATGAATCATGAATTGAATCATGAATCATGAATCATGAAATGAATCATTAATCATGAATTAAATCATGATTCATGAATCATGAATCGAATCACGAATCATGAATTGAATTATGAATTGAATCGTGAATCATGAAGTGAATCATGAAGCATGAATCATGAATTGAATCATGAATCATGAATTATGATTTGAATCATAAATCATGAATTGAATCATGTATCATGAATTGAATCATGAATCATGAATTGAATCATGAATCATGAATTGAATCATGAATCATGAATAATGAATTGAATCATGAATTATGAATTGAATCATGAATTGAATCATGAATCATGAATCATGAATCGTGAATCATGAATAAAATCATGAATCGTGAATCATGAATCGAATAATGAATCATGAATCATGAATTGAATCATGAATCATGAATTGAATAAAGAATCATGAATTATGATTTCAATCATGAATCATGAATCATGAATTGAATCATGAATTATGAATAGAATCAAGAATCATGAATCATGAATTGAATCATGAATCATGAATTGAATCATGAATCATGAATTGAATCATGAATTGAATCATGAAACATGAATTGAATCATGAATCATGAATTTAATCATGAATCATGAATTGAATCATGAATTGAATCATGAATTCAATCATGAATCATGAATTGAATCATGAATCATGAAATGAATCATGAATCATGAATCATGAATCAAATCTTGATTCATTGATTCATGAATCATGATCCATGAATTGAATCATGAATCATGAATCATGAATCGAATCATGATTCATGAACCATGAATCATGAATCGAATCATGAATCATGAATCATGATTCATAAATCATGAATCATGATTCATGATCCAAGAATCATGAATCGAATAATGATTTATGAATCATGAATCGAATAATGATTCATGAATCATGAATCTTGAATCGAATCATAAATCAGGAATTGAATCATGAATCATGAAATGATTCATGAATTGAATCATGAATCATGAATTAAATCATGAATTATGAATCATGAGTCATGAATTGAATCATGTATCATGAATTGAATCATGCATGAATTGAATCATGTATCATGAATTGAATCATGCATGAATCATGAATCATGAATTGAATCATGAATCATGAATTGAATCATGAATTGAATCCTGAATCATGAATCATGAATCATGAATCATGAATCATGAATTGAATCATGAATCATGAAATGAATCATGAATCATGAATCATGAATTGAATCATGAATTAAATCATGAATCATGAATCATGAATTGAATCATGAATCATGAATCATGAATTGAATCATGAATCATGAATAATGAATTGAATCATGAATTATGAATTGAATCATGAATTGAATCATGAATCATGAATCAGCAATCATGAATAAAATCATGAATCGTGAATCATGAATCGAATAATGAATCATGAATCATGAATTGAATCATGAATCATGAATCATGAATTGAATAAAGAATCATGAATTATGATTTCAATCATGAATCATGAATTGAATCATGAATTATGAATAGAATCAAGAATCATGAATCATGAATTGAATCATGAATCATGAATTGAATCATGAATTGAATCATGAAACATGAATTGAATCATGAATCATGAATTGAATCATGAATCATGAATTGAATCATGAATTGAATCATGAATCATGAATTGAATCATGAATTGAATCATGAATTGAATCATGAATCATGAATTGCATCATGAATCATGAATCATGAATTGCATCATGAATCATGAATCATGAAATGAATCATGAATCATGAATCATAAATCAAATCTTGATTCATTGATTCATGAATCATGAATCATGAATTGAATCATGAATCATGAATCATGAATCGAATCATGAATCATGAATCATGATTCATAAATCATGAATCATGATTCATGATCCAAGAATCATGAATCGAATAATGATTCATGAATCATGAATCGAATAATGATTCATGAATCATGAATCTTGAATCGAATCATAAATCAGGAATTGAATCATGAATCATGAAATGATTCATGAATTGAATCATGAATCATGAATTAAATCATGAATTATGAATCATGAGTCATGAATTGAATCATGTATCATGAATTGAATCATGCATGAATTGAATCATGAATCATGAAATGAATCATGAATCATGAATCATGAATTGAATCATGAATCATGAATTGAATCATGAATCATGAAACGATTCATGAATTGAATCATGAATCATGAATCATGAATCGAATCATGAATCATGAATCATGATTCATAAATCATGAATCATGATTCATGATCCAAGAATCATGAATCGAATAATGATTCATGAATCATGAATCGAATAATGATTCATGAATCATGAATCTTGAATCGAATCATAAATCAGGAATTGAATCATGAATCATGAAATGATTCATGAATTGAATCATGAATCATGAATTAAATCATGAATCATGAATCATGAGTCATGAATTGAATCATGTATCATGAATTGAATCATGCATGAATTGAATCATGTATCATGAATTGAATCATGCATGAATCATGAATCATGAATCATGAATTGAATCATGAATTGAATCATGAATCATGAATCATGAATTGAATCATGAATCATGAATTGAATCATGAATCATGAAATGAATCATGAATCATGAATCATGAATTGAATCATGAATTGAATCATGAATCATGAATCATGAATTGAATCATGAATCATGAATCATGAATTGAATCATGAATCATAAATTGAATCATGAATCATGAATGATGAATCATGAATCAGGAATTGAATCATGAATCATGAATCCTGATTTGAATCATAAATCATGAATTGAATCAAATATTGAATCATGAATCATTAATTGAATCATGAATCTTTAATTATGAATTGAATCATGAATCATGAATTGAATCATGAATTGAATCATGAATCATGAATTCAATCATGATGCATGAATTCAATCATGAATTGAATCAAGATTCATGAATTGAATCATGAATCATGAATTTAATCATGAATCATGAATTGAATCATGAATTGAATCATGAATCATTATTTGAATCATGAATCATTAATTGAATCATATATTGAATCATGAATTGAATCATGAATCATGAAGTGAATCATGAATCATGAATTGAATCATGAATCATGAATTGAATCATGAATCATGAATCATGAATTGAATCATGAATCATGAATTGAATCATCAATCATGAATCATGAATTGAATCATGAATCATGAATTATGATTTGAATCATGAATTATGAATTGAATCATGAATAATGAATAATGAATTGAATCATGAATTATAAATTGAATCATGAATTGAATCGTTAATTATGAATTGAATCATGAATTATGAGTCATGAATTGAATCATGAATCATGAATAATGAATTGAATCATGAATAATGAATTGAATCATGAATTATGAATTGAATCATGAATTGAATCATGAATCATGAATTATGATTCATGAATCAGAAATCATGAATAAAATCATGAATCGTGAATCATGAATCGAATAATGAATCATGAATCATGAATTGAATCATGAATCATTAATCATGAATTGAATCATGAATCATGAATTATGATTTGAATCATGAATTATGAATTGAATCATGAATAATGAATAATGAATTGAATCATGAATTATGAATTGAATCATGAATTGAATCATTAATTATGAATTGAATCATGAATTATGAGTCATGAATTTAATCATGAATCATGAATAATGAATTGAATCATGAATTATGAATTGAATCATGAATTGAATCATGAATCATGAATTATGATTCATGAATCAGAAATCATGAATAAAATCATGAATCGTGAATTATGAATCGAATAATGAATCATGAATCATGAATTGAATCATGAATCATGAATCATGAATTGAATCATGAATCATGAATTGAAACAAGCATGAATTGAATCATGTATCATGAATTGAATCATGCATGAATCATGAATCATGAATTGAATCATGAATCATGAAGTGAATCATGAATCATGAATTGAATCATGAATCATGAATTGAATCATGAATCATGAATCATGAATTGAATCATGAATCATGAATTGAATCATGAATCATGAATCATGAATTGAATCATGAATCATGAATTATGATTTGAATCATGAATTATGAATTGAATCATGAATAATGAATAATGAATTGAATCATGAATTATAAATTGAATCATGAATTGAATCGTTAATTATGAATTGAATCATGAATTATGAGTCATGAATTGAATCATGAATCATGAATAATGAATTGAATCATGAATTATAAATTGAATCATGAATTGAATCGTTAATTATGAATTGAATCATGAATTATGAGTCATGAATTGAATCATGAATCATGAATAATGAATTGAATCATGAATAATGAATTGAATCATGAATTGAATCATGAATCATGAATTATGATTCATGAATCAGAAATCATGAATAAAATCATGAATCGTGAATCATGAATCGAATAATGAATCATGAATCATGAATTGAATCATGAATCATTAATCATGAATTGAATCATGAATCATGAATTATGATTTGAATCATGAATTATGAATTGAATCATGAATAATGAATAATGAATTGAATCATGAATTATGAATTAAATCATGAATTGAATCATTAATTATGAATTGAATCATGAATTATGAGTCATGAATTGAATCATGAATCATGAATAATGAATTGAATCATGAATTATGAATTGAATCATGAATTGAATCATGAATCATGAATTATGATTCATGAATCAGAAATCATGAATAAAATCATGAATCGTGAATTATGAATCGAATAATGAATCATGAATCATGAATTGAATCATGAATCATGAATTGAATCATGCATGAATTGAATCATGTATCATGAATTGAATCATGCATGAATCATGAATCATGAATTGAATCATGAATCATGAATTGAATCATGAATTGAATCATGAATCATGAATCATGAATTGAATCATGAATCATGAATTGAATCATGAATCATGAAATGAATCATGAATCATGAATTGAATCATGAATTGAATCATGAATCATGAATTGAATCATGAATCATGAATCATGAATTGAATCATGAATCATGAATTGAATCATGAATCATGAATGATGAATCATGAATCAGGAATTGAATCATGAATTGAATCATGAATCATGAATCATGAATTGAATCATGAATCATGAATTGAATCATGAATCATAAATTGAATCATGAATCATGAATGATGAATCATGAATCAGGAATTGAATCATGAATCATGAATCATGAATCATGATTTGAATCATGAATCATGAATTGAATCAAATATTGAATCATGAATCATGAATTGAATCATGAATCTTTAATCATGAATTGAATCATGAATCATGAATTGAATCATGAATTGAATCATGAATCATGAATCATGAATCAGGAATCAGGAATCATAATTAAAATCATGAATCATGAATCGAATAATGAATCATGAATCATGAATTGAATCATGAATCATGAATCATGAATTGAATCATGAATCATGAATTATGATTTGAATCATGAATTATGAATTGAATCATGAATAATGAATAATTAATTGAATCATGAATTATGAATTGAATCATGAATTGAATCATTAATTATGAATTGAATCATGAATTATGAATCATGAATTGAATCATGAATAATGAATTGAATCATGAATTATGAATTGAATCATGAATAATGAATAATGAATTGAATCATGAATTATGAAATGAATCATGAATTAAATCATTAATTATGAATTGAATCATGAATTATGAGTCATGAATTGAATCATGAATCATGAATAATGAATTGAATCATGAATTATGAATTGAATCATGAATTGAATCATGAATCATGAATTATGATTCATGAATCAGAAATCATGAATAAAATCATGAATCGTGAATCATGAATCGAATAATGAATCATGAATCATGAATTGAATCATGAATCATGAATTGAATCATGAATCATGAATTATGATTTGAATCATGAATCATGAATTGAATCATGAATCATGAATTGAATCATGAATTATGAATTGAATCATGAATCATGAATCATGAATTCAATCATGAATCATGAATTCAATCATGAATTGAATCATGAAACATGAATTGAATCATGAATTGAATCATGAATCATGAATCGAATCATGAATCATGAATCATGAATTCAATCATGAATCATGAAATGAATCATTAATCATGAATCAAATCTTGATTCATGAATTGAATCATGAATTGAATCAATTCATGATTCAATTCATGATTCATGATTCAATTCCTGATTCATGATTCAATTCATGAATCATGATTCAATTCATGATTGAATTCATGAATCATGATTAAATTCATGATTCATGATTCAATTCATGATTCAAATCATGATTCATGATTCAATTCATGATTAATATTTCATGATTCAATTCATGATTCATGATTCATCATTCATAAATCATGAATGATGAATCATGAATTGAATCATGAATCATGAATCATGATTTGAATCATGAATCATGAATTGAATCAAATATTGAATCATGAATCATGAATTGAATCATGAAATATTAATTATGAATTGAATCATGAATCATGAATTGAATCATGAATTGAATCATGAATCATGAATTCAATCATAATTCATGAATTCAATCATGAATTGAATCATGATTCATGAATTGAATCATGAATCAGGAATTGAATCATGAATCATGAATTGAATCATGAATTGAATCATGAATCATGATTTAAATCATGAATCATGATTTAAATCATGAATCATGAATTGAATCATATATTGAATCATGAATTGAATCATGAATCATGAATTATGATTTGAATCATGAATCATGAATTGAATCATATATTGAATCATAAATCATGAATTGAATCATGTATCATGGATTGAATCATGAATCATGAATTGAATCATGAATTATGAATTGAATCATGAATAATGAATTGAATCATGAATTATGAATTGAATCATGAATTGAATCATGAATCATGAATCAGCAATCAGCAATCATGAATAAAATCATGAATCCTGAATCATGAATCGAATAATGAATCATGAATCATGAATTGAATCATGAATCATGAATCATGAATTGAATAAAGAATCATGAATTATGATTTCAATCATGAATCATGAATCATGAATTGAATCATGAATTATGAATTGAATCAAGAATCATGAATCATGATTTGAATCATGAATCATGAATTGAATCATGAATTGAATCATGAATTAAATCATGAAACATGAATTTAATCATGAATCATGAATTGAATCATGAATCATGAATTGAATCATGAATTGAATCATGAATCATGAATTGAATCATGAATTGAATCATGAATTGAATCATGAATCATGAATTGAATCATGAATCATGAATCATGAAATGAATCATGAATCATGAATCAAATCTTGATTCATTGATTCATGAATCATGAATCATGAATTGAATCATGAATCATGAATCATGAATCGAATCATGATTCATGAATCATGATTCATAAATCATGAATCATGATTAATGATCCAAGAATCATGAATCGAATCATGATTCATGAATCATGAATCGAATAATGATTCATAAATCATGAATCTTGAATCGAATCATAAATCAGGAATTGAATCATGAATCATGAAACGATTCATGAATTGAATCATGAATCATGAATTAAATCATGAATCATGAATCATGAGTCATGAATTGAATCATGTATCATGAATTGAATCATGCATGAATTGAATCATGTATCATGAATTGAATCATGCATGAATCATGAATCATGAATTGAATCATGAATCATGAATTGAATCATGAATCATGAAACGATTCATGAATTGAATCATGAATCATGAATTAAATCATGAATCATGAATCATGAGTCATGAATTGAATCATGTATCATGAATTGAATCATGCATGAATTGAATCATGTATCATGAATTAAATCATGCATGAATCATGAATCATGAATTGAATCATGAATCATAATTTGAATCATGAATCATGAATTGAATCATGAATCATGAAATGAATCATGAATCATGAATCAGGAATTGAATCATGAATCATGAATCCTGATTTGAATCATAAATCATGAATTGAATCAAATATTGAATCATGAATCATGAATTGAATCATGAATCTTTAATCATGAATTGAATCATGAATTGAATCATGAATTGAATCATGAATCATGATTTGAATCATGAATCATTAATTGAATCATATATTGAATCATGAATTGAATCATGAATCATGAAGTGAATCATGAATCATGAATTGAATCATGAATCATGAATTGAATCATGAATTGAATCATGAATCATGAATTGAATCATGAATTGAATCATGAATCATGAATTGAATCATGAATCATGAATCATGAAATGAATCATGAATCATGAATCAAATCTTGATTCATTGATTCATGAATCATGAATCATGAATTGAATCATGAATCATGAATCATGAATCGAATCATGATTCATGAATCATGATTCATAAATCATGAATCATGATTAATGATCCAAGAATCATGAATCGAATCATGATTCATGAATCATGAATCGAATAATGATTCATAAATCATGAATCTTGAATCGAATCATAAATCAGGAATTGAATCATGAATCATGAAACGATTCATGAATTGAATCATGAATCATGAATTAAATCATGAATCATGAATCATGAGTCATGAATTGAATCATGAATCATGAATTGAATCATGAATTGAATCATGAATTGAATCATGAATCATGAATTTAATCATGAATCATGAATCATGAAATGAATCATGAATCATGAATCAAATCTTGATTCATTGATTCATGAATCATGAATCATGAATTGAATCATGAATCATGAATCATGAATCGAATCATGATTCATGAATCATGATTCATAAATCATGAATCATGATTAATGATCCAAGAATCATGAATCGAATCATGATTCATGAATCATGAATCGAATAATGATTCATAAATCATGAATCTTGAATCGAATCATAAATCAGGAATTGAATCATGAATCATGAAACGATTCATGAATTGAATCATGAATCATGAATTAAATCATGAATCATGAATCATGAGTCATGAATTGAATCATGTATCATGAATTGAATCATGCATGAATTGAATCATGTATCATGAATTGAATCATGCATGAATCATGAATCATGAATTGAATCATGAATCATGAATTGAATCATGAATCATGAAACGATTCATGAATTGAATCATGAATCATGAATCATGAGTCATGAATTGAATCATGTATCATGAATTGAATCATGCATGAATTGAATCATGTATCATGAATTGAATCATGCATGAATCATGAATCATGAAATGAATCATGAATCATAATTTGAATCATGAATCATGAATTGAATCATGAATCATGAAATGAATCATGAATCATGAATCATGAATTGAATCATGAATTGAATCATGAATCATGAATCATGAATTGAATCATGAATCATGAATTGAATCATGAATCATAAATTGAATCATGAATCATGAATGATGAATCATGAATCAGGAATTTAATCATGAATCATGAATCCTGATTTGAATCATAAATCATGAATTGAATCAAATATTGAATCATGAATCATGAATTGAATCATGAATCTTTAATCATGAATTGAATCATGAATTGAATCATGAATTGAATCATGAATCATGATTTGAATCATGAATCATTAATTGAATCATATATTGAATCATGAATTGAATCATGAATCATGAAGTGAATCATGAATCATGAATTGAATCATGAATCATGAATTGAATCATGAATCATGAATCATGAATTGAATCATGAATCATGAATTATGATTTGAATCATGAATTATGAATTGAATCATGAATAATGAATAATGAATTGAATCATGAATTATAAATTGAATCATGAATTGAATCATTAATTATGAATTGAATCATGAATTATGAGTCATGAATTGAATCATGAATCATGAATAATGAATTGAATCATGAATAATGAATTGAATCATGAATTATGAATTGAATCATGAATTGAATCATGAATCATGAATTATGATTCATGAATCAGAAATCATGAATAAAATCATGAATCGTGAATCATGAATCGAATAATGAATCATGAATCATGAATTGAATCATGAATCATTAATCATGAATTGAATCATGAATCATGAATTATGATTTGAATCATGAATTATGAATTGAATCATGAATAATGAATAATGAATTGAATCATGAATTATGAATTGAATCAAGAATTGAATCATTAATTATGAATTGAATCATGAAGTATGAGTCTTGAATTGAATCATGAATCATGAATAATGAATTGAATCATGAACTATGAATTGAATCATGAATCATGAATTATGATTCATGAATCATAAATCATGAATAAAATCATGAATCGTGAATTATGAATCGAATAATGAATCATAAATCATGAATTGAATCATAAATCATGAATCATGAATTGAATCATGAATCATGAATTGAATCATGCATGAATTGAATCATGTATCATGAATTGAATCATGCATGAATCATGAATCATGAATTGAATCATGAATCATGAATTGAATCATGAATTGAATCATGAATCATGAATCATGAATTGAATCATGAATCATGAATTGAATCATGAATCATGAAATGAATCATGAATCATGAATTGAATCATGAATTGAATCATGAATCATGAATTGAATCATGAATCATGAATCTTGAATTGAATCATGAATCATGAATTGAATCATGAATCATGAATCAGGAATTGAATCATGAATTGAATCATGAATCATGAATCATGAATTGAATCATGAATCTTGAATCATGAATTGAATCATGAATCATAAATTGAATCATGAATCATGAATGATGAATCATGAATCAGGAATTGAATCATGAATCATGAATCATGAATCATGATTTGAATCATGAATCATGAATTGAATCAAATATTGAATCATGAATCATGAATTGAATCATGAATCTTTAATCCTGAATTGAATCATGAATCATGAATTGAATCATGAATTGAATCATGAATTGAATCATGAATCATGAATCAGGAATCAGGAATCATAATTAAAATCATGAATCATGAATCGAATAATGAATCATGAATTATTATTATTATTATTATCATTTATTTGTTAGGCGCCACAAGGTTTCCGCAGCGCCGTACATAATACAAACAGGAGACCATACAGGGTGACATAGTACACAGCAATAAACACAAAGTACCAATACTTCAGAACTCCGGGCAGACATATGAGTGAAGATGGAGTAGAAGAACAGGTATGGAGACAGGAGGGGAGAGGGGCCCTGCTCATACGAGCTCACATCCTAAGGGAGGGTGGACAAACAGGTACAGGAGGGAGCCATTAAAGTAAGGGAGAGAAGGGTGGGGCTGGTGGAGAGAGGGGAGAACAAGAGAAGGATGTTTGCGAAGGTGCAACGAGGTAAGGGTTAAGTGGATTGTTGGTAGGCTTTGAGGAACAGGTGAGTTTTGAGTGCCCGTTTAAAGGAGCACAGACTGGGTGAGAGACGGATGGAGCGAGGGAGGTCGTTCCAGTGGAGGGGAGCAGCTCGGGAGAAGTCTTGGATTCTGGAGTGGGAAGATGTGATCAGAGTAGAGGAGAGGCGACGGTCGTTGGCCGAGCACAGGGAGCGGGCAGGGGTGTGAATGGTGAGGAGGTTGGAGATGTAGGGGGCAGTAGACTGGGAGAGGGCTTTGTAAGTGGTGGTGAGGAGCTTGAAAAGGATCCTGTAGGGGAAGGGGAGCCAGTGTAAGGCACGGTAGAGAGGGGAGGCGGAGGAGGAGCGGCGTGAGAGAAAGATGAGTCGGGCGGCCGCATTAAGAACAGAGCGAAGGGGGGCGAGGTGGGAGAGGGGGAGGCCAGTAAGGAGAAGGTTGCAGTAGTCGAGGCGGGAGATGATGAGAGCATGTATGATGGTTTTGGTGGCATCTTGTGAGAGGAAGGGCCGGATGCGGGCAATGTTACGCAGCTGGAAGCGGCAGGTTTGGGCTAGAGATTGGATGTGGGGGACAAAAGAGAGAGAGGAGTCAAGGGTGACACCCAGGCAGCGGAGCTGGGTGACAGAGGAGATGGTTGAATTATTAACCACGATGGAGAGGTTGTGGTGAGAGGGGAGCCTGGGGGGAGGGAAGACAATTAGTTCAGTTTTAGAGATATTAATTTTGAGAAAGCGCGAGGACATCCAGGAGGAGATGGCAGAGAGGCAGTCAGATACACGAGAGAGGAGAGTGGGAGAGAGATCAGGAGAAGATACGTAGAGCTGGATGTCGTCAGCATAGAGGTGATACTGAAGACCATAGGAGGAGATGAGAGTCCCGAGTGAGGAAGTGTAGAGCGAGAATAGTAGGGGGCCGAGAACAGAGCCCTGGGGGACACCAACCGGGAGAGGGGAAGGGGTGGAGGCAGAGCCAGATGTGGAGACAGAGAAGGTGCGGTTGGCGAGATAAGAGCAGAACCAGGCGTGGACAGAACCAGAGAGGCCAAGAGAGAGAAGAGTTTGCAGAAGGAGGGGGTGATCCACAGTGTCAAAGGCCGCAGAGAGGTCGAGGAGGATGAGTATGGAGAAGTGACCCCTGGATTTGGCTGAGAGGAGGTCGTTGGTGACTTTGGCCAGGGCGGTTTCAGTAGAGTGGAGGGGGCGGTAGCCAGATTGGAGAGGGTCGAGGAGGGAATTGTCTGAGAGGTAATTGGTGAGACAACAGCAGACTATCCGCTCAAGTAATTTGGAGGCATAGGGGAGAAGTGAGATGGGGCGATAGTTGGCGAGGGAGGTGGGGTCAAGATTGGGTTTTTTGAGGATGGGAGAGATGAGAGCGTGTTTGAATGAGGAGGGTACAACACCTGAGGCGAGTGATAAGTTGAGTAGGTGTGCAAGGTAGGAGCAGGCAGTAAGAGAGAGAGAACGAAGGAGGTTAGAGGGGATGGGATCAAGCGGACAGGTGGAGGGTGGAGAGGAAAGAATAAGGGAGCGAACTTCATCGCCAGATGTGGGGTGGAAGGAGCACCAGAGTTGCGTGTTGGATGGGGGTGGAGCAATAGGGGCAGGGGGAGAGGGGGAGGAAGAAGAGATGTTGAGTCTGATGGCCTCAATTTTGGAAGTGAAAAAAATGGCGAAGTCAGCAGCGGTGAGGGAAAGTGGGACTGGAGGAGAGGGGGGAGAAAGGAGGGAGTTGAAGGTTGCGAAGAGGCGGCGGGGATTAGAGGACTGAGAAGAGATGAGGGATTTAAAGAAGGTGTGTTTAGCAAGGGAGAGGGCAGAGCAGAAAGAGGAGAGGATGAATTTGAAGTGAAGGAAGTCAGCGAGGGAGCGAGATTTCCTCCAGAGGCGTTCGGCAGTGCGGGAGCACTTTTGGAGGAAGCGAGTGAGTTTGGAGTGCCACGGTTGAGGAATAAGGCGGCGGCGGCGGATAGGAGCGGCGGGGGCGACAGCATCCAGGGCAGTAGTGAGTGAATGGTTGTAGAGAGAGGACGCTTGGTCTGGACAGGCCAGGGAAGGGAGGGGAGAGAGGAGAGAATCTAGAGAGGAGGAGAAAGAGGTAAGGTCAATCGTTTCAAGGTTGCGTCTGGTGAGGGTGACTTTCGGCGGAGGGGGAGCAGGGGAGGAGGACAGAGTAAAGGAGAGGAGATGGTGGTCCGAGAGTGGGAAGGGAGAGTTTGAGAAATCAGAGAGATCGCAGAGGTGAGAGAAGACTAGGTCAAGGGAGTGGCCAAGACAGTGGGTGGGGGAGGAGGTCCATTGGGTGAGGCCAAGGGAGGTGGAGAGGGTGAGAAGTTTGATGGTGGCAGGGTCAGAGCAGTTATCAATAGGGATGTTGAAGTCGCCGAGTATGATGGAAGGAAGGTCAGAGGAAAGGTAGTGGGGGAGCCAGGCAGCGAAGTTATCCAGGAAAAGGGAGGTAGGGCCAGGGGGACGATAGATGACAGAGACGCGGAGGTGGATAGGAGAGAAGAGACGGATGGAGTGAACTTCAAAGGAGGAGAAAGAGAGGGAAGGTACGGTGGGAATGACCCGGTAAGTGCAGCAGGGGGATAGGAGGAGGCCCACTCCACCTCCTGGACGCTCATCCGGTCTGGTGGAGTGGGTGAAGGAGAGGCCCCCATAGGAGAGGGCAGCAGGTGAGGTGGTGTCAGAGGGAGTGAGCCAGGTTTCAGTGATGGCAAGAAGGTTGAGAGAGTTAGAGATGAAGAGGTCGTGGATGGAGGTCAGTTTGTTACGAATGGACCTAGAGTTCCAGAGGGCACATGAGAAGGGGAGGGAAGGATGAGGGGAGATGCGGATAAGGTTGTCGAGGTTGATGGAGCGAGGGTGGGGGTGAGAGTTGGACCAGTGGGGGGCAGTGGGGGAGAGGTTATTGGAGCCCGGGAAAGAGAAGGGACCATGAGAGGAGGACCGGTAAGGGTGACTCTGGGAGAGGATGGGAATGGGAAAGGAGCGGGGCGGCATAGTGAGAGATGTGTGGCAGGAGTGAGAGTGAAGAGGCAATGGAGGCAGGAGGAGAATACTCGAGTAAGGTCAGGTGACACTAACGGAGCGTGGAGAGACGGGAGGTGAGTTGCACAGAACCAGACGGAGTGAAACAGAAGGGTAGTGGTATAGCAGTTTAACCAGTGTAGACAATGAAACAATGTAGATGGAGAAGAGGAGTGGCAAAGCAGAACAATGTACAGTAAGCAGTAAAATAAGGTGGAGTAATTAAATAAATAGATAAAATTAAGTTAAATAAATGGATTGGTGGTGGGGTGAAATAAAACACAAGAAAAAATAAAATAAAATATTAAAACACAAGAAATAAACACAAATAAAATAAAAATAAATAAAATAAAACACAAGAAATAAAACCCAAGAAAAAAATGAGGAGTCCTCCGTACCAGGAGAGACGAAGGACACGGGACAAGGAGTTCCAGTCAGAAGGCATAGAGCATATGGTGCTAGTTATCAGCGTTTGCGAGTCACTGCACCTTTCAAAGCCATCAGACTCTTGGACCTCTAGCGAGTAGGACCCCTTGGCCTGCTGAATGGTTACACGCCTCTGTCAAGTCCACAAAGGGGGTAGTCACTACTTGAACCATTTAGCACTTGCCAATATATAAGGGTAAACATGGGTTGGTGGTACAATTGTCTTTCCTTTCCACCTAAAATGGATTTGCAATTGTAGCTGACTACCCTGCATGATTCATGAATCATGAATTGAATCATGAATCATGAATCATGAATTGAATCATGAATCATGAATTATGATTTGAATCATGAATTATGAATTGAATCATGAATAATGAATAATGAATTGAATCATGAATTATGAATTGAATCATGAATTGAATCATTAATTATGAATTGAATCATGAATTATGAGTCATGAATTGAATCATGAATCATGAATAATGAATTGAATCATGAATTATGAATTGAATCATGAATTGAATCATGAATCATGAATTATGATTCATGAATCAGAAATCATGAATAAATCATGAATCGTGAATCATGAATCGAATAATGAATCATGAATCATGAATTGAATCATGAATCATGAATCATGAATTGAATCATGAATCATGAATTATGATTTGAATCATGAATCATGAATTGAATCATGAATCATGAATTGAATCATGAATTATGAATTGAATCATGAATCATGAATCATGAATTCAATCATGAATCATGAATTCAATCATGAATTGAATCATGAAACATGAATTGAATCATGAATTGAATTATGAATCATGAATCATGAATTGAATCATGAATCATAAATTGAATCATGAATCATGAATGATGAATCATGAATCATGAATTGAATCATGAATCATGATTTGAATCATGAATCATGAATTGAATCAAATATTGAATCATGAAGCATGAATTGAATCATGAAATATTAATTATGAATTGAATCATGAATCATGAATTGAATCATGAATTGAATCATGAATCATGAATTCAATTATGATTCATGAATTCAATCATGATTCATGAATTCAATCATGAATTGAATCATGATTCATGAATTGAATCATGAATCAGGAATTGAATCATGAATCATGAATTGAATCATGAATTGAATCATGAATCATGATTTAAATCATGAATCATGAATTGAATCATATATTGAATCATGAATTGAATCATGAATCATGAATCATGAATTGAATCATGAATTAAATCATGAAGTGAATAATGAATTGAATCATGAATCATGAATTGAATCATGAATCATGAAAAGAATCATTAATCATGAATTAAATCATGATTCATGAATCATGAATCGAATCATGAATCATGAAATGAATTATGAATTGAATAGTGAATCATGAAGCATGAATCATGAATTGAATCATGAATCATGAATTATGATTTGAATCATGAATCATGAATTGAATCATATATTGAATCATAAATCATGAATTGAATCATGTATCATGGATTGAATCATGAATCATGAATTGAATCATGAATTATGAATTGAATCATGAATCATGAATAATGAATTGAATCATGAATTATGAATTGAATCATGAATTGAATCATGAATCATGAATCAGCAATCATGAATAAAATCATGAATCGTGAATCATGAATCGAATAATGAATCATGAATCATGAATTGAATCATGAATCATGAATCATGAATTGAATAAAGAATCATGAATTATGATTTCAATCATGAATCATGAATCATGAATTGAATCATGAATTATGAATTGAATCAAGAATCATGAATCATGAATTGAATCTTGAATTGAATCATGAATTGAATCATGCAACATGAATTGAATCATGAATCATGAATTGAATCATGAATCATGAATTGAATCATGAATCATGAATTGAATCATGAATTGAATCATGAATCATGAATTGAATCATGAATCATGAATCATGAAATGAATCATGAATCATGAATCATGAATCAAATCTTGATTCATTGATTCATGAATCATGATTTGAATCATGAATCATGAATTGAATCATGATTCATGAACCATGAATCATGAATCGAATCATGAATCATGATTCATAAATCATGAATCATGATTAATGATCCAAGAATCATGAATCGAATCATGATTTATGAATCATGAATCGAATCATGATTCATGAATCATGAATCGAATAATGATTCATGAATCATGAATCTTGAATCGAATCATAAATCAGGAATTGAATCATGAATCATGAAACGATTCATGAATTGAATCATGAATCATGAATTAAATCATGAATCATGAATCATGAGTCATGAATTGAATCATGTATCATGAATTGAATCATGCATGAATTGAATCATGTATCATGAATTGAATCATGCATGAATCATGAATCATGAATTGAATAATGAATCATGAATTGAATCATGAATTGAATCATGAATCATGAATCATGAATTGAATCATGAATCATGAATTGAATCATGAATCATGAAATGAATCATGAATCATGAATCATGAATTGAATCATGAATTGAATCATGAATCATGAATCATGAATTGAATCATGAATCATAAATTGAATCATGAATCATGAATGATGATTAATGAATCAGGAATTGAATCATGAATCATGAATCCTGATTTGAATCATAAATCATGAATTGAATCAAATATTGAATCATGAATCATGAATTGAATCATGAATCTTTAATCATGAATTGAATCATGAATCATGAATTGAATCATGAATTGAATCATGAATTGAATCATGAATCATGAATTCAATCATGATTCATGAATTCAATCATGAATTGAATCAAGATTCATGAATTGAATCATGAATCATGAATTGAATCATGAATCATGAATTGAATCATGAATTGAATCATGAATAATGATTTGAATCATGAATCATTAATTGAATCATATATTGAATCATGAATTGAATCATGAATCATGAATCAGGAATCAGGAATCATGAATAAAATCATGAATCATGAATCGAATAATGAATCATGAATCATGAATTGAATCATGAATCATGAATCATGCATTGAATCATGAATCATGAATTATGATTTGAATCATGAATTATGAATTGAATCATGAATAATGAATAATGAATTGAATCATGAATTATGAATTGAATCATGAATTGAATCATTAATTATGAATTGAATCATGAATTATGAGTCATGAATTGAATCATGAATCATGAATAATGAATTGAATCATGAATAATGAATTGAATCATGAATTATGAATTGAATCATGAATTGAATCATGAATCATGAATTATGATTCATGAATCAGACATCATGAATAAAATCATGAATCGTAAATCATGAATCGAATAATGAATCATGAATCATGAATTGAATCATGAATTGAATCATGAATCATGAATTATGATTTGAATCATGAATTATGAATTGAAACATGAATAATGAATAATGAATTGAATCATGAATTATGAATTGAATCATGAATTGAATCATTAATTATGAATTGAATCATGAATTATGAGTCATGAATTGAATCATGAATCATGAATAATGAATTTAATCATGAATTATGAATTGGATCATGAATTGAATCATGAATCATGAATTATGATTCATGAATCAGAAATCATGAATAAAATCATGAATCGTGAATTATGAATCGAATAATGAATCATGAATCATGAATTGAATCATGAATCATGAATTGAATCATGAATCATGAATTGAATCATGCATGAATTGAATCATGTATCATGAATTGAATCATGCATGAATCATGAATCATGAATTGAATCATGAATCATGAATTGAATCATGAATTGAATCATGAATCATGAATCATGAATTGAATCATGAATCATGAAATGAATCATGAATCATGAATCATGAATTGAATCATGAATTGAATCATGAATCATGAATCATGAATTGAATCATGAATCATGAATCATAAATTGAATCATGAATCATGAATGATGAATGATGAATCAGGAATTGAATCATGAATCATGAATCATGAATCATGATTTGAATCATGAATCATGAATTGAATCAAATATTGAATCATGAATCATGAATTGAATCATGAATCTTTAATCATGAATTGAATCATGAATCATGAATTGAATCATGAATTGAATCATGAATTCAATCATGATTCATGAATTCAATCATGAATTGAATCAAGATTCATGAATTGAATCATGAATCATGAATTGAATCATGAATCATGAATTGAATCATGAATTGAATCATGAATCATGATTTGAATCATGAATCATTAATTGAATCATATATTGAATCATGAATTGAATCATGAATCATGAATCAGGAATCATGAATAAAAACATTAATCATGAATCGAATAATGAATCATGAATCATGAATTGAATCATGAATCATGAATTGAATCATGAATCATGAATTATGATTTGAATCATGAATTATGAATTGAATCATGAATAATGAATAATGAATTGAATCATGAATCATGAATCGAATCTTGATTCATTGATTCATGAATCATGGATCATGAATTGAATCATGAATCATGAATCATGAATCGAATCATGATTCATGAACCATGAATCGAATCATGAATCATGATTCATGATCCAAGAATCATGAATCGAATAATGATTCATGAATCATGAATCGAATAATGATTCATGAATCATGAATCTTGAATCGAATCATAAATCAGGAATTGAATTATGAATCATGAAATGATTCATGAATTGAATCATGAATCATGAATTAAATCATGAATTATGAATCATGAGTCATGAATTGAATCATGTATCATGAATTGAGCCATGCATGAATTGAATCATGAATCATGAAATGAATCATGAATCATGAAATGAATCATGAATCATGAATTGAATCATGAATTAAATCATGAATCATGAATCATGAATTGAATCATGAATCATGAATCATGAATTGAATCATGAATCAGGAATTGAATCATGAATCATGAATCATGAATCATGAATCATGATTTGAATCATGAATCATGAATTGAATCAAATATTGAATCATGAATCATGAATTGAATCATGAATCTTTAATCATGAATTGAATCATGATTCATGAATTGAATCATGAATCATGAATTGAATCATGAATCATGAATTGAATCATGAATCATGATTTGAATCATGAATCATTAATTGAATCATATATTGAATCATGAATTGAATCATGAATCATGAATCATGAATCAGGAATCAGGAATCATGAATAAAATCATGAATCATGAATCGAATAATGAATCATGAATTGAATCATGAATCATGAATCATGAATTGAATCATGAATCATGAATTATGATTTCAATCATGAATTATGAATTGAATCATGAATAATGAATAATGAATTGAATCATGAATTATGAATTGAATTATGAATTGAATCATTAATTATGAATTGAATCATGAATTAAGAGTCATGAATTGAATCATGAATAATGAATTGAATCATGAATTATGAATTGAATCATGAATAATGAATAATGAATTGAATCATGAATTATGAATTGAATCATGAATTGAATCATTAATTATGAATTGAATCATGAATTATGAGTCATTAATTGAATCATGAATCATGAATAATGAATTGAATCATGAATTATGAATTGAATCATGAATTGAATCATGAATCATGAATTATGATTCATGAATCAGAAATCATGAATAAAATCATGAATCGTGAATCATGAATCGAATAATGAATCATGAATCATGAATTGAATCATGAATCATGAATTGAATCATGAATCATGAATTATGATTTGAATCATGAATCATGAATTGAATCATGAATCATGAATCATGAATTGAATCATGAATTATGAATTGAATCATGAATCATGAATCATGAATTCAATCATGAATCATGAATTCAATCATGAATTGAATCATGAAACATGAATTGAATCATGAATTGAATCATGAATCATGAATCATGAATTGAATCATGAATCATGAATTGAATCATGAATAATAAATTGAATCATGAATCATGAATGATGAATGATAAATCATGAATTGAATCATGAATCATGAATCATGATTTGAATCATGAATCATGAATTGAATCAAATATTGAATCATGAATCATGAATTGAATCATGAAATATTAATTATGAATTGAATCATGAATCATGAATTGAATCATGAATTGAATCATGAATCATGAATTCAATCATGATTCATGAATTCAATCATGAATTCAATCATGATTCATGAATTGAATCATGAATCAGGAATTGAATCATGAATCATGAATTGAATCATGAATTGAATCATGAATCATGATTTAAATCATGAATCATGAATTGAATCATATATTGAATCATGAATTGAATCATGAATCATGAATCATGAATTGAATCATGAATTGAATCATGAAGTGAATATTGAATTGAATCATGAATCATGAATTGAATCATGAATTGAATCATGAATCATGAATTGAATCATGAATCATGAAAATAATCATTAATCATGAATTAAATCATGATTCATGAATCATGAATCGAATCATGAATCATGAATTGAATTATGAATTGAATCGTGAATCATGAAGCATGAATCATGAATTGAATCATGAATCATGAATTATGATTTGAATCATGAATCATGAATTGAATCATGTATTGAATCATAAATCATGAATTGAATCATGTATCATGGATTGAATCATGAATCATGAATTGAATCATGAATTATGAATTGAATCATGAATCATGAATAATGAATTGAATCATGAATTATGAATTGAATCATGAATTGAATCATGAATCATGAATCATGAATCAGCAATCATGAATAAAATCATGAATCGTGAATCATGAATCGAATAATGAATCATGAATCATGAATTGAATCATGAATCATGAATCATGAATTGAATAAAGAATCATGAATTATGATTTCAATCATGAATCATGAATCATGATTTGAATCATGAATTATGAATTGAATCAAGAATCATGAATCATGAATTGAATCATGAATTGAATCATGAATTGAATCATGAAACATGAATTGAATCATGAATCATGAATTGAATCATGAATCATGAATTGAATCATGAATCATGAATTGAATCATGAATTGAATCATGAATCATGAATTGAATCATGAATCATGAATCATGAAATGAATCATGAATCATGAATCATGAATCAAATCTTGATTCATTGATTCATGAATCATGAATTGAATCATGAATCATGAATCGAATCATGATTCATGAACCATGAATCATGAATCGAATCATGAATCATGATTCATAAATCATGAATCATGATTAATGATCCAAGAATCATGAATCGAATCATGATTCATGAATCATGAATCGAATAATGATTCATGAATCATGAATCTTGAATCGAATCATAAATCAGGAATTGAATCATGAATCATGAAACGATTCATGAATTGAATCATGAATCATGAATTAAATCATGAATCATGAATCATGAGTCATGAATTGAATCATGTATCATGAATTGAATCATGCATGAATTGAATCATGTATCATGAATTGAATCATGCATGAATCATGAATCATGAATTGAATCACGAATCATGAATTGAATCATGAATTGAATCATGAATCATGAATCATGAATTGAATCATGAATCATGAATTGAATCATGAATCATGAAATGAATCATGAATCATGAATCATGAATTGAATCATGAATTGAATCATGAATCATGAATCATGAATTGAATCATGAATCATAAATTGAATCATGAATCATGAATGATGATTAATGAATCAGGAATTGAATCATGAATCATGAATCATGAATCATGAATCCTGATTTGAATCATAAATCATGAATTGAATCAAATATTGAATCATGAATCATGAATTGAATCATGAATCTTTAATCATGAATTGAATCATGAATCATGAATTGAATCATGAATTGAATCATGAATGGAATCATGAATCATGAATTCAATCATGATTCATGAATTCAATCATGAATTGAATCAAGATTCATGAATTGAATCATGAATCATGAATTGAATCATGAATCATGAATTGAATCATGAATTGAATCATGAATCATGATTTGAATCATGAATCATTAATTGAATCATATATTGAATCATGAATTGAATCATGAATCATGAATCAGTAATCAGGAATCATGAATAAAATCATGAATCATGAATCGAATAATGAATCATGAATCATGAATTGAATCATGAATCATGAATCATGAATTGAATCATGAATCATGAATTATGATTTGAATCATGAATTATGAATTGAATCATGAATAATGAATAATGAATTGAAACATGAATTATGAATTGAATCATGAATTGAATCATTAATTATGAATTGAATCATGAATTATGAGTCATGAATTGAATCATGAATCATGAATAATGAATTGAATCATGAATAATGAATTGAATCATGAATTATGAATTGAATCATGAATTGAATCATGAATCATGAATTATGATTTGAATCATGAATTATGAATTCAATCATGAATAATGAATAATGAATTGAATCATGAATTATGAATTGAATCATGAATTGAATCATTAATTATGAATTGAATCATGAATTATGAGTCATGAATTGAATCATGAATCATGAATTAAATCATGAATTATGAATTGAATCATGAATTGAATCATGAATCATGAATTATGATTCATGAATCAGAAATCATGAATAAAATCATGAATCGTGAATTATGAATCGAATAATGAATCATGAATCATGAATTGAATCATGAATCATGAATTGAATCATGAATCATGAATTGAATCATGAATCATGAATTGAATCATGCATGAATTGAATCATGTATCATGAATTGAATCATGCATGAATCATGAATCATGAATTGAATCATGAATCATGAATTGAATCATGAATCATGAATCATGAATTGAATCATGAATCATGAAATGAATCATGAATCATGAATTGAATCATGAATTGAATCATGAATCATGAATCATGAATTGAATCATGAATCATGAATCATAAATTGAATCATGAATCATGAATGATGAATGATGAATCAGGAATTGAATCATGAATCATGAATCATGAATCATGATTTGAATCATGAATCATGAATTGAATCAAATATTGAATCATGAATCATGAATTGAATCATGAATCTTTAATCATGAATTGAATCATGAATCATGAATTGAATCATGAATTGAATCATGAATTCAATCATGATTCATGAATTCAATCATGAATTGAATCAAGATTCATGAATTGAATCATGAATCATGAATTGAATCATGAATCATGAATTGAATCATGAATTGAATCATGAATCATGATTTGAATCATGAATCATTAATTGAATCATATATTGAATCATGAATTGAATCATGAATCATGAATCAGGAATCATGAATAAAATCATGAATCATGAATCGAATCATGAATAATGAATAATGAATTGAATCATGAATTATGAATTGAATCATGAATTGAATCATTAATTATGAATTGAATCATGAATTATGAGTCATGAATTGAATCATGAATCATGAATAATGAATTGAATCATGAATTATGAATTGAATCATGAATTGAATCATGAATCATGAATTATGATTCATGAATCAGAAATCATGAATAAAATCATGAATCGTGAATCATGAATCGAATAATGAATCATGAATCATGAATTGAATCATGAATCATGAATCATGAATTGAATCATGAATCATGAATTATGATTTGAATCATGAATTATGAATTGAATCATGAATAATGAATAATGAATTGAATCATGAATTATGAATTGAATCATGAATTGAATCATTAATTGTGAATTGAATCATGAATTATGAGTCATGAATTGAATCATGAATCATGAATAATGAATTGAATCATGAATTATGAATTGAATCATGAATTGAATCATGAATCATGAATTATGATTCATGAATCAGAAATCATGAATAAAATCATGAATCGTGAATTATGGATCGAATAATGAATCATGAATCATGAATTGAATCATGAATCATGAATTGAATCATGAATCATGAATTATGATTTGAATCATGAATTGAATCATGAATCATGAATTGAATCATGAATTATGAATTGAATCATGAATCATGAATCATGAATTCAATTATGAATCATGAATTCAATCATGAATTGAATCATGAAACATGAATTGAATCACGAATCATGAATTGAATCATCATTCATGAATTGAATCATGAATTGAATCATGAATCATGAATCGAATCATGAATCATGAATTCAATCATGAATCATGAATCATGAATCAAATCTTGATTCATGAATTGAATCATGAATTGAATCATGAAACAAATCATGAATCATAAATCATGAATCAAATCATGAATCATGAATTGAATCATGATTCATGAATCATGAATCAAACCATGATTTATGAATCATAAAATCATGAATCGAATCATGATTCATGAATCATGAATCGAATCATGATTTATGAATCATGAATCATGAATCAATAAATGAATCATGAATTAACTCATGAATCATGAATTCAATCATGAGTCATGAATTGAATCATGAATCATGAATTGAATCATGAAACTTGAATCATGAAAGGAATCATGAATTAAATCATGAATCATGAATTGAATCATGAATCATAAATCATGAATCATGAATCGAATCATGATTCATGAATTGAATCATGAATCATGAATCATGAATCATGAATCGAATCATGAATCATGAGTCATGAATTAAATCATGAATCATGAATCGAATCATGAGTCATGAATTGAATCATGAATCATGAATTGAATCATGAATTGAATCATGAATTCAATCATGATTCATGAATTCAATCATGAATTGAATCAAGATTCATGAATTGAATCATGAATCATGAATTGAATCATGAATCATGAATTGAATCATGAATTGAATCATGAATCATGATTTGAATCATGAATCATTAATTGAATCATATATTGAATCATGAATTGAATCATGAATCATGAATCAGGAATCATGAATAAAAACATTAATCATGAATCGAATAATGAATCATGAATCATGAATTGAATCATGAATCATGAATTGAATCATGAATCATGAATTATGATTTGAATCATGAATCATGAATTGAATCATGAATCATGAATTGAATCATGAATTATGAATTGAATCATGAATCATGAATCATGAATTCAATTATGAATCATGAATTCAATCATGAATTGAATCATGAAACATGAATTGAATCACGAATCATGAATTGAATCATCATTCATGAATTGAATCATGAATTGAATCATGAATCATGAATCGAATCATGAATCATGAATTCAATCATGAATCATGAATCATGAATCAAATCTTGATTCATGAATTGAATCATGAATTGAATCATGAAACAAATCATGAATCATAAATCATGAATCAAATCATGAATCATGAATTGAATCATGATTCATGAATCATGAATCAAACCATGATTTATGAATCATAAAATCATGAATCGAATCATGATTCATGAATCATGAATCGAATCATGATTTATGAATCATGAATCATGAATCAATAAATGAATCATGAATTAACTCATGAATCATGAATTCAATCATGAGTCATGAATTGAATCATGAATCATGAATTGAATCATGAAACTTGAATCATGAAAGGAATCATGAATTAAATCATGAATCATGAATTGAATCATGAATCATAAATCATGAATCATGAATCGAATCATGATTCATGAATTGAATCATGAATCATGAATCATGAATCATGAATCGAATCATGAATCATGAGTCATGAATTAAATCATGAATCATGAATCATGAATCATGAATCATGAATCGAATCATGAGTCATGAATTGAATCATGAATCATGAATTGAATCATGAATTGAATCATGAATTCAATCATGATTCATGAATTCAATCATGAATTGAATCAAGATTCATGAATTGAATCATGAATCATGAATTGAATCATGAATCATGAATTGAATCATGAATTGAATCATGAATCATGATTTGAATCATGAATCATTAATTGAATCATATATTGAATCATGAATTGAATCATGAATCATGAATCAGGAATCATGAATAAAAACATTAATCATGAATCGAATAATGAATCATGAATCATGAATTGAATCATGAATCATGAATTGAATCATGAATCATGAATTATGATTTGAATCATGAATTATGAATTGAATCATGAATCATGAATCATGAATCATGAATCGAATCATGAATCATGAGTCATGAATTAAATCATGAATCATGAATCATGAATCATGAGTCATGAATTAAATCATGAATCATGAATCATGAATCATGAATCATGAATCGAATCATGAGTCATGAATTGAATCATGAATCATGAATTGAATCATGAATTGAATCATGAATTCAATCATGATTCATGAATTCAATCATGAATTGAATCAAGATTCATGAATTGAATCATGAATCATGAATTGAATCATGAATCATGAATTGAATCATGAATTGAATCATGAATCATGATTTGAATCATGAATCATTAATTGAATCATATATTGAATCATGAATTGAATCATGAATCATGAATCAGGAATCATGAATAAAAACATTAATCATGAATCGAATAATGAATCATGAATCATGAATTGAATCATGAATCATGAATTGAATCATGAATCATGAATTATGATTTGAATCATGAATTATGAATTGAATCATGAATAATGAATAATGAATTGAATCATGAATCATGAATCGAATCTTGATTCATTGATTCATGAATCATGGATCATGAATTGAATCATGAATCATGAATCATGAATCGAATCATGATTCATGAACCATGAATCGAATCTTGAATCATGATTCATGATCCAAGAATCATGAATCGAATAATGATTCATGAATCATGAATCGAATAATGATTCATGAATCATGAATCTTGAATCGAATCATAAATCAGGAATTGAATTATGAATCATGAAATGATTCATGAATTGAATCATGAATCATGAATTAAATCATGAATTATGAATCATGAGTCATGAATTGAATCATGTATCATGAATTGAGCCATGCATGAATTGAATCATGAATCATGAAATGAATCATGAATCATGAATTGAATCATGAATCATGAAATGAATCATGAATCATGAATTGAATCATGAATTAAATCATGAATCATGAATCATGAATTGAATCATGAATCATGAATCATGAATTGAATCATGAATCAGGAATTGAATCATGAATCATGAATCATGAATCATGAATCATGATTTGAATCATGAATCATGAATTGAATCAAATATTGAATCATGAATCATGAATTGAATCATGAATCTTTAATCATGAATTGAATCATGATTCATGAATTGAATCATGAATCATGAATTGAATCATGAATCATGAATTGAATCATGAATCATGATTTGAATCATGAATCATTAATTGAATCATATATTGAATCATGAATTGAATCATGAATCATGAATCATGAATCAGGAATCAGGAATCATGAATAAAATCATGAATCATGAATCGAATAATGAATCATGAATTGAATCATGAATCATGAATCATGAATTGAATCATGAATCATGAATTATGATTTCAATCATGAATTATGAATTGAATCATGAATAATGAATAATGAATTGAATCATGAATTATGAATTGAATTATGAATTGAATCATTAATTATGAATTGAATCATGAATTAAGAGTCATGAATTGAATCATGAATGATGAATTGAATCATGAATTATGAATTGAATCATGAATAATGAATAATGAATTGAATCATGAATTATGAATTGAATCATGAATTGAATCATTAATTATGAATTGAATCATGAATTATGAGTCATTAATTGAATCATGAATCATGAATAATGAATTGAATCATGAATTATGAATTGAATCATGAATTGAATCATGAATCATGAATTATGATTCATGAATCAGAAATCATGAATAAAATCATGAATCGTGAATCATGAATCGAATAATGAATCATGAATCATGAATTGAATCATGAATCATGAATCATGAATTGAATCATGAATCATGAATTATGATTTGAATCATGAATCATGAATTGAATCATGAATCATGAATCATGAATTGAATCATGAATTATGAATTGAATCATGAATCATGAATCATGAATTCAATCATGAATCATGAATTCAATCATGAATTGAATCATGAAACATGAATTGAATCATGAATTGAATCATGAATCATGAATCATGAATTGAATCATAAATCATGAATTGAATCATGAATCATAAATTGAATCATGAATCATGAATGATGAATGATAAATCATGAATTGAATCATGAATCATGAATCATGATTTGAATCATGAATCATGAATTGAATCAAATATTGAATCATGAATCATGAATTGAATCATGAAATATTAATTATGAATTGAATCATGAATCATGAATTGAATCATGAATTGAATCATGAATCATGAATTCAATCATGATTCATGAATTCAATCATGAATTCAATCATGATTCATGAATTGAATCATGAATCAGGAATTGAATCATGAATCATGAATTGAATCATGAATTGAATCATGAATCATGATTTAAATCATGAATCATGAATTGAATCATATATTGAATCATGAATTGAATCATGAATCATGAATCATGAATTGAATCATGAATTGAATCATGAAGTGAATATTGAATTGAATCATGAATCATGAATTGAATCATGAATTGAATCATGAATCATGAATTGAATCATGAATCATGAAAAGAATCATTAATAATGAATTAAATCATGATTCATGAATCATGAATCGAATCATGAATCATGAATTGAATTATGAATTGAATCGTGAATCATGAAGCATGAATCATGAATTGAATCATGAATCATGAATTATGATTTGAATCATGAATCATGAATTGAATCATGTATTGAATCATAAATCATGAATTGAATCATGTATCATGGATTGAATCATGAATCATGAATTGAATCATGAATTATGAATTGAATCATGAATCATGAATAATGAATTGAATCATGAATTATGAATTGAATCATGAATTGAATCATGAATCATGAATCATGAATCAGCAATCATGAATAAAATCATGAATCGTGAATCATGAATCGAATAATGAATCATGAATCATGAATTGAATCATGAATCATGAATCATGAATTGAATAAAGAATCATGAATTATGATTTCAATCATGAATCATGAATCATGATTTGAATCATGAATTATGAATTGAATCAAGAATCATGAATCATGAATTGAATCATGAATTGAATCATGAATTGAATCATGAAACATGAATTGAATCATGAATCATGAATTGAATCATGAATCATGAATTGAATCATGAATCATGAATTGAATCATGAATTGAATCATGAATCATGAATTGAATCATGAATCATGAATCATGAAATGAATCATGAATCATGAATCATGAATCAAATCTTGATTCATTGATTCATGAATCATGAATTGAATCATGAATCATGAATCGAATCATGATTCATGAACCATGAATCATGAATCGAATCATGAATCATGATTCATATATCATGAATCATGATTAATGATCCAAGAATCATGAATCGAATCATGATTCATGAATCATGAATCGAATAATGATTCATGAATCATGAATCTTGAATCGAATCATAAATCAGGAATTGAATCATGAATCATGAAACGATTCATGAATTGAATCATGAATCATGAATTAAATCATGAATCATGAATCATGAGTCATGAATTGAATCATGTATCATGAATTGAATCATGCATGAATTGAATCATGTATCATGAATTGAATCATGCATGAATCATGAATCATGAATTGAATCACGAATCATGAATTGAATCATGAATCATGAATCATGAATTGAATCATGAATCATGAATTGAATCATGAATCATGAAATGAATCATGAATCATGAATCATGAATTGAATCATGAATTGAATCATGAATCATGAATCATGAATTGAATCATGAATCATAAATTGAATCATGAATCATGAATGATGATTAATGAATCAGGAATTGAATCATGAATCATGAATCATGAATCATGAATCCTGATTTGAATCATAAATCATGAATTGAATCAAATATTGAATCATGAATCATGAATTGAATCATGAATCTTTAATCATGAATTGAATCATGAATCATGAATTGAATCATGAATTGAATTATGAATTGAATCATGAATCATGAATTCAATCATGATTCATGAATTCAATCATGAATTGAATCAAGATTCATGAATTGAATCATGAATCATGAATTGAATCATGAATCATGAATTGAATCATGAATTGAATCATGAATCATGATTTGAATCATGAATCATTAATTGAATCATATATTGAATCATGAATTGAATCATGAATCATGAATCAGTAATCAGGAATCATGAATAAAATCATGAATCATGAATCGAATAATGAATCATGAATCATGAATTGAATCATGAATCATGAATCATGAATTGAATCATGAATCATGAATTATGATTTGAATCATGAATTATGAATTGAATCATGAATAATGAATAATGAATTGAATCATTAATTATGAATTGAATCATGAATTATGAGTCATGAATTGAATCATGAATCATGAATAATGAATTGAATCATGAATAATGAATTGAATCATGAATTATGAATTGAATCATGAATTGAATCATGAATCATGAATTATGATTCATGAATCAGACATCATGAATAAAATCATGAATCGTAAATCATGAATCGAACAATGAATCATGAATTGAATCATGAATTGAATCATGAATCATGAATTATGATTTGAATCATGAATTATGAATTCAATCATGAATAATGAATAATGAATTGAATCATGAATTATGAATTGAATCATGAATTGAATCATTAATTATGAATTGAATCATGAATTATGAGTCATGAATTGAATCATGAATCATGAATTAAATCATGAATTATGAATTGAATCATGAATTGAATCATGAATCATGAATTATGATTCATGAATCAGAAATCATGAATAAAATCATGAATTGTGAATTATGAATCGAATAATGAATCATGAATCATGAATTGAATCATGAATCATGAATTGAATCATGAATCATGAATTGAATCATGAATCATGAATTGAATCATGCATGAATTGAATCATGTATCATGAATTGAATCATGCATGAATCATGAATCATGAATTGAATCATGAATCATGAATTGAATCATGAATCATGAATCATGAATTGAATCATGAATCATGAAATGAATCATGAATCATGAATTGAATCATGAATTGAATCATGAATCATGAATCATGAATTGAATCATGAATCATGAATCATAAATTGAATCATGAATCATGAATGATGAATGATGAATCAGGAATTGAATCATGAATCATGAATCATGAATCATGATTTGAATCATGAATCATGAATTGAATCAAATATTGAATCATGAATCATGAATTGAATCATGAATCTTTAATCATGAATTGAATCATGAATCATGAATTGAATCATGAATTGAATCATGAATTCAATCATGATTCATGAATTCAATCATGAATTGAATCAAGATTCATGAATTGAATCATGAATCATGAATTGAATCATGAATCATGAATTGAATCATGAATTGAATCATGAATCATGATTTGAATCATGAATCATTAATTGAATCATATATTGAATCATGAATTGAATCATGAATCATGAATCAGGAATCATGAATAAAATCATGAATCATGAATCGAATCATGAATAATGAATAATGAATTGAATCATGAATTATGAATTGAATCATGAATTGAATCATTAATTATGAATTGAATCATGAATTATGAGTCATGAATTGAATCATGAATCATGAATAATGAATTGAATCATGAATCATGAATTGAATCATGAATTGAATCATGAATCATGAATTATGATTCATGAATCAGAAATCATGAATAAAATCATGAATCGTGAATCATGAATCGAATAATGAATCATGAATCATGAATTGAATCATGAATCATGAATCATGAATTGAATCATGAATCATGAATTATGATTTGAATCATGAATTATGAATTGAATCATGAATAATGAATAATGAATTGAATCATGAATTATGAATTGAATCATGAATTGAATCATTAATTGTGAATTGAATCATGAATTATGAGTCATGAATTGAATCATGAATCATGAATAATGAATTGAATCATGAATTATGAATTGAATCATGAATTGAATCATGAATCATGAATTATGATTCATGAATCAGAAATCATGAATAAAATCATGAATCGTGAATTATGGATCGAATAATGAATCATGAATCATGAATTGAATCATGAATCATGAATTGAATCATGAATCATGAATTATGATTTGAATCATGAATTGAATCATGAATCATGAATTGAATCATGAATTTTGAATTGAATCATGAATCATGAATCATGAATTCAATTATGAATCATGAATTCAATCATGAATTGAATCATGAAACATGAATTGAATCACGAATCATGAATTGAATCATCATTCATGAATTGAATCATGAATTGAATCATGAATCATGAATCGAATCATGAATCATGAATTCAATCATGAATCATGAATCATGAATCAAATCTTGATTCATGAATTGAATCATGAATTGAATCATGAAACAAATCATGAATCATAAATCATGAATCAAATCATGAATCATGAATTGAATCATGATTCATGAATCATGAATCAAACCATGATTTATGAATCATAAAATCATGAATCGAATCATGATTCATGAATCATGAATCGAATCATGATTTATGAATCATGAATCATGAATCAATAAATGAATCATGAATTAACTCATGAATCATGAATTCAATCATGAGTCATGAATTGAATCATGAATCATGAATTGAATCATGAATCTTGAATCATGAAAGGAATCATGAATTAAATCATGAATCATGAATTGAATCATGAATCATAAATCATGAATCATGAATCGAATCATGATTCATGAATTGAATCATGAATCATGAATCATGAATCATGAATCGAATCATGAATCATGAGTCATGAATTAAATCATGAATCATGAATTGAATCATGAATCATGAATCATGAATCATGAATCATGAATCGAATCATGAGTCATGAATTAAATCATGAATCATGAATTGAATCATGAATTGAATCATGAAACATGAATTGAATCATATATTGAATCATAAATCATGAATTGAATCATGAATTATGAATTGAATCATGAATCATGAATTGAATCATGAATCATGAATTGAATCATGAATTGAATCATGAATCATGAATTGAATCATGAATTGAATCATAAATCATGAATTGATTCATGAATCATGAAATGAATCATGAATCATAAATCATGAATCAAATCTTGATTCATGAATTGAATCATGAATTGAATCATGAATCAAATCATGAATCATGAATCAAATCATGATTTATGAATCATAAAACCATGAATCGAATCATAAATCATGAATTGAATCATAAATCATGAATCATGAATTGAATCATGAGTCATGAATTGAATCATGAATAATGAATTGAATCATGAATCATGAATTGAATCATGAATCATAAATCATTAATTATTAATCGAATCATGAATTATGAATTGAATCATGAATCATGAATCATGAATCATAAATCATGAATCATGAATCGAATCATGAATCATGAGTCATGAATTAAATCATGAATCATGAAATGAATCATGAATTGAATCATGAATCATGAATTGAATCATGAATCATGAATTGAATCATGAATCATATCATGAATCATGATTCATAAATCATAGCATGATTAATGAATGAAGAATCATGAATTGAACCATGATTCATAAATCATGAATCATGAATCGAATCATGATTCATGAATCATGAATCTTGAATGAAATCATAAATCATGAATTGAATCATAAATCATGAATCATGAAATAAATCATGAATTGAATCATGAATTATGAATTAAATCATGAATCATGAATCATGAGTCATGAATTGAATCATAAATCATGAATTGAATCATGAATTGAATCATGAATTGAATCATGAATCAGGAATTATGAATTAAATCATGAATCATGAATCAAATAATGAATCATGTATCATGAATTGAATCATGAATCATGAATCATGAATTGAATCATGAATCATGAATTATGATTTGAATCATGAATCATGAATTGAATCATGAATCATGAATTGAATCATGAATCATGAATGGAATCATGAATCATGAATGGAATCATGAATCATGAATTATGAATTGAATCAAAAATCATGAATTGAATCATGAATTGAATCATGAATTGAATCATTAATCATGAATTGAATCATGAGTCATAAATTGAATCATGAATTGAATCATGAATCATGAATTGAATCATGAATCATGAATTGAATTATGAATTGAATCATGAATCATGAATTGAATCATGAATCATGAAATGCATCATGAATCATGAAATGAATCATGAATCAAATCTTGATTCATGAATTGAATCATGAATTGAATCATGAATCAAATCATGAATCATGAATCATGAATCAAATCATGAATTATGAATCATGAATTTAATCATGATTCATGAATCATGAATCAAACCATTATTTATGAATCATAAAATCATGAATCGAATCATAAATCATGAATTGAATCATAAATCATGAAACATTAAATTAATCATGAATTAAATCATGAATCATGAATTGAATCATGAATCATGAATTGAATCATGAGTTATGAATTGAATCATGAATCATGAATTGAATCATGAATCATAAATCATGAATCATGAATCATAAATCATGAATCATGAATCGAATCGTGATTCATAATTCATAAATCATGAATCGAATTATGAATAGTGAGTCATGAATTAAATCATGAAGCATGAATTGAATCATGAATCATAAATTGAATCATGAATCATGAATTGAATCATGAATTGAATCATTAATTAAATCATGAATCATAAATCATGAATTGAATCATGAATCATGAATTGAATCAGGAATCATGAATTGAATCATGAATTGAATCATGAATCATGAATTGAATCATGAATCATGATTTGAATCATGAATTATGAATTGAATTATATATTGAATCATAAATCATGAATTGAATCAGGAATCATGAATTGAATCATGAATTGAATCATGAATCATGAATTGAATCATGATTTGAATCATGAATTATGAATTGAATCATATATTGAATCATAAATCATGAATTGAATCATGAATCATGAATTGAATCATGAATCATGAATTGAATCATGAATCATGAATTGAATCATGAATTGAATCATGAATTAATTCATGAATCATGAATCATGAATCAGGAATCATGAATTAAATCATGAATCATGAATCATGAATTGAATCATGAATCATGAATTATGATTTGAATCATGAATCATGAATTGAATCATGAATTATGATTTGAATCATGAATCATGAATTGATTCACAAATTGAATCATAAATCATGAATTGAATCATGTATGGGTACCCCCTTACGAAGTTCTAGTTTTCCACGGTCTTTAAGAATTGTATTGCTAAGCTTAGATTAGATACAGCAGACTATGGGACTCATTCTTTTAGAATAGGAGCGGCTACAGTAGCGGCGGAGGAGGGTGTGTCAAAACAGAGTATCGTGGCTTTGGGTAGGTGGAGGTCTAAGTGTTTCAAACGGTATGTTAGGCCAGCTGTTGCGCTTTAGGCTTAATAATGCGATGTAGTAAGGCTGACCCATGACATGCGTTGCTTGTCTTGTTAAAAGAAGGCGCGGAGGGATTTGCCATTTCTCTTCCTCGGGGGCCTGATTGGCTTGTGGCACCCCGAGGTTTCCGGTTTTACCTCCGCATGGGTCACCCTGCATTGCGCGCAAATATATAGTAGTGTCTTTCTCTAATACCATGTATTATGTCTTGACATTTGTTTCATGTGCATTTTACTCCATGTTGCAGGTTCACGGCAGGATGGGAAGAATATGTGGCTGGTCGGCCGTTCATTTGTTTATTGGGCCGGTAAGAGCAGTCCTGCTCAAGATTTGAGCAAATTTTCCCCGGGCGCATTCTGTTAGATGGTTAGGTTTTAGGGGTTTGTGTTGGGCGTCGCTGTTGAAGATTCTAAGGGATAGTGAGATAAAGTTTGGGCGCCCTTCAGTGCTTATAATTCCCCTTGGTGGGAATGATTTGAGCAAGTGGAAGGGCTTAGAGCTCATTGATAATATTAAATCTGATGTTGAGATCATTAAATTACATTGGCCAGCAGTTCACCTTGTTTGGTCCGACTTCATCCCTAGAAGCAATTGGAGGGGAACGGATAGACCAGCTCGTATTGAAAAGGCCCGCAGGTAGGTTAATAGGGCAGTGAGAACATTTTTTCAGGAAGTAGGTGGGGGGTTTATTAGCTATCCTTGAATTAGAGCTTGTTTTAGACAAATTTATAGACCTGATGGGATACACTTGTCGGAGTTTGGCATGTCTTATTTTGTAGAGCAGATTTTTAGTTTTCTTGTTTGGCTATAAAAGGTCAGTTGGTGGTGGGCTTAGGTTCCTAGCGGGAACCTAGCTGTGGCGGTAAGTAGCCTAATCAGCGGCCAAATTGGTTATATTCAAGACGTGGTAAGTACTCTCCCCTAAAGGGATTGGGCAATTAGTCCTTAGTCCGGCCTGTGTTTAACTTTCATCAGGTGGGCTGCATTTTATATTATTGCAATAAACAGTTTAATGTTTTCAATATATTTCTGGCTCCATGGCTTTAATTACAAGGACCTAGTTTGTGGAACAGGATTGTAACAACTATTTGCTTGGCGGAGTGATGAACAGCAGAGAGGTGTTCCCCAATTAATAAAATTCTTTGGTGTTGGCTGCTAGACTGGCGCTTCTGCCAGGGTGGCCAAAACACCACACATTTTGATTTGCCAACTGGGCCGCTACTTCAAATATTTCTGAGTTGCGGTCTAGTACCAATTTTTACCTTTATATATTTATTAAGATACACTTTAAAATACATTGCACCTCCAGCACTTAGCACTCGGGGGTTAACCATTTGACACTGCAGCATCAGAAGGGTTAATCTTTACACGTATGGAGAACGGATGGGGAACCAGCCACAGGGTATGGTAAAATCTACTAACTACACCTTATTAAGATCAGAATTATGCAATCACTCTGCCATTGTGTTAAACTTTAATGTGTTCTAAATATGTTGTTCAACATGTGACTGTTCGCATTTTACCAAGACATACATATATATATATATATATATATATATATATATATATATATATATATACACACACACATTGCTTCCAAACTCAAATATAATATATATTTTCTATAATGTCCGATGCCTTGTGTTTTATATGATATTATACATTCTTCACATTCCCTACATTGTACTACCACATAATTAATTATACTTTTATTAAAATAACCAATTGTTTAGTAATTCCCATGATGTTCATTATTCATTTTGTACCTTGCGACAACAAAATTTAATCTGTAGGAATGAAACATGTTAAATGTTATCTAGATGTAAAATAAATTCCCTGATTAAGTAGATACAGTCCTATTCTTTGTCTTAAACTGATATGGATATTCCAGTCCTCATGTTCTCTCCAAACTAATAACAGTAGAGCCTGCTACAGCTGCTGTACACGTGTATGCTGGTGCCCTATCATGTATATATATATAGTACCTTTCTGTTGAACATTGTGATGACAAGACAATACACTGTCATGATAGTGATATGCTGCAGCAGAGGAGCACCTAAATCTGCATTACCACCTAATTGTTGCATGTCATCATGTTACTCACTTGCTTTTCCCTCTCTGGAGCCCCGGGGCCTGCTCCATGCACAAGTTTTTCCAGTGGTTCCCTGGTTCATCTCACAGCTCTGACTAAATTGACATTTTGGGCCAAATTACGCAATCGACTCACCCCGCCCCCTTTTGATCTTCCCGAAGTAAAAAATGAAAAGTCGGCAAGTAGGAGTAAGCAGCCATATGTACATGGAGGAGCCAGAAACGAAGGTGTCCCGGGAAAGAGGCTGTTTAGAGCAGACCCTGGAGCTGGAAAGGGGCAAATGAGTAACATGTAAAAATTATTTGATAATGCAACTTTAATCTCAATTATGTCAAGGTTTTTTAGGAGGTCTGACTATACCCAATATATTGTTTTTAGTGACAAAGCCCTGTATAAAATAAATCCTTTCAGAACCATAATTTAAGGGGTTTACAACCATCACATGTCTTTAATGACTTGTATAGGCTTTACGCCAAGTTTTATTAAATACACAACTTTTACGTCCTGGCTTCCCTCTGTACGTTTAAGCCGTGTGGTGATACCATGGGGCAGAGCTGTGTGTTTGTGTTGCTCTGCTCTGCTTTCTGTATAATTGTACCCAGTAAGCAGCTTTATGTTGTATCCTGGGGCAAGAAAATAATCCACTCTCCCAGATTATATAAATACGTGGCTAAAATCACAGAAGGGGGCTAGTAAGAAAAGAAATGCATGTAGTAACATTTTCAGGATGGTGTGTACAAGATAAAATAAAGCAATCTGAAGGTGGAACAAACAAGCAAAACATCGCACAGCTGGTATTTCAGTACATAGACATCAAACTAGGTTGAGCTTGATCTGCTCTAGTGGGGAATGCAAAATATCTTTATCAGCATTGTATAAAGGAAATGTATATATTGGGGCTTATTTAGAGTTAGACACACGTCATTGTTTGCATAAGATGTGTGTATTCATACTGCAATGATTCCAAAATCCAGTAAGTATATGTCCATATATAGAGTTATGTATATCGCTGACATCCGTCCGCCTTTGTCTGGAGAAGCAGAATAAGGATGTGCAGGGACTAGCATGCATGGGCTGAGCACAGTAAGGGTGGGTTCATGTAATTGTAATATAGCTTCTGCAAATACGCCTTTTAGGACTCGAACCTCTTGCAAGTATTAGATTTGTGGTGCAGTTATGTGATGATGACTATCAGCAGCCCTATTTAGCCGTTTCCAATTCGCTGATTGTGTATTACGTAATTGACATCTCCATTTTTAATTACATTTTATATGGAAATCATCTCTATGGTATTGTGCGGGGCAGACCTACGTCGGGCAAGAAACCATTTTTGAGCTGCACACGTCTTGGACTCAACATCAATGAGTAAATCCACTTTTTTGTGTGCATTATTTCCAACTTACTTTTGGTGCGCAAATACGTTCAACTCTGAATAAGCCCCATTATGTCTTTTTTGTACTAGTTATGATTTTGTTGCATATACTTGTTATTTGTACACTGTGAATGTGGTTATTTTGCTATTTCCATGCAATACATTTTCTAATTAAAGAATTGTGTCTGTGTTTTTTTTCTTACTGTAGCAATAACTAGATATTTATGTGGATAAGAAATTCCTTGCTATGGGCATATTTAAAAAGAGCTTTATTCACTGCACAGAGAGAGAGGGATGCAACAGTTTTTATTGTAGCTATTTGTTTGACTGTACAATTCAATTTCTCTTAGACAAAATAGATCTACACTAGTACCAGTACCTGTGTAATACCTGTCATCAATACCAATTGTAAAATGAGGACAATTTAAGCCAATTGCCAATCCACTAAAAACCATGCTCAATTTGCCAAGAGTCCGCCCCGATCAGCCCAAACACCTTTCCTAGTAGGTTCAGCCTATTTGACCAACACAAATTGTAAGTGTTCAAGGAAAGAAGGTAGGTGAAGTCTAAGGTTAAGGCAGCTCAGGGGTTATGGCACCCTTGCCCCCTCCCCCAGGTAAATCTTGGTCCTGCTCAGAACATGGGAAATGTTTTCCTAAAATATTACTTCTTAAATATCAGAGAAGCCATACCGTAAAGAAACCATATTATAGAATGTTGGAAATATTTAGCACATAATTCACTTCTTGTTGCGCACTATACAGGAGATCATGTCATACAGGAGAGAGACCATATGCTTGCTCTGAATGTGGGAAATGTTTTACACATAATCCAAATTGTTAAACATCAAAGAAATCACTTGGGGAACATCCAAATTCATGTGCTGATGTGGGAAAGGTTTTCAAAGTAATTCAGAATGGTATTGTCAGAGAAGTAATAAAGGGGAGAAACAATATCTTACGCTTTGCATATGGGAATGTTTTACAAGTTCTTACCTTTTCATATATCTGAGATCTCACAAAGGAAAGAAACCATTTTCTTGCTATGGATGTATGAAATGTTTTACGTAATGTTGAAGCTTTTAATATTAAATTGAAGAGCTGATATGTCTACAAATTCTGAAAATTACTACATGTGGTTGGATAAGGAGTTTAGGGTTTTGGTGCAAGGAAATGATTATCTCTAAAGAGAGTGTTTTAGAATCAATATTTGCTGTCTGGATGCCCCATGTGCCTATAAATGAGGTTGGGATTTCCTGCAAAGGGTTGGCAGTGGTTTTCTCCTGGGCCTGCTGTGGTGTTGCTAGGGGCAAGAAAGGGAACATGCTGGCAGTTTATTGATGGCCAATGTATGTGACCCCATGCAGACATGAATGTTCAGCTGTGGTGGAGGGCAGCCGCTTGCTAAGTGTTTTCAAGATCAGAAGACAGGGCAGGCATGGGAAACCTGTTTGAAAAAGACATGACAAATTAAAAATAGATACAAAGCATCCCTGACTTAGGAGACATCCAGACAGGGAGGCAGCATTATTATTGGAGAATTGGTTTAAGAATGTATTTAGAGTTCCTTACAGGGAGTCCAAAGAGTTGAAACTGTACAGATATTTGATGCCAGCCATGCATTATCTGGAGGTGGACAGGAACAGGAGATGGGGATCTGTCAACTGTAAATGGTCCCTAAATCAGAGCTTAGAAAATTCAGCCTGATTCATCATTTGTCAATTCCAAAGAAAGATTCGGTGACTAATGGGATCAGTAAGGAGATGTGTTCTGCGTCATACATCTCACTTGATGCGGCCATTCTGTAACAGAGGCATCTTTCTGAAGCTTTCACCTCCTTAAAAGAGTGAATGCTAAGGGAGGAAATTGGAATCAAGTCAGTTATCCACTATCTGGACAATTTTCTTTTCATGTGACGAGACCAGCATCTTATGAAAACCTATAATGAATGGTGATAGTATTGGGACAGTCATGCTCCTCAGATTTTGATGATCAGTGTCAGGTTACCAGGGCATTAGAGTCAAGACCCACAGAGTAGCCCTGGTACCTTGGTGTTCTTTGGATCAAGTAAATAGAGAGAAAGAACAGTAGTTGGTTGAGGCTAGGTGCACTATGGATCTATGTATTCATAATAGTATAAACCATCTCCTTAAAACCTAACTTTTATTGGGTACGATTTTTTTCCATATATGTTCTTTGGCTCACACAGACAAAGAGGAGTGGAAGATATAATAGAATCTTTATTACAGAAGGTGCAAACACAACTGTAACACAATAACTATAATAATCAGTGCAATTTAACAAAACCCAGAACAATCGCCAACATCTAAAAACCTCCCCAACACATCCCCAGATAAAGATATGAGCAACCGTTACATATATTTAAACAGTATTTCGTTGGCCAGGCTAAGTTGTAAAAAAGTCTCTGGCCAAGTGGTATAATCTTACCCTGCCAAGCTGTATCCCAAGTGGTCCTGATCCTTTTGTCACAATAGCTCAGTACTCGGGTCTTCCAGGTTCCACCGATTTCTAGACTTCTAGGCTTGCTGGTCCTGGCCTCTCGGCCTTATGCTCTCTACCGAGATGTTAGCAGCCTGGACCCCAGTCACCCTACTCCAGTAGGCACACCAAATGTGCAGACTCACAAGCAGCTCCCTTTGGAGCAGAGTTATACTGTTGCACAATGTTCAGCCAGAGATGTGCCTAGATGTAAAATTGTGATCAGGACACACGTTGGAGCTGATAGGAGACAGATCTTCAATACCAAGCTCAGGATATCCAATAAACAACCCTTGGTCTCCTTGCAGGCTCTTTTAAAACAGTTCAGAATTCCCACAGGTGAAATCCCATCCTGCAAGGTTATCCCAAGTCCATTCAGAATGCCATTGGCTCCCAAATCAGGGGTTGGGTATGGGAGTGGAGAGAAGTCATCCCCACATGGGTTTCCCCCCTGCTGGTCTAGTGCATAAAAGTCTGACACAGTTCTAGGGAGAACAATAGAGTAGCAAACTGGTTACTGCAGAGCTTAATCCCAGATGATGAATAGCAACTCCCTGTTTCAATCCCTTATACGCATTTATGTTGTGAAAGGGGCTCCAGCTGTTCCAGACTCCCTGTCCTCACTGAGGGAGGGGGTAACTGGCCAGGATATGGTACAGCAGACAATTTGTAGTCCAAATAAAGAACATGCAGCCCACCTGGATATATTTTTGAACCTGGAGTTTTAGACTATTGACTATTCATTCAGAACCATGTTATAAAATCCATATACATCAGCAAACGAACCCACAGAGTCTTTATATGAGCCAAATGGGGATAACAATCTATCCAAATACTAGTGACCAGATACATACCTTTGTATGGGGGGATTGTAACTGTAATCCTATGTCGTCACAATCAGCTTTTCTGTATCCCTTTCAGTTTGTATCTATTGTCAGACACTGCATAGGGAAGCTGGGTGGGTCAGTGGCAGAATATGGGTTACACTCCTTCCTGATTGGGACAACAATGGAGGCTGTCAGCTGGGGCCGAAGTGACAAGATGATTACGTATATTGGGAAATGGGAATCAAGTGGTTTCAGATCTTATTTAAAGCTCCAGTTTGTACTATAAAAATTTAAGTAGAAGGGGGATGAGATGTTGGAGTAGAAGGTGTGTGAGACAGAAAACACTAAGATAATGTGGTGACGGTACAAGGACATGGTGGAGTATACAGAGAGTACCCAAGGAAGAAGAGGAGAGTGGACAAGGGAATAGTCAAGGAAAATAAGATGGTAAAGTGGTGGATACATAGTAGTATAGTTTGAGTATGGTAGGCTCAACTAAAGGAATGTGTAATTTAATCAATTTAGAAAAATCTAGCTAAGTATTCATAATGCACAAGACAAAAGGCAGAAAAAGAGTTTAAAAAATGCCATTAATGTAAATTAAATTATCCTTTAAGGAGAATTAATGACACAGTACAGCAGGTGGGAAACAAAATCACACAAAGAGAGTGATAGAGGCCGGATACCCTGTACCTGTTCTACTAACAACTACCACAACTACCACTGGTAGTTCTCCTGAACATGATCAATAAATAAATGATGATGCTGATGATCCAGCTGGAAGCAGGAAGACACAAAAGAGGAATGAAAGGCCAGGTAATGCCCTAATTTATGGTGAGTCATAATTATAGGTTATACTGATATATATAAATGATCAATTATAGAATCCATTACACAATACATAATGTGATAAAAATAGCACTTAACATAATACATTAATAACAGCAACTCTTCAGAAATGTTGCCCTGTTGGAATCGCTCATATAGAGCAGACTGGTGCAATATTCACGCATGTGGGAATCAAGGAAAGGAAACATGAGTGGTTTTATATATATATATATCTAATATATATATAAGCCCAGCGGCGTGTGTTAGTGTGTGTGTGCAAAAAAACTATTTTCTCAGAAAGGGCTCATCCAATTGACCTGAAATTTGGTATACTGACATTATTTGACAAAAAAATTATAATAGTGAAGTCAGTTAACTTCCATAAGGTGATGATACCTCGGATTGACTTATGTCCATCCGAAACAGGACTGCCGTTTAAGCTAAGACGGCGCCAGTTCCCTTTGAAGGCGGCATTTGCTATGACCATTAACAAGTCACAGGGTCAAACACTTGACCGTGTGGGTATTTATTTACCAGAGCCTGTGTTTGGTCATGGACAATTGTATGTCGCATTTTCACGAGTACGGAGAAGCAGTGATGTGAAAGTGCAGGTTATGAATACTGCCCTTCAAGGAAGACTGATTGAGCATAGCGATAAGGTGTTTATTAGAAACGTTGTGTATCGAGAGGTTTTAGAACAGTAAGACGATGGAGATTTAGGATGTGGCGATGAAGATGAAGGATGAGGTGATGGAGAAGAATGATGAGGTGGTGACATGTGGACAAAACCACGTTAAAAAAGGGCGCTTACATCGGGAAGTAACGCTCTTCCCCTGAGGAGGCCTGGCTTAGCCCCAAATGCATGACAAGAACCTTTTTAACACCTTAAGTAGTGTCACGGGCACTAGGAGTCTTTACCCAGGGATCACCAGGTGATAGGCTTACCAGAGCAGTATAGGTGGTAATATGGTACTCTGGTAGCAGGGTGATCACGGAACAGGAAATAGCAGATGATGAGATGCTCAGGAAAGTCTATGACTAGCAGCACTGGCAATATGGAGGTAGTAATACACGAGGAACTGTATGGACAAAGGACACGTGAAGGTAGTCAGTGGTCTGCGGTAGCAAGTTGTACCACTGCTATAGTGAGGAGGAATGTCCAACAGAAACGAGGAGGTGATGAGAGTCAGCGGTCTGCGGATAGCAAGTTGTACCGCTGTCTGAGTGAAGGAATGGAATCCAAGTGGAGGTATCCGGGGAGTCAGTGGTCTGCGTTAGCAAGTTGTACCACTGCTATGTGAGAGGATACTGGAACAGGTGAAACTGTAAACAGGAGTCAGTGGTCTGCCACTAGCAAGTTGTACTACTGAATATATATGTGAGGAGGTGCACGGGGAGAGACTGCAACACCATATATACACGGGCACCTTGACTTTGATCCACAGTAATATGCACAATATAAATGTATAAATGACTGAACAACACTGCCAATATAGAAAGTCTCTTGAAGTAATCCGGCATGAGATAACACAGTCAATGATGGCAGTAGTGTCAGCAGATAGTACACTCCAGAGGAGAACCAACACAGTCAATGATGGCAATAGACTCAGCGGATAGTACACTTCAGAGGAGAACCAACACAGTCCAGCAAGGTATGCAATACACAGCACAGTCAATGGGAAGTATGCATACCGTGGTTCAGGAGAAGGCAGTCAGACAGGAGTGCAGAGATACCTGAAGGGCAGGAGGCCAGCAGGATACAAGTCCCTGGATGGGTGAAGCAGGGGTCTAGCAGGTGCAGCGCACAGGTAGGTAGACCAGCAGAGAACACAGGAAGGCGTGGAGAGCGGATCAGCAGTAGATGGATGAGTAGCGCTGAGAAGTAACAGCAGCGGGTCTCTGCGGGAATACGGAGGTAACCAATAGCAACCAGCAGGTGCAGTAACGATGGGACACCGGAGCAGAGTTGAACTGGAACAGATGATCACGGAGAGTAGCGGGTAGCAATAGTGGCAGCAGACTCAAGGAAACACGGTAGAGTAGACGAGGACTGAAGACTGAAGCGCACAGAGGCAGCGGATAGGAATCAGCTAAACAGTCACGATGAAACACAGACGGGTTGCAGGTTGAAGACTGTAGTGCACGGAGGCAGCGGATAGGAATCAGCTGGCAGTCACGATGATGAAACACAGACGAGTTGCAGGTTGAAGCCTGTAGTGCACGGAGGCAGCGGATAGGAATCAGCTGGCAGTCACAATCATGAACAGGTGAGTGGATGTGGTTGAAGCCTGTAATGCACGGAGGCAGCGGATAGGCATCAGCTAACAGTCCCAATGATACATGGTAGAGTTGAAGTGATTAGAAGACTGTAGTGCACGGAGGCAGCGGATAGGAATCAGCTCACAGTCACGATGATATAGTAGATGGTAGAAGTGGTATGGGAACCACAGTAGCAGAAGTGGTTTGGAAACCACAGAGGTAGAAGTGGTTTGGAAACCACAGGAATCAGCAGGGCTGAATGAACAAGGAAACACAGGAACACCTTCAGAGACTCATGGGGAATGAGACTCCAAGATCAGGCAATGTGGTGATGACCACAGGTGCTTAATATAGAGAGGTTGCCTGATCTGCCAATAAAGTTAAAGGAACATACACTGAAGGTTTGGAAAGGGCTGCGCATGCGCAGTCCCTCAGGATAGAGGACGTCCACGGTTCCTAATAGTCCGGGAAGAAGCACTCACAGTCCGGTGAGTGACAGTACCCCCCCTTTTAAAGGTGGGCACAGAACGCCTGGAACCGGGCTTGTCCGGATTTTTGGAATAAAACTTCTTCAGAAGGGCAGGAGCATTAAGATCTTCAGCTTTGATCCATGAACGCTCTTCAGGACCAAAGCCCTTCCAATGAACGAGGAAACGGAGGACTCCTCGCGAAATTTTTGCATCCAATACCTCAGTAATCTCGAAATCCTCCTCCTGATGAACTTGAACTGGCTGCGGTGCTGAGGGAGGAGTCGAGAAACGATTGATAATAAGAGGTTTGAGTAAGGACACATGGAAGGCATTGGAAATCCGAAGATTCTTAGGAAGAAGAAGTTTAACACATACTGGATTGATAACTTGAATGATCCTATATGGACCAATAAAACGAGGGGCGAATTTCATAGATGGAACCTTCAAACGAATATTTTTGGTAGATAACCAGACACGATCTCCAATTTTTAGTGGTGGAATAGCCCGCCTCTTCTTATCTGCGAAAGACTTATATTTGTTAGATGTCTTCTTTAAACAGGTTTTGACCTGAGACCAGATATTTTTGAAGGTCTGACAAGCAGTCTCCACAGCAGGAACTTGGGTGGGCGGGAGGGCAGGAAATTCCGGAAAAGACGGATGGTGACCGTAGACCACAAAGAATGGAGTTTTGGATGATGACTCATGGTACATGTTGTTATGGGCGAATTCAGCCCAAGGGAGCAATTCTACCCAGTTGTCTTGGTTGGCTGAAGAGAACATCCTAATAAAAGTCTCAAGATCTTGATTGACTCGTTCCGTTTGTCCGTTAGATTGCGGATGGTAAGACGATGAGAGTGCTAATCGTATGCCCAAGGTTTTACAAAGGGCCCGCCAGAATCTGGAAACGAATTGTACTCCTCTATCTGACACAATCTCAGACGGACATCCATGGATGCGGAAGATTTCTTTAATGAAATGTTCAGCCAGAGTAGACGAGGAAGGTAAACCGGACAGAGGGACGAAATGAGCCATCTTCGAAAATCTGTCTACCACTACCCAAATAGTATTGTGATTCTTACTTGGTGGCAAATCAGTAACGAAATCCATACTAATATGGGTCCAAGGCTTGGACGGAATGGGTAGTGGTCGCAGCAACCCTGCTGGAGTTCTGCGGGAGGATTTGAACTGAGAACATAAATCACAGGAAGCAATAAACTCTTTGACGTCTCTCCTCATTGAAGGCCACCAGTAACTACGAGAGAGAATCTCAAAGGTCTTATGTTCACCGGCGTGTCCAGAAAAACGAGAGGCATGGAACCACGAAAGGATTTTCCTCCTCAGAGTAGGAGGCACGAGGGTCTTCCCAAATGGTAGCATTTTGGTGGATGACGCAGCCAGAGAAATACATTTGGGGTCTAGAATAGCATGGTTGGGAACCTCTTCTACATCAGAGGACGTCACAAAAGCTCGAGATAGAGCGTCAGCTTTCTTGTTCTTAGCAGCTGGTTTGAAGGTTATAATTAATTCAAAACGGGAAAAGAAAAGAGACCATCTTGCTTGACGAGGGTTCAAGCATTGAGCAGATTGCAAATATGACAAGTTCTTATGATCCGTGAAGATCGTCACAGGATGGCGAGCTCCTTCCAACAAGTATCTCCATTCCTCTAATGCAGCTTTGATGGCCAGCAACTCCTTGTCCCCGATAGTATAGTTTTTCTCTGCGGGCAGAAGACCCCGAGAGTAGAAGGCACAAGGATGTAATTTTTGTTGCTCCGAGCGTTGGGAGAGAATAGCTCCTAAGCCCACATTAGAGGCATCTACTTCTAGGAAGAAGGGGAGTGTCACATCAGGTTGTCGCAGAATGGGAGCAGACGAGAAGGACTCTTTGAGGATTTGAAAGGCTTGGAGAGCCTCAGATGACCATTGCTTAGTATTAGCCCCTTTCCGAGTTAAGGCCACAATGGGAGATGCAATGGACGAGAAGTCTTGAATGAAGCGTCTATAGTAATTGGCAAAACCTAAAAAACGCTGGATGGCACGAAGAGTAGTTGGCTGAGGCCAATGTAGTACAGCATTTACTTTGTCTGGATCCATCTTCAGGCCAACTCCGGAAACTATATACCCCAAGAATGGAATCTGGGGTAACTCGAATGAACATTTTTCCAATTTACAGAACAATGAGTTTTTCCGTAGTCTGGAGAGGACCTCTGCCACATGTTGGTGATGAGAAGGCAGGTCCTGTGAGAAGATCAATATGTCGTCCAGGTAGACAACGACACATACATATAATAAGTCCCGAAAGATCTCATTGATGAAACCCTGGAAAACCGCGGGGGCATTACACAGCCCGAAGGGCATTACTAAATATTCGTAATGCCCATCTCTGGTGTTAAACGCGGTCTTCCATTCGTCACCGGAACGGATTCTAATTAAATTGTAGGCACCACGAAGATCCAACTTAGTAAATATCCGAGCTCCCTTGATGCGATCAAATAGCTCAGTGATCAGTGGAATGGGATACCGATTCTTGATAGTAATGGCGTTGAGTCCACGAAAATCTATACAAGGGCGTAATGATCCATCCTTCTTTTTGACGAAGAAGAACCCAGCTCCAGCGGGAGAGGTGGAAGGTCGAATGAACCCACGCTGGAGATTCTCCTGTATGTACTCAGATGTGGCTTGAGTTTCAGGTAACGAGAGAGGATAGACCCGACCCCTGGGAGGAGTCTTGCCAGGTAGAAGGTCGATCGGACAATCCCAAGAACGATGAGGAGGAAGACGTTCAGACTGAGCTTTATCAAACACATCGGCAAATGAAGCATATTGAGGAGGGAGTCCCGGGGAGGACGATGAGATGGAAGATTGCTGTACTTTAAGAGGAATAACTTGAGAGAGACAACGATGGTGACATTCAGGCCCCCAAGACGTAACTTGAGGGGTGCGCCAGTCAATCTGGGGAGAGTGACATTGAAGCCATGGAAGGCCTAAGACAATCGGACTTGTCGTAACAGGAAGAATTAAAAACGAAATTTCTTCATGGTGTAGTACACCAATCTGAAGGGTTACTGGAGACGTACTCTGGGTGATGAGACCATTGATGAGACGTGATCCATCTATAGCCGTCACAGTAATGGGTGTTTTTAAAGTGATCACTGGTAGGGACCATTGATTCACTAGTGATTTAGAAATGAAATTTCCTGCTGCTCCGGAATCAATCAATGCCTGTGACTCAAAGGATTTGGTAGCAAAGGAAATCGTAACATCGAAAGCGCAGACTTTAGATTTCATAGACAATGGAGAGGACTCCAGGGACCCTAACTTCACCTCTCCAGAACTAGTTAGGGCCTGGCATTTCCCGATTTCTTAGGGCAAGAACTGAGCATATGTGTGGAATCAGCACAATAGATACAGAGTCTATTCTTTACTCTTCGTTTCCTCTCTTCTAAAGATAATTTGGAACGTCCTATCTCCATGGGAATCACAGAAGGTGAAACTGGACGAAATTGAGGGTTTAAACGAAGAGGTGCTTTAGCAGAAGTTGTTTTCTCAGATTCTCTTTCACGAAATCTCATGTCTACACGATGGCAAAGAGAGATCAAATCTTCTAGTGACGAAGGAAGCTCTTGGGTAGTCAGTGCATCTTTAATTTTATCGGAGAGCCCCTGCCAGAAGGCGGCAACTAATGCTTCAGTGTTCCACTGAAGTTCAGAGGCTAAGATCCTAAATTGAATGACATACTGTCCTACTGTATGGGAGCCTTGTCGCAAACGAAGAATGCTGGAAGCAGCGGAGGTCACACGACCTGGTTCATCGAACACACTTCGGAACGTGGAAATGAATTTGGCACTATCTTGTAGAATTGGATCGTTTCTTTCCCACAGAGGGGAGGCCCAAGCCAGGGCTTGTCCAGAAAACAATGAGATAAGATAGGCCACTCTGGAACGATGGGTAGAAAAATTTTGAGGTTGGAGTTCAAAATGGACTGAACATTGGTTAAGGAAACCTCTACAAGTTTTGGGGTCCCCGTCATATTTTGACGGAGTAGGCAGGTGAAGCGTAGGAGCTGTAGACACCTGGGATGGCACTGGGGAAACGGAGGAAAGCACAGGAGCTTCAATACTAGCTGTAACAGTCTGTCCAGATGTTCCTTGGGAGGTTAACGATTGGTAACATTGAAGTAACAGCTGTTGGCGAGCATCCTGTTGCTCCACACGGCTGACCAGATGCTGCAGCATCTCTTTAGCAGTAGGTTCCGTATCTGGGTCTGTCATGGCCTGATCTTACTGTCACGGGCACTAGGAGTCTTTACCCAGGGATCACCAGGTGATAGGCTTACCAGAGCAGTATAGGTGGTAATATGGTACTCTGGTAGCAGGGTGATCACGGAACAGGAAATAGCAGATGATGAGATGCTCAGGAAAGTCTATGACTAGCAGCACTGGCAATATGGAGGTAGTAATACACGAGGAACTGTATGGACAAAGGACACGTGAAGGTAGTCAGTGGTCTGCGGTAGCAAGTTGTACCACTGCTATAGTGAGGAGGAATGTCCAACAGAAACGAGGAGGTGATGAGAGTCAGCGGTCTGCGGATAGCAAGTTGTACCGCTGTCTGAGTGAAGGAATGGAATCCAAGTGGAGGTATCCGGGGAGTCAGTGGTCTGCGTTAGCAAGTTGTACCACTGCTATGTGAGAGGATACTGGAACAGGTGAAACTGTAAACAGGAGTCAGTGGTCTGCCACTAGCAAGTTGTACTACTGAATATATATGTGAGGAGGTGCACGGGGAGAGACTGCAACACCATATATACACGGGCACCTTGACTTTGATCCACAGTAATATGCACAATATAAATGTATAAATGACTGAACAACACTGCCAATATAGAAAGTCTCTTGAAGTAATCCGGCATGAGATAACACAGTCAATGATGGCAGTAGTGTCAGCAGATAGTACACTCCAGAGGAGAACCAACACAGTCAATGATGGCAATAGACTCAGCGGATAGTACACTCCAGAGGAGAACCAACACAGTCCAGCAAGGTATGCAATACACAGCACAGTCAATGGGAAGTATGCATACCGTGGTTCAGGAGAAGGCAGTCAGACAGGAGTGCAGAGATACCTGAAGGGCAGGAGGCCAGCAGGATACAAGTCCCTGGATGGGTGAAGCAGGGGTCTAGCAGGTGCAGCGCACAGGTAGGTAGACCAGCAGAGAACACAGGAAGGCGTGGAGAGCGGATCAGCAGTAGATGGATGAGTAGCGCTGAGAAGTAACAGCAGCGGGTCTCTGCGGGAATACGGAGGTAACCAATAGCAACCAGCAGGTGCAGTAACGATGGGACACCGGAGCAGAGTTGAACTGGAACAGATGATCACGGAGAGTAGCGGGTAGCAATAGTGGCAGCAGACTCAAGGAAACACGGTAGAGTAGACGAGGACTGAAGACTGAAGCGCACAGAGGCAGCGGATAGGAATCAGCTAAACAGTCACGATGAAACACAGACGGGTTGCAGGTTGAAGACTGTAGTGCACGGAGGCAGCGGATAGGAATCAGCTGGCAGTCACGATGATGAAACACAGACGAGTTGCAGGTTGAAGCCTGTAGTGCACGGAGGCAGCGGATAGGAATCAGCTGGCAGTCACAATCATGAACAGGTGAGTGGATGTGGTTGAAGCCTGTAATGCACGGAGGCAGCGGATAGGCATCAGCTAACAGTCCCAATGATACATGGTAGAGTTGAAGTGATTAGAAGACTGTAGTGCACGGAGGCAGCGGATAGGAATCAGCTCACAGTCACGATGATATAGTAGATGGTAGAAGTGGTATGGGAACCACAGTAGCAGAAGTGGTTTGGAAACCACAGAGGTAGAAGTGGTTTGGAAACCACAGGAATCAGCAGGGCTGAATGAACAAGGAAACACAGGAACACCTTCAGAGACTCATGGGGAATGAGACTCCAAGATCAGGCAATGTGGTGATGACCACAGGTGCTTAATATAGAGAGGTTGCCTGATCTGCCAATAAAGTTAAAGGAACATACACTGAAGGTTTGGAAAGGGCTGCGCATGCGCAGTCCCTCAGGATAGAGGACGTCCACGGTTCCTAATAGTCCGGGAAGAAGCACTCACAGTCCGGTGAGTGACAAGTAGCTTGATTTGACTAGAATGCATGAGTATCATGCACGGGTTAACTTGTATATATATATATATATATATATATATATTATATTATATATATTATATATATATTTATATATATATATATATATATATATATATATATATGTAACTACATGATGATATTCACATTTCAATATCAATCAATCCAATCTATCGGGAACATTCACTTCCATTTATTTTATGATTCTCTGACACCAGAGGAATAATATATTTCAATAAATTGAAGGTATGAGAGAAAAGACAGAGATTGTCCTGTCTATACTTGAAACAGTGAAGCAAAGTCAATTGCAAAGTCTCCCTCTTTTCCATTAACATTGTTCAATTCTCCAATAGCTCTGAAGCAATAAGTAGGAGTTAAGTGCAGGATATCACCACTCTCCCGATGATAGTTTTCAGCTTTCCAGTCATTCAAAGAACAGCACTTATAAGTCTTCCATAAGAAGATATCCCGACAGCTGCCACAGTGTGTGTGTACATCAAACAACTCTATAACTTGACGCGTTTCTCCGCCTCCAAGTGCGATATTTTCAGAAGGATGGAGCTCAAATCCTGCTTGGATATTTAAAAGTATATTGGCCAATCAGTAATGAATCCATTTAGAACTCAGATCTTACATACATTTATACATATATCGTATGTAAGATCTCAGTTTTCTATGTTTATCTAAAGAGACTGCAGCAGCTTTACATACACAACGATTTATATTTATTATATCTTGTGCACATGTATCCTCTATTTATCTACATTGGGAAAAAGGCTCTTCTGTGAAACTTTATTTCTATGTCTTGCTATTCAGAATCAGCACATGGAAAATGTACATTTTGGGCATTTTTGCACTGTGATTTCAGAAGCACACTCCAATGCATGGAATGTGTGCCTTGGCCATTTCCATTACTGTTGCTAAACCGAGCCAGTTGCAAAAAATTACAATCTGGCAAATCATTTCTCAAACCCAGTAACAGCATGACTGTGAGCTGTCATTTGTGCCAAAACACCTTTAAGGTCATCATACAAAATGGTCTCCCTGAAAGGTTACAACGCTCTCTAACACGCCTTGGTGAACTAGGAATTACTCTGTGTACTCTCTCTTTTCCAGCTGTTTGCTCATCCAGCTCCAAAATCATCCTTCTTCTCCTTCTAAAGGACAAATCCACTGACCACTAGCATAAGTTTAACTAGCTCTCTTATCATTTCCTATCATGTCCATCTTGTACACCTACAGCTGACTTGACTTGAACACAGATCTAATAAAGATTTATTTTTAAATAAAACAGAAAATACACATTGCACTCAGCTTGGCCAAGCTCAAAAACAATGACAAGACTACTTGTTTTTGTTTACTACCCCCTGTGGGCCTTTACAGATCTGGGCTTTGATTGGTGGCCACCAGTATTTAGGGCAGTGAGGTCTGCAACCTCACTGCCGGTTATAGCTTCCTGTGCCAGTTTGCTGACCTGCTGTGTTCCCAGTTTTGTCCTGTGGATATTGAGATCGGATTGCCTGTGTATGACCCCTTGCTTGGATTTGGACCTTGCCTGTGTTTCCTGTGACCCGACTTTCCTGTTTGCTCCTGACCCTTGACCTCGGCTTGTTCTTTGGATTCCCTGTCTGCTGCCGGCCCTCGACCCTTGCCTGGACCTCACTCCGCTTTCCTGGGTTCTCCCCAGCCGGTACGCACTTCAGAACCCTCTGTCAGTCTGCAGCCAAATCTGTCCCCACCACTAGGGGCTCCAGTGAACACATGACTGGCAGAGCAGACTCCGGGTTGTGCAGTACGAGCTGGAGGAGTTCCAAACATTATAACCGGCCCCAAAAAACAGACGTGCCGAAGACGAAGTTGGAATGGATGAAAGCGGAACCACATTGTCTCCTTCGCAAGCCCTAGCGGGTCATGTCGAGACCCTATACCAAACGGTCCAGGGATTGTCGCAGCGTTTATCCGTTCAGGAAGAGGCCTCAAGGACTTCATAAGCCACTTCAGGTTCCACCTGTGAACCTAAAATTAATCTTCCGGATCGGTTCTCCGGAAATAGATCCCTGTTCCGGAACTTCAAGGAGAGCTGCAAACTCTACTTTTGGTTGAGACCCCGGTCTTCTGGTTTGGAACAACAGAGAGTCGGGATTATTATCTCCCTCCTTCAGGGTGACCCCCAATCCTGGACCTTCTCCCTGCCGCAGACAAGTCCTGCCATGCAGTCGGTAGAAGCCTTCTTTGATGCGTTAGGTCTGCTATACGATGATCCGGATCGAGTGGCTTCTGCTGAGGCTCATCTACGAGCCTTAAAACAAGGCAGAAGAATACTGCGCCAAATTTCGCAGGTGGGCGCCTGACAGTGGATGGAATGATCCAGCATTACGTAGCCAGTTTCGCTTAGGACTGTCGGAAGACATCAAAGATTCACTAGTGCAGTACTTGTCTCCTGCCTCATTGGAGAGTCTTATGTAGCTCGCCATGAAAATTGACAGGAGAATTAAGGAGAGGAAGACTGAGAAGGAGGCGTCTTCCGTTCCGTTTGCATGTATTCCTGTGTCCACGGATACTGAGGAGCCTATGCAGTTGGGAGCGTATCGCCTCTCCCCTGAGGAAAGAGACAGAAGACGGCCACAAGGCCTATGTCTCTATTGTGGTACTGGGGGCCACTTCTCCTGCTCCTGTCCTAACAAACAGAACAAACAGGGAAAAGAGCATGCCTAGGGAATGAGGCAAAGGTTCACCTAGGCCTGCAAAACGTTTCCCCAAAACATGCCGTACTCATTCCTGCACAACTCACTTTCGGTGCCAGCTCTGTGACTCTGTCGGCCTTCATTGACAGCGGAGCTGCAGGCATCTTCCTTGACATCGGGTTTGCCTGCTCCGCTGGGATTCTGTCAGTAAAGCTCAAAGCTGCCATTACAGTCTATGGATTAGACGGGAGTCCGTTGCCTGGAGGCAAGATCGCCTGGGAGACTCTGCTATTGCAGTTGAACATAGGAGCTCTCCATTCAGAGTCCATGACTTTCTTCCATATTGACTGTCCCTCGGTTCCGTTGATCTTGGGCCATCCTTGGCTTTCCTGTCATGACCCTGTTGTGGATTGGGTCAAAGGAGAAATTATTCAGTGGAGCCCTTGTTGTGCACAATCTTATTTAACTATGCCTTTGTGCATTCTTCAGTCAATTCCTGAGCAGCTCCCTTCACATTACCATGAGTTTTGGGATGTGTTCTCCAAAAAAGCTGCTGACACCTTACCACCTCACCGCAACTTTGACTGTGCTATTGAGCTTATTCCTGGTTCCAAGTTACCCAAGGGACGCTTGTACTCTCTCTCTGCTCCAGAGACTAAGTCTATGCAGTAGTATGTAGAAGAAAATTTAGAGAAAGGGTTCATCAGGCCCTCTAAATCTCCAGTAGGAGCTGGATGCTTCTTCGTATCTAAAAAAGATGGAGGACTGAGACCCTGTATCGATTATCGAGGACTGAACCTCATTACAGTTAAAAATACCTACCCCCTTCATCTCCGTATTATTCGATCAGTTAAGAGGTGCTACGGTCTTCACCAAAATCGATCTTCGTGGAGTGTACAACCTCATCCGTATCAAGGAAGGAGATGAGTGGAAGACGGCATTCAACACACATTCTGGCCACTACGAATATTTAGTCATGCCGTTTGGTCTTAGCAACGCATCGGCAGTGTTTCAAGATTTGATTAACGAGGTTCTGCGTGAGTTCCTGGAACTTTTTGTAGTTGTCTATTTAGACGATATACTCATATATTCCAAATCATTGTCTGTACATCGGGATCATGTTAAACAGGTCCTACGGAAGTTACGGGAACACCACCTCTACACCAAGCTGGAAAAGTGAGAGTTTGAGGTGCAGAAGGTATCTTTCCTAGGTTATATAATCTCTTCTGAGGGATTCTCCATGGATCCATCAAAGGTTCAAGCTATCCTGGATTGGGTACAATCAAACAATCTCAAAGCGGTGCAGAGGTTCCTGGGGTTCGCCAATTACTATAGAAGGTTCATTCGTGGCATTGCAGACATCGTGGCTCCTATTGTCGCCCTGACCCGCAAAGGAATGGATCCAACTAATTGGTCACCCCAGGCAGTGGCCTCATTTGAAAGTTTGAAGAAAGCCTTTGTATCTGCTCAAATCCCTAGACACCCGGACCCTACTAAACCATTTGTTCTTGAAGTCGACGCCTCTGATATCGGTTCTGGTGCTATACTGTCTCAGAAAGACTCTCTTACTCACCGTCTGCACCCATGTGTTTACTTCTCCCGTAAGTTCTCTTCAGCTGAAGCCAATTACGATATCAGCAATAGAGAACTACTGGCCATTAAATGGGCCTTTGAGGAGTGGCGACATTGGCTAGAAGGTGCTACACATCAAATCTCCGTTATCACAGACCACAAGAACTTACAATATATTCAATCGGCCAAACGCCTAAATCCCAGACAGACCCGTTGGTTGCTGTTTTTTACCCGTTTCAATTTTGTGATCACCTATCGACCAGGTTCCAAAAATGTTCGGGCAGATGCTCTGTCTAGAAGTTTAGCACACCACGTTCCAGTTACTAGCCCGGAGCCTATCATTCCCCCTTCCATAATCCATGCAGGGTTAACCCAGGACCTGAGCTTCACACTTCAAAGATTTCAAAGATTAGCTCCGGATAATACTCCGGAGCAGTGTCTATTTGTTTCAGTCCATTTAAGGAAGGCGGTTCTTGCACATAATAGTAAGACTGCTGGACATCCTGGAATTCAGAAAACGTTAGAAATTCTTTCCCGTACTGTCTGGTGACCATCGTTGTCTGCTGACTTTAAGAGTTATGTCCTCTCGTGTGAGGGTTGTGCCAGGAACAAAGTCCCCAAGACTTAGCCTGCAGGCCAATTGGTTCCTTTGCCCATTCCTGCAAAACCCTGGACACAATTATCTATGGATTTTATAGTCGATCTACCTCGCTCTGTAGGCCACAACACCATATGGGTGGTAGTAGATTGCTTCAGCAAAATGTCACTTTATACCACTGACCAGGCTTCCTAGTGCTCGAGAATTGGCAGTTTTGTTCATCCAGCACATTTTCCGCCTTTATAGACTTCCTGCTGATATTGTTTCCGATCGGGGTTCTCTATTCGTAGCACAATTATGGTAATCCTTTTGTACCCTTCTGGGAATCAAGGTTAGCCTCTCTTCTGCATACCACCCTCAGTCTAATGGGCAGACTGAGAGGGTTAACCGGTCTTTGGAACAATTCTTAAGTTGTTACACTTCGGAATTCCATGACAACTGGTCCGTTCTTTTACCCTGGGAGGAGTTTGCCTACAATAATTCATGCCATTCATCCACTCAAATCTCCCCATTCTTCTGCAATTTTGGTTTTCATCCCAGGGCCAATTCCTTGTATTCCCTAAAATCCACTGGCATTCCGGAAATTCGTTTTACGGCCGCTGATCTCAAGGTCACCTGGAAGACAGTGCAATCCTCGTTAAGACGGGCCTCATTTTCTGCAAAAAAAAATTCGGACCGCCACCGTACCACCTGCTCCTTCAAAGTGGGCCAGAAAGTGTGGCTGTCTACACGCAATATTAGGCTCAGACAGCCTTGCAAAAATCTGGGGCCAAAATTCATCGGTCCTTTTCCTATTATCAAGAGGATTAATTCTGTAGCTTTTAGATTGAAAATCCCTGGTTCCTTGAGGATCCCTAACACATTCCACTGCTCTCTTCTTAAGCCTGTGTTATATCCAAGTCAATCCCAGTCTTCCAGTTCACTGGTACGGAACACAAACAAATACATTATTCATAAGATCCTCGATTCTAAGAGAGTGCAGGGGCAGGTGCACTTCCTAGTTCAATGGAGGAATCGTGGTTTAGAAGAGCGGTCCTGGATTTCGCGAAGACGGCTTCATGCTTCCAAACATTTGAAGGAATTCTTCAAAAAATTTCTAGGAAACCTGGGTGTCGGGGTTCCCTAACCCCTCCTCAAGGGGGGAGTACTGTCACGAGCCGTGGCGGTACTCACAGCCGCCGCGGCTCGCTTCTGGCTCCCCCTGGCGTCCCGGTCGTCAAGGTGATGACCGGGACGTCATCTCCGCTTCCCACCCGGCTAGACACTTCTTCTGTAGCGCTGCGTCCCGGCAGTGCTGGAAGCCGGGCGCAATAGGCAGCCTGTGGGCTGATTGATGAAGGGGGCTTGGCCCAGTGATTACTACCCCCTGTGGGCCTTTACAGATCTGGGCTTTGATTGGTGGCCACCAGTATTTAGGGCAGTGAGGTCACTGCCGGTTATAGCTTCTTGTGCCAGTTTGCTGACCTGCTGTGTTCCCAGTTTTGTCCTGTGGATATTGAGATCGGATTGCCTGTGTATGACCCTGTTAATGTGCGTATTGTCGCTAACCAATAACGATTGTCGAACCTCGATTTGTGTTTCCAAAGCACAAAGATTTATTCGCAATAAGTGGAAAAATATGCTCAAGCGAAGTAATAGTAAATACAGCCGTTACTTATCGCAGGCGCTCTGGATCCAGTGCAGTCATTCAATCCTGAAGTCTGGGGACAAGATGTCTGCACTCTGGATCACAAGCTGCTGCTTATATACACAATCAAATACAGTAATACAATGAAGATGGTATGGCTTGCATCTATTGGTCCGGGTCTCAGGAATGTCCAAGGGGTCATTAATCATTGGCTGGTTCATCCAAAGGAATCCAAAGGAGGGGGTCATCTCTGCAGGGGGTATGCTCTGCTCTTCCCGCCAGGATTCCTTAGTCTTAAGTAGTTCATAATTCCCTATCATTCATAACTTGCGTATGCACTCTGCGATTCCCTCGCAGAGTGAACCAAACAGTAGGATATGTAACAAGGTTCATTATGATACCACTCATGATGTTATTCCTTTAACCCGTTCCGTGTATTTCACTAATATGCATGTAACTCTGATATAACATATAAATACTACTATATTTCGACATAACTGACTATGTGTTGCAACTACCATTAATGTGTACTATTTTATAAGTATGCGTGTTTGTGCGAATGTATGGTAAAAGACCAATTACTGTTGCTGCCACGTGTAGTGGATGCGTACGCCCTTTCACGCCGTAGCGTGCCCTTGTACGTCGATGCGTACCGTACGCATCTTTTCAGACAAAGACAACCAAGTTTGCTAGACTTTAATTGAAATGACTTTATCCAATTTACTGACTTCGACAGTTCCACCCTTTGATAGTGTAATAAACTATCACCCAATCACCGTTTCAAGTTCAGGATTGTACAATACTTCTCCACAGACCATGATCTCGGTATCTGGTACCACCCTTTCAGTCTCTTTCTCAGTGTTACTCTTATGAGACCGTTTTCCACACTTCAACACAGTAGGAACACATTTGACAACTAAACCAATTGCTAAGATGACACCCAGTATAAGGAGAAGGAGCTTACCTACACTCGCAATCATTTCCTGTACCCACTCCCCCAGACCGGAGAACCATTTTGCTGGGTTCAACCATGAGAACCAACCCGCCACCTTTTCCCCGACCTCATATAACGAAGAATTATGGCTCTTTCGAAATTCCCATTTCAGCTGCAAAATTTCATCCATCTTCCGGTCTATAACCTCTTTAGGGTCTTCCGTATTATTTGTAATGTACGTGCAACATTTGACACCGAACTGGGTGGCCAGTGTCACACAGTACCCACCAGTAATAGAGGTGAGATAATTTAGTACCAGTCTATGTTGCACCAACTCCTTCTTGTACGCTTGTAGCTTCCTTCCAGTATACCTGAAAGTGTCATCATACATCTCGGTGATATTATCTATTAATTTAGCTAGGTCTTGGATATATTTAAAGTTTAATGTTCCCCGAGCGGTCCTGGTGAGATCTAGAGCGACCATAACTTGGAAACCAGTAGTTTCACTAATCAATTTTGTAGCTATGGGTTCCTCACCCGGAATCATATTTCTCTTGCCACGGTGTTCATACTGTGTGTGTATGTATGGTGGTGATGTAGTCTTGTGAATATCTACCATTTCTTCATGAGTAATAGTCATGATTTCAGGAACCAGTTTAGCTAGGAAACACAAGCCCTTGGAACTCGGAGTCACCCAGGAATAAGCTTTCCTTCCACAAACAAAATACACATCATCAGGGAGAACATAAGGAACAGTATGCCCATGAATTATATCACACAGAGTTTTGATAAAACTACCCATGCCTAGTGTCTCCATCTGCTCTAGACACGTGTCGGCATTAATGATATTTTCACATTTATCTGTAGAGACTTTTCCAATAGATACCTTCTTATGTTTGGTTATACGCCCTAACTTGTGACTTCCATCAGCATTCCTGCCTAGTAGTGACCTTGTGAGTCTCTCTCTAAAATGAGTGTGGCGAGCCAATGTCTGATCTGATAGGTCAGCCTCCCAATTCTCCAGGCGCTTTGCATGAGATATGTTTAGGCACAGCAAAGATCTGCCTATGGAGTATTGTCAAAGCGTCAGACTAGGGGACCTAGTGTTATTGTACCTCCCTTCTATGGGCCTCCTACCCCTTAATTCGAGTACTTCGGATATGTTTAGCGGGAATGGCACTAGTCCTATGTTATGCTGCCCTTGAGGCACGTGAGAGCACACCCAACACTCAGTTTGGTTTAGCACCTTACCCACCAGGGAGTGATAATCCTCCAAAGGATGCCCGCCTATATTCAGAGTACTGGGGGACTGGCATCGTTGGATGCATCTCTCGTCAACTAGGGAGTTGCAGAACTTGCAGATACAATACTCATCAGACAATAGCCCCTCACACTGCCTCCGAGTTCCTGAGCTAGCAGACCTTTTCATAACCCCTGGACCAAGTTTGATAATGGGCTGCTCAGGATATCCTATTAACTTTTCTTCGGCCTCTATTTCATCCGTATCACTCCCAGAACTCTCCTCCGTCCTCCATCCTCCTTCACAAAAATAGAATGTCCTAGAAAAAGTAAAAACAAGGAAAATCCTGGAACAAAAGAAAAACAAAAACCGCCACTCCATCGCTGGAAAGATAGTTCTGAGACAACGTCTCTGGTTCAGGTGTCTCAACTGCAGGCTTTAGGTCTCCCGGAACAGGCTCACAAGTGACAGCTCTATGTCGTCGGTCTGAGTATTGTCTTGCACTTTCTCCGGATTATGGACTCTCCTGCAGTGGGTGGAATGGACCCAAGTGTCTCTCTCTGCAACCTTCAGTGATGTAGTACTGGTCAGCAGCACTTGGTACGGGCCTTCCCAACGGTCTGTTAAACAACCTGAACGTAAGAAATTGCGGATCATAACATAGTCTCCAGGTTCAACATCATGACAGTTCGTCTCTGGCATACCAGGTGACAGCATTTTTAGTTTTTGTTGTTGTTGTTTCAGCTGTCTACTCATTCTTATAAGATATTGTACAGTCACTTCATTATTACACTTTAAGTTGTCTTGTGGACTCACGATCAAATGAGGTTGTCGTCCGAACAGTATATCAAAGGGGGACAGATTAAGAGGAGGTCTAGGAGTGGTTCGAATGCTGTGGAGGACCAACGGCAAAGCCTCAGGCCATGCCAACCCAGTTTCAGCCATTATCTTACCTAGTTTGTTCTTTATAGTACCATTTGCTCTCTCCACCTTACCACTGGCTTGTGGTCGGTAAGGGGTGTGAAGTCTGCTACTGATTCCCATGAGTTTACACATATTTTGGAAGACATCACCAGTAAAATGGGTACCCCTATCACTTTCAATGATTCTAGGGATACCGAACCTACACACAAAGTCTTGTACAATTTTCTTTGCAGTGAACATAGCAGTATTAGTGGCTGCCGGATATGCTTCTACCCAACCGGAAAACACATCAATACACACTAACACATACTTTAGATTCCTGCACGGTGGTAATTGGATATAGTCAATTTGTATTACCTGAAAAGGTCCGTCTGTAGGAGGGATGTGGGATGGCTCAGTTGGAATAGTTTTCCCAACATTTTTCCTCAAACAAGTAAGACATGACATTGCTTTCTTACCAGCTTGAGAGGAAAATCCGGGAGCCCACCAGTATGCTCTCACCAGTTTGCACATACCTTCTTTACCCAGGTGAGTCAGGCCGTGTGCTGCTTCAGCCAGGCTTGGATAGTATGTTCGGGGAGCTACAGGCTTACCTTGTCCATCCCTCCAGAGTCCTGAGGACTCTTGACCACATCCCTTCGCCTTCCAGACCGCCTTCTCCTGCAGGGAACACAAATCTTGCATTTCAATTAATTTCTGCGTGTCTAATGTCTGAAAAACCATCATAGTCTCGGTCGATACAATCATAGGTTGCCCTGCTGCCCATTTAGCAGCTTCGTCTGCCCTGTTGTTGCCCAATGACACTGGGTCTTCTTCAAAGGTATGGGCTTTGCACTTTATGATGGCTACTGTTCTGGGTAACTGTATCGCTGTCAGAAGTCCTTTTATGTGTTGTGAGTGTGCCACTGGTGTACCTGCTGCTGTCGTAAAGTTTCTAAGACGCCAAAGGGCCCCAAAATCGTGCACTACCCCGAAGGCGTACCTAGAGTCAGTATATATATTGGCTGATTTACCCTCTGCCAGTTCACACGCTCTCTTTAGTGCTACTAGTTCCGCCACCTGGGCTGAGTGAGGTGGACCAAGGGGTCCAGCTTCTACCACATCCTGATCGTCTACAACAGCGTAACCAGTACATAGCTCTCCTGTCTCTGTCTGTCTATGGCAACTTCCGTCTGTGTAAAACGTAAAATCTACATTTTCTAAGGGGGTGTCACGTATGTCGGGCCTTGCACTAAAGGTCTGATTCAGGTGTTCCATACAGTCATGCGTGTCAGTATTCTTGCCTAACTCATCATCAACCAGGGTCTCCTCACCTCCCACCCTTTGTGTCTCTTGAGACACATAAGGAAGGTATGTAGCTGGATTTAGGGTGCTACATCGTTTGATGGTGATGTTTGAGGGTGCCATCAGGGCTAGTTCCCACTTTGTGAATCTAGCTGAAGAAACATGTCTGGTTTGGGCTGAATTTAACAGAGCTGATACAGCATGGGGTGTCTAGATGGTTTAATTATGTCCTAATACTACATCCTCGCTCTTACTTACTAGAAGGGCCGTTGCTGCTACACTTCTGAGACATGTTGGGAGTGACCTTGCCACATTGTCTAATTGTGCACTGTAGTATGCTACCGGTCTGCTAGCGTCACCATGTTTCTGTGCGAGGACACCTGCTGCACAGCCATCAGCTTCTGTACAAAATAGCTCAAAAGGCTTTTCATAATCAGGTATTCCCAATGCAGGTGCTCCTGTCAGACTATCTTTAAGATTAAAGAACGCTTGCTCTGACTCTTCTGTGTGTACGACACGTTCTGGTTTTGAGGAAGAGACTAGCTCCTGCAATGGTAATGCCAGAATAGAAAAACCTGGGATCCAGGACCTACAGTATCCACACATCCCCAAGAAAGTACGAATCTGCTTCTGGCTCTGCGGCAGGGTCATGTGTTGTATGGCCTCAATTCTGTCGGTTGTCAGGTGTCTTAGCCCCTTAGTGAGGCAGTGTCCTAAGTATTTGACCTTAGTCTGACATGGCTGTAATTTATCCTTTGCCACCTTGTGCCCTGTTTGTGAAAGATGAAGCAACAACAATTTAGTATCATGTAAACATGACATAAAAGAATCAGAGCACAACAACAAATCGTCCACATATTGAATTAGAACAGACCCATTGTGGGGTTGAAAGGATTGCAAACAGTCATGTAAGGCTTGGGAGAAAATACTGGGGCTGTCAATGAACCCCTGGGGTAGTCTGGTCCATGTGTATTGCACTCCCCTGTAGGAGAATGCAAAAAGGTATTGGCAGTCAGGGTGAAGAGGGACTGAAAAGAAAGCAGAACATAGATCAATGACAGTAAAATGACTGGCAGACGGTGGAATCTGCATGAGGATGACAGCTGGATTCGGCACTACGGGGAATTGGCTCTCAACAACTTTGTTAATTCCCCTTAAGTCCTGGACTAATCTATAGCCCCTCCCCTCACTCTTCTTCACAGGGAAAATGGGACTATTTGCTGTACTGGCTGTATGAATTAAAATCCCTTGTTGTAACAGCCTCTCAATAACAGGATATACCCCTAGTTCCACCTCCGGTTTTAATGGATACTGTGGGATTTTTGGAGCTATCCTACCACTTTTTAGATTGACCATGACAGGGGCTACGTTTGCCATCAGTCCAGTGTCCTGTCCATCTCTGGTCCATAGGGAACCTGGTATTTCCAGCAACATCCCCTTTACTTGAGATGGACTTTGTTCTATAACGGGAGAGTGTAACATTAACCTTTGAGGGGTGTCCAATATGTCCTGTACCTCATGTGCAACCTTCTCGGGTATATCTAGGAACACACCATCTGAAGTACAGTATATGACACATCCCATTTTACATAACAAGTCTCTCCCTAGCAAGTTAGTAGGAGCCGCTGCAGCCAAGAGAAACGAATGCTTAGTATGCAGAGGCCCGATAGTAACTTTGGCGGGTTTAGTTAGAGGATAATGTAACACTTTTCCCGTCACCCCCATAGCTGGAATAGTTTTGCTGGTCACCTGTAGATTGAAAGGAGAGGTTATCACAGATCGGGCCGCCCCTGTATCTACAAGAAAAGTTTGTTTCCTGCCAGCTATGTCAACTATCATTGTTGGTTCTTCACTCTGACTCTCAGTTAACCTCACTGGCTGTAGACTACAGGTATGACCTGACCCCTAGCGCTGACTATTGATTTCCCGCGCAGCATTTGCTGCCGTAATATGCGCGGGTAGATGTGAGTCTCCTAGTCTATGTGAATCTTTTCTTTGAGGATATCTATGTGACCCACCCCTATGTGTATTGAGTCTTTCTTTATTACACTCTCTAGCGTAATGTCCTTCCTCGTTACAGTTGAAACACCTGATCACTTTAGGTTTCCTGTTATATGGGTTGTATGCTGGTGGTCGTGTGTGCACCCCTTCTAGAGCCTGTATACTTACCGTCATTAACTTATCACTTTTCTCTTCCCTTTTTCTAAAAAGGTTCTTGTCATGCTCCACAGCAGACTCCCTAAGGAAGTCTACCGTGACGCCTCTCCAATTAGGTAATGTGGTTTGTACTCTCGTCTTTAAATTTTCCCTAAGGCCATCCATCAGTACCCCTACAGCTACCTCTCTGTGATGTGGGTCCTCACTTATGTTGGATATCCCAGTAAATCGTGCAATCGCTGTTATAGCTCTAGCAAAGTAATCTGAGGCAGTTTCACTATCCTTTTGTTTAATGGTGAAAATCTTACTCCAATTTACCACTACTGGAAAACAGATGGCTAAGTGTTTGACAATTTGTTCTATATTCCGTTGGTTAATCTCATCAGTCAAGGTGTCATCTTCCTCCAACAAACAATCTCCAATAAATTTTTGTATGTTAGTATTGGGAGGAAGACACGCCCTCAACACTACCCGCCAATCCTTACTGGTTGGTTCGTGAGCATTCCCTAAGTCTTTAACAAATTTCTGACATTTAGCTAACTCTTTTCTAGGGTCCGGAAATTCAGTCATAATGGAACGTAATTCTGATCTAGTCCAGGGACAATGCATTGTAACATTTCTTAAAGGAACTACACCATCCTTATCCGGTTTTCCATTGGGAACTGATATTGTGTGGACCGGGAACACACCCTCTGGTACACTAACTTCAGGGGACGCTACAGGATTTACAGGCCCTAGATTTACAACACTTTCACTCCTAGTGATCACGCTACTCTCACCTATCTCAGCCATTTTCTCGTACTTGCGCTGAGCCTCTAGTACATTAACAGCATGGGCAATGGCCAAAATCACAGTGGGTTCATCTTCATTTTCAGATACACTTGATTGAAACTGATTTAAAACAGGGTACAACTTAGTAATTTTTCTATTTTCAGTTTTAACAACGGCTGTACTTACCCCTCCCGCCACATAAGCCACGCTTCTCAATGGTTACATCCGCCTTGCGCGCACTTTTCGCCACGCCTATTTCCGGTTTGCATTCGCTGCTCTGCCACGTGTTACCTTCCATTTGCCACAATTTTAAACAATCATTATGTCTATTTCTCTTTTTCGTTGACTTGATCAACCATATTTTATCTTTTACAGTATTTAGTACCTCTGCATTAAAACTCCCTATTGTTGGGAAAGGCCTATCACAAGCTTTGGTCATCCCGACCCACGTGTCACAATACACAGTTGCATATGCACCATATTTCTTACACATGAGAAACCTCGCTGAACCAAAAGGGCCTTCCTTAGGCAGTACACTGACCATCTCTAGCGTATGCTTAGCACCCATGTTGAACAATATACCTTCTACCCGGAACACAGACACACCGCAATGCTCTGTTCCTTCCGGCCAAATGTGAAATACAGACACACCGCAATGCTCTGTTCTTTCCACCTAATAATTTCAACTCTGTTGCTATACTCACCGCTAGAGATCTATAATACTCGGTGAACGTATTTCCTTTAGCCGCGCTCACTCGCTTTTCTCGCCCCTGGCGAGGGTCCCTAATACAGAAATATCACTGTGGGCCCCAAGGGCTATCAGCTCCTCGATACCCTGGCTCAACCACAAAAATCTGCTGAGTTTATTATCGCTGGGAGCGCAAAGTCGATACAATCAACCTGCCTTTTCAGTATAATTCCTCCTACCTGCTTCACCAATTCGCACTAACGGTGCGACCGGATCGCACTGCCTACCAATACTAATTATTAGCAAACCTTGCGATCTATTGGTAGCGCTTTGCGAAAACCCAGTTTTCGCATTCGGTATACCTGCCCTGTATACCGTCCTTCAGTTGGGCAATCCGCCTCGTCAGACAGCAACTGAGCACCTCAACAATAAAACAGTGTATCTACGTTACAACATCACACACTATACACCTTTTCTGCGCAGAAAATCAAAAGTTCCCAACAATAGTAATAATGTCTCAGAGGCTTTCACAAGTAATTATACTATGCATGTATAATAACTATCAAAACGATTGTTTAACCACGTGGCAAGTTTACCGGAAGTTCGCGTACGCACAGCAGGAAGTACACATACGCTAAACAATGCAATACAGTTAAAACGCACAATGACAGAAAAAAGAAACAGTTTTCTCTTTTGTCCCTAGGTTCTAGTTAGCGTGCCCTAGATAATGCAAAACGGACATTCGGTTTCGCAACACAGAGTAAAATTCAGGTTTTGAACACCATGCGTTCTTACCCGTTTATGACGCGTCTCCACCCTTTGTTGAGGAACCGAAATCCGTTGGTCTTGCGTATCATCGGCAACGAAACCTCCAAAGCTCACGAGCCCCCAAATTGTTAATGTGCGTATTGTCGCTAACCAATAACGATTGTCGAACCTCGATTTGTGTTTCCAAAGCACAAAGATTTATTCGCAATAAGTGGAAAAATATGCTCAAGCGAAGTAATAGTAAATACAGCCGTTACTTATCGCAGGCGCTCTGGATCCAGTGCAGTCATTCAATCCTGAAGTCTGGGGACAAGATGTCTGCACTCTGGATCACAAGCTGCTGCTTATATACACAATCAAATACAGTAATACAATGGAGATGGTATGGCTTGCATCTATTGGTCCGGGTCTCAAGAATGTCCAAGGGGTCATTAATCATTGGCTGGTTCATCCTAAGGAATCCAAAGGAGGGGGTCATCTCTGCAGGGGGTATGCTCTGCTCTTCCCGCCAGGATTCCTTAGTCTTAAGTAGTTCATAATTCCCTATCATTCATAACTTGCGTATGCACTCTGCGATTCCCTCGCAGAGTGAACCAAACAGTAGGATATGTAACAAGGTTCATTATGATACCACTCATGATGTTATTCCTTTAACCCGTTCCGTGTATTTCACTAATATGCATGTAACTCTGATATAACATATAAATACTACTATATTTCGACATAACTGACTTTGTGTTGCAACTACCATTAATGTGTACTATTTTATAAGTATGCGTGTTTGTGCGAATGTATGGTAAAAGACCAATTACTGTTGCTGCCACGTGTAGTGGATGCGTACGCCCTTTCACGCCGTAGCGTGCCCTTGTACGTCGATGCGTACCGTACGCATCTTTTCAGACAAAGACAACCAAGTTTGCTAGACTTTAATTGAAATGACTTTATCCAATTTACTGACTTCGACAACCCCTTGCCTGGATTTGGACCTTGCCTGTGTTTCCTGTGACCCCGACCTTTGGCGTGATTATCGACTTTCCTGTTTGCTACTGACCGTTGACCTCGGCTTGTTCTTTGGATTCCCTGTCTGCTGCCGGCCCTCGACCCTCACTCCGCTTACCTGGGTTCTCCCCAGCCGGTACGCACTTCACGACCCTCTGTCAGTCTGCGGCCAAATCTGTCCCCACCACTAGGGGCTCCAGTGAACACCTGACTGGCAGAGCAGACTCCGGGTTGTACAGTACCGTCTGGATGGGTTCCTAACATTAAGTGGATATTTTCAGTTATCTTTTTGGTGTGGGGTTGATATTAATAATTGCACGGTTTGGAGGATGATTTGTGTTTGATACCAACCAGGATTTTGAAATCGACCCTTGAACCATGAACAAAAAGAGGTGCTTGCTGAATTGCCCTTCAGTAGATCTTCCCTTAGGCTTGTCGTCCCACAACGACTGGGGAGTTCTAGGATGCCCTAGACTGCTTCATAGTCTCTATGATCGTAGAACTGTAATGCTGGTAATAGTCTACAATAATGAAAGCCACAGCCTCGTGTGTACTGTGTAGTCTGCTCCAGAGATTATAGACTTATACTTTGTATCAGAATTATTTTTTTAATATAAAATTTAATTTCACATATATTCTTTGGTGACCTTTTTATGGAGACATAGCAGCACATACTAACATCTTTATCACAATCTCTGCCCAGGGGTCACACATTTCTCCATGTGACATATGTCGTCCCTCTTATAGATCTGTACCCCAGAAAGGCAGCATTTTGTGGAAGATAAGGACAACACTGACATTTCCCTCCCGTATCTATATATTTATAAGACTGAGTGACATTCATAACACTAGGAATCAGAACTGAGAATAATTAGACATCTCAGGGATAGAAGATATAGGAGTAATTGTATCAATCTTCGGGTTCTTCAACACCCGCGTGTTCAGCCTCTTCCGCGATTAAATTTCAAGCGGCGCTGCATTGTAAAGGGTTGACTTCCCTTTACAATGCAGCGCCGCTTGAAATTTAATCGCGGAAAAGGCTGAACACGCGGGTGTTGAAGAACCCGCAGATTGATACATTTACCCCATAGTGGCTGTTGTCCAGTGGGATGTGCGCTAGTTTATGTAAAGTATCTTGCATGCAGTCACTCTGCGTATGCCCAGTAAGTGGGTGCACACATATGCTCCTAGGCAAACTAGCACGATTCTGCCCTTTACACCAGCTCACACCTGTGAAGACAAGGCGGGAGAGGAAAGGGGCGATCTAACCTTAGTGAAGTTCAGCAAAGGAGTTCTTGTACAAGTGAGGCTCATTCTATAGGGAAGCTACAAATACTCTCTAATGATGACTTGCTGTAAATCAGGTGTATATCTGTAAAAGTGACAGCTTTGCACATGAGCAGAAATATGTTACTTTTCTGAGCTCCTTCTTTAGAGTCATTTACTCAAATTTTACAACAACTCTGCCTCAACCCCAATAGTGTCTCCAGGGGTCAATATTTACCGCTCAGTGCAGATTGGAATAAGGAGCTGTATAGAGATGATAGATCGTTTGATTTAAGGAGCTCAATACTATATTTGAATAGATAATTTGTAAGCTGTGATGTATTGGTTATATTCCATATTTTAATAGTGCTAAAAAGGTTGGATTTTATATTACAGTTGATGTGTTTTAAAAGTACAATTTTCTGCTCATAAGTGTTTTAGGTTTAACAAGAAATTGTTTCTCAATATCTGTGTGTGATCTTTTGCTAAGCCGATAGACTGCATTATTATTCTGGAAGCTGTATATAAATATTGATATATTGGCTGCATTTAGCAAAACCAGCGTTTATATTTAAATGTTTCTCAAGTATATTTTACAAATTGGTGCAATGGAGAGACAGTTTCTCTCTCTTAATTAACCAGCGGTGTTGGAGATTAAGATGCCCATTGGAATAAGCATAATATATTAGACACTAGAATACTCCCTGCATTGTTTTATAGTTACTAGAATGCCCCTTGTATTGTGTTATATATTGGTCACTAGAATGCGTCCTGTATTGTATATCGGTCACTAAAATGCTCTCTGTGTTATATATTGGTCGCTAGAATTCTGCCTGTATTGTAGATCGTTCACTAAAATGCTCTCTGTGTTATATATCGGTCACTAAAATGCTCTCTGTATTGTATATTGGTCACTAAATAGGTCTCTGTGTTGTATATTGGTCACTAAAATGGTCTCTGTGTTGTATATCAGACACTAAAATGGTCTCTGTGTTGTATATTGATCACTAGAATACTGCCTGTATTGTAAATCGGTAACTAAAAGGCTCTCTGTGTTGTATATTGGTTACTAGAATGCTATGTGTATTGTTTAGAGGTCAATATACTGCTTCCTGTATCAGTGATTGAAGTGGAACATTAGAAGTGGCGATATGGAAAATGGAAGTGATTGGAATGTAATAGTGTTACAAGGAAGGCAGTAGGGGAAGTGACGGTATGGTGTATTACTGTATACAAGCCTTCTTTGATCACTGCCCTGTATTGTATAAAGGTCACTAGAATAGTCTCTGCTTCGTTAAAATGAAGCTGCTAAGTGTTGTATTTGATTATAGCTCTTTGATATAATATTTTTTCATATATTACATTGCCTATAAAAGCCACACCCACATTAGACAAATCACACCCGTCACGCCCATTTTCCCGTTGCAGCCCACTGGTAGAAACGCTGGGACCACTTGCTTGTGTTTGTTCCTCAGGCTAATAGTTGCCAGCCCCTGACTTTCATACCATGCATGGTAAATTCCTCCACTGGTACATGGTCTAGTTCAGAGGGATGAAACATGTAACATGTTGTCACATTTTCTGATGCATGAACTAAATTAACCATAGAATGTGCATAATGCTTTGCTCCATTAGCACATCTATGTCTGTAAGAGAACATAGAGAGAATGAAGAAAATAAACATACAATAGACAACCACTGACAAACACTATCCCGACACAATGCATAACTCTTCTACAGACAAGACTTATGCCCTTTTGTTGGTTGGTACTCAGCACTGGGGAACAGTTTTTGAAATTATAATTGATGCCCAATCAAAATATTTCAACTTGACAGTGAACAAGTGATATAAGAAAAACAGTTTAACTGCTAGTGCATGTGCTGGTAAGTTTAAGGCAAATGATGATGTCACCGGTTTCCAGTGGTGCTGGCATTGTGACATCATGGCACATTGTGTCATATCTACATTATATGAGATACTGTACTGAACCTTGTAAATCATTTCTTGCTGTGAGTTACTGTAAGTAGGTTGTTTTATCTGGCTCTGGCTCTACCCTATAATATTTCCTATCAGCTGATAATCTCCATCTTCCATTGGTCTAATTCCTGCCTGGTCTGAGAGTTCTATTGTCTGTGATCACATCCCAGAATCATTGTCTGGGTATTACTCTCACCCCTGTAATATCACCACAAATGACTGATGGTGAAATAAAATAACTGTTTAATTTTCCAATGTATATTGATCTCATGTAAGAATTTAAGTAATAATTTGAACTTTTTCCTTTGAATCTATAGATATTGATTTTCAGCGAAAAAAAACAAAAAACAAAATAAATCTAGAGGTAAGAATATCAGGTTTAGCAGATTGTGAATATTGTTATTTTATTTTACATTTACACTTTTGTGCAATGCTGACTTATATGTCACAGTTATAATATAATGGAATTTGACAGTGGCAATATTCTCTTGTACAAGATAACTGTATAAATAATTGCCTCTAAAACCAGAATTTCAAACTATGAATGGACTTTTGGGCATATTTTGGGTATATGGTATTGGGTTGTCAGTCCTGCAGAATGCTGACACTATGTAATGATGCCGGTTCTGTGACGGTAGAAATGGGGATGGTAGTGTAGATATTGGCAAGTTGCTACCCATCCTATAACTGTGTAAGTGGGTGGGAGAAGGATTAGGTGGGTACAAAACAGAACATGACAATGGCTGCTTTCTCTGTGACTAAGCACTAGGACCTGTGGAATGGTTAAATAGACCATTGCATATATAGACAAAGTTTCATTATTTTATCACATTTTATTCCTTGCTATTCTACCACTGAAACACAAATAACCACTGATAATGTAAAATGATTGGTAGGCTACACTTATTTCTATTACACATGATATAAGGTGAAGGATGGAGCCATGGAGTCATATAGAGATAGAAAGGAGGAGGGAATAAAAGTGGTTTTATATGACTCTCTGGACAGCCCCATTGTAAGTTGTTTAATAAAACTCAATGTTGCTCTTTGATAACTTGTTGGTTCAGATAAACTATGAATTTTTATAGCTTTCATTCTAAAAACAACAACACACCCTAACAGTTGCTTTATGTTTTCCCCTTTTCTCCAGATGAGTGACGATGAGCACAGGTAGATATATTATTATTATTTATTAGTAACATGTTATTGTACATCCATCTTTACTCTACATGAATTCCCATTGTAAGTCTCATGGCTGATCCCTGGCTACACATGATTGTGATTGTCAGTATATTACTGCCGGTCTGCACAGGAGACGTCCTACAGTGTAGTAGTTGTGATCCTGGTTCTGGTTTCTATAATGTGTAATAGGCAGGCAGGGCTGCCATCAGAAACTGTGGGGCCTAGTACTAATTAATCTGGCAGGGCCCCTCCTCCCCATACATGTGCCCCCCTCCCACTCCGCTATACATGCGCCCCCCTATCCCTCATCACAGTACATTCCCCCCACCCCCTAATCACAGTAAATGTCCCCCCCAAAGTTAATGTACCCCCCTCCCCCCAATCACAGTTAAGGTCCCCATCTCCCCCCCAATCACAGTTAAGGTCTCCCTCTCCCCCCCCCCCCCCAATCACAGTTAATGTCCTCCTCTCCACAGTTAATGTCCCCTTCTCCCCCCCAATCAGTTAATGTCCTCCTCTCCACCCAACAGTTAATGTCCCCCTCTCCACTCCACAGTTAATGTCCCCCTCTCCCTCCACAGTTAAGGTCCCCCACTCCACCCCACAGTTAAGGTCCCCCTCTCCTCTCCACAATTAAGGTCCCCCCTCTCCCCTCCACAGTTAAGGTCCCCCTCTCTCCTCCCCCAAAAATGAATATCTAATTAACTTACCTTCTCCGTGATGCTGATACAATGGGAGAGCGGCGCGCAGTGATGACGTCACCGAGCCGCGCTCCCAGCCTATCAGAGCCTGGGAGGCGGAGCTGCAGCATTATGGAGAAGAAGGTAAGAAGAAGAAGGGGCAGCACGGTCTGTCAGACTGAGGGGCCCGGATAGTCCAAGGCCCCTCAGAGAAATAGAGACAATCCCGGGCAAGCAAATAGCTTCTACAAGTAGCAATAGATAATGAAACAAAATGCTATTTAGCAGTATGACAAGGTATAATATATTTTCACAATCTTCTTTCTCCATCAGATCTCGATCTCCGTTCCCGAATCTAGTGAATCTTATGTATGTATATCATTATAAAGTGTAATATTTTTAAGCACAGTAACAGTTAGAAGTCCCCACATTTTGTCCATATAAGATCCTACTCTCCTGCAGTTCACCACAAGTTCACTATTCACATGAACAATAACCAAGTGAATACACAGAACATTTAGATACGTAACAGAGTATTGTGAGTGTCACTTTGCACAAGTGAATGCATAGCATACATACAACACGTGTATAATACATACTTAGCATTGTTTTTGTTACTATGTTGTTTGATTATTGTTATATTACATACATGCTTATAATTATTTTTACTGTTTTATATTTAGAGCACTCTTGAATTGGACACCTGACGAGAACTATACGTATGTATCTTATACATGAGTAAATATAATACTTCTTGACATGACACTATAGTAGGCTGTTGCTTTTGGAGACTCCAGAAGTGAGGTTTATGTAATATGGGGAACAAGGGGGTAAAGACAGTCAATTGCCACAATAGTAAATACCTTTCTATGTCAGTCTAACATTCTAAGTGTATAATTCTTAGGGAGACTGTTTTGACTGTTTTACTGTGTTTTATAGTATTGGGAAATATTCTTGAAAGTGGTTACACAGCTGCTCAATTTTGGAATTATAACATTGTATTACTACTCTATATTGATATAACTATTTTTTAGTACTGTGATGTTACACGCCGGTCCCATAGCTAGGTGCCGTCTCTGTGACTTTCCCTTTAAGAACGATGACTGTGCTTGCTTCTGCTTCAGAGACATAACTTTCACACAGGTGTTCCTTGCTACTTTGATCTGGACCTCCTCCCAAATCTCATTGGTCCTGGAGCACTATTTTAACCTCCCATGATTATGGACTCATTGCCTGTTCTTCATGTTACTCACACTGCATTGGGATCTGGCTGTATACCTTGACCTTCCGTTTGTCCGTTACCTGCTCGCTGGGGTATACTTGCTGCCGAAGTTACCTGTTTTCTTTGATTCCTGGTCGGCTCAGCTGAAACTCCTCTCCGCTGTTCATCTGCATGCTGAAACTACTCTCTACTGTTCATCTGCACGCTGACTACTATCGTGAGTTGTTTGCTACACCTGTGCCTAATCTGTTGGCTCAAGTTTACCTCTATCCGGCTGGCTATATTGCTACATCTCGCTGATAGAGCTACTATCAAGTTACCTGTCACCTGTAGTTCCAAGTCTGGCACGGTTTATCCTCACTCTGCTGTTAACCCGTTTGCTGGACTGTTATTGTGAACAGCTTGCTGTGTCTGTGGCTATTACTTCAGCTTAAGTTGCGTGCCTCTGTTCAGCTGCCTCATACTACAGTGAACTTACCTTTGCATCTACAACTGGAATACCTGTTACCTGTAGTTCCACGCACGGTTCAGATACTCCTCACTTCGCTGCTACTTCTAGGCAACATTCTGCTGCATGTGTCTGTGTTCATCCAAGTCCTTGGATGTTGTTTAACGCTTACTGCTCTGCTAGATAAGAATCACCGCGATACCAGTAACTACCTGCTATGATGAATCATCTCTATTCACGGATCAGCCAAGTTCTATATACTACTCTGTTTGGACTTTAGCTGTACCAGTGATTCAAATTCATCTGCTGTGTGTTTCTCTTTTGGATCCGAGTGTTCTTATTCATCACCCCTGCGTTGAACTGTTGTATTATTCATCTCATGCTGTTGCCAAGGGTTACCAACTATGAACTACCATATGTGATTTGTCTCTGCAATCTGACCAACTGCCGTGTGTTCATCTCTGCCGATATATATATATATATATATATATATATATTTCTCTCATTCCTGTTGTACCATCAGTCAATACATTACTTTGCAGCACTATTATCATCTCCTGTGTTATTATTATCAGTGATGCTTATGAGTCGTGAACTTTTAAACCTGTGAATATCATTGTGTTCTAACTCCACCATCCTCTACTATACTAGTCTGGGCAAAGTTCCCTATAGTAGAGGCAAGGGATCTACTAAAATCTTTCAGAGCCGTGACAGTAAGAACAGGCCCTAATGTCTGATCCCCCGGTGCAGCCTTCTGCGAAGGATATGCTACAGCATCTAGTTGCTCGAGTAGAACAGCAGGATAGCACACAGCGCCAGTTGTTACAATGTCTTCAGACACTCGCTGGTCGTCTGGACTCGCTTCAAACAAATCAACCAGCGGTGCCAGTCTCTCCTCCTGAGCAACTTTCGGGACATCAGGCCTCCCTTGTGACTTCCTCTACGCTCAGGCTACCAACTCCGGCCAAGTTTGATGGGGACCCAAAATTGTGTTGTGGCTTTCTCAATCAGTGTTCAATTCAGTTTGAGCTTCAACCGCAAAATTTTCCCACTGATAGATCCAAAGTAGCATATGTGTTCCCCTTACTAAATGGTTAAAGCCTTAGCCTGGGCTTCCCCACTGTGGGAGAGGGATGATCCGCTTCTCTCTAATTATGCATCCTTTCTGTTGATGTTCCGTCGGATTTTCCATGAACCTCTCCTCCGCCTCCATGGCTATACTCCGTTTACGCCAAGGGAATCACTCAGTGGCACAATATGTCATTGAATTCCGCACATTATCCTCTGAATTGGCTTGAACGATGACGCATTGGTGGCTGCTTTCTGGCAGGGGTTATCTGAATGCATAAAAGATGCATTAGCCTCCCATGAACTTCCTACTACCTTGGATGCCATTATATCATTATGTAATAAAGTTGACTTACGCTTCAGAGAGGGAACAGTGGAAAAGGAGGTAGCTCGTTTCCTAATCCATAAGCCTGTGCCACATCCTCTCTCACATTCCTCTATAATTGATGACTCCATGCAAATTGGGAGATCTCGGCTGACCCCTGAGGAACGTGACCGCAGACGCCGAGGCAAGTTATACATCTATTGTGGTGACTCTGGTCACTTCCTAAATTCTTGTTACAAGAGGCCGGGAAACGCCAAACCCTGATCTGTTCTGGGGAGGTCAGATTGGGGCTTGAGAAAACCTCCTTTTCTGCTGCTTGTACCATTCCTGTTTCTCTGCTGTGTGACTCTAAGAGACACTCTACCCAAGCTTTAATCGATTCTGGTGCTGCTGGGAACTTTATTTCACAAGGTTTAGTTACCCAATGGTCTATTCCATCTGTTCCTTTAGAAAGTCCTGTCGTCATCACAGCCATTGACGGATCTCAGCTTACAAAGGTGTAATTTGTACCCGGACCAAGCCTCTTCTTCTCAATATAGGAGCATTACATTCTGAAAGTATCTCTTTCCTAATATTCCCTTTTACCACATCTCCAGTCATCCTGGGCCTCCCATGGCTTCAACTCCACTCACCACAACTAGACTGGAGTATGTCTGAGATTCTATCCTGGGGTTCTCAGTGCCATTCAAGATGTTTACCCAAAGTGAGACCACTCCGTTCTTCTAAGGTCATTACACCGTCAGATTCTTCTATGCTACCTTCTCAATATCAATCATTTGCTGATGTCTTTGATAAAGTTCGTGCAGAGACCCTTCCACCTCATTGTCTATGGGATTGCCCCATAGGATTAATACCTGACAAAATTCCACCTAGAGGTCGAGTTTATCCTCTCTCTCAACCAGAGACTGAAGCCATGTCCGTTTATGTCAAGGAGAACCTCCAAAGAGGCTTTATTAGACCTTCTGTCTCCCCGGCTGGGGCTGGCTTCTTTTTTGTAAAGAAAAAAGACTGCTCTCTTCGCCCCTGCATTCACTATCGTGGGCTAAATAAAAGAGCGGATGCCCTGTCTCGAGCCTTTGATACTTCAGCAGATTCAGATCCGTCTACTAATCATCCCATCTTGGATCCTAAGTGCTTGCTGGCTTCTACTGTGTCTCAATCTCCTCCTCCTGGTAAATCTTTCGTTCCTAAACCACTCCTGAAAAAATTATTACATTGGTACCATGCTTCTAAAATTTCTGGCCATTCAGGATTTCTGTAAACCTACGAGTTAATATCCCGCTCCTATTGGTGGCCCTCCATTCGTGTTGATGTTAAGGACTTTGTTGCTTCCTGTGATGTCTGTGCCCAGCACAAATCTTCTCGTCTGGCTCCTATGGGACCTCTGTTACCGCTTTCTATACCCTCCAAACCATGGACTCACATCAGCATGGATTTCATAACCGATCTCCCTACCAGCAGGGGTCACAATACAGTCTGGGTCGTGGTGGACCGCTTTTCAAAGATGGCTTATTTGGTACTACTTGTGGGCCTGACTTCTTCCTCAATCCTGGCTCAACACTTTATTCAAGAAATTTTTCGATTGCATGGGTGCCCTCAAGAGATTGTTTCTGACAGAGGAGTACAATTTACTTCTAAATTCTGGCGAGCGTTATGTAAAGCTCTAGGAGTCCAGCTTAACTTTTCATCCGGATATCATCCACAATCTAATGGGCAAACAGAGAGAGTAAATCAAGATCTTGAGACCTTTATTCGTATGTTCTCATCTGCTTCACAGGATAACTGGATGGATCTCCTGCCATGGGCAGAGTTTGCTCATAATAATTTGTTTCATGATTCTACTTCTTCTACTCCATTTTTTTATTGTATATGGGTTACATTCTAGTTTGCCCAAGTTTTCAGCCCTCCCTTCCACCCATGTTCCTGCTGCTACAGAACTCATACGAAACTTTTCTTCTACCTGGGGCCAAGTTATTTCCCAGCTCAAGAAAACTTCTGCACGCTATAAGACAACGGCAGACAAAAAACGCAGGGCCATACCTGCTCTTAAAGTGGGTGATAGAGTCTGGTTATCTACCCGGAACATTAGTGTTAAAGTTCCTTCAATGAAGTTAGCTCCTCGATTCATTGGTCCGTATAAAATTTTGGAAAATGAATATCTAATTAACTTACCTTCTCTGCGATGCTTCTCCCGGTCACTGATACACTAGGAGCGCGGCGTTCAGTGATGACGTCACCAAGCTGCGCTCCCAGCCTATCAGAGCCTGGGAGGTGGAGCTGCAGCATTGTGGAGAAGAAGGTAAGAAGAAGAAGGGGCAGCACGGTCTGTAAGACTGAGGGGCCCGGATAGTCCAGGGTCCCTCAGAGAAATAGAGACAATCCCGGGCAAGCAAATAACCTCTACAAGTAGCAATAGATAATGAAACAAAATGCTATTCAGCAGTATGACAAGGTATAATATATTTTCACAATCTTCTTTCTCCAACAGATCTCCATCTCCGTCCCCGAATCTTGAGGATCTTGCGTATGTATATCATTATAAAGTGTAAACTATTATAGCACAGTAACAGTTAGAAGTCCCCACTTTTTGTCGATATAAGATCCTACTCTCCTGCAGTTCACCACAAGTTCACTATTCACATGAACAATAAGCAAGTGAATACACAGAACATTTAGATATGTAATAGAGTATTGTGAGTGTCACTTTGCACAAGTCATTGCATAGCATACATACAACACGTGTATAATACATACTTAGCTTTGTTTTTGTTACTATGTTGTTTGATTATTGTTATATTACATACATGCTAATAATTATTTTTACTGTTTTATATTTAGAGAAATCTTGAATCGGACACCATACGTGCCCTATAAGTATGTATCTTATACATGAGTTAATATAATACTTCTTGACATGACACTATAGTAGGCTGTTGCTTTTGGAGACTCCAGCAGTGAGGTTTATGTAATATGGGGAACAAGGGGGTAAAGATAGTCAATTGTCACAATAGTAAATACCTTTCTATGTCAGTCTAACATTCTAAGTGTATAATTCTTAGGGAGACTGTTTTACTGTGTTTTATAGTATTGGGAAATATTCTTGAAAGTGGTTACACAGCTGCTCAATTTTGGAATTATAACATTGTATTACTACTCTATATTGATATAACTATTTTTCAGTACTGTGATGTCACCCACCGGTCCCATAGCTAGATGCCGGCTCTGTGACTTTCCCTTTCAGAACCAAGATTGTGCTTGCTTCTGCTTCAGAGACATTACTTTCACACAGGTGTTCCTTGCTACTTTGATCTGGACCTCCTCCCGAATCTCATTGGTCCTGGAGCACTATTTTAACCTCCCATGATTATGGACTCATTGCCTGTTCTTCGTGTTACTCACGCTGCATTGGGATCTGGCTGTATATCTTGACCTTCCGTTTGTCCGTTACCTGCTCGCTGGGGTATACTTGCTGCCGAAGTTACCTGTCATCTTTGATTCCTGGTCGGCTCAGAAAAAACTCCTCTCCGCTGTTCATCTGCAAGCTGAAACTACTCTCTACTGTTCATCTGCACGCTGACTACTATCGTGAGTTGTTTGCTACACCTGTGCCTAATCTGTTGGCTCAAGTTTACCTCTATCCGGCTGGCTATATTGCTACATCTCGCTGATAGAGCTACTATCAAGTTACCTGTCACCTGTAGTTCCACGTCTGGCACAATTTATCCTCACTCTGCTGTTAACTCGTTTGCTGGACTGTTATTGTGAACAGCTTGCTGTGTCTGTGGCTATTACTTCAGCTCAAGTTGCGTGCCTCTGTTCAGCTGCCTCATAGTACAGTGAACTTACTTTTGCTTCTACGACTGGAATACCTGTTACCTGTAGTTCCACGCATGGTTCAGATACTCCTCACTTCGCTACTACTTCTAGGCAACATTCTGCTGCATGTGTCCGTGTTCATCCAAGTCCTTGGATGTTGTTTAACGCTTACTACTCTGCTAGATAAGAATCACTGCGATACCAGTAACCACCTGCTATGTTGAATCATCTCTATTCACGGATCAGCCAAGTTCTATATACTACTCTGTTTGGACTTTAGCTGTACCAGTGTTTCACATTCATCTGCTGTGTGTTTCTCTATTGGATCCAAGTGTTCTTATTCATCACCTCTACGTTGAACTGTTGTATTATTCATCTCATGCTGTTGCCAAGGGTTACCAACTATGAACTACCATATGTGATTTGTCTCCTCAATCTGACCAACTGCCGTGTGTTCATCTCTGCCGATATATATATATATATATATATATATACATACAAGTTAACCCGTGCATGATACTCATGCATTCTAGTCAAATCAAGATACTTAAGGTCTTAAAAAGGTTCTTGTCATGCATTTGGGCCTAGCCCAGGCCCCCTCAGGGGAAGATCGTTACTTCCCGACGCAAGCGCCCTTTTTAATGTGTGTTCATGAGGTAAAATTACTTCACGAAAATGAGTTTAACCCCCTCAACTCGTAAATTTAGCCTTTACTACCCCTCCCACGGGGGGAAGGGGGGATGATGGAAGTTAACTGACTTGACTATTCTAATTTTTTGGTCAAATAATGTCAGTATACCAAATTTCAGGTCAATTGGATGAGCCCTTTCTGAGAAAATAGTTTTTTTCACACACACACACACTATCGCACGCCTCTACACATGTGTGTTCATGAGGTAAAATTACCTCACGAAAATGAGTTTGAGCCCTACCAAATTTCAGCCCTTTTTGAATTTTTTTTCCCACACACACTAAGAATTTAGTAGGTCAGTGTGTAACTCTGCCCAGCAGGTGGCGCTGCAACTTGTTGTTCTTTTTTCCACACACACACACAGACGCCACTAAGCATTTATATAATATATATATATATATATATATATATATATATATATATATATTCTCTCATTCCTGTTGTACCATCAGTCAATACACTACTTTGCAGCACTATTATCATCTCCTGTGTTATTATTATCAGTGATGCTTATGAGTAGTGAACTTTTAAACCTGTGAATATCATTGTGTTCTAACTCCACCATCCTTTACTATACTAGTCTGGGCAAAGTTCCCTATAGTAGAGGCAAGGGATCTACTAAAATCTTTCAGAGCCGTGACAGTAAGAACAGGCCCTAATGTCTGATCCCCTGGTGCAGCCTTCTGCGAAGGAATTGCTACAGCATCTAGTTGCTCGAGTAGAACGGCAGGATAACACACAGCGCCAGTTGTTACAATGTCCTCAGACACTCGCTGGTCGTCTGGACTCGCTTCAAACAAATCAACCAGCGGTGCCAGTCTCTCCTCCTGAGCAACTTTCGGGACATCAGGCCTCCCTTGTGAATTCCTCTACGCTTAGGTTACCTACTTTGGCCAAGTTTGATGGGGACCCAAAATTGTGTCGTGGCTTTCTCAATCAGTGTTCAATTCAGTTTGAGCTTCAACCGCAAAATTTTCCCACTGATAGATCCAAAGTGGCATATGTGGTCTCCTTACTAAATGGCCAAGCCTTAGCCTGGGCTTCCCCACTGTGGGAGAGGGATGATCAGCTTCTCTCTAATTATGCATCCTTTCTGTTGATGTTCCGTCGTATTTTCCATGAACCTGGTCGACTCTCCTCCGCCTCCATGGCTATACTCCGTTTACGCCAAGGGAATCACTCAGTGGCCCATGTCATTACACCGTCAGACTCTTCTGTTACCTTCTCAATATCAATCATTTGCTGATGTCTTTGATAAAGTTCGTGCAGAGACCCTTACACCTCATCGTCCATGGGATTGCCCCATAGAATTAATACCTGACAAAATTCCACCTTGAGGTTGAGTTTATCCTCTCTCTCAACCAGAGACTGAAGTTATTTCAGTTTATGTCAAGGAGAACCTCCAAAGAGGCTTTATTAGACCTTCTGTCTCCCCGGCTGCGTCTGGCTTCTTTTTTGTAAAGAAAAAAGACGGCTCTCTTCGCCCCTGCATAGACTATCGTGGGCTTAATGTGGTGATCATCAAAAATCGCTATCCTATCCCTCTGATTACCAAATTATTTGACCAAATTAAAGGAGCTAAGATCTTCACGAAACTGGACCTCAGAGGTGCCTATAACTTAATTCGTATTCGGTCCGGAGATGAGTGGAAAACCGCTCTCAATACCCGCGATGGCCATGACGAATATTTGGTGATGTCATTTGGACTTTGTAATGCCCCAGCCGTTTTTCAAAGTTTTATTAAGAGATATTCCGGGATCTCCTCTACTCCTACGTTGTTGTGTATCTAGACGATATTCTCATTTTCTCTAAGACCCTGGATACTTATAGGAAGCATGTGGCCGAAGTACTAACTAGACACTGCTGGAATCATCTTTACTGCAAATTGGAGAAATGTTCTTTTGAAGCAGCTACTATGCCTTTCCTAGGTTTCATCATTTCCAGATCGGGTCTGCAGATGGATCCAGAAAAGGTTCAGTCCATTCTGGATTGGCCACTTCCAGCTACACTCAAAGCCATTCAACGCTTCTTAGGCTTTGCAAATTACTACCGAGTTTATCTTAAATTACTCCAGTATTGTGGCTCCCATTACAGCCCACACCAAAAAAGGGGCTAACCCAAAAAAGTGGCCAGTGGAGGCCTTAGAGGCTTTCTCTCATCTCAAGAAGGCCTTTTCCTCGGCACCCATTCTCCAACAACCAAATCTTTCGCAACCCTTCTTTTGGAAGTAGATGCATCAGCAGTTGGTGTTGGAGCAGTCCTCTTCCAACGGTCATCTACCAACCGCTTGTTACCATGTGCTTTTTTCTCTCGAAAATTTTTACCAGCAGAACAAAATTACACCATTGGAGATAAAGTGTTATTAGCGATGAAGTTGGCATTATCTGAGTGGCGATATCTCTTGGAAGGGGCTCAACATGTAGTAATAATTTTTTCTGACCATAAAAATCTGCTGTATCTACAAACGGCACAATGTCTCAACCCTCGGCAAGCTCGATGGTCCCTCTTTTTCTCTCGTTTTAATCTCCATGTCACCTTTAAACCTGGACATTTGAATAAAAGAGCGGATGCCCTGTCTCGAGCCTTTGATACTTCAGCAGATTCAGATCCGTCTACTAATCGTCCCATCTTGGATCCTAAGTGCTTGCTGACTTCTACTGTGTCTCAATCTCCTCCTCCTGGTAAATCTTTCATTCCTAAAACACTCCTGAAAAAATTATTACGTTGGTACCATGCTTCTAAAATTTCTGGCCAGGCAGGATTTCTGAAGACCTACGAGTTAATATCCCGCTCCTATTGGTGGCCATCCATTCGTGTTGATGTTAAGGACTTTGTTGCTTCCTGTGATGTCTGTGCCCAGCACAAATCTTCTCGTCTGGCTCCTATGGGACCTCTGTTACCGCTTTCTATACCCTCCAAACCATGGACTCACATCAGCATGGATTTCATAACCGATTCCCCTACCAGTAGGGGTCACAATACAGTCTGGGTCGTGGTGGACTGCTTTTCAAAGATGGCTCATTTTGTACCACTTGTGGGCCTGCCTTCTTCCTCAATCCTGGCTCAACACTTTATTCAAGACATTTTTCGATTGCATGGGTGCCCTCAAGAGATTGTTTCTGACAGAGGAGTACAATTTACTTCTAAATTCTGGCGAGCGTTATGTAAAGCTCTAGGAGTCCAGCTTAACTTTTCATCCGGATATCATCCACAATCTAATGGGCAGACAGAGAGAGTAAATCAAGATCTTGAGACCTTTATTTGTATGTTCTCTTCTGCTTCACAGGATAACTGGATGGATCTCCTGTCATGGGCAGAGTTTGCTCATAATAATTTGTTTCATGAGTCTACTTTTTCTACTCCATTTTTTATTGTATATGGGTTACATCCTAGTTTGCCCAAGTTTAAAGAAATGTTCCTGCTGCTACAGAACTCATAAGGAACTTTTCTTCTACCTGGGGCCAAGTTATATATCCCAGCTCAAGAAAACTTCTGCTCGCTATAAGACAGCGGCAGACAAAAAACGCAGGGCCGTACCTGCTCTTAAAGTGGGTGATAGAGTCTGGTTATCTACCCGGAACATTCGTCTTAAAGTTACTTCAATGAAGTTCGCTCTTCGATTCATTGGTCCGTATAAAATTTTGAAAGTTATTAACCCAGTGTCCTTCAAATTAAAGCTGCCAGCTCACTTCATATTTCAAATTCCTTCCACATTTCTCTGTTGAAACCAGTAATTATTAATAATTTCTCATCTACAACATCTTCTTGAACAGTACCAGAATTCTCTCAACAGGAGGACTTTGAGATCACTCAAATTTTGGATTGGAAAGTGGTTCGAGGAGTGATTAAATATTCGGTTCGGTCCTGAAGAGCGTTCCTGGGTAAATGCCTCTGACATTAATGCTCCTGCACTATTACGGAAGTTTCATATCAAGTTCCCACGGAAAGTCATCGCTAAGTGTCCGGTGGCCACTTTTAAAAGGGAGGGTACTGTCACACACCGGTCCCATAGCTAGGTACCGGCTCTGTGACTTTCCCTTTAAGATCCATGACTGTGCTTGCTTCTGCTTCAGAGACATTACTTTCACACAGGTGTTCCTTGCTACTTTGATCTGGACCTCCTCCCGAATCTCATTGGTCCTGGAGCACGATTTTAACCTCCCATGATTATGGACTCATTGCCTGTTCTTCATGTTACTCACGCTGCATTGGGATCTGGCTGTATACCTTGACCTTCTGTTTGTCTGTTACCTGCTCGCTGGGGTATACTTGCTGCTGAAGTTACCTGTCTTCTTTGATTCCTGGTCGGCTCAGCTGAAACTCCTCTCCGCTGTTCATCTGCAAGCTGAAACTACTCTCCACTGTTCATCTGCACGCTGACTACTATCGTGAGTTGTTTGCTACACCTGTGCCTAATCTGTTGGCTCAAGTTTACCTCTATCCGGCTGGCTATATTGCTACATCTCGCTGATAGAGCTACTATCAAGTTGCCTGTCACCTGTAGTTCCAAGTCTGGCACGGTTTATCCTCACTCTGCTGTTAACCCGTTTGCTGGACTGTTATTGTGAACTGCTTGCTGTGTCTGTGGCTATTACTTTAGCTCAAGTTGCGTGCCTCTGTTCAGCTGCCTCATACTACAGTGAACTTACCTTTGCACCTAAGACTGGAATACCTGTTACCTGTAGTTCCACGCACGGTTCAGATACTCCTCACTTCGCTGCTACTTCTAGGCAACATTCTGCTGCATGTATCTGTGTTCATCCAAGTCCTTGGATGTTGTTTAACGCTTACTGCTCTGCTAGATAAGAATCACCGCGATACCAGTAACCACCTGCTATGTTGAATCATCTCTATTCACGGATCAGCCAAGTTCTATATACTACTCTGTTTGGACTTTAGCTGTACCAGTGATTCACATTCATCTGCTGTGTGTTTCTCTATTGGATCCAAGTGTTCTTATTCATCACCTCTGCGTTGAACTGTTGTATTATTCATCTCATGCTGTTGCCAAGGGTTACCAACTATGAACTACCATATGTGATTTGTCTCTGCAATCTGACCAACTGCCGTGTGTTCATCTCTGCCGATATATATATATATATATATATATATTTTCTCATTCCTGTTGTGCCATCAGTCAATACACTTCTTTGCAGCACTACTATCATCTTCTGTGTTATTATTATCAGTGATGCTTATGAGTCGTGAACTTTTAAACCTGTGAATATCATTGTGTTCTACCTCCACCATTCTCTACTATACTAGTCTGGGCAAAGTTTCCTATAGTAGAGGCAAGGGATCTACTAAAATCTTTCAGAGCCGTGACATGTGATCAGTAGCTGTTCACGTATAGATGTCATCACACTGTAAAATCACCAATCTATAGGGGTGAAAAATGTTTTATTACAGCATTGGGCAATGAACAACATAAGTAATGATCACATTATTATTAACAGTCTGACATTGTGTTGTCTTGAAAAAAAAACTAAAATAGTGTTTCATTAGCATTGGTCTCCAGAATGGAAGCAAAATAATCAGTTATTATAAATAATAAATACATATATTTCTGTCTCAAATGAATTTACCAGCACAGGTTACTTTAAAAAAAAGTGTTATAGTGTATGATATTAGTAAATATAATACGGCAATACCATCCTACATAATAGTATATGGCTCCATTATAATGGGCAGGTTTCTTAGGGCTGCCAGTAGAATGTAAATTAGAATGTAAATCCAGGACAGCTACTGACCCCTGCAGCGCGGTCATCAGCTGACATGGAAATGGTGATGTCATCAATGTACCGTCATCTAGGTATTCAGACTGATCCCTAGACAACCAAAACTATACAATATGACCATTAATGTTACTGTGCTGTTAATGTATAGTTAATGTACAGGGTGCAAGTAGCATTAATCTAGTGTAATCTGGATATAATAGCTTCTTACATGCCAATAATAATTAGATTAAATGACACTGAATGTACTAGTACTGACAGCAAGACTGACCTGTCCAAGTCTCATAATTGTTACCTATTTAAGGTTTCATCTCCTTGTGTTTATATTAGTTTAAAAAGCATCACACAATAGAGAAAGCAGAAATGTTACAGTATAACCTGTCCAAGCTAGTGCTAAATATTTCATACACTGAAAATGGGAAGAAGCTAAATACGTCTATATAAAGTATAAAAGGAAATAATTTAGGCTCATATAGTGATTGTAGTGGTTTATGTAACCACCAAATTAATAAAGTCTCTAACAAAATATCTTGTTTCACGCAGAAAAAAATGGGGAAAGGCGTCAAGGCCCCCTAGCCTGCCTACCATATATAGTGGAGGGTAAGTTCATGATTGTTAGTTATTCTTACCTATGAAAGTTTTCATCTCATTGTGTTTATATTAGTTTAAAAAGCATCACACAGTAGAGAAAGCAGAAATGTATAACCTGTCAAAGCAAGCGCTAATATTTCATACACTGAAAATAGGAAAAGGCTAAATATGTCTATATAGAGTATAAAAGGAAACATTTTAGGCACATATAGTGATTGTAGTGGTTTATGTAACAACCAAATTCATAAAGTCTGTAACAAAATATCTTGTTTCACACAGGCCAAAATCCACAAGGCCCGCGAGCCTCCCCCCCATTATGTTTAATAGGTAAGTTCATGATTGTTAGCGCAGTAGGTCATATACTGATTATATGAATCTAGTATTATGAATAAATGTAACAGATTAAAGGAGGTATTGATGATGGGGAGAAAAGCCCCCGGGCCAGTGACAGCTATCGCTGGGTATCAGTAGCTGCACCTTTCACCGGCGGTCTCTGGTGATAGCTTCCCATGGGGAATCCTACTTACCATGGACATCGGTGGTACAATTACCGCTGCTCTCCTGCTATCGCTATTTAATGTTGGTGACAGCAGGGGAGATAATACTCAAAAAAAGGCTTCATTTTTTTATTTAAATAAAGCTTCGCTTTGAATCAGATTACTCCGAATCAATTAAATGTAAAAATATATATCTACATACATAATGGCATATACTCACCTGTCCCTGTATCTCCAACCAATGAACAGGCACATAATAGACTCAGAAGTGAGATGTCATTGTGTAGGATGTCACTAAGTGTGACTGCTCGTGACTCATAGTTCAGAGACAGAATATGCCCCGGCTCTGTGTGAGCTCTCTGAGAGACATACACAATGCTATCTTCTATCACTGTTATTTATCATTATAAGATACCCGGTGTCACTGGCAGGCAGCGGTAAGCAGAAACTTACCTCTTCGCTGGCCAGTCTGGGTCCCATCTGCACACGTGTGACCCGACATTGTCGGCTCTCACATGCGCACTCAACGGGCCGCCCGGGCTTAGGCCTAAAGTAGCTGATTCAAAGAAAATTAAAACAAAACAAGTGAGTGAATATAAAAAATTAGTTGAAAAAAATAACTATTGAAAAATAATTTTAATTAGAAACATTATTTAATTAAATAAAGCATTTCCCCTCTAAGGCTGTTGCAATAAGTGGTTTGTGGCAGTACAGATACCGTCACAATCCTACTTAATAGGGTTCCCAATGCATGGGGAAGCTATTGTAGGAGATAGATGGATAAGGCAATACCCAGCGATACCTAGTGCCGGCTTCGGCGGTTGGTAAATAGGGAGAAGCCCCGACTCTGGTGAATACACCCCTATTCACCGGATTTAGAGCTCTTCTCCCTATGATAAACACACCCCTAAATCATTCCCCGCTATGTCACACCTGCTTTGGTCTCTTATTTGCCCCTCGCTGTCTCTTGTCTTCATGTCAGTAATCTAGTCCAGGCCGACTATTTACATCAGTGATCGGGAACATTCACATCAGTGTCTGTAATTCTTTTTCTTTCACATGGGGAACTGAAGACAACCTCTGGTAATGTCTCAATCAGTTACATGTGACAGGGTTCATGTAACATACATGTAGAAATACATTCATTTACTTATGTGTTTGTGTATGTGTTCTGGGCTTGTTTGGCTCAATTCAATAAGTCGCTAATGGGTATAACAACTAAATATAATAAAAAGTAAAGACAACCACCCTGTACAGCTGCACAAATTGGGGCTGATGCCGATATGGGCCTGGTCTGCGTCATATCATAAGCCAGTATTTGCACCTGTCCTATAGCAGATGTATAAGATACCCCTCCTACCAGACATATATGTGTGTTTCTGTAGGACTGCATGAGCCGCCTTGTGTAAGCTGGTCCTTACTGTACTCGCCCATTGTCAGGACCCCCCTTCCCACCTCTCCAGCTGTAAGAGGGCGCAGGTGTCACATAGGAACAAGTCTACATAGGTGTACAGTGTGCAGCCACAATCTGAGCATGCGCAGAGCGATATCACACAAGGCGCGCTACTCACACTGGCTTACGTCTCACTATGCATCAGCCCCATTACCTTACAATAAATCACACACATTACCTTACAATAAATCACACAGGAGGATAGTTCAGCAATGAAAAAATGACTCTCTCAGATAGATTTAATATAAATGTAACTTTTATTATATCTTGTAAAATAATTCCTGATATTGGAAAGTAGTAAAATAAAAGCAGCTGTAGTCTGCGCTCATATAACAATGAATAACTACTGCTGTCCTCCGCTGGCTGCAAGTAATAAGTTATAGCTGAAGAGTTAGAACCTCAGGAATCTATTGTTTAAGTGCAGCTGTACGGGATCATTTTATTTTATTTAGTTGTTACTACATTACACTGTTGTACTTCTCCTTAGTGGTGTATTGTTTGTTGTATTATCTGCTGTTTACTAATAGAGGCACAGATCAGGCAGCCAGTGTACAAAATAACATGAAGCAAACTTTATCAGGAATAATGTACCCCCTACTGTAAATTATAAGGATATTATACTGAGGTGTTAAATAACTAAACAAACACAAGGCCATAGACTGAATGCTGGTATACAATCTTCTAGGTGACTCTCCAAATCCATAATAACTTATAGCAGTGTACACTGAATTGATGACATTGGAATTTATGGATTATAGACAAAGACATCACAACTCAATACATCACAAGATATTATTTACAGGAGATTATACATATATTAGCTTCAGGTGTGTGTTATGAGACTATTAACCTTCACACAAATGTGGAGAATTACTGTGTATTCCAGGCACATTGAAAATTAATTTGAACACTATAACAAACCCCCAGTGTGTGATGCGTAATAAGTATAACAAACTAAATCTGACGGTCAATACTTTCAGCCAAAACGTATATTAGGATCCTCTGTATACATCACAAGAGTACACACATTTCATTAGAGATCTCCCTGTGAATGTTATGTAATTATGGGTTATTAAATCCCTGGGGGTCAGAAGTATAACATGAAGATTGACAAACTGATCTTCATACACATGTGCTGGGTAGAAGAAGTACTGCAGGTAACAATGTCTTTGCTGTAATGTGTCATGACGGAAGGAGGCCAGCACTGATAACATGCTTGTTTGTTCAAGAGCAGTACATCACACACATGTAGTCCTAATACTGCTTTATGTCATGTATTGTATGTAAGATAATCGGGACACTCATTGGAATATATCAATCATTATTTTATCTAGGTACGATTCAGATAAAGCGCAGGCCGAGGAGGAAATGCCTAAGTAAGTGTAACGTTCCTATTAGTAGGGAGCAAACTAACATACAGCCACATTGTAGCATGTAGGAGACATACTAAGAAACAATGATTTAATTTTCTAAATGTCCATAGTCCTGGTCCTAGCTATTTATTCTGGGAGGGGAATCATATGTAAATATCTATAATAGTTAAACACACGTAATATACATCTTATGCTGTCATCATCATCAGCCCACATCTATACACTAATTGCAGCCAAGTCTGACCAGACCATATCCCCAGGGTGTGTGCTACACTTACATGCCCCTGCTGCACTCTACTTACCTGCCCCTGATCTGCCCCCCCCCAGGGTGTGTGCTACACTTACATGCCCTTTCTGTACTCTACTAACCTGCCCCTGATCTGCCCCCACCCCTCCTTCCCGAGTGTGTGCTACACTTACCTGCCCTGCTGTACTATACTAACCTGCCCCTGATCTGCCCGCCCCAGGTGTAGGGAGCCGCACATGTAAGTTACTTAAAACTTACACTTGAGGCTCCCTAGAGTTACTGTATAGTTAATGTACAGGGTGCAAGTAGCATTAATCTACTGTAATCTGGATATAAGAGCTTCTTACATGTCAATAATAATTAGATTAAATGACACAGAATGTTCTAGTACTGACAACTAGGCTGACCTGTCCAAGTCTCAAAATTCTTACCTATGAAAGGTTTCATCTCATTGTGTTTATATTAGTTTAAAAAGCATCACACAGTAGAGAAAGCAGAAATGTATAACCTGTCCAAGCAAGCGCTAATATTTCATACACTGAAAATAGGAAAAGGCTAAATATGTCTATATAGAGTATAAAAGGAAACATTTTAGGCACATATAGAGATTGTAGTGGTTTATGTAACCACCAAATTCATAAAGTCTGTAACAAAATATCTTGTTTCACACAGGCCAAAATCCACAAGGCCCGCGAGCCTCCCCCCCATTATGTTTAATAGGTAAGTTCATGATTGTTAGCGCAGTAGGTCATATACTGATTATATGAATCTAGTATTATGAATAAATGTAACAGATTAAAGGACATATTGATGATAGGGAGAAAAGCTCCCGGGACAGTGGCAGCTATCGCTGGGTATCAACAGCGGCACCTTTCACCGGCGGTCTCTGGTGATAGCTTCCCATGGAGAAGCCTACTTACCATGGACATCGTGGGTACAATTAACGCTGCTCTCCTGCTATCGCTATTTAAGGTTGGTGACAGCAGGGGAGATACTACTCAAAAAAAGGCTTCATTTTTTTATTTAAATAAAGCTCTCTTTGAATCAGATTACTCTGAATCAGATTACATTTAAAAAATATATATCTACATACATAGTGGCATACACTCACCTGTCCCTGTATCTCCAACCAATGAACAGGCACATAATAGACTCAGAAGTGAGATGTCATTGTGTAGGACAGGGTTTCCCAAACCCAATCCTCAGGGCTCCCTAACAGTGCAGGTTTTCCATATCTCCTTGCTGGAGCACAGATGTATTCATTACTGACTGATACATTGTAACAGATCCACAGGTGGTCCTAATTATGTCACATGTGATCCGGAAAACCTGCACTGTTAGGGAGCCCTGAGGACTAGGTTTGGGAAACCCTGGTGTAGGATGTCACTCAGTGTGACTGCTCGTGATTCATAGTTCAGAGACAGAATATGCCCCGGCTCTGTGTGAGCTCACTGAGAGACATATACAATGCTATCTTCTATCACTGTTATTTATCATTATAAGATCCCCGGTGTCCCTGGCAAGCAGCGGTAAGCAGAGACTTACCTCTTCGCTGGCCAGTCTGGGTCTGCACACGTGTGACCCTGCATTGTCAGCTCTCACATGCGCACTCAACGGACCGCTCGGGTTTAGGCCTAAAGTAGCTGATTCAAAGAAAATTAAAACAAAACAAGTGAATTAACATAAAAAATTAGTTGAAAAAAAATAACTATTGAAAAATAATTTTAATTAGAAACATTATTTAATTAAATAAAGCATTTCCCCCTTTAAGGCTGCTGCAATAAGTGGTTTGTGGCAGTACAGATACCGTCACAATCCTACTTAATAGGGTTCCCCATGCATGGCGAAGCTATTGCAGGAGACAGATGGAAAAGGCGATACCTAGTGCCGGCTTCGGAGGTTGATAAATAGGGAGAAGCCGTCTGGTGAATACACCCCTATTTACCGGATTTAGGTTCTCATCTCCCTATGATAAACACACCCCTAAATCAGTCCCTGCTATGTCACACCCCTCTTGGAACAGCCCATTTAGAGTTAGGACTTGTCCTTGTTTTACATGTGTGTCCAATGTCAGTCCCCCCTTATCTGATGTCTGTGTAACCTGTGTTATGCATGTCTAATTGCTATCCAATAACGATTGTCGATTGCCGATGTGTGGTTCCAAAGCACAAAGTGATTTAATAGCCAAAAGTAGCAGAACAACAAACTAGAATAAAATAAGTACAGCCGTTACTTATTGCAGACGCCCTGGATCCAGTGGTACAGTCATTCAGGTCTGAAGGTTGTGGTCAAGAAGACTGGCCACTAGTTCCAGAGCCCCTGCTTATATACAGTCAGTGAATACAGTAAAACAATGCAGATGATGTGGCTTACTTCTATTGGTCCAGGCTTCAGGAAGGTCTAGTGTACTGCAGGTCATAGGCCAGTTCAATCCAAAATATCCAAAGGTGGTGGTCAGCTCTCCAGGGGATGCACTCTGATTTTCCTGCAAAAAATCCAGTTTAAACTAGTCTATTTACATTACACTGGCAGCATCATTTTAAACCTTTATTCCCTAACATCGCTAATTAGAGTATGCAATGTGCGATTCCTTCGGCGAATGAACCGGACAACTGCGGATGAATAGGGGATTAAAATGATACTAAACATGACATATTTCCTGCAACCTGAACTTTTGATTTCACTAACATGTATATAACCTATAATATTAAACATAAATACTACTACATTTCAACATAAATAGCTATGTGTTGCATCTACAATTAATGTGTACTAATTACAAATGTGTATGTTCGTGTGAATGTGTGTAAACGTGTAAAACCTGTTATTGCCACGTGTTGCGGCTGGATACTCTTCTCCACGCCATAGTGTGCTCTGCGCATAATTTCAGACAAAGACAACCAAATTTGCTAGATATTAATTGAAATGACTTTATTCAATTTCCTGACTTCGACACCTGTCTCCTGCCACTAGTTCCAGAGCCCCTGCTTATATACAGTCAGTGAATACAGTAAAACAATGCAGATGATGTGGCTTACTTCTATTGGTCCAGGCTTCAGGAAGGTCTAGTGTACTGCAGGTCATAGGCCAGTTCAATCCAAAATATCCAAAGGTGGTGGTCAGCTCTCCAGGGGATGCACTCTGATTTTCCTGCAAAAAATCCAGTTTAAACTAGTCTATTTACATTACACTGGCAGCATCATTTTAAACCTTTATTCCCTAACATCGCTAATTAGAGTATGCAATGTGCGATTCCTTCGGCGAATGAACCGGACAACTGCGGATGAATAGGGGATTAAAATGATACTAAACATGACATATTTCCTGCAACCTGAACTTTTGATTTCACTAACATGTATATAACCTATAATATTAAACATAAATACTACTACATTTCAACATAAATAGCTATGTGTTGCATCTACAATTAATGTGTACTAATTACAAATGTGTATGTTCGTGTGAATGTGTGTAAACGTGTAAAACCTGTTATTGCCACGTGTTGCGGCTGGATACTCTTCTCCACGCCATAGTGTGCTCTGCGCATAATTTCAGACAAAGACAACCAAATTTGCTAGATATTAATTGAAATGACTTTATTCAATTTGCTGACTTCGACACCTGTCTCCTGTCTGATGCACTTAGCTGCCTCCCTTATCTTCTGTCTTCTGCTTTGGTCTCTTATTTGCCCCTCGTTGTCTCTTGTCTTCACGTCAGTAATCTGGTCCAGGCCGACTATTGACATCAGTGACCGGGAACATTCACATCAGTGTTTGTAATTCTCTTTCTTTCAGATGGAGCACTGAAGACAACCTCTGGTAATGTCAGGGATAATAATAATAATAATACTACAGGACTCATATCAATAAGACAGATGTTAATGTATAAGAACAATAATAATGTATATGTAATAAGTGACTATATAACACTGCCCAGAAATGACCACAGTACACTGATACCACTACACACACTACCACATGCATTAATGAGTGATGAAGAAATGGACTTACACCTGTTTTTTCGTTCTTTTAGTGATCAAAAAGACCAGACGGTAAGTGTATACACTAATAACGTATTGCACACACATTGCATATACATGGCACATACATGGTACATATATGGCACACAGTAATTTCTACTTGATGTAAAGCCATACTTAGAAACACCTTGTTATATAGTCAGTAGTGCCAGCATTTAGTTGTCCCTGAAAGTAATAGGTAAAAGCTGACAGTTTCTTTGTTACAGAATGATTCCTTACTGTTCTTCTTCCTCAGAATCCTACAGATCTGTTGTAGTTCCCGCTTGTAGAACATCTGCTACGTAGAAACCAGAATATAGTCTACACTATGTTTATGTTGCTTCTACTGTGTAATAGAACAGTGAGCGCCTATAGATTAGCATAAAACCTTCCTCGTGAATACTGGGTGCAGCCGCTTTGTGTGGTATTATTTCCACAACAGCTTTACAATTGTATTATACTGTAGATGTGATATAATTTAACATATTTACATCCCCTAATCTAGTATATTTTTATACATGTTTCTATAATCTCTCAGAGGGTAGCACAAATGTATATTAATGTAATTATCCCTCAGCCTCAGCAGTGTGGTTACTTTCTGGGGATAGGGGGGGTTCAGGTTGTGTTTAGTTTGTGTAATATAACACTTATTACCAGTTATTTATATAATGCCTACATAACACTTTTCTTGTACTTTGCATTAAATGTAGAATGACGAACCTACTGAACAAGGTATGTACTGTGTCATCACTAGTCCTATACACCAAGGGTTTATTACTGATTGGTCAGGACCCAAAACATGGGTCTCCACAGCCTTTATGGTGGGTACCCATGATCCTCTCTGTGCAGACCTGTTGTGTGCTACTAAATAATAATGAATCATGTACCACACAGGCCTAAGCTGGATTATAGTGAAGGTGGAGTCTGGAGGAGTGTGACTTATAATGGCATTAATACATTTTAATACACTTTTATTTACAGAATATACGTAATCCGAGACATTGTTATAAAGGTGCATGAGCTGTTACAGAACGGAACACAATCCCCAAATACCTAAACATTATAGAGTCATGGGCTGCAGAGCTGATTCACAAACATAATATGGGTCCTGGCCAAAAAGTGAAGAACTTTAATTTAATCTTTAGAGACAAACTATTTTTAAAGCATAATCCTGATATGTTTCACAATTGTTTACAATATGTCTTCTCTTCTTTTCAGGGGAATCCAGGAACAGAAGGTACTCAATATGATAAGACCACAGATCTGATACAATACAATATACAGCACAATAGTTATTTAGCATTGATAATTTGATTCTCATCAGCTAAACAACCCCCAATACAAGACCAATTTCATCTCCCCTCTAATGATTTTTTATAAGCACCCCCCAGTCAGGGTAACAGACAACAGTACCCTGCAACAACCTCCCTCATTATTACTAATAAATCTCACAAATGGGGTGGCTATGGGGCATCACCTTGTGGTACAAACACAAATGGGAACATATATGTGAATATACATCATGGGTCTTCTGATGTAAGTCCATTTGTGTGCAGTATCTTGTGTGAACTAGCTCTGTACATGCTCAGTAAAGGACCTTATGTCAATTAATGTAATTGTATGCAATTCATGTCCAAATTCAAATGACACTTACGATTGCGCAAGTCCCAGGTATCTCGTAACTATGCTTTTTTTAGTCGTATCATTTACACCAGCTACAGGTGTAAGTGGTATGTACAGTACGCATTAAGAACATCCAGATTTTTGTATTTAATGGAAAAAAGAAAAGAAAAAACAATTTTTTTCAAAACATTGGTATTAATGATTATAGTATTATGAGTTGTTAATTTATTTTAAAGACTTATTTTTTTGCATGTCTTCGGATGGGACTGTATATTGTGCATGTGCGTATCCTGCACTGTGCTCTGTCTGTTAACATACGACAAGTAAACTTTAGGCAGAACGTACTTACACCCAGATTCAAATTGTACCTTGACATCCGCTTGGATTTAAACTGTGCTCAAGTTTCGTGCTCTTTTTTTAAACACAAGTTGCATGCAGGTTGCGTCCGAACATGAATCAGGCCAAATATGTCTAAGTGCCTCAATGACACAGAGATGAAGGTTACATTAATATACAGACTGTACCTAACCCCAGCCAGACCCCACAAAATCTGTCCCTCCAAGTCTGATTTCTTTCTTCTGAACTATAACACAGCTATTATGTAAGACACTTCTGTAAAACCAACAATCTTCCTTCGTGTTAACAGGGGCAGAATCTGGAGCAGACTCCGGAATGTTTTTCAGTCAATAGCAAGGTGAGTAATCATTGTGGTATAGTCCCTTCTAAGGTGACTCGTCCTGGGAAGTTACTCAAAGCTTAGGATCCAGCCTCAGTTTCATGCACATGTGCAGTGTGGCAAAATGTGACTTGTAGCTGTACTTACATCTAAATCTAGATCAGGCCTTTAGTCTGGGTTTATAGCAATATAACAGTGTAATACATCTGGTATTATAGATTGTTTGATCACATTATGTAATGTAGCAATGTGCATGTATTACCCATGCCATGATAATCTGGAGGACAGAAGAAAAGTCCCCTACCCTACATTTCTTACTTAATAAAACAAAATGTGGGGACCTCTCCTGTGATCTGATATCTGCACCTCCACATTATCATCCCTTCATGTAAACCTGGATGACCTCATCCCAATTCAGAATCCTGCACACACCAGACAATCTAGGAGTATGAATCCCAGGTACTGTGGTTGTCAAGGAACCAAGTATCTGATAGATGAGATGGTTAAATAATCAGAACACGTGTATTAGCTCTAAGGACATGTGGGTAACAAGAATAATACTATGGGCTCAGAACACTAGTTCTTACGTTTACATATAGTATGTATAAAAATCTTTACAGTGTCTCAAAACAAATTGTCTCTTTGGTATGAAACAATTACTTATACAGAGCAAATCTCTGATTGTTAGCACGTCTCATTTTTTCCCATCTTTTTCAGATACATGTGCTGCTGCTGTTCCACCAATGATGAATAAATTATTTTTTATATAAGAGGAATTTCTTTATTTAAATACTAATTTTTAATACTCGGTTAACGTTTTGTTACCATTGTGTATATTTTATTAATGTACTTATTATATTTTACTATAATGGGGCAAGTTACTAGTGACCTCGGTCCCATTACACTAGGACAATTGAGGTGGCAACCCGAGAGTCAAAATAATTTTTTGCCATTATTATTATTGTTTCTATAACACCACTATGTTATGCAGCACGGTATAGAAAAATATTTATCCATGTCCCAGTAGAGCTTAGAGTCTAATTTCTGTATCACACAAAGAAAGGGGAGAAATACAAACTCCAACCAGATTGGACCTTGGGCAGAATCAGACTCTTGACCTCATCATTGTTCAGTGATCATTTGTTTGCAGCTTCCCCTCATAGAGGGTCTAGACCAGGGTGGTCACTTTATAACAGGGGGATCACAATCTGCAGGTTTCCATCATAGTGTGACGTGGCCAGTCGGTGGAGCTTGGGGCTGGGGGTTAGTGCAGGATGGATTTTTTTTTTAACTGGTCACACAGTTTTTTATTAAATGTGTTTGTTTATTGATATATTTATTTTTTACACAAAGTTAAAACGTAGACTGAAGTCATCATTGTCATCTTTTTACCAGGGTCACTTAAACTACTTGGTCTGGGGAAGATAATGCTGATGACCGTTTCATTATAACTCCGGATGGATCTATACTGTACTCCTAATCTTATGAATAATTCACTTCTGTTATTTGCTGTAAAAGTCCCCCAAGCAGCTCTAACTTATACTGCAGTCAAAACGTATTAAAGATTCTGGGAGTTACATTATAGTAACATGAAGTCAAATGGCAACGGCAATGGTAGCGCCATCGTGATAAAACCGTGACATGACAGGTGTCCCTATAGCGCTTTCTATATCTGTATCCATTTTTCCCCAATTACTCCATGCTTTATAGGACAGCACCCGTAGCCACATGAAAAACACATTAAGGGAGACACAAACATAATACTAAACATACAAAAAATATTCCAATGAAGAAGCCCAAAGTTAAAAGAATCTTTTTTTTTTTCCAGAAGATATATGGCCTCTAATTGGTTTTCAGACTCAGGAAGATTCAATAAACTAATCAATACATAGGAGCATATCAATCGATACCTCAACATTTTTTAACAAAAACAACATAGTCTAATAACGCGAAAACATACAAAAATAGATATTAGTGAGTTAAACTCACATTTATGTTGGTGATGTGTTCACTTATAGGTCATAAAAGGATGTTAGATGATTCTTTATCCTTTGATGTCTCCTTAATACTGCTTAAAACATACAACAATACCTCAATGCAAAAAAAAACCAATGACAAAGTCTGATATTGCAAAAATATATCTTTATAAATGAACTTCAGGAGAAAAGATTCAATACATTTAGAACAAGAGATCAAATCATTAGTTTCTCTGTTTTCTGATCTTGAATATTTTAGAGAGATGGAAGAAGGAATTATCCAACGGCTCAATAAAAGGGAGAAGGTGATTACTTAGAAAAAAATACAGTAGAGATAAAAACAGATTTTAAATATAAAAAAGGCACTCAATATGTTAGATCCAGGAAAGAAAGGGATATGTTGAACATACAGGCTAAGTTTAAAATAGTGCAGTAGATTTTCACAAATAAAAATAATATTAAAGGATGAAGTGAAATATGCAAAAAATCCTGGCAATAAGAGAGAGACAGTTTGAGGGCCAAATCACAAAATACAGCAAAAGGTAGTGATCATTGCCACAAGCTACATACTAAAGATTCCTGAAAAAGGAAAAATAATCAAAAATAGAATATAAGATATATAACACCATAGGATCAATGAAGGCAAAAAAAATATTAAAGATTTGATCAAGAATGAAGACAAGGGCTTTACGATAGAAACACAAGAGCCTTTATACGGTTCCTATGGCTCCCTTTCTGACATGTTCTCTTTAAACAATAGGATATGGCCAGGTTGCCAGCTTCCCCCCTGAATTTGGCTTTGGCCAGGTCTATTGGAATCAACTCTGATCTGTCCATGGTGCTGGGGGGGACGGGACATAAACTGGTGGTATTTGCAGCTGACCTACTGACAATCATCACCAGTACTGTGATTTCATTATGCAAATTGTTATAGAAATCAAGCAGTTTGGTACTATCTAGCGTCTAAATAAATTATGCCAAATCTATGGGTCTGATATCGACAACAGCTCTAGAGTGGCTCCAACAATCAGTCCCTTTTACCTGGCACCCCAGTCACATCAAATATATTGGGGTATTATTAGGTAATGATCTCTCTAACATGTACAAAGCTAATTTTGTCCCCTCAATTTCTAAGTTCCACACAGAGTTTAGGAACTGTCTCAGGGATTCTCCTGACTGACGCCAATCAACAACATTAAAATGAACACCTTACAAAAGCTTCTGTATCTCCTACAAACACTCTCTATCTACATTCCTCCCTGATATTTTACTGATCTCTAAAGGCAAGTCCGTGAATTTGTTTGGGTGGGGAAAGCCCCTAGATTTTATCACAACATCCTCTATAGGCGGAAAACACAGGGAAGTCTGCAATCACCTCTGTTCTTCAAATACTACCAGACCATGCTACTTAATAGGATACTAGAATGGATTAGAACCATTGACTCTAAACAATGGGTCATGATAGAGGGTCAAATTACCACTTTCATCCCATCCCACCATTGGTCCAACTCTTCAATGCTGCACCAGACTACGGACATTAAAATGTCCTATTATCCCTTCTCACTCCCTTAACCTTCAAGCCAGACTTTCCGCCGGAATTGTCACCATGGGCTTTTAGGTCATGGTCTGAAGGAGCAATGGTCAGGAGCGGTCAGCTGGTGGCTAATGTGTGCGCCTTTTCTGTTTCTTGTTAAACCCGCAAACTAGATAATAATGAAATTTTGGTAGGGGTGGGAATCAGTCTGACTAGTTTTGAGGACTTCTCCCAAAAATCCAAACATACAATTTCTAACATCTATAACATGCTTATTGTAAACCTATTTAACTCCTTACTGTGTTACACCTGGTCTTGGTACCAGGATCTGGTAAGGTCAAGTAGCTACTGGACTTGGACTAAAGTCTGCTCTACCAGTCTTTCTGTGAAAATGCAGTTCAAGGTTCTCTCTCGTGGTATAAGTGTCCGTCTCAACTTTGTAAAATGCACACTGATGTCTTGGGTTAGAGAATATGCTATGGAAATTATGCAAAGCCCAGTGCCTGGGGGACTAGACATTTGGTTATTCAACCTCCCAGTACAAAAACGCATTACTTAGACACTTTAACAATGCTTTAAAAGTAGTGATCTCAGTACACTGGAGGTCTCCTGTTTCCCCCAGCGTGAAGGATGGTTTATAGGGTAGACCTTTAAATGACCAGGGATGATATTTTACATGTCTAAATTATATATATATATATGGTCAATAGCTTATCTCAAATCCCATAGATACAGGAAGCAGAAGACATCTCCGCCACATCCACGTCTGGAAAAGGCTTTGTACAACACTGTCCTCTCCTTAGGGATTGCCACAATTTCTTTTGCATCGGAAGTATAGCAGAGCACGTTGTGGGAGGCTGTGTTCCCTCGCACAGCGAGGATGTTATAATATGCTCCCTCCATGGTGTCTAGTGTTGTAACGTGTCCTATTCCTCCTACCACCATAGGAGGTCCGGCTGAAGGGAGAGTGATTGGTTAACAGTTAATTGGTTGGCAACACACTGCTACCGGCAAATGGCAATGCAGCAATACATAAGCTGGGGACGGGTAATTGTGTTTCATGGCCTTGATCTGTGTGCTCCAATGGGAGAGCATTTGCTTATGAACAACACCACCTGGAGGATATTTTATTGTGGAAAAGTACATTGATGATGTTATATATTAATTAAATTAAGCAGTAAAATAAAATATATATAAAGGTGATGAAAGAAAAGAAATGTGAAATTTATTTCCTCGATCTACTTCTTACTGTGACCCGCATCGCGGCGCGGCTTCACAATATGGAGCTGCCAATCGGCTTCACCAAGATGGTGGCGCCAGGCCTCCATGCCTGCCTACATCTAGGCTGCTAGGAGGAGGGAGGAGAAGAGAGGAGGATATAAATAGTACATTGATTTTACAGAAACTTGTTTAAAGATTGGGAAAGTTAAACTGACATCACCAACTTGTATGATGACTTCACGCTGATTTATCTGTTTGTTATGCTTTGCTGTTTTCTGCTTCTGAAAAACTTCATGTTTGGAAACCCTCCAGCCAGTACAGCAAAACCCGGAGTCTGCTATGAAGTCTGGTGTTCACTGTTGCCCCTAGTGGTGGGGACAGACTTGGCTGCAGACAAACAGAGGGTCGAGAGATGTGTACCAGCTAAGGAATAGAGTGCTATGACAGATAGTAGCATGGGGTCCGGGCCAGAATCGGGGCCGGCAGTAGACAACGTATCCAGAGAACAAACCAAGGTCAGGGGTCACAGGCACAGGTTCAGGATCCAGGGACAGGCGTAAGATCAGGGTCACTAGCAGAGAATCAGAATCTGGGTTCAGGCAATAGATCAGGGTCAGAAGCACAGGTTCAGAGTCCAGGAACAGGAAATGCTCATACACGGGAAATCAATCTTAGGTTAAACTCCAAACACAGGGCCAAAGTAGCAGGCAGCACTACTGAAACAGGACGCTATAACCGGCAGTGAGGCTCAGTTCTCCCTGCCGGTGAGGATTGAGTGCAAATTAGCATTCTGATTTGCACATAAGTTAAATACTGACTGCTTTTTCATGTAGCACACAAATATCAACTTTAAATTTCAGTGTACAAATGAGCTATCAAGTATTTTTGTGCTACATGAAAAAGCAGTCAGTATTTCACTTATGTGCAAAACAGAATACTAATTTGCACCCCTTGCATTGTAACATGGTTTTGTCCAGGAGACTGAAATAAGAAGTTTCTGAAGTTAAGATCCTTAATGAATCAGGCCCCAGGTGACCATCTGCTGGCTTATCATCTATTGTGGTAATAAGGACCATTTTGTTTCCAATTGCCCATTATTGATATATAAGCATCCTGCAGCACTTATATTTCTTTATCCAGACACTTTTCACTAACAATATAACAGCATCTTAAGTATTAACTTGACAATTGCGTTACTCCGACTACCACTGAAAGGACAATATGTTCCGTTATTTTAATTAGCTCAAGAGGCCAAGGTGCTCCGTTTCATATCCTTTATTTCAATACAAACAGAATAGATATGTAAATTATGTTCCACAATTATTTTTCCTGAATTTTAATTTACTATTCTGCTTTATGAGGGGTTACATGCAAGTGAACCTAACAAAAAATATACCTGACGGGTACCAAGTGGATGGGTAACAGATATAGTATCGTGATATTTACTATTACTGGACACTAAAAATAAGAAAAGAGATATAGGCTGTATAGACTATAGACTATAGTTAGGGGCACTTGACGTTTAGAAGTGCTGGGATGGAAAATGTAATAAGAATGTGCGCGAATGGGATTTCTAGAGTTAGAATGAAGACAGTAGAAGAAGCTGTGGTATGGCATATACCCCTGAGTACACTTCATTTCCACCACTGTTTATATATATATATATATATATATATATATATATATGTATATATTATAGACTATTAGATGGGACGCATTAACATAACAGCGGGACCCCCTGTCTTTGGTTGCTGTGGTACAAGACGGGCATTTTAGAGGGTTACATAGAATGATGCCTACTAAAAACTTCTGTATTGTAGTCAAAAAATGCGCAAATTGTAATATACTCAATTAATTAATGACATTAACAGTTCAGAAATAAGGAATCTGACTTACTATTAGTTTTTCCTACTTTAGCTTTCAAACCGATAAGTGTGTAGTAATGATGAAGAAAAGAGACAATGAACTAATTGAAACCCTACAAGCAGATAATGGAGGAACTTTTGTCACATTAGAAATGGAATCCGAACATCTGCATTGATTAGAAATGTTTCCACAAGCTCTTTAGTTTACCACAGAGCAAGAAAAGGAAATATGTCATAGGAATAAGGTGTCAGGGTGATAAACCTCATGTCAGTGGTAACAAAGGTACTAGTGAAATGTATCACGCTGTCCCCAAGACAGGAAAAGAGAACATCTATTAACACCAATGCAAAAAAATCTATATCAATGGGGATGATGCACCAATTTTGCAATTTATAGACAGAAAGTGGTGGATGCATGCAGTGGCAGAACTACCATTGGTGCAACCCATGGAGATAATGGGGCCCGCTGCATAACAGGTGCCGAGGGTCGGGGGCCCCGGTTCCCGCCTCCCTGCACTGGGGCCTACAGCTGGCTAGTTCCACAACTGGTTGGATATATAGAATTCCCATATTTCTTATATGTGATTGTGAACCAACCAAATACTGGCAGAATAAGCTTAACCAGAATTACCCACATTTGCTTTAGAAACTCCTTCCTGGCCATAATCTAGTGTACTATGCATAATATTACATGAATTAGCAATATAAGGTAGGGAAGATAACCCTCCATTCTTTCCGAAATTAGTGGTTTGTGTGCATGCACAGATGTAACAAAACATATTATATGCCAAGGACGCGGTTTGCGTTCAACTTAACATGAGCCCCTAAGTGTTTAACCTCCATTACTTCATACCTTGCTGTACACTGCACACAGTTCTGTTCTCCAGTCATCAAACTATCATCCTGCAGCAACACAAACAATATCATACTATACAACACCCAGAATGTTACATTATCAGACACTGACCTGAGACAAAGATGATGACAGCTGAGAGAAGGACACTGAGGGTTATCCCACCGTGTAGCTGCATGCTGACTAACTCAGAAGGAACAGAGACTGAGAGAGGAAAAGGATGTACAGTAGCTGTGGTTAGGGGAAGGAATCTTAATTACGTTTTTGACGTGAATATAGAGGGTTTCATTTAGAGTAAATTATATCCGCATTTCCATTGCATTGCCACATGGTTTGTCAAGGAGCAAATTTGCACCTTTCTTTGTCTTGCTCCTAAATGAGGCCCACAATGTATGAACAAGTCCAGACAGCAGAGGACACATGTGCATGAATAGTGTTCGGGCCCATCTGCTTATATATTTTTTCTGCTTAAATCTTGTAATATACACTGCAACTGTATATTACTTTATAGAACATTACCCTGCTAGCGGATCTGCAGAACCACAATCTTGTGATATCTCCATTCTGCAACAATGGTGAAAGTTAACACTGTGGAGGAAAGTCTTCTCTGGGGCAGTTGTTTTTCGCCAGTACTGCCCCAGGAAGGTAATTTTCTTAAATATTGGAGAAAGTATATTTTTTCCACTGCTATAAACACCACATACATTATTGCTTTTCACCAGAAATGGGGTCAGATTAGTAAATAGACCTCTATGTCAAGAAGTTTAGACAGGCAGAAGACAGGGCATCATGGCCAAGACCCACCTGGGTATGTGGGTGTAAAAGAGGTAATCAAAACAAACCCACCTGGTCTGTCTAAAAATGACTAAAATCCTCATATTCCACAAACTTTGAAGACACAGTGGAACTGCAAACACTGGGCTTCATGTACGATGCAGAAAATGGTCCCGGTGAGGCACAAAACTGGGGCACATAGATTTCCACCAGAGTGTATTGGTTTGTGGAACAAAATGATAAGATTGCTAGAGTGTTTTTGGCTTTGCTATAACATTTTTCTTCTCCTATATTTACAGTTTGCAGAGGAGCAGACGTTTACACCGGCCAATGGGAGAAACTGGGTGGAGATGCGGGAGTTCCTTCCTAAGTACACAGGAGGTGCCAAGGTGCCCCTGGTTCTGCAGAGTGGTGCAGAATGTCATGTTATCTGAGAGATAAAGGGAGTTCCTTCTTTGCAGTATTGACCGCAGCCATTTTCACCCTGTCAAGTGTTTTATCCCCAGCTCATAGCGGGCAGAGATTAGGACTCCCACTATACTTAATAGGACTCATTATCCACCTTTCTGATGCACTTCAGTAGACAAACTTTAAGGTTTTTTTTAAAAAAAATCCTTAAATACACAAAATTCCTAAATGTACTATTTATATTTCTATAGTCAGTCCTGATATACTGTTACTATCGTGATTAATTTAAGACATTAATAAAGCTAAAGTGAGCTGTATTAGGGACAAAATTGGAACTTTATTTTAATGATTGTAAAAAAACAGGCATGGGGAAAGAACCCCCTTAATCTAATCCATAACCGGACTGCACTTTTTAGCCATGTTGGTATTAGGAAGTATCAGTGATGAAACTATAACATCTCCTCGGAAAAGGACTTTGGGTGTGAAATTCCACCTCCACAGGGAACACTGTTGAGTGAATTAAGCTACTATTGTCATTTCTGTTTGCTCCCTATTGACCACTAGTGAGCTCTACAGACAGCCAGGAGCCGCACCCAACAGCGGTCACCTGGGGAGGTAGGGGAGGGGGCTGGGTAGTGTGAGAAGCCCACCAATCGAGACCTTTTGCAACTCCCCTGGGCAGGCAGTTCCCAAGGTGGGATTATGAGGTGATAAAAGAGGCTACCCGGGGAGCTGGAGATGTATGTGACTGACTTTGGCCAAGAGGTGATGTTCTGCCAGAGATGTGCTGTGGAACCTATCTCACTGGATTTATTTGAACTGATTTCCTCACTTGTTGGACCTGCTATTGTTAAGGGGCCATGCTGTATTTAATTCTGTTCTGCAGAATAAATCATCATTCTATTTTTCCTTTAATACCGTGTCTGAGTGACTTGGAAACCACATATCTTCACAATGATAGTAGTGGTCTAAATTGGTAGGAGGTTGGAGTTTGATGCCTTATTTATACCATTATACTTTTGTACAATGCCTCTCTACAGATTATTCCACCTCCCCAGAAATCCCAGGAGCACTTCTGACTGTTGGGCAGAATATAATAATGCACTTGTACAGTTTATCTGTTTAGCTAGATCTCATAGATCCTCAGTCATGGTCATATTGCATAAACCAGACAGGAGTCCTATAAAGGTAGAGCTGCCTCACTTTAAAATAAATACTCATATAGGCGTGTATTTTGGAGATCTTTATGCCCCACCCTGTACATTGATAAAGTAGATATGGAGACAGTCTGACAATACTAATGGTCCTTATTTGTTATTTTGAACATAAGTCGGACCTGCTCCAATTCTTGAGTTGCGTGCTCTCCAAGTGCTTCATAGGCGACCTTGTAGATACTTCTGCCCAGTTTGGTGTATGTGAAACAGCAATGTGGGAGGACATTATTGAAGAGCACTTTGAAGTGCCCTAAGAAGACCATATAGACACATGGGTTCAAAATGAAAGTGATTTGCAGTGTGGATCCAGTGCATCATAAATGGGTCCACAGTGCTTAATAAAATTATTTAAAAAAAATCTGTATATGTATTTTAGCAGAAGAAGCACTGTCCACGTATTTATATTATTATTATTAGCTGTAGCAACTTCACCACACAGAAGACAGTAATTAGTCAGATGAAGCTGTGTGGGTAACAGAACAGATGACCAGACACATATGTGCAGAGCGTTGTCTGAGTCATGTGGTTAAACCAACAACACATTGTTACTTAGAAGAGTGTTATAATGTATGTTCTGCTGATTACTATACATTCAATGCGTTTTTATAGTCTCACTTGCACACCCATGTTTTGTACAATCTAGTTGCACACATACATGTAGTATTTGATATACAGACTATGCTGTGTCAGTCATCAGTTAGTACTTACACCTGCCTGTAACTGGTGCATATGATATGACTATAGATCAATGTGTACTTACATTAAACCCAGGATCTGTGCCGGAATGCCCTCGGCACACCCTGACTGTACATTGCCTACGCTCATCCGCCCCTTCTCACCCAGGTTCCGCCCTTCAAGTCGTATTCAGTCGAAAGTTACAGAGTAACAGCCACCAATTGTCTGCCACCTGGTGTGCAAATGCCAGCCAAATATACACAGATATCCTCGTTATTAGCCTTATATTGCACGTAGGCTCAGCTGTAGAGGATCCTGGCATGGTGCAGGCTCAGCGGAGGTGACAGTAAGTGTCCCCATTACCTCCATACCAGCCAGTTAGACATGAGAACAGTTGCGAGAAAATTTCTTGCAAATTGCACTTTGCAACAGAACAGCCGTTTCTCAGAGATGTGAAGCTCCGGAGATAAAATCTTCTAGTTCTGCTTTTGCTTCACCGTTCTGATGGATGCTATAGGGACCTGTATTTGTAATTAGGCAGAATATAGTCTATAAATAGAGCTGGGACAATGGGGGATAACACACCTATTGATCACTGTGAGCAAAGCTCTGTCCTGTTGGGTATAGGAATTGTCTCTCCTAAATTTATAAAGGGGCGTCTGTACCTCAGACTGTGAGTATAGCGTATTGCGAAGTAGTACTGCTTCTAGGTCAGGGCAGCGTAGGTACAGTTGTATATCAGCACCGTGGCACACTGGTTAGCATTGCTGCTGCAAAGCGCTAGGACCATAGGCTCGAACATGACCCTATCTGTGTGAAGTTTGTATGTTCTCCCCATTTTGGGTGGGTTTCCTCTGTGCTGATTTCCTCACACACGCCAAAGACCAACTGCCCGGTTAATTGGCTTCCGACAAAATTATCCATAGTGTGTGTGTGTTAGGGAATATAGATTGTAAGCTCCACTGGGACTGATGAGAACAATTAAACATTATCTGTAAAATGATTGTAGGTGCTATATAAATAACTGCTAATAAATAAGTAAGGTCATACAATGTCATCTTGATTTAGTGTACCAATGGAATTACTATACAGATTATTCACTTATGCCCACTAGACCCACATCCAGATTCTGATCACCATTGGGCAACACTTTGTCACACATGTAACAACCCGAGAATACCACTGTGTACGTGGCATCATCCATTGATCCATCCAGGGCAAGCGAAATTGGCTCCATGCTGCTGACTGCAGGAGAGAAACAGCGGTGTCTCTAGGTGAAGGTCCACGTTCCGTAAACTAATAACGTCTTCTCACAACAGCAGATAGTGTGACTGAGTCTTTTCTAGAGCATTTTCCATGAGTGAAACATAATACATAATGATGTAAAGGGGAACTAATAAAGGAGAAGTCCAGGCAAAACAAAAATGATAAAGAGAATTCCACGCTGAACACTTAAGACCAAAGAAAAACATGCAAAATTTTGCAGCAATACTTGTAATGTGGCAAAGATTCAGTGTAAAACTTCAACTCATCTCTACAACCAATGCATAGAACCTTTCATGTACAGTGGCCTGAAAAATGTGAGTGCACAGGTCTGAATAATGGTTCTTGACTTTTGTTTCTGAACCAAAGAGAGAAAATTGCAGCATGCTAACTCTCGGCCGCCCTATGCAAGGGCCTATGTGGAATCATACTTGGCATTTCCATCTATCAACCCGTGATGAAAAAATAGCGTGAAGATGTTGGGTTGTGATTGGCAGATGCATACTGTGTGTGCCTATTGGATCTTGTCCTCTAGCCAATCCCTAAATGATCCACCATGTAAAATTGGGCATTTCACTGTCAAAAAGACTAGATCCTGTCTTTGGTCATTGGGTTGAAAGATGCCTGTGAGCAGCTTATATTGTTTTTACATTATTGGTTAAGTTAAATATCAAATTCTGTACATGACACATGAAAGTTATAATGTATATTGATCAGTGATAGACAACCTGATACATTTAATTACCTTTGAGTAATAAATTCAAACAATACATTGAATCAAAAAGACATATATCTGTAATAACATATTAGCAGGCATTTTAAATAAGTGGTACAAACTATAAAATACAAATCTGACAATAAAGCAGGAAGGAGCTGGAGACCATAGATGAAAGCTCGGAGGGCTGCCTGTTGTCCATCACAGATGTACAGTAGGTTTCCAAGTGATAATATAAAACACAGAAAAGCTATTCCATGTTTGATTCTTACAGGCAGATTAGCAGTTATCACGTAAATTGATTGAAGCCGCCATGACTTTCATTTCTTTCATCACTAACAAAGGCTTTTGTGCTTAATGCTTTTGTATAATGAACCATCCAGATATCGGTCCACTTAGCAGTTACACTGAAAAATAATATATTAAATGAGAATATCATCAAGAAAGGATGTACTGCATATAGAGAGAACAAAACACAAAGAGCAGAGTTACTGGTAGTACATTAACTGGTAGAGTAACAGAAAAATAATGAATTCCATTACTACATAACTTCTTCATCCAACCTTTGTGTACATTAGGGAGAGCAAAGCATAAAAAAAGGAGTAGATTTGCACCTGGGCAAAACCATGTTGCAATGGAAGGGGGTTAAATTTAAAATGTGGGGACAGATTTATAGCTGGGGTAGGACATTTCCTAGATCAACTTTAAATTTCAGGGTAAAAATAAAGCTATCAAGTATTTGTACGATAGATGAAAAACAGCCAGTAATTAACTTATGTTCAAAATAATAAACTAATTTGCACCCCTTACATTGTAACATGGTTTGTCCCAATGCTCAGATTATTGAATTAACAATGTAGGTACCATGTGTCTAATTTTAATAGTTCAGAACAATTGTACAATCCAGAAACGATGCATATTCATCAATGGACAAAATAATGCTTTGTATCAAGGTCTGTGCTCAATGGGGTCTTCCAATCAATAGTGGCAATAGCCACTACACTGGTATGACAATAACGCAGAAGCGGATGGTAATGGGACATATGTGAGGGTAACTCACCTAAATTCCAAAAGTGCTTCTCTGCTTGCACTGGTGGTATCTGTGAATGCCTCCCTTATTAGCTTCGGGTCATACATTTTCTCTATGAACTTATCTGCTAGTTGTTGTGTTGTCTTGTGTTGTGTAATACTCTAGGGTTGAGCAGTTATGTCTAATTCTCTTAAACTGACCATGTGGTATATTCTGCAACCATGTGTGCAAGCAGAGAAGCACTTTTGGAATATAAAGAAAAATCACACTCAAAACAGATAGCAAGGTATACTTTATCACTAAGTACAGTAGCTCAGCTAACCAGATCAAACAAATTCTTAAGAGACGCTGGCCAATAACAGACCATAGTTTGGCCACTATCCTGCCCTAAACTCCTGAGATAGTATATGAAAAAGCACATAATCTAAAGAACAATTAACCACTTAAAACCAATTAACAATTACAAAGTCATTTACAGAATTCATTAGTAGAGGGGGATTTTATCCCTGTGGTCAATGTTGCAATTGTAAAAACGTCAGTCAAAGAAGCACTAAACCCATACAGACCTTTACATCAAACAAAACAGGCCTGGAATATAAGATCCCTCCAAATGTCACATGTGACAGTAAGGGACTGGTATATCTGATAGAGTTTCCATGCAGAATGCAATATATATAGGGAGGACAATAAGAACCTTTAAATTAAGGATTAGTGAGCACATTAGAAATATTAAGAAGGGATTTGAGAAACACAGCCTCTCCACACACTTCAAGGATAAGCATGAGTCTAATCCAAAAGGAATGACTTATACAGGAATAAGAAAGGTAGAAAAAAACTGGAGGGGAGGTGATTATATAAGGATCATTAATAAAGAAGATTTTAAATGGATTTAGTTAATGAAAACACCCCCCCAAACATGCAAACATGGAGTGTTAGTGTAACTCCATTATTACATACGTGACTATAGGGAGGCCATTGTATTTTGGGGTCTGTTGTTATCATTCTTCATCTCCAGACCTCAAACAATTTTTGAGATTTAACAAACCCATATGACCTCATTGGAGGCACAGGACAATTGAGGAATTTTAGAACATTAAACATCTAATAGGTTAGAACGGCAGTTCTCAAACTGTGCGCCGCGGCACTGTTACTGGGGTGCCGCGGGTCAGCCATAAAAAAAAAAAGAACACAGAAACTTACCAATCCGTCAGGCACTGGGACCCAGCAGCCTCCTCTCTCGATGTCAGTAACAGCTGCTGCGGGAGAGAGGAGTGTGCTGGGTCCCGGCGCCCAACGGATTGGTAAGTTTCTGTGTTCTTTTTTTTTTTATGACTGGCGCCTGGCGCGGAGCAGAGGAGGGTGACAGGGGGGCAGAGGATGGGAACAGAGAGCAGAGGAGGGGGACAGAGAGCAGAGGATGGTGACAGCGGGGCAGAGAAGGGGGACAGAGAGCAGAGGATGGGGACAGAGAGCAGAGGATGGGGACAGAGAGCAAAGGATGGGGACAGCGGGGCAGAGGAGGGGGACAGAGAGCAGAGGATGGTGACAGCGGGGCAGAGGAGGGGGACAGAGAGCAGAGGAGGGGGACAGAGAGCAGAGGATGGGGACAGAGAGCAGAGGAGGGGGACAGAGAGCAGAGGATGGTGACAGCGGGGCAGAGGAGGGGGACAGAGAGCAGAGGAGGGGGACAGAGAGCAGAGGATGGTGACAGCGGGGCAGAGGAGGGGGAGAGAGAGCAGAGGAGGGGGACAGAGAGCAGAGGATGGGGACAGAGAGCAGAGGATGGGGACAGAGAGCAGAGGATGGGGACAGCGGGGCAGAGAAGGGGGACAGAGAGCAGAGGATGGGGACAGAGAGCAGAAGATGGGGACAGAGAGCAGAGGATGGTGACAGCGGGGCAGAGAAGGGGGACAGAGAGCAGAGGATGGGGACAGAGATTAGAGGATGGTGACAGCGGGGCAGAGGAGGGGGACAGAGAACAGAGGATGGGGACAGAGAGCAGAGGATGGTGACAGCGGGGCAGAGGAAGGGGACAGAGAACAGAGGATGGGGACAGCGGGGCAGAGAAGGGGGACAGAGAGCAGAGGATGGGGACAGAGAGCAGAGGATGGGGACAGAGAGCAGAGGATGGGGACAGCGGGGCAGAGGAGGGGGATAGAGAGCAGAGGAGGGGGACAGAGAGCAGAGGGTGGTGACAGCGGGGCAGAGGAGGGGTACAGAGAGCAGAGGAGGGGGACAGAGAGCAGAGGATTATGACAGCGGGGCAGAGGAGGGGGACAGAGAGCAGAGGATGGGGACAGAGAGCAGAGGATGGGGCACAGCGGGGCAGAGGAGGGGGACACAGCGTGAGATGGGCAGTGGAGGGGGACACAGTGTGAGAGGGGCATTGGAGGGGGACACAGCGTGAGAGAGGGCAGTGGAGGGGGACACAGCGTGAGAGGGGCAGTGGAAGGGGACACAGCGTGAGAGGGGCAGTGGAGGGGGACACAGCGTGAGAGAGGTCAGTGGAGGGGGACACAGCATGAGAGGGGTAGTGGAGGGGGACACAGCGTGAGAGGGGCAGTGGAGGGGACACAGCGTGAGAGGGGCAGTGGAGGGGACACAGCGTGAGAGGGGCAGTGGAGGGGGACACAGCGTGAGATGGGCAGTGGAGGAGGACACAGCGTGAGAGAGGGCAGTGGAGGGGGACACAGCGTGAGAGAGGGCAGTGGAGGGGGACACAGCGTGAGAGGGGCAGTGGAATGGGACACAGCGTGAGAGGGGCAGTGGTGGGGGACACAGCGTGAGAGAGGGCAGTGGAGGGGGACACAGCGTGAGAGAGGGCAGTGGAGGGGGACACAGCATGTGAGAGGGCAGAGGAGGAGACAGCGTGTGAGAGGGCAGAGGAGGGGACAGCGTGTGAGAGGGCAGAGGAGGGGACAACGTGTGAGAGGGCAGAGAAGGGTACAGCGTGTGAGAGGGCAGAGGAGGGGACAGCGTGTGAGAGGGCAGAGGAGGGGGACATTGTGAGAGAGGGCAGAGGAGGGGGGACAGCGTGACAGAGCAGAGGAGGGGGGACAGCGTGACAGAGGGCAGAGGGGGCAGTGTGAGAGAGGGCAGTGTGTCTGGATGCAGAGGGGGCAGAGTGCCTGAGGGCAGAGTGTCTGGATGCAGAGGGGGCATTTTTGCATACAACTAAATAAGTATTTCTGTCCTGACCTAAATACTTATTACAATTTTTTGACCCAACTACTTCTAAAACAGGACTGCTCAATAATTATTTTGGAGGGGTGCCTTGAAAAAATTTGGAGACTATAAGGGTGCTGCGAACTGCAAAAGTTTGGGAACCACTGGGTTAGAACAATTCTATAAAAACACAAAGATATACCGATTAGTATGAGAAGTGGGGATATGTCCCTAGCACTTTACCTAGAGGTTATCTAACCAATCTGACACATAAATGGAATGAGTATTCCATATTAGTCTTAGATCAATGTAAGGAAAGAGTTACGACTGAAAATGATTAGACATCCTGTACGATGGATAATTATTAAGGTAAATGTCATTGAACTGTAATGCAGTCTGTAAAATGTACAATGAGGAATAATTGGACAGGAGAAATAAACAAATTGATTAACTTTAATGGTGAGATGAATAAGAATATCCGTGCAGGACAGATTTCCCTGACAGCAAATTCGTCCGATAAGGTACAAGTGGGAGGTACTTTTCAAACTATAGCAACCACTAAAGTTGGACGTAAATCATTCATTATATCCCTGAGGAAGGCTTCCTGAGTAGAAGCTGAAACGCGTTGGTTTACATTCATCAAACTATTACTATTAAGATCTCTACCCTGCTATCAATTGCTGTCGGTTGATAATAAGTAGCAAATGCTATATATATAGAACCCAGGTTTTATGGGTTATCTTCTAACCTAACCCATGTAACCATCAATCATCTAATAGGGCATGTTATCTGGCACCTGTATATTAATACCTTACCTATAGCAGGACATGCCTGTCGTACATGGTGAGAGACGTTCTTCTGATCCGCTGGGTTATGTACTATACACAGGAATTCTATGTCCCAGGACTCAGGCTGCAGTGACATCTGGATCGTGTTTCCATTATTATACAGCTTGTACTCAGTGCCACTGTCTCTGTATTTCCAAGTATAGGACAACACTGGTGTGTTTGTGGGGACATAACAATGAAGAGTATCATTACACCAATCATCGTTTACGTTCTTCCATCCAGTCCTTATAGCTGGAGTTGGGACAGGTTCTGTAAGCAGAAAGAATACAATATATTAAAGTGGAAAATGCAAACAAAGTAAGATTGTCACGGGCACTAGGAGTCTTTACCCAGGGATCACCAGGATGGACTTACCAGAGCAGTATAGGTGGTAATATGGTAGTCTGGTAGCGGGGTGATCACGGAACAGGAGACAGCAGATGGTAGAGTATGCTCGTGGAAAGTCTATGACTAGCAGCACTGGTAATATATAGGTAATAGTACACGAGGAACTGAATGGACAAAGGAAACGTGAGGGTAGTCAGTGGTCTGCGGATAGCAAGTTGTACCACTGCTATAGTGAGGAGGAATGTCCAGAAGTAACGAGGAGGTGATGAGAGTCAGCGGTCTGCGTTAGCAAGTTGTACCACTGTCTAGGTGAGGGAACGGAATCCAGGTGGAGGTATCCGAGAAGTCAGTGGTCTGCGTTAGCAAGTTGTACCACTGCTATGTGGAAGGATACTGGAAACAGGTGACACAGAAAACAGGAATCAGTGGTCTGCCTCTAGCAAGTTGTACCACTGAAATATATATGTGAGGAGGAGCATGGGGAGCTAAATGTAATGCAGAGTATACACGGGCACACTGAACTTGATCCCACGATGATATGCACAAAGTATTAATAACTGAGCAGCACTGCACAAATATACAAAGTCACAGGAACTATCCAGACTACAAGGTAACACAGTCAAATGATGGCAATAGTCTCAGTGGAAAGGCAACTCCAGAGAAGAACAACTCAGTCCAGCAAGGTATGCAATACACGAGCACAGTCAATGATAAGTATGCATACCGTGGTTCAGAAGAACAAGCTGTCAGAAAGGAGTGCAGGGATACCTGAGTGGCAGGAGGCCGGCAGGATGCGAAGTCCCAGGGAAATGGAAGCGGTATCCAAGTAGGTGCAGCGCACAGGTAGGTAGACCAGCAACGATGAAAGCAATACTCAGGAAGCAGTAGTAAATAGGACTGGTCACCTGGAGATCACTGAAGAGTAGAAGTGGTATGGCAGAGAAGACAGCAGCGGAGCGTTGATCCAATGCAGACAGGCGAGTTGACACAGGCAGGAACACTGTAGAAGCACGGAGAGCGGATCAGCTCGCTGCAGACACGAGGAGAACTGGAGGGTAGCGATGAGCAGGACACTGCAGATACACGGAGGTAGTGGATAGGAATCAGCTGGTGCAGTCTCGATGAAACACGGGAGAGTTGAGGTGAGCTGGAACTGTTGAGCACGGAGACAGCGGATAGGAATCAGCTGGTGCAGTCTCGATGAAACACGGGAGAGTTGAAGTAAGCTGGTAACTGTAGTGCACGGAGACAGCGGATAGGAATCAGCTAGTGCAGTAACGATGAAACACGGGAGAGTTGAAGTGAGCTGGTAACTGTAGTGCACGGAGGCAGCGGATAGGAATCAGCTGGAGCAGTCACGATGAAACACAGGAGAGTTGAAGTGGTCTGGAAACCACAGGAGAGTTGAAGTGGTCTGGAAACCACAGGAGAGTTGAAGTGGTCTGGAAACCACAGGAATCAGCTGGGCTGAAAACACGAGGAAACACAGGAACACCTTCAGAGACTCATGGGGAATGAGACTCCAAGATCAGGCCCCGAGGTATAGACAGCAGGTGCTTTAAATAGGGAGTGTTGCCTGATCAGCCAATTAACTAAAAGGAACATGTACTGAAGGTTTGAAAGGGCTGCACATGCGCAGACCCTCAGGATGGTGGACGGCCACGGTTCCTAAACATACGGGAAGAAGCACTCACAGTCTGGTGAGTGACAGTACCCCCCCTTTTAAAAGTGAGCACAGTACACCTGGAACCGGGCTTGTCCGGATATTTGGAATAAAACTTCTTAAGAAGAGCTGGAGCGTTGAGATCTTCAGCTTTGATCCATGAACGCTCCTCAGGACCAAAGCCCTTCCAATGAACGAGGAAACGAAGAACTTCTCGCAAAATTTTTGCGTCCAATATATGAGTCTTCTCAAAGTCTTCCTCCTGATGAACTTGAACTGGCTGAGGTGCTGAAGAAGGGACCGAGAAACGGTTGATGATGAAAGGTTTGAGCAAGGACACATGGAAGGCGTTGGAAATACGAAGATTCTTAGGAAGTAGAAGTTTGAAACAAACTGGATTTATCACTTGAATGATCCTATACGGACCAATAAAACGAGGAGCGAATTTCATAGATGGGACCTTCAAACGAATATTTTTGGTGGATAACCAGACACGATCTCCAATTTTCAATGGTGGAATAGCCCGCCTCTTTTTATCTGCAAAAGACTTATATTTGGCAGATGTCTTCTTTAAACAGGTTTTGACCTGGGACCAAATATTTTTGAAGGTCTGACAAACAGTCTCTACAGCAGGAACTTGGGTGGAAGGGAGGGCAGTAAATTCCGGAAAAGACGGATGGTGACCGTAAACCACAAAGAATGGAGTTTTGGAAGATGACTCATGGTACATGTTGTTATGAGCGAATTCAGCCCAAGGAAGCAATTCTACCCAGTTGTCTTGATTGGCTGATGAGAACATCCTTATAAAGGTCTCAAGATCTTGATTGACCCTTTCAGTTTGTCCGTTTGATTGAGGATGGTAGGAAGATGAGAGTGCTAATCGTATGCCCAAGGTCTTACAAAGGGCCCGCCAGATTCTGGAAACGAATTGTACTCCTCTATCTGACACAATCTCAGACGGACATCCATGAATACGAAAGATTTCTTTGACGAAATGCTCAGCCAGAGTAGAAGAGGAAGGCAAACCAGACAAAGGGACGAAATGAGCCATCTTCGAAAATCTGTCCACCACTCCCCAAATAGTATTACAGTTTTTACTAGGAGGAAGATCAGTAACAAAGTCCATACTAATATGGGTCCAGGGCTTGGACGGAATGGGTAGTGGTTGAAGCAAACCCGCTGGAGTTCTGCGGGAGGTCTTAAACTGAGAACACAATTCACAAGCGGCTACAAACTCTTTGACATCTCTCCTCATAGAAGGCCACCAGTAACTTCGAGAGAGAATCTCAAAAGTCTTGCATTCACCAGAGTGTCCAGAAAAACGAGAAGAGTGGAACCACGAAAGGATTTTTCTCCTAAGAGTAGGAGGCACGAGGGTCTTCCCAAATGGTAGCACTTTAGTGGAAGAAGCAGCCAGCGAAATACATTTGGGGTCTAGTATAGAGTGGCTGGAAACCTCTTCAACGTCAGAGGACGTCACAAAGGCTCGGGATAGAGCGTCAGCTTTCTTGTTCTTTGCAGCTGGTTTGAAGGTTATGATTAATTCAAAACGAGAAAAGAAAAGAGACCATCTTGCTTGACGAGGATTCAAGCATTGGGCAGACTGTAGATATGACAAGTTCTTATGATCCGTGAAAATTGTCACAGGATGACGAGCTCCCTCTAACAAGTATCTCCACTCCTCTAATGCTACTTTAATAGCCAGCAACTCCTTGTCCCCGATGGTGTAATTCTTCTCCGCAGGTAGGAGACCCCGAGAGTAAAAGGCACAAGGATGGAATTTTTGTTGCTCCGATCTTTGGGAGAGAATGGCTCCTAAGCCAACATTAGAGGCATCTACTTCTAGGAAGAAGGGAAGCGTCACATCAGGCTGTCGAAGAATGGGAGCAGAGGAGAAGGACTCTTTAAGAAATTGAAAGGCTTGGAGTGCCTCAGATGACCATTGCTTAGTATTGGCCCCTTTACGAGTCAGGGCCACGATAGGAGATGCAATTGAAGAGAAGTCTTAAATGAAGCGTCTATAGTAATTGGCAAAACCTAAAAAACGCTGTATGGCATGAAGAGTAGTTGACTGAGGCCAATGTAACACAGCATTCACCTTTTCTGCATCCATTTGCAGGCCAACTCCGGAGACAATATAACCCAAAAATGGAATCTGGGGCAACTCGAATGAACATTTTTCTAGTTTGCAGAATAATGAATTTCTCCGAAATCTGGAAAGAACTTCTGCCACATGTTGGTGATGCGACGGCAGGTCCTGTGAAAAGATCAATATGTCGTCCAGGTAGACAACGACACATACATATAACAAGTCCCGAAAGATCTCATTAATGAAGCCCTGGTACAGCAAATGATATGTGGAAAAATCAGATTTCAATTATGCTTCTTCTTATATGAGTCATTTCTATATCTGGGCTTGCAAAACATTTAGATTTCTGTTGAGAACATGACAAAAAATCAACAATTCCCACACTTGCTGCCTAGGTGTGATCTTTGGCTCAAAACTATCCTTTATTCCCCACATCCGATCTCTATCTCTCTGACCCGCTGACCAACAGCTGTGTGACTACATCATATAGCCCACTGAGAACTTTTTACAGTTGCAATCTGACCAATATACAATATATTATATATAGCACTTAACCTCATGTATCAAACTTACATTGTCCCATAGGTTGTAAGCTTGTGAGCAGGGTCCTCTTACTTCTCTGTCTGTCTGCATTACCTAGTACTGTTTTATTACTGTGTTTGTATCCATTTGTAAAGCGCTATGGAATATGCTGGCGCTATAAAAATAAATGATGATGATGATGATAGTAGCAGAGGTAGCAAAAGTCACTACAAAGCCCAAGGAGTAGAGCTGGACATCTGGAAATCTTCTACCTCCTGCTAAAATTCATCTCTTTAGGATCAAGTGTTTGATTCGTGGGGGTTTCCCATTTCTTGCAAAGTTTGTAAATATCTGCTAAATTACACTCTGATATCCTACTATTAGTCTGGGGATGGTCTTCTCATTTGTTTGGTTCACGTGAAGTGCTATCTTGTTTTACGAGTACTAGGAATGCATCTTTGGCTGTAGCTCCTAAAATTTAAGTCCATTATTGGTATTTGGCATCCGCATGTAGATTAATGTAACAGACGCAACACAAATATAATCTGCCTGGTTTGTTAAACCATGCGCATGTCCTTTTGGCTTTGTCTTTGTCTACCTGTGTCTTTTATTAAGTTGACATTCTGCTATCTATATGTCCTCTGTTTCATTTCTGTCCAATGCTGTCTACTTCTACTACTAGGAATGTCTTGTTATAATAGGTTACTACAAGTTACAGCTCATCTGTGATATCTCCATCATCTTAAAAAAACAAAACAAATTAATGCACATGCAGCCCCAGGAGTGAATTGCATAAAATTAATGGTTAATTTACAACTTTAGGAAATTGTACCTGTGTACATGGTATACCCCATTGTGTAGTCATTCTTTTAATATGCATACATTTTATCAACAGTCAGAATCCTCAGCATCTGATGAAGAGAAGACAACTGAAGATGCTGGATGTGAAGTTCCCATCAATGTGGTATGGTGGCTTTTTGACTTCATATTTAGATGGATTCTATTATCCACTGCTTAATAAGAGAATAGGACAATATAAGTTTCTCATTATCTTTGAACATAAACATGCAAAAGTACAATTACACAGAGCAAGCTGACTCTTTGTGCCATCACAATTCTACTTTTGTGTGAATGCACCTATTTTTCCAGGTAACACATGCATTTGGGGATGTTTGTGAAGTTGCAAAAGTATTGCAGTGTCTGATGGGAGGAAACAGATAGATCAGGAGGCAGCTTTACTAAGTGCAGATACGGAGCACAACTGTGTCTAGTTTTGCACTGTTAGTTAAATGAACTAGTTTGGGCAGAGAAGCTGCTTTTAGGGAAGCAACTGAATGTTTTGATGTTTGTAAATGAGCCTTAGTGCTTTTGTTGTTCATCACATGACTTTATTAGAACACATATCGGTGAAGGAAGCTGGTAAAATTTATTATGTCCGCACAATTTGTGCTCTTTAATTAAGTTACATTCAGAGGAGGGAATTCAATTGACAGCATTACTCGTGAGAATAACGCGTTCCGTGCACTATTAATGTTACTACGGTAATAGGGCACATTACTATCGTTAGTACGGTAATTTCCACGTTAATTTTCGCTTGCAGCTCTGAAAGCCTTGAGCAGAGAGCCGGGTTAAAATTATCGTACTAACGATAATAGGGCGTGGGACGAGTTATTCTCATGAGTAACGTTGCCAATTATATTCCCCCATAGAACACCCAGGCCTGCAATAATAACTAATCCTTGTTACATTTACTAAGATCAGTATCAGTTTTCTTAGCAGGCTTGGACTCAAACTTTTTTCCCTTACAGGATATACATGTGAAACAGACAGCAACAGAACGTCTTCATGCTCTATGCAGCTTGGTCTCAGACTATACACCATTCCCACCAGAAAGACCGCAAGCCTCAATTGACGACATCCCTCCTTCCATTCCTGAGGTCATAACTACATCACCGCAGGTGGACACAAGAGAGATCACCATCGAAAATAATGCACAACCAAATGTTTCATTCTTATGTTTGTGCTCATGGTGCTGCCTTCCAGCAGACCTGCAGCAGCGGAGGCAACAGCAAACATCTGGCCCCCGGAGATCTCGTCTTCAGTCCCTGTCGAGGTGGATTCTTAAAAGATGTGGAAGGGTGGTTTCCACGAGCAACATCAGTGGAAACCAAGACAATGGCAGCGTTTGGAACTGAAACATACCATCATGCGACATACAGGGTGAGCTCATGTGTGGCACTGAAGGTTTAAGTTGTTACATAGTCTGATTCTATACATACTAATCTAGAAAAAACCCATATTGTACTGATGCACTGTCAACAATGTGTAAATACACCAAGAAAATCATAATCAGATTTTGTTGGCTGAATCCCAAGGATTCAACTGAACACAAATCTTCCTAAACCTGATAGGAATTGTCCAAATTTTAATCCAAATTCAGGATTCTGTACTTCAATATATTTTACATATAATACATTTTCCACATTTATAAATATAGCTGTAACATAAGTCTTCTAGTTTTAATCTTTCCTTCACTATCAGCCATCTAAAGATACAATATGTTTACATAAATTAGTGGTCTTAAGTCTGGATTTAACCAAATCTACCAAAGATCTTTAATTCTTCATGTAAAACCTGCACATACTACAAATCCATTAGAGACATGAAAGTATCTGAGAGAAGAGGACTAGTGACTGTATCCTTCAGTGCAAGACATTTCCCCTGTTCATGAGCACGGAAAGATGGACACTGTTGCTGATTTAACACCAAATGTTTCATTTAGATATATAGATATATAAATATATAGATCTATTTGTTTCATATAGATATAGATATACAGATATAGATGCTTATGTTATATGCTTAAAATATTGGTAGTTACAAAAAAAAAATTTTTTTATTTATTTAAATTAATTTTATATTATAAGAATAGCAGAGGGCTGGGATTAGAAATTATATAAACACTGAGGGTGCATGTAGAAGAAAAGGTTAAGGTATACCAAGAGTTAATTTATCTGCAGATGGTGAATGACAGGTTAGGTTCAGGGCAGGGTCATGCGTCCTCCCTTGCAGGTCCTCGAGTCGTCCCCTGCACGGTTGCCTCAAATTTAGTTGACCCAGGCCAGCGAGCAGGTCCAGTCGTGGTGGCTGACCGTAGTTTGTTTACTTTAGCACTGTCTGTGGATGCGGGGACTGTGGCTCCTGGGCCGGGGAGATCTCCTTCTGTTTCTCCCTCTGCAGGTTCGGCTGGTTGTGTGACAGGTCGGAGGTCTGGGCGTGCTTCTTATGCGGAAGCCGCATCTATGGCCATGGTGGGCCCGTCATCACGTGTGGAAGGTGGTAGTCGTGGATCAGTTGGTGAGCATGCCAGTAGGGTGTCTGGTTCTAGCTCTGATTCTAACTCTTCTACCTCTGGGAGTGATGTTCCGGGCAGGTCTGGGAGGGCAGACACAAGATTGATGAAGTTCCTGGAGAGGAAGTTGTGTAGTACGTGCCATAGGGCAGGGTTGGAAGGTGTTGGCTCCAATGAAGGAAGCAGGATATCGAGGGACGATGTGTTGCGCTGTTCCAATACAGCCGTCCTGCGGGACATTAGGAGCCGGGTGTGTGGTAAGATAGGCACAGGCCATTTTGTGGATATGTTTGCCATCACTAATAAGGCTATGGTTGCTTTCGCAGCAGCAAGGTCACGCTCTGGCATGGTTGACGAGGCATATCAAGAAATTGTCATACCTGGTTATTGAAATTGACATTGTTGCAGGGTGTTGTAGGCTTCCAATGGAGAAAGTGACTAAGATGAGGGGTGTGATTTATTTGTTTCAGGGTGAGTGTAAGGTGCAGTTAAAACAGGTGCAGTCACTGCTTGGCCTGCTTAATTTTGCTTGTTAGCCCCTGATGCTAATGTTATTGGTGTTTCATGCCCTGATTTTGTCTGGCAAATTATGAGGCTGGTATAAAGGAGCTTGCTAAGCGTTCAGTAGCACCGGATACCTTGAAGAAATATCAGGAGGCTTGGTCATCCTGGGAAGGATTTTGTGGATAAAGGGAGGCTCGAGGTAAGACTGAGCAGCAGCGCTTCCCTGCTTTTGTGTGGCATTGTTTTCAGGCAGTTAGATCGAAGGCATATATGGTATAGGCTCTGTCTGGTATTTCCTTTTTTTATGCAGCTTAATGGTAGTCGGGATATTACCAAGCATGTGTAGGTGCGTAAAGCGTTAAGAGGTTGGGCTAGGATTTCCCCTGCATTGGAAGACCTATTGACAAAGGATTGTTGGTTGGTCTTTTGAATATTGTTTCAGTAGTTGCTAATGATGAGTTTGAGGCTGCTTTTTTTCGGCTTGAGTTTGCAATGGCTTTTTTTGGTGCTTTCAAAATAGGTGAGTTGTTAGCTTCACCTAGATTGGCAATCGGTTCAGGGTTACTTCACAGGAATGTTGTGGTTAAGAATGATAACTTAGCTTGTAAGATCCATAGATCGAAGACTGATCCTTTGGGTAGGGGGCGGTGGATTACCTTGAATCGTAATCAGGATATTGCAGTTTGCCCAGTTGAGTTTACAAGAAAGTATAGAGATATGTCCTCTGCTCCTGGTGGTAATTAACTTAGGCACTGTGATGGGTACCCCCTTACGAAGTTCTAGTTTTCCACGGTCTTTAAGAATTGTATTGCTAAGCTTGGATTAGATACAGCAGACTATGGGACTCATTCTTTTAGAATAGGAGCGGCTACAGTAGCGGCGGAGGAGGGTGTGTCAAAACAGAGTATCGTGGCTTTGGGTAGGTGGAGGTCTAAGTGTTTCAAACGGTATGTTAGGCCAGCTGTTGCGCTTTAGGCTTAATAATGCAATGTAGTAAGGCTGACCCATGACATGCGTTGCTTGTCTTGTTAAAAGGAGGCGCAGAGGGATTTGCCATTTCTCTTCCTCGGGGGCCTGATTGGCTTGTGGCACCCCGGGGTTTCCGGTTTTACCTCCGCATGGGTCACCCTGCGTTGCGTGCAAATATATAGTAGAGTCTTTCTCTAATACCATGTATTATGTCTTGACATTTGTTTCATGTGCATTTTACTCCATGTTGCAGGTTCACGGCAGGATGGGAAGAATATGTGGCTGGTCGGCCGTTCATTTGTTTGTTGGGCAGGTAAGAGCGGTCCTGCTTAAGATTTGAGCAAATTTCCCCGGGTGCATTCTGTTAGATGGTTAGGTTTTAGGGGTTTGTGTTGGGCGTCGCTGTTGAAGATTCTAACGGATAGTGAGATAAAGTTTGGGCGCCCTTCAGTGCTTATGATTCACCTTGGTGGGAATGATTTGAGCAAGTGGAAGGGCTTAGAGCTCATTGATAATATTAAATCTGATGTTGAGATCATTAAATTACATTGGCCAGCAGTTCACCTTGTTTGGTCCGACTTCATCCCTAGAAGCAATTGGAGGGGAACGGATAGACCAGCTCGGATTGAGAAGGCCCGCAGGTAGGTTAATAGGGCAGTGAGAACATTTTTTCAGGAAGTAGGTGGGGGGTTTATTAGCTATCCTTGAATTAGAGCTTGTTTTAGACAAATTTATAGACCTGATGGGATACACTTGTCGGAGTTTGGCATGTCTTATTTTGTAGAGCAGATTTTTCGTTTTCTTGTTAGGCTATAAAAGGTCAGTTGGTGGTGGGCTTAGGTTCCTAGCGGGAACCTAGCTGTGGCGGTAAGTAGCCTAATCAGCGGCCAAATTGGTTATATTCAAGACGTGGTAAGTACTCTCCCCTAAAGGGATTGGGCAATTAGTCATTAGTCCGGCCTGTGTTTAACTTTTATCAGGTGGGCTGCATTTTATATTATTGCAATAAACAGTTTAATGTTTTCAATATATTTCTGGCTCCATGGTTTTAATTACAAGGACCTAGTTTGTGGAACAGGATTGTAACAACTATTTGCTTGGCGGAGTGATGAACAGTAGAGAGGTGTTCCCCAATTAATAAAATTCTTTGGTGTTGGCTGCTAGACTGGCGCTTCTGCCAGGGTGGCCAAAACACCACACATTTTGATTTGCCAACTGGGCCGCTACTTCAAATATTTCTGAGTTGCGGTCTAGTACCAATTTTTACCTTTATATATTTATTAAGATACACTTTAAAATACATTGCACCTCCAGCACATAGCACTCGGGGGTTAACCCATTTGACACTGCAGCATCAGAAGGGTTAATCTTTACACGTATGGAGAACGGATGGGGAACCAGCCACAGGGTATGGTAAAATCTACTAACTACACCTTATTAAGATCAGAACTATGCAATCACTCTGCCATTGTGTTAAACTTTAATGTGTTCTAAATATGTTGTTCAATATGTGACTGTTCGCATTTTACCAAGACATACATATATATATATATATATATATATATATATATACACACACACATTGCTTCCAAACTCAAATATAATATATATTTTCTATAATGTCCGGTGCCTTGTGTTTTATATGATATTATACATTCTTCACATTCCCTACATTGTACTACCACATAATTAATTATACTTTTATTAAAATAACCAATTGTTTAGTAATTCCCATGATGTTCATCATTCATTTTGTACCTTGCGACAACAAAATTTAATCTGTAGGAATGAAACATGTTAAATGTTATCTAGATGTAAAATAAATTCCCTGATTAAGTAGATACAGTGTTTTTAAAGTCCTATTCTTTGTCTTAAACTGATATGGATATTCCAGTCCTCATGTTCTCTCCAAACTAATAACAGTAGAGTCTGCTACAGCTGCTGTACACGTGTATGCTGGTGCCCTATCATGTGTATATATATAGTCCCTTTCTGTTGAACATTGTGATGACAAGACAATACACTGTCATGATAGTGATATGCTGCAGCAGAGGAGCACCTAAATCTGCATTACCACCTAATTGTTGCATGTCATCATGTTACTCACTTGCTTTTCCCTCTCTGGATCCCTGGGGCCTGCTCAATGCACACGTTTTTCCAGTGGTTCCCTGGCTCATCTCACAGCTCTGACTAAATTGACATTTTGGGCCAAATTACGCAATCGACTCACCCCGCCCCCTTTTGATCTTCCCGAAGTAAAAAATGAAAAGTCGGCAAGTATGAGTAAGCAGCCATATGTACATGGAGGAGCCAAAAACGAAGGTGTCCCGGGAAAGCGGCTGCATAGAGCAGACCCTGGAGCTGGAAAGGGGCAAATGAGTAACATGTAAAAATTATTTGATAATGCAACTTTAATCTCAATTATGTCAAGGTATTTTAGGAGGTCTGACTATACCCAATATATTGTTTTTAGTGACAAAGCCCTGTATAAAATAAAATCCTTTCAGAACCATAATTTAAGGGGTTTACAACCATCACATGTCTTTAATGACTTGTATAGGCTTTACGCCAAGTTTTATTAAATACACAACTTTTACGTCCTGGCTTCCCTCTGTACGTTTAAGCCGTGTGGTGATACCATGGGGCAGGACTGTGTGTTTGTGTTGCTCTGCTCTGCTTTCTGTATAATTGTACCCAGTGAGCAGCTTTATGTTGTATCCTGGGGCAAGAAAATAATCCACGCTCCCAGATTATATAAATACGTGGCTAAAATCACAGAAGGGGGCTAGTAAGAAAAGAAATGCATGTAGTAACATTTTCAGGATGGTGTGTACAAGATAAAATAAAGCAATCTGAAGGTGGAACAAACAAGCAAAACATCGCACAGCTGGTATTTCAGTACATAGACATCAAACTAGGTTGAGCTTGATCTGCTCTAGTGGGGAATGCAAAATATCTTTATCAGCATTGTATAAAGGAAATGTATATATTGGGGCTCATTTAGAGTTAGACACACGTCATTGTTTGCATAAGATGTGTGTTTTCATACTGCAATGATTCCAAAATCCAGTAAGTATATGTCCATATATAGAGTTATGTATATCGCTGACATCCGTCCGCCTTTGTCTGGAGAAGCAGAATAAGGATGTGCAGGGACTAGCATGCATGGGCTGAGCACAGTAAGGGTGGGTTCATGTAATTGTAATATAGCTTCTGCAAATACGCCTTTTAGGACTCGAACCTCTTGCAAGTATTAGATTTGTGGTGCAGTTATGTGATGATGACTATCAGCAGCCCTATTTAGCCGTTTCCAATTCGCTGATTGTGTATTACGTAATTGACATCTCCATTTTTAATTACATTTTATATGGAAATCATCTCTATGGTATTGTGCGGGGCAGACCTACGTCGGGCAAGAAACCATTTTTGAGCTGCGCACGTCTTGGACTCAACATCAATGAGTAAATCCACTTTTTTGTGTGCATTATTTCCAACTTACTTTTGGTGCGCAAATACGTTCAACTCTGAATAAGCCCCATTATGTCTTTTTTGTACTAGTTATGATTTTGTTGCATATACTTGTTATTTGTACACTGTGAATGTGGTTATTTTGCTATTTCCATGCAATACATTTTCTAATTAAAGAATTGTGTCTGTGTTTTTTTTCTTACTGTAGCAATAACTAGATATTTATGTGGATAAGAAATTCCTTGCTATGGGCATATTTAAAAAGAGCTTTATTCACTGCACAGAGAGAGAGGGATGCAACAGTTTTTATTGTAGCTATTTGTTTGACTGTACAATTCAATTTCTCTTAGACAAAATAGATCTACACTAGTACCAGTACCTGTGTAATACCTGTCATCAATACCAATTGTAAAATGAGGACAATTTAAGCCAATTGCCAATCCACTAAAAACCATGCTCAATTTGCCAAGAGTTCGCCCCGATCAGCCCAAACACCTTTCCTAGTAGGTTCAGCCTATTTGACCAACACAAATTGTGAGTGTTCAAGGAAAGAAGGTAGGTGAAGTCTAAGGTTAAGGCAGCTCAGGGGTTATGGCACCCTTGCCCCCTCCCCCAGGTAAATCTTGGTCCTGCTCAGAACATGGGAAATGTTTTCCTAAAATATTACTTCTTAAATATCAGAGAAGCCATACCGTAAAGAAACCATATTATAGAATGTTGGAAATATTTAGCACATAATTCACTTCTTGTTGCGCACTATACAGGAGATCATGTCATACAGGAGAGAGACCATATGCTTGCTCTGAATGTGGGAAATGTTTTTCACATAATCCAAATTGTTAAACATCAAAGAAATCACTTGGGGAACATCCAAATTCATGTGCTGATGTGGGAAAGGTTTTCAAAGTAATTCAGAATGGTATTGTCAGAGAAGTAATAAAGGGGAGAAACAATATCTTACGCTTTGCATATGGGAATGTTTTACAAGTTCTTACCTTTTTATATATCTGAGATTTCACAAAGGAAAGAAACCATTTTCTTGCTCTGGATGTATGAAATGTTTTACGTAATGTTGAAGCTTTTAATATTAAATTGAAGAGCTGATATGTCTACAAATTCTGAAAATTACTACATGTGGTTGGATAAGGAGTTTAGGGTTTTGGTGCAAGGAAATGATTATCTCTAAAGAGAATGTTTTGGAATCAATATTTGCTGTCTGGATGCCCCATGTGCCTATAAATGAGGTTGGGATTTCCTGCAAAGGGTTGGCAGTGGTTTTCTCCTGGGCCTGCTGTGGTGTTGCTAGGGGCAAGAAAGGGAACATGCTGGCAGTTTATTGATGGCCAATGTATGTGACCCCATGCAGACATGAATGTTCAGCTGTGGTGGAGGGCAGCCGCTTGCTAAGTGTTTTCAAGATCGGAAGACAGGGCAGGTGTCACTCACCAGACTGTGAGTGCTTCTTCCCGTGTGTTTAGGAACCGTGGCCGTCCACCATCCTGAGGGTCTGTGCATGTGCAGCCCTTTCAAACCTTCAGTACCTGTTCCTTTTAGTTAATTGGCTGATCAGGCAACACTCCCTATTTAAAGCACCTGTTGTCTATACCTCGTTGCCTGATCTTGGAGTCTCATTCCCCATGAGCCTCTGAAGGTGTTCCTGTGTTTCCTCATGTATTCAGCCCAGCTGATTCTTGTGGTTTCCAGACCACTTTAACTCTCTATTTAGTGTATTGTAGCAGTTAGTTATCCATCTTGATTGTCATGGAAGCTTAGATTTGTTATCATACCATTAAAGCAGTTATTATCTAAATATCAATTGATTTCAAGATGGAGACTATATAACGATCTGAGTAGGATTTGACTACATTATATTACAGTCCCTGTACCTCTTGGTTATATGGTACCTTAATTATACTTGTATCGGGGCAGATTACGGACCCCTGTACTTGAGTACCATATCTGCATATTATCTATACCTATTGTTACGAGCCGCGGCAGTGCCCAGCCGCCGCGACTCACTCACCCGCGTCCCGGCCGTCGCCATGGCGACCGGGACGTCATTTCCGGCCATAACCCGGCCGTTGCCGGGGCAACCAGCAGACGCTTCAGAGCTGCGTCCCGGCAATAGGAGGAAGCCGGGCGCAGCGATTCTACAGCCTGTGGGCTAATTAATAGGGGCAGATCATAGGAGGCAATTACAGGCATTAGCCTGCAACTGTGCAGGCCAGGGGCAAGCCCTGATTGGCTCTATTAGTGACTGCTCTATTAACCTGCAGGAGTGTGTTCAACCTGTGATTGGTTCAGCTGGGTATTTAAGGCAATGAGGTCTGCTGCCTCATTGCCGGTTATAGCTTCTGTGCTCCAGTCTGCTGACCTGCTTGTTCCAGTTCCTGTATCCTGTATCTACGTTTGACTTCCCGTGTATGACCCTTGGCTTCGTATTGGACTTCGCTTGTGTTTCCTGTGACCCTGATCCTTGGCTTGTTTACCCGTTCTGCTACTTTGCCTGTGACCTCTGACCTCAGCTTGTTCATCATTACTGTTACCTGCTGCCGGCCTTTGACCTCTGCGTGGACCTGACTCTTCTTGCCTGGGTTCTCCCCAGCCGGTACACACTTCACGACCCTCTGTCAGTCTGCAGCCCAGTCTGTCCCCACCATCAGGGGCTCCAGTGAACACCTGACTGGCAGAGTAGACTCCGGGTTGTGTTGTGCCGGCTGGAGGGGTTCCTAACATTATAACCGGCCCACTCACGGAGACAAGATTAGGATGGATGCAAGTGGATCCACACCGTCTCCGGCACAAACCCTAGCAGGCCATGTTGAGTCTTTGTATCAGATGATGCAGGGATTGGCTGAGCGTATGTCTGTTCAAGAAGAAGCCACAAAAGCTTCACAATCTCCTCCAGATCCCATCTGTGAGCCCAAAATGAATTTACCGGATCGTTTCTCCGGAAATAGAACCTTGTTTCGGAACTTCAGGGAGAGCTGCAAGCTCTATTTTCGGATGAGACCCCGCTCCTCCGGTTCAGAGCAGCAACGAGTTGGGATTATTATTTCCCTTCTACAGGGTGACCCCCAGTCTTGGGCGTTTTCTTTGCCACAGACCAGTCCGGCCATGCAGTCCGTAGACTCCTTCTTTGAGGCATTGGGTTTACTGTACGATGACCCGAATCGAGTGGCCTCCGCGGAAGCTCACCTACGGTCCTTGAAACAAGGCAGACGGTCGGCAGAAGAATACTGCGCGGAATTCCGTAGATGGTCACCTGACAGTGGATGGAACGACCCTGCCTTACGTAGTCAGTTCCGTGTCGGCCTATCTGAACAGATTAAAGATTCGCTAGTGCAATACCCGTCTCCTAGCTCTCTGGAGGATCTGATGCACCTCTCCATTAAAATTGACAGGAGATATAAAGAGCGGAAAACTGAAAAGGAAACTTCATCACCTCCATCCGCCTTCGTTCCTATCTCCCAGGATGGTGAGGAACCAATGCAATTGGGAGCATACCGTCTTTCCTCTGAGGAGAGAGACAGGAGACGGTCACAAGGCTTATGTTTATATTGTGGCGCAAGAGGCCACTTCTCCCGTTCTTGCCCAAACAAGTCGGGAAACGAGCATGCCTAAGGAACGAGGGGAGAGTTCACTTAGGTCTACAAATTGTCTCCCAGAAAAATGCACTATTGGTCCCTGCACAGCTCACGTTCAGTGCTCGTTCTACGAAACTATCAGCCTTCATTGACAGTGGAGCTGCTGGCAACTTCCTTGACATCGAGTTTGCCCGCTCTGCTGGGATTCCGCGGATTAAACTCCAATCTGCCATTACGGTATGTGGCTTAGATGGTAGTCCGTTGCCAGGAGGCAAGATTACTTGGGAGACCCCACCACTACAGTTGAATGTTGGCGCTCTCCATTCGGAATCCATAGTCTTACGTCTTATCGAATGTCCATCGGTTCCTTTAATTCTGGGCCACCCTTGGCTATCCTGCCATAACCCCATCATGGATTGGGCAAAAGGAGAAATTGTCCAGTGGAGCCCCCATTGTACACAGTCTTGCTTGACACTACCTCTACGTATTATTCAGTCTATTCCGGAGCAGCTCCCTTCTCAGTATCATGACTACTGGGATGTTTTCTCCAAAAAGGCTGCTGACACACTACCACCGCACCGCAATTTCGACTGTGCCATTGAGCTCATTCCGGGCTCTAAATTACCCAAGGGACGCTTGTATCCTCTCTCCGGTCCAGAGACCAAATCCATGCAGGAGTATATTGACGAAAACTTGGAGAAGGGCTTCATCAGGCCATCCAAGTCCCCAGTAGGAGCAGGGTGTTTCTTTGTACCCAAGAAGGACGGTGGACTCAGACCCTGTATCGACTATCGAGGGCTGAACCTTATTACGGTTAAGAACACCTACCCCCTTCCCCTCATCTCCGTTCTTTTTGATCAATTAAGAGGAGCCACTATCTTCACAAAAATTGATCTTCGTGGAGCCTATAATCTCATACGTATTAGAGCAGGTGATGAGTGGAAGACGGCGTTCAACACGCTCTCGGGCCATTACGAATACCTGGTCATGCCGTTTGGCCTGAGTAATGCTCCTGCCGTATTTCAGGATTTGATTAATGAGGTGTTACGTGAGTTCCTGGGACACTTTGTTGTTGTTTACCTTGATGACATCCTCATATATTCAAAATCGTTGTCTGCGCACCAGGGTCATGTCAGACAAATCCTACAGAAATTACGGGAACATCACCTCTACGCAAAACTCGAGAAATGCGAGTTCGAGGTCCAGAAGGTATCCTTCCTCGGTTATCTAATCTCCTCAGAAGGTTTCTCCATGGACCCAACCAAGGTCCAAGCAATTCTGGATTGGATTCAACCGAATAACCTCAAGGCGGTCCAGAGATTCCTGGGATTCGCCAATTACTACAGGAGGTTTATTGGCGGCTTTGCTGATATCGTGGCTCCTATTGTCACCTTGACCCGCAAAGGAGGTGATCCAACTGTTTGGTCACAACAGGCAATAAATGCATTCAAAACCCTGAAGAAAGCTTTTGTGTCTGCTCAGGTTCTCAGACATCCGGATCCTAGGGTACCGTTTGTTCTTGAGGTAGATGCTTCTGACGTCGGTGCTGGGGCTGTCTTGTCACAAAAGGACCCCCAGACCCACCGCTTACATCCATGTGCCTTTTTTTTCCCGTCAGTTCTCATCAGCGGAAACCAACTATGACGTGGGAAACCGAGAATTGCTGGCAATTAAATGGGCCTTTGAGGAATGGCGACACTGGTTGGAAGGCGCTGCACACCAGATCTCCGTTATAACGGATCATAAGAACTTACAGTATATACAGTCAGCCAAACGTCTGAACCCCCAACAGGCTCGGTGGTCGCTGTTCTTCACTCGGTTCAACTTTATTATCACCTATCGTCCTGGTTCCAAAAATATTCAAGCGGACGCCCTGTCTAGAAGTTTCCTGGCACATCATGCTCCGGTCACCTGCTCAGAGCCTATTGTTCCTGTGTCTATGATTCATGCCGGATTAACTCAAGATTTGAGCTGTACCTTACAAAGGTTCCAGAGGTTGGCTCCTGATAACACTCCGGCAGGATGTTTGTTTGTCCCAGTTCATCTAAGGAAGACAGTCCTTGCTGAGGCACACAACAGTCGGACTGCTGGGCATCCTGGAGTCTACAAAACACTGGAAATCCTTTCCCGTACTGTATGGTGGCCGTCTCTGTCTGCTGACGTCAAGAGTCACGTCCGGTCCTGTGAAGTTTGTGCCAGGAACAAAGTTCCCAGGACTCGCCCGGTAGGTCAGTTAGTTCCGTTGGCCGCCCCTGGTAAACCCTGGACCCATCTGTCCATGGACTTTATAGTCGATCTGCCACCCTCTGCGGGACACAATACCATTTGGGTCGTGGTAGACCGGTTCAGCAAGATGGCACATTTCATTCCACTCACTAGGCTGCCTACTGCTCGAGATTTGGCAGTTTTGTTCATTCAACACATTTTCCGCCTCCATGGACTCCCTACAGACATCGTCTCCGATCGGGGTTCCCAGTTCATAGCGCAGTTCTGGAGATCATTCTGTACCCTCCTGGGAATCAAGGTCAGTTTATCATCTGCATACCACCCTCAGTCAAATGGGCAGACTGAAAGGGTTAACCAGTCCTTGGAGAAGTTCTTGCGATGCTACATATCAGAGTTCCATGACAACTGGTCCTCCTTGTTGCCTTGGGCAGAATTTGCCTGTAACAACTCCTGTCACTCATCCACGAAAACCTCTCCGTTCTTTTGCAATTATGGTTTCCACCCCAGATCTAACTCTTTGTATTCACTCCAGTCCGTTGGTATCCAGGAGATCCGTTCCACTGCCAGGGATCTCAGAGTTGTCTGGAAGAAAGTACATTCATCTTTAAAACAAGCCTCACTTATTGCAAAAAAAAATTCGGACCGACACCGTACCCCCTGCTCCCTTAAGGTTGGCCAGAAAGTCTGGCTGTCTACAAAAAATATCAGGCTCAGACAACCTTGCAAGAAATTGGGCCCTAAGTTCATCGGGCCGTTTCTTATCATCAAGCAGGTGAACTCCGTCGCATTTAGGTTAAAAATTCCAGGCTCGTTAAGAATTCCAAACACCTTTCATTGTTCTCTATTGAAGCCAGTGCTTTATCCTGGTCAAGCCCAGTCTTCAAGTGTGCCTGGGAGAGGTTCCAGTGGGCCACAAAAATTCGTGATTCAAAAGGTCCTTGATTCTAAAAATGTTCAAGGACAGGTGCATTTCCTTATACAATGGAGGAATCGCGGATTAGAAGAGCGATCTTGGGTTCCGCGGAGACAACTCCATGCCCCAAAGAAACTGAAGGAGTTCTTCAAAAAATTCCCTAGGAAACCAGGATGTCGGGGTCCCTCGACCCCTCCTCAAGGGGGGGGTACTGTTACGAGCCGCGGCAGTGCCCAGCCGCCGCGACTCACTCACCCGCGTCCCGGCCGTCGCCATGGCGACCGGGACGTCATTTCCGGCCATAACCCGGCCGTTGCCGGGGCAACCAGCAGACGCTTCAGAGCTGCGTCCCGGCAATAGGAGGAAGCCGGGCGCAGCGATTCTACAGCCTGTGGGCTAATTAATAGGGGCAGATCATAGGAGGCAATTACAGGCATTAGCCTGCAACTGTGCAGGCCAGGGGCAAGCCCTGATTGGCTCTATTAGTGACTGCTCTATTAACCTGCAGGAGTGTGTTCAACCTGTGATTGGTTCAGCTGGGTATTTAAGGCAATGAGGTCTGCTGCCTCATTGCCGGTTATAGCTTCTGTGCTCCAGTCTGCTGACCTGCTTGTTCCAGTTCCTGTATCCTGTATCTACGTTTGACTTCCCGTGTATGACCCTTGGCTTCGTATTGGACTTCGCTTGTGTTTCCTGTGACCCTGATCCTTGGCTTGTTTACCCGTTCTGCTACTTTGCCTGTGACCTCTGACCTCAGCTTGTTCATCATTACTGTTACCTGCTGCCGGCCTTTGACCTCTGCGTGGACCTGACTCTTCTTGCCTGGGTTCTCCCCAGCCGGTACACACTTCACGACCCTCTGTCAGTCTGCAGCCCAGTCTGTCCCCACCATCAGGGGCTCCAGTGAACACCTGACTGGCAGAGTAGACTCCGGGTTGTGTTGTGCCGGCTGGAGGGGTTCCTAACACCTATAGTGTCTCCTTACCATATGTTCTTTGGGATTAGAACATATAGGTATAGAACACTCAGTGTTCCCGGTTTTAAACTTTTATTTTAAACTAATAGAGTGATATCAACCTATATTTTGCTTTTAATCGTACCCAATAAAAGTTAGGTTTTAAGGGGATGGTTTATACTATTATGAATACATAGATCCATAGTGCACCTAGCCTCAACCAACTACTGTTCTTTCTCTCTATTTACTAAGTTATTTTAGTTTTAGGTTACACCCCAGTCATAGGACAATATTTATATGTCTTTGATCAGAGACAGGAATTAAATTACCGTAAGAGATATAGTTATTTGATACTGGGATATGGTTTTAGAGTTGGTGCGGTAGAAAAAACTTTTTTCCATATATGTTCTTTGGCTCACACAGACAAAGAGGAGTGGAAGATATAATAGAATCTTTATTACAGAAGGTGCAAACACAACTGTAACACAATAACTATAATAATCAGTGCAATTTAACAAAACCCAGAACAATCGCCAACATCTAAAAACCTCCCCAACACATCCCCAGATAAAGATATGAGCAACCGTTACATATATTTAAACAGTATTTCGTTGGCCAGGCTAAATTGTAAAAAAGTCTCTGGCCAAGTGGTATAATCTTACCCTGCCAAGCTGTATCCCAAGTGGTCCTGATCCTTTTGTCACAATAGCTCAGTACTCGGGTCTTCCAGGTTCCACCGATTTCTAGACTTCTAGGCTTGCTGGTCCTGGCCTCTCGGCCTTATGTTCTCTACCGAGATGTTAGCAGCCTGGACCCCAGTCACCCTACTCCAGTAGGCACACCAAATGTGCAGACTCACAAGCAGCTCCCTTTGGAGCAGAGTTATACTGTTGCACAATGTTCAGCCAGAGATGTGCCTAGATGTAAAATTGTGATCAGGACACACGTTGGAGCTGATAGGAGACAGATCTTCAATACCAAGCTCAGGATATCCAATAAACAACCCTTGGTCTCCTTGCAGGCTCTTTTAAAACAGTTCAGAATTCCCACAGGTGAAATCCCATCCTGCAAGGTTATCCCAAGTCCATACAGAATGCCATTGGCTCCCAAATCAGGGGTTGGGTATGGGAGTGGAGAGAAGTCATCCCCACATGGGTTTCCCCCCTGCTGGTCTAGTGCATAAAAGTCTGACACAGTTCTAGGGAGAACAATAGAGTAGCAAACTGGTTACTGCAGAGCTTAATCCCAGATGATGAATAGCAACTCCCTGTTTCAATCCCTTCTACGCATTTATGTTGTGAAAGGGGCTCCAGCTGTTCCAGACTCCCTGTCCTCACTGAGGGAGGGGGTAACTGGCCAGGATATGATACAGCAGACAATTTGTAATCCAAATAAGGAACATGCAGCCCACCTGGATATATTTATGAACCTGGAGTTTTAGACTATTGACTATTCATTCAGAACCATGTTATGAAATCCATATACATCAGCAAACGCACCCACAGAGTCGTTATATGAGCCAAATGGGGATAACAATCTATCCAAATACTAGTGACCAGATACATACCTTTGTATGGGGGGATTGTAACTGTAATCCTATCTCGTCACAATCAGCTTTTCTGTATTCCTTTCAGTTTGTATTTATTGTCAGACACTGCATAGGGAAGCTGGGTGGGTCAGTGGCAGAATATGGGTTACACTCCTTCCTGATTGGGACAGCAATGGAGGCTGTCAGCTGGGGCCGAAGTGACAAGATGATTATGTATATTGGGAAATGGGAATCAAGTGGTTTCAGATCTTATGTAAAGCTCCAGTTTGTACTATAAAAATTTAAGTAGAAGGGGGATGAGATGTTGGAGTAGAAGGTGTGTGAGACAGAAAACACTAAGATAATGTGGTGAAGGTACGAGGACATGGTGGAGTATACAGAGAGTACCCAAGGAAGAAGAGGAGAGTGGACAAGGGAATAGTCAAGGAAAATAAGATGGTGAAGTGGTGGATACATAGTAGTATAGTTTGAGTATGATAGGCTCAACTAAAGGAATGTGTAATTTAATCAATTTAGAAAAATCTAGCTAAGTATTCATAATGCACAAGACAAAAGGCAGAAAAAGAGTTTAAAAAATGCCATGTATGTAAATTAAATGATCCTTTAAGGAGAATTAATGACACAGTACAGCAGGTGGGAAACAAAATCACAGAAAGAGAGTGATAGAGGCCGGATACCCTGTACCTGTTCTACTAACAACTACCACAACTACCACTGGTAGTTCTCCTGAACATGATCAATAAATAAATGATGATGATGATGATCCAGCTGGAAGCAGGAAGACACAAAAGAGAAATGAAAGGCCAGGTAATGCCCTAATTTATGGTGAGTCATTATTATAGGTTATACTGATATATATAAATGATCAATTATAGAATCCATTACACAATACATAATGTGATAAAAATAGCACTTAACATAATACATTAATAACAGCAACTCTTCAGACATGTTGCCCTGTTGGAATCGCTCATATAGAGCAGACTGGCGCAATATTCACGCATGTGGGAATCAAGGAAAGGAAACATGAGTGGTTTTATATATATATATCTAATATATATATAAGCCCAGCGGCGTGTGTTAGTGTGTGTGTGCAAAAAAACTATTTTCCCAGAAAGGGCTCATCCAATTGACCTGAAATTTGGTATACTGACATTATTTGACAAAAAAATTATAATAGTGAAGTCAGTTAACTTCCATAAGGTGATGATACCTCGGATTGACTTATGTCCATCCGAAACAGGACTGCCGTTTAAGCTAAGACGGCGCCAGTTCCCTTTGAAGGCGGCATTTGCTATGACCATTAACAAGTCACAGGGTCAAACACTTGATCGTGTGGGTATTTATTTACCAGAGCCTGTGTTTGGTCATGGACAATTGTATGTCGCATTTTCACGAGTACGGAGAAGCAGTGATGTGAAAGTGCAGGTTATGAATACTGCCCTTCAAGGAAGACTGATTGAGCACAGCGATAAGGTGTTTATTAGAAACGTTGTGTATCGAGAGGTTTTAGAACAGTAAGACGATGGAGATTTAGGATGTGGCGATGAAGATGAAGGATGAGGTGATGGAGAAGAATGATGAGGTGGTGACATGTGGACAAAACCACGTTAAAAAAGGGCGCTTACATCGGGAAGTAACGCTCTTCCCCTGAGGAGGCCTGGCTTAGCCCCAAATGCATGACAAGAACCTTTTTAACACCTTAAGTAGCTTGATTTGACTAGAATGCATGAGTATCATGCACGGGTTAACTTGTATATATATATATATATATATATATATATATATATATATTATATTATATATATTATATATATATTTATATATATATATATATATATTTATATGTAACTACATGATGATATTCACATTTCAATATCAATCAATCCAATCTATCGGGAACATTCACTTCCATTTATTTTATGATTCTCTGACACCAGAGGAATAATATATTTCAATAAATTGAAGGTATGAGAGAAGAGACAGAGATTGTCCTGTCTATACTTGAAACAGTGAAGCAAAGTCAATTGCAAAGTCTCCCTCTTTTCCATTAACATTGTTCAATTCTCCAATAGCTCTGAAGCAATAAGTAAGAGTTAAGTGCAGGATATCACCACTCTCCCGATGATAGTTTTCAGCTTTCCAGTCATTCAAAGAACAGCACTTATAAGTCTTCCATAAGAAGATATCCCGAAAGCTGCCACAGTGTGTGTGTACATCCAACAACTCTATAACTTGACGCGTTTCTCCGCCTCCAAGTGCGATATTTTCAGAAGGATGGAGCTCAAATCCTGCTTGGATATTTAAAAGTATATTGGCCAATCAGTAATGAATCCATTTAGAACTCAGATCTTACATACATTTATACATATATTGTATGTAAGATCTCAGTTTTCTATGTTTGTCTAAAGAGACTGCAGCAGCTTTACATACACAACGATTTATATTTATTATATCTTGTGCACATGTATCCTCTATTTATCTACATTGGGAAAAAGGCTCTTCTGTGAAACTCTATTTCTATGTCTTGCTATTCAGAATCAGCACATGGAAAATGTACATTTTGGGCATTTTTGCACTGTGATTTCAGAAGCACACTCCAATGCATGGAATGTGTGCCTTGGCCATTTCCATTACTGTTGCTAAACCGAGCCAGTTGCAAAAAATTACAATCTGGCAAATCATTTCTCAAACCCAGTAACAGCATGACTGTGAGCTGTCATTTGTGCCAAAACACCTTTAAGGTCATCATACAAAATGGTCTCCCTGAAAGGTTACAACGCTCTCTAACACGCCTTGGTGAACTAGGAATTACTCTGTGTACTCTCTCTTTTCCAGCTGTTTGCTCATCCAGCTCCAAAATCATCCTTCTTCTCCTTCTAAAGGACAAATCCACTGACCACTAGCATAAGTTTAACTAGCTCTCTTATCATTTCCTATCATGTCCATCTTGTACACCTACAGCTGACTTGACTTGAACACAGATCTAATAAAGATTTATTTTTAAATAAAACAGAAAATACACATTGCACTCCGCTTGGCCAAGCTCAAAAACAATGACAAGACTACTTGTTATTGTTTACTACCCCCTGTGGGCCTTTACAGATCTGGGCTTTGATTGGTGGCCACCAGTATTTAGGGCAGTGAGGTCTGCAACCTCACTGCCGGTTATAGCTTCCTGTGCCAGTTTGCTGACCTGCTGTGTTCCCAGTTTTGTCCTGTGGATATTGAGATCGGATTGCCTGTGTATGACCCCTTGCTTGGATTTGGACCTTGCCTGTGTTTCCTGTGACCCGACTTTCCTGTTTGCTCCTGACCCTTGACCTCGGCTTGTTCTTTGGATTCCCTGTCTGCTGCCGGCCATCGACCCTTGCCTGGACCTCACTCCGCTTTCCTGGGTTCTCCCCAGCCGGTACGCACTTCATAACCCTCTGTCAGTCTGCAGCCAAATCTGTCCCCACCACTAGGGGCTCCAGTGAACACATGACTGGCAGAGCAGACTCCAGGTTGTGCAGTACGAGCTGGAGGAGTTCCAAACATTATAACCGGCCCCAAAAAACAGACGTGCCGAAGACGAAGTTGGAAAGGATGAAAGCGGAACCACATTGTCTCCTTCGCAAGCCCTAGCGGGTCATGTCGAGACCCTATACCAAATGGTCCAGGGATTGTCGCAGCGTTTATCCGTTCAGGAAGAGGCCTTAAGGACTTCATAAGCCACTTCAGGTTCCACCTGTGAACCTAAAATAAATCTTCCGGATCGGTTCTCCGGAAATAGATCCCTGTTCCGGAACTTCAAGGAGAGCTGCAAACTCTACTTTTGGTTGAGACCCCGGTCTTCTGGTTTGGAACAACAGAGAGTCGGGATTATTATCTCCCTCCTTCAGGGTGACCCCCAATCCTGGACCTTCTCCCTGCCGCAGACAAGTCCTGCCATGCAGTCGGTAGAAGCCTTCTTTGATGCGTTAGGTCTGCTATACGATGATCCGGATCGAGTGGCCTCCGCTGAGGCTCATCTACGGGCCTTAAAACAAGGCAGAAGAATACTGCGCCAAATTCTGCAGGTGGGCGCCTGACAGTGGATGGAATGATCCAGCATTACGTAGCCAGTTTCGCTTAGGACTGTCGGAACACATCAAAGATTCACTAGTGCAGTACTTGTCTCCTGCCTCATTGGAGAGTCTTATGCAGCTCGCCATGAAAATTGACAGGAGAATTAAGGAGAGGAAGACTGAGAAGGAGGCGTCTTCCATTCCGTTTGCATGTATTCCTGTGTCCACGGATACTGAGGAGCCTATGCAGTTGGGAGCGTATCGCCTCTCGCCTGAGGAAAGAGACAGAAGACGGCCACAAAGCCTATGTCTTTATTGTGGTACTGGGGGCCACGTCTCCTGCTCCTGTCCTAACAAACAGAACAAACAGGGAAAAGAGCATGCCTAGGGAATGAGGGGAAGGTTCACCTAGGCCTGCAAATCGTTTCCCCAAAACATGCCGTACTCATTCCTGCACAACTCACTTTTGGTGCCAGTTCTGTGACTCTGTCGGCCTTCATTGACAGCGGAGCTGCAGGCATCTTCCTTGACATCGGGTTTGCCTGGGATTCTGTCAGTAAAGCTCAAAGCTGCCATTACAGTCTATGGATTAGACGGGAGTCCGTTGCCTGGAGGCAAGATCGCCTGGGAGACTCCGCTATTGCAGTTGAACATAGGAGCTCTCCATTCAGAGTCCATGACTTTCTTCCATATTGACTGTCCCTCGGTTCCGTTGATCTTGGGCCATCCTTGGCTTTCCTGTCATGACCCTGTTGTGGATTGGGTCAAAGGAGAAATTATTCAGTGGAGCCCTTGTTGTGCACAATCTTATTTAACTATGCCTTTGTGCATTCTTCAGTCAATTCCTGAGCAGCTCCCTTCACATTACCATGAGTTTTGGGATGTGTTCTCCAAAAAAGCCGCTGACACCTTACCACCTCACCGCAACTTTGACTGTGCTATTGAGCTTATTCCTGGTTCCAAGTTACCCAAGGGACGCTTGTACTCTCTCTCTGCTCCAGAGACTAAGTCTATGCAGTAGTATGTAGAAGAAAATTTAGAGAAAGGGTTCATCAGGCCCTCTAAATCTCCAGTAGGAGCTGGATGCTTCTTCGTATCTAAAAAAGATGGAGGACTGAGACCCTGTATCGATTATCGAGGACTGAACCTCATTACAGTTAAAAATACCTACCCCCTTCATCTCCGTATTATTAAATCAGTTAAGAGGTGCTATGGTCTTCACCAAAATCGATCTTCGTGGAGTGTACAACCTCATCCGTATCAAGGAAGGAGATGAGTGGAAGACGGCATTCAACACACATTCTGGCCACTACGAATATTTAGTCATGCCGTTTTGTCTTAGCAACGCATCGGCAGTGTTTCAAGATTTGATTAACGAGGTTCTGCGTGAGTTCCTGGACCTTTTTGTAGTTGTCTATTTAGACGATATACTCATATATTCCAAATCATTGTCGGTACATCGGGATCATGTTAAACAGGTCCTACGGAAGTTACGGGAACACCACCTCTACACCAAGCTGGAAAAGTGAGAGTTTGAGGTGCAGAAGGTATCTTTCCTAGGTTATATAATCTCTTCTGAGGGATTCTCCATGGATCCATCCATTCAAGCTATCCTGGATTGGGTACAACCAAACAATCTCAAAGCGGTGCAGAGGTTCCTGAGGTTCGCCAATTACTATAGAAGGTTCATTCGTGGCATTGCAGACATCGTGGCTCCTATTGTCGCCCTGATCCGCAAAGGAATGGATCCAACTAATTGGTCACCCCAGGCAGTGGCCTCATTTGAAAGTTTGAAGAAAGCCTTTGTATCTGCTCAAATCCTTAGACACCCGGACCCTACTAAACCATTTGTTCTTGAAGTCGACGCCTCTGATATCGGTTCTGGTGCTATACTGTCTCAGAAAGACTCTCTTACTCACCGTCTGCACCCATGTGTTTACTTCTCCCGTAAGTTCTCTTCAGCTGAAGCCAATTATGATGTCAGCAATAGAGAACTACTGGCCATTAAATGGGCCTTTGAGGAGTGGCGACATTGGCTAGAAGGTGCTACACATCAAATCTCCGTTATCACAGACCACAAGAGCTTACAATATATTCAATCGGCCAAACGCCTAAATCCCAGACAGACCCGTTGGTTGCTGTTTTTTACCCGTTTCAATTTTGTGATCACCTATCGACCAGGTTCCAAAAATGTTCGGGCAGATGCTCTGTCTAGAAGTTTAGCACACCACGTTCCAGTTACTAGCCCGGAGCCTATCATTCCCCCTTCCATAATCCATGCAGGGTTAACCCAGGACCTGAGCTTCACACTTCAAAGATTTCAAAGATTAGCTCCGGATAATACTCCGGAGCAGTGTCTATTTGTTTCAGTCCATTTAAGGAAGGCGGTTCTTGCACATAATAGTAAGACTGCTGGACATCCTGGAATTCAGAAAACGTTAGAAATTCTTTCCCGTACTGTCTGGTGGCCATCGTTGTCTGCTGACGTTAAGAGTTATGTCCTCTCGTGTGAGGGTTGTGCCAGGAACAAAGTCCCCAGGACTTAGCCTGCAGGCCAATTGGTTCCTTTGCCCATTCCTGCAAAACCCTGGACACAATTATCTATGGATTTAATAGTCGATCTACCTCGCTCTGTAGGCCACAACACCATATGGGTGGTAGTAGATTGCTTCAGCAAAATGTCACTTTATACCACTGACCAGGCTTCCTAGTGCTCGAGAATTGGCAGTTTTGTTCATCCAGCACATTTTCCGCCTTTATAGACTTCCTGCTGATATTGTTTCCGATCGGGGTTCTCTATTCGTAGCACAATTCTGGTAATCCTTTTGTACCCTTCTGGGAATCAAGGTTAGCCTCTCTTCTGCATACCACCCTCAGTCTAATGGGCAGACTGAGAGGGTTAACCAGTCTTTGGAACAATTCTTACGTTGTTACACTTCGGAATTCCATGACAACTGGTCCGTTCTTTTACCGTGGGAGGAGTTTGCCTACAATAATTCATGCCATTCATCCACTCAAATCTCCCCATTCTTCTGCAATTTTGGTTTTCATCCCAGGGCCAATTCCCTAAAATCCACTGGCATTCCGGAAATTCGTTCTACGGCCGCTGATCTCAAGGTCACCTGGAAGACAGTGCAATCCTCGTTAAGACGGGCCTCATTTTCTGCAAAAAAAAATTCGGACCGCCACCGTACCACCTGCTCCTTCAAAGTGGGCCAGAAAGTGTGGCTGTCTACATGCAATATTAGGCTCAGACAGCCTTGCAAAAAACTGGGGCCAAAATTCATCGGTCCTTTTCCTATTATCAAGAGGATTAATTCTGTAGCTTTTAGATTGAAAATCCCTGGTTCCTTGAGGATCCCTAACACATTCCACTGCTCTCTTCTTAAGCCTGTGTTATATCCAAATCAATCCCAGTCTTCCAGTTCGCTGGTACGGAACACAAACAAATACATTATTCATAAGATCCTCGATTCTAAGAGAGTGCAGGGGCAGGTGCACTTCCTAGTTCAATGGAGGAATCGTGGTTTAGAAGAGCGGTCCTGGATTTCGCGAAGACGGCTTCATGCTTCCAAACATTTGAAGGAATTCTTCAAAAAATTTCCTAGGAAACCTGGGTGTCGGGGTTCCTTAACCCCTCCTCAAGGGGGGAGTACTGTCACGAGCCGTGGCGGTACTCACAGCCGCCGCGGCTCGCTTCTGGCTCCCCCTGGCGTCCCGGTTGTCAAGGTGATGACCGGGACGTCATCTCCGCTTCCCGCCCGGCTGGACACTTCTTCTGTAGCGCTGCGTCCCGGCAGTGCTGGAAGCCGGGCGCAATAGGCAGCCTGTGGGCTGATTGATGAAGGGGGCTTGGCCCAGTGATTACTACCCCCTGTGGGCCTTTACAGATCTGGGCTTTGATTGGTGGCCACCAGTATTTAGGGCAGTGAGGTCACTGCCGGTTATAGCTTCTTGTGCCAGTTTGCTGACCTGCTGTGTTCCCAGTTTTGTCCTGTGGACATTGAGATCGGATTGCCTGTGTATGACCCCTTGCCTGGATTTGGACCTTGCCTGTGTTTCCTGTGACCCCGACCTTTGGCGTGATTATCGACTTTCCTGTTTGCTACTGACCGTTGACCTCGGCTTGTTCTTTGGATTCCCTGTCTGCTGCCGGCCCTCGACCCTCGCCTGGACCTCACTCCTCTTTCCTGGGTTCTCCCCAGCCGGTACGCACTTCACGACCCTCTGTCAGTCTGCGGCCAAATCTGTCCCCACCACTAGGGGCTCCAGTGAACACCTGACTGGCAGAGCAGACTCCGGGTTGTGCAGTACCGTCTGGATGGGTTCCTAACATTAAGTGGATATTTTCAGTTATCTTTTTGGTGTGGGGTTGATATTAATAATTGCACGGTTTGGAGGATGATTTGTGTTTGATACCAACCAGGATTTTGAAATCGACCCTTGAACCATGAACAAAAAGAGGTGCTTGCTGAATTGCCCTTCAGTAGATCTTCCCTTAGGCTTGTCGTCCCACAACGACTGGGGAGTTCTAGGATGCCCTAGCCTGCTTCATGGTCTCTATGATCGTAGAACTGTAATGCTGGTAATAGTCTACAATAATGAAAGCCACAGCCTCGTGTGTACTGTGTAGTCTGCTCCAGAGATTATAGACTTATACTTTGTATCAGAATTATTTTTTTAATATAAAATTTAATTTCACATATATTCTTTGGTGACCTTCTTATGGAGGCATAGCAGCACATACTAACATCTTTATCACAATCTCTGCCCAGGGGTCACACATTTCTCCATGTGACATATGTCGTCCCTCTTATAGATCTGTACCCCAGAAAGGCAGCATTTTGTGGAAGATAAGGACAACACTGACATTTCCCTCCCGTATCTATATATTTATAAGACTGAGTGACATTCATAACACTAGGAATCAGAACTGAGAATAATTAGACATCTCAGGGATAGAAGATATAGGAGTAATTGTATCAATCTTTGGGTTCTTCAACACCCGCGTGTTCAGCCTCTTCCGCGATTAAATTTCAAGCGGCGCTGCATTGTAAAGGGTTGACTTCCCTTTACAATGCAGCGCCGCTTGAAATTTAATCGCGGAAAAGGCTGAACACGCGGGTGTTGAAGAACCCGCAGATTGATACATTTACCCCATAGTGGCTGTTGTCCAGTGGGATGTGCGCTAGTTTATGTAAAGTATCTTGCATGCAGTCGCTCTGCGTATGCCCAGTAAGTGGGTGCACACATATGCTCCTAGGCAAACTAGCACGATTCTGCCCTTTACACCAGCTCACACCTGTGAAGACAGGGCGGGAGAGGAAAGGGGCGATCTAACCTTAGTGAAGTTCAGCAAAGGAGTTCTTGTACAAGTGAGGCTCATTCTACAGGGAAGCTACAAATACTCTCTAATGATGACTTGCTGTAAATCAGGTGTATATCTGTAAAAGTGACAGCTTTGCACATGAGCAGAAATATGTTACTTTTCTGAGCTCCTTCTTTAGAGTCATTTACTCAAATTTTACAACAACTCTGCCTCAACCCCATAGTGTCTCCAGGGGTCAATATTTACCGCTCAGTGCAGATTGGAATAAGGAGCTGTATAGAGATGATAGATCGTTTGATTTAAGGAGCTCAATACGATATTTGAATAGATAATTTGTAAGCTGTGATGTATTGGTTATATTCCATATTTTAATAGTGCTAAAAAGGTTGGATTTTATATTACAGTTGATGTGTTTTAAAAGTACAATTTTCTGCTCATAAGTGTTTTAGGTTTAACAAGAAATTGTTTCTCAATATCTGTGTGTGATCTTTTGCTAAGCCGATAGACTGCATTATTATTCTGGAAGCTGTATATAAATATTGATATATTGGCTGCATTTAGCAAAACCAGCGTTTATATTTAAATGTTTCTCAAGTATATTTTACAAATTGGTGCAATGGAGAGACAGTTTCTCTCTCTTAATTAACCAGCGGTGTTGGAGATTAAGATGCCCATTGGAATAAGCATAATATATTGGACACTAGAATACTCCCTGCATTGTTTTATAGTTACTAGAATGCGTCCTGTATTGTATATCGGTCACTAAAATGCTCTCTGTGTTATATATTGGTCGCTAGAATTCTGCCTGTATTGTAGATCGTTCACTAAAATGCTCTCTGTGTTATATATCGGTCACTAAAATGCTCTCTGTGTTGTATATTGGTCACTAAATAGGTCTCTGTGTTGTATATTGGTCACTAAAATGGTCTCTGTGTTGTATATCAGACACTAAAATGGTCTCTGTGTTGTATATTGATCACTAGAATACTGCCTGTATTGTAAATCGGTAACTAAAAGGCTCTCTGTGTTGTATATTGGTTACTAGAATGCTATGTGTATTGTTTAGAGGTCAATATACTGCTTCCTGTATCAGTGATTGAAGTGGAACATTAGAAGTGGCGATATGGAAAATGGAAGTGATTGGAATGTAATAGTGTTACAAGGAAGGCAGTAGGGGAAGTGACGGTATGGTGTATTACTGTATACAAGCCTTCTTTGATCACTGCCCTGTATTGTATAAAGGTCACTAGAATAGTCTCTGCTTCGTTAAAATGAAGCTGGTAAGTGTTGTATTTGATTATAGCTCTTTGATATAATATTTTTTCATATATTACATTGCCTATAAAAGCCACACCCACATTAGACAAATCACACCCGTCACGCCCATTTTCCCGTTGCAGCCCACTGGTAGAAACGCTGGGACCACTTGCTTGTGTTTGTTCCTCAGGCTAATAGTTGCCAGCCCCTGACTTTCATACCATGCATGGTAAATTCCTCCACTGGTACATGGTCTAGTTCAGAGGGATGAAACATGTAACATGTTGTCACATTTTCTGATGCATGAACTAATTTAACCATAGAATGTGCATAATGCTTTGCTCCATTAGCACATCTATGTCTGTAAGAGAACATAGAGAGAATGAAGAAAATAAACATACAATAGACAACCACTGACAAACACTATCCGACACAATGCATAACTCTTCTACAGACAAGACTTATGTCCTTTTGTTGGTTGGTACTCAGCACTGGGGAACAGTTTTTGAAATTATAATTGATGCCCAATCAAAATATTTCAACTTGACAGTGAACAAGTGATATAAGAAAAACAGTTTAACTGCTAGTGCATGTGCTGGTAAGTTTAAGGCAAATGATGATGTCACCGGTTTCCAGTGGTGCTGGCATTGTGACATCATGGCACATTGTGTCATATCTACATTATATGAGATACTGTACTGAACCTTGTAAATCATTTCTTGCTGTGAGTTACTGTAAGTAGGTTGTTTTATCTGGCTCTGGCTCTACCCTATAATATTTCCTATCAGCTGATAATCTCCATCTTCCATTGGTCTAATTCCTGCCTGGTCTGAGAGTTCTATTGTCTGTGATCACATCCCAGAATCATTGTCTGGGTATTACTCTCACCCCTGTAATATCACCAGAAATGACTGATGGTGAAATAAAATAACTGTTTAATTTTCCAATGTATATTGATCTCATGTAAGAATTTAAGTAATAATTTGAACTTTTTCCTTTGAATCTATAGATATTGATTTTCAGCGAAAAAAAACAAAAAACAAAATAAATCTAGAGGTAAGAATATCAGGTTTAGCAGATTGTGAATATTGTTATTTTATTTTACATTTACACTTTTGTGCAATGCTGACTTATATGTCACAGTTATAATATAATGGAATTTGACAGTGGCAATATTCTCTTGTACAAGATAACTGTATAAATAATTGCCTCTAAAACCAGAATTTCAAACTATGAATGGACTTTTGGGCATATTTTGGGTATATGGTATTGGGTTGTCAGTCCTGCAGAATGCTGACACTATGTAATGATGCCGGTTCTGTGACGGTAGAAATGGGGATGGTAGTGTAGATATTGGCAAGTTGCTACCCATCCTATAACTGTGTAAGTGGGTGGGAGAAGGATTAGGTGGGTACAAAACAGAACATGACAATGGCTGCTTTTTCTGTGACTAAGCACTAGGACCTGTGGAATGGTTACATAGACCATTGCATATATAGACAAAGTTTCATTATTTTATCACATTTTATTCCTTGCTATTCTACCACTGAAACACAAATAACAACTGATAATGTAAAATGATTGGTAGGCTACACTTATTTCTATTACACATGATATAAGGTGAAGGATGGAGCCATGGAGTCATATGGAGATAGAAAGGAGGAGGGAATAAAAGTGGTTTTATATGACTCTCTGGACAGCCCCATTGTAAGTTGTTTAATAAAACTCAATGTTGCTCTTTGATAACTTGTTGGTTCAGATAAACTATGAATTTTTATAGCTTTCATTCTAAAAACAACAACACACCCTAACAGTTGCTTTATGTTTTCCCCTTTTCTCCAGATGAGTGACGATGAGCACAGGTAGATATATTATTATTATTTATTAGTAACATGTTATTGTACATCCATCTTTACTCTACATGAATTCCCATTGTAATTCTGTGGGAGATTACCAGTGAGGCCCAATGCAATGCTGTTCTTACCTGCCCTAAGTACAGTCTCATGGCTGATCCCTGGCTACACATGATTGTGATTGTCAGTATATTACTGCCGGTCTGCACAGGAGACATCCTACAGTGTAGTAGTTGTGATCCTGGTTCTGGTTTCTATAACGTGTAATGGGCAGGCAGGGCTGCCATCAGAAACTGTGGGGCCTAGTACTAATTAATCTGGCAGGGCCCCTCCTCCCGATACATGTGCCCCCCTCCCACTCCGCTATACATGCGCCCCCTATCCCTCATCACAGTACATTCCCCCCACCCCCTAATCACAGTAAATGTCCCCCCCCAAAGTTAATGTACCCCCCTCCCTCCAATCACAGTTAAGGTCCCCATCTCCCCCCCAATCACAGTTAAGGTCTCCCTCTCCCCCCCCCAATCACAGTTAATGTCCTCCTCTCCACAGTTAATGTCCCCTTCTCCCCCCCAATCACAGTTAATGTCCTCCTCTCCACCCCACAGTTAATGTCCCCCTCTCCACCCCACAGTTAATGTCCCCCTCTCCCTCCACAGTTAAGGTCCCCCTCTCCACCCCACAGTTAAGGTCCCCCTCTTCTCTCCACAGTTAAGGTCCCCCCTCTCCCCTCCACAGTTAAGGTCCCCCTCTCTCCTCCCCCAAAAATGAATATCTAATTAACTTACCTTCTCCGTGATGCTGATACACTGGGAGAGCGGCGCGCAGTGATGACGTCACCGAGCCGCACTCCCAGCCTATCAGAGCCTGGGAGGTGGAGCTGCAGCATTACGGAGAAGAAGGTAAGAAGAAGAAGGGGCAGCACGGTCTGTCAGACTGAGGGGCCCGGATAGTCCAAGGCCCCTCAGAGAAATAGAGACAATCCTGGGCAAGCAAATAGCTTCTACAAGTAGCAATAGATAATGAAACAAAATGCTATTTAGCAGTATGACAAGGTATAATATATTTTCACAATCTTCTTTCTCCATCAGATCTCGATCTCCGTTCCCGAATCTAGTGAATCTTATGTATGTATATCATTATAAAGTGTAATATTTTTAAGCACAGTAACAGTTAGAAGTCCCCACATTTTGTCGATATAAGATCCTACTCTCCTGCAGTTCACCACAAGTTCACTATTCACATGAACAATAACCAAGTGAATACACAGAACATTTAGATACGTAACAGAGTATTGTGAGTGTCACTTTGCACAAGTGAATGCGTAGCATACATACAGCACGTGTATAATACATACTTAGCATTGTTTTTGTTACTATGTTGTTTGATTATTGTTATATTACATACATGCTTATAATTATTTTTACTGTTTTATATTTAGAGCACTCTTGAATTGGACACCTGACGAGAACTATACGTATGTATCTTATACATGAGTAAATATAATACTTCTTGACATGACACTATAGTAGGCTGTTGCTTTTGGAGACTCCAGAAGTGAGGTTTATGTAATATGGGGAACAAGGGGGTAAAGACAGTCAATTGCCACAATAGTAAATACCTTTCTATGTCAGTCTAACATTCTAAGTGTATAATTCTTAGGGAGACTGTTTTGACTGTTTTACTGTGTTTTATAGTATTGGGAAATATTCTTGAAAGTGGTTACACAGCTGCTCAATTTTGGAATTATAACATTGTATTACTACTCTATATTGATATAACTATTTTTTAGTACTGTGATGTTACACGCCGGTCCCATAGCTAGGTGCCGGCTCTGTGACTTTCCCTTTAAGAACGATGACTGTGCTTGCTTCTGCTTCAGAGACATAACTTTCACACAGGTGTTCCTTGCTACTTTGATCTGGACCTCCTCCCAAATCTCATTGGTCCTGGAGCACTATTTTAACCTCCCATGATTATGGACTCATTGCCTGTTCTTCGTGTTACTCACACTGCATTGGGATCTGGCTGTTTACCTTGACCTTCCGTTTGTCCGTTACCTGCTCGCTGGAGTATACTTGCTGCCGAAGTTACCTGTCTTATTTGATTCCTGGTCGGCTCAGCTGAAACTCCTCTCCGCTGTTCATCTGCATGCTGAAACTACTCTCTACTGTTCATCTGCACGCTGACTACTATCGTGAGTTGTTTGCTACACCTGTGCCTAATCTGTTGGCTCAAGTTTACCTCTATCCGGCTGGCTATATTGCTACATCTCGCTGATAGAGCTACTATCAAGTTACCTGTCACCTGTAGTTCCAAGTCTGGCACGGTTTATCCTCACTCTGCTGTTAACCCGTTTGCTGGACTGTTATTGTGAACAGCTTGCTGTGTCTGTGGCTATTACTTCAGCTCAAGTTGCGTGCCTCTGTTCAGCTGCCTCATACTACAGTGAACTTACCTTTGCATCTACGACTGGAATACCTGTTACCTGTAGTTCCATGCACGGTTCAGATACTCCTCACTTCGCTGCTACTTCTAGGCAACATTCTGCTGCATGTGTCTGTGTTCATCCAAGTCCTTGGATGTTGTTTAACGCTTACTGCTCTACTAGATAAGAATCACCGCGATACCAGTAACTACCTGCTATGATGAATCCTCTCTATTCACGGATCAGCCAAGTTCTATATACTACTCTGTTTGGACTTTAGCTGTACCAGTGATTCAAATTCATCTGCTGTGTGTTTCTCTTTTGGATCCAAGTGTTCTTATTCATCACCTCTGCGTTGAACTGTTGTATTATTCATCTCCTGCTGTTGCCAAGGGTTACCAACTATGAACTACCATATGTGATTTGTCTCTGCAATCTGACCAACTGCCGTGTGTTCATCTCTGCCGATATATATATATATATATATATATATATATATATATATATATATATATTTCTCTCATTCCTGTTGTACCATCAGTCAATACATTACTTTGCAGCACTATTATCATCTCCTGTGTTATTATTATCAGTGATGCTTATGAGTCGTGAACTTTTAAACCTGTGAATATCATTGTGTTCTAACTCCACCATCCTCTACTATACTAGTCTGGGCAAAGTTCCCTATAGTAGAGGCAAGGGATCTACTAAAATCTTTCAGAGCCGTGACAGTAAGAACAGGCCCTAATGTCTGATCTTCCGGTGCAGCCTTCTGCGAAGGATATGCTACAGCATCTAGTTGCTCGAGTAGAACAGCAGGATAGCACACAGCGCCAGTTGTTACAATGTCTTCAGACACTCGCTGGTCGTCTGGACTCGCTTCAAACAAATCAACCAGCGGTGCCAGTCTCTCCTCCTGAGCAACTTTCGGGACATCAGGCCTCCCTTGTGACTTCCTCTACGCTCAGGCTACCAACTCCGGCCAAGTTTGATGGGGACCCAAAATTGTGTTGTGGCTTTCTCAATCAGTGTTCAATTCAGTTTAAGCTTCAACCGCAAAATTTTCCCACTGATAGATCCAAAGTAGCATATGTGGTCCCCTTACTAAATGGTTAAAGCCTTAGCCTGGACTTCCCCACTGTGGGAGAGGGATGATCCGCTTCTCTCTAATTATGCATCCTTTCTGTTGATGTTCCGTCGGATTTTCCATGAACCTGGTCGACTCTCCTCCGCCTCCATGGCTATACTCCGTTTACGCCAAGGGAATCACTCAGTGGCACAATATGTCATTGAATTCCGCACATTATCCTCTGAATTGGCTTGAACGATGACGCATTGGTGGCTGCTTTCTGGCAGGGGTTATCTGAATGCATAAAAGACGCATTAGCCTCCCATGAACTTCCTACTACCTTGGATGCCATTATATCATTATGTAATAAAGTTGACTTACGCTTCAGAGAGGGAACAGTGGAAAAGGAGGTAGCTCGTTTCCTAATCCATAAGCCTGTGCCACATCCTCTCTCACATTCCTCTATAATTGATGACTCCATGCAAATTGGGAGAGCTCGGCTGACCCCTGAGGAACGTGACCGCAGACGCCGAGGCAAGTTATACATCTATTGTGGTGACTCTGGTCACTTCCTAAATTCTTGTTACAAGAGGCCGGGAAACGCCAAACCCTGATCTGTTCTGGGGAGGTCAGATTGGGGCTTGAGAAAACCTCCTTTTCTGCTGCTTGTACCATTCCTGTTTCTCTGCTGTGTGACTCTAAGAGACACTCTACCCAAGCTTTAATCGATTCTGGTGCTGCTGGGAACTTTATTTCACAAGGTTTAGTTACCCAATGGTCTATTTCATCTGTTCCTTTAGAAAGTCCTGTCGTCATCACAGCCATTGACGGATCTCAGCTTACAAAGGTGTAATTTGTACCCGGACCAAGCCTCTTCTTCTCAATATAGGAGCATTACATTCTGAAAGTATCTCTTTCCTAATATTCCCTTTTACCACATCTCCAGTCATCCAGGGGCCTCCCATGGCTTCAACTCCACTCACCACAACTAGACTGGAGTATGTCTGAGATTCTATCCTGGGGTTCTCAGTGCCATTCAAGATGTTTACCCAAAGTGAGACCACTCCGTTCTTCTAAGGTCATTACACCGTCAGATTCTTCTATGCTACCTTCTCAATATCAATCATTTGCTGATGTCTTTGATAAAGTTCGTGCAGAGACCCTTCCACCTCATTGTCTATGGGATTGCCCCATAGGATTAATACCTGACAAAATTCCACCTAGAGGTCGAGTTTATCCTCTCTCTCAACCAGAGACTGAAGCCATGTCCGTTTATGTCAAGGAGAACCTCCAAAGAGGCTTTATTAGACCTTCTGTCTCCCCGGCTGGGGCTGGCTTCTTTTTTGTAAAGAAAAAAGACTGCTCTCTTCGCCCCTGCATTCACTATCGTGGGCTAAATAAAAGAGCGGATGCCCTGTCTCGAGCCTTTGATACTTCAGCAGATTCAGATCCGTCTACTAATCATCCCATCTTGGATCCTAAGTGCTTGCTGGCTTCTACTGTGTCTCAATCTCCTCCTCCTGGTAAATCTTTCGTTCCTAAACCACTCCTGAAAAAATTATTAACTTGGTACCATGCTTCTAAAATTTCTGGCCATGCAGGATTTCTGTAAACCTACGAGTTAATATCCCGCTCCTATTGGTGGCCCTCCATTCGTGTTGATGTTAAGGACTTTGTTGCTTCCTGTGATGTCTGTGCCCAGCACAAATCTTCTCGTCTGGCTCCTATGGGACCTCTGTTACCGCTTTCTATACCCTCCAAACCATGGACTCACATCAGCATGGATTTCATAACCGATCTCCCTACCAGCAGGGGTCACAATACAGTCTGGGTCGTGGTGGACCGCTTTTCAAAGATGGCTTATTTGGTACTACTTGTGGGCCTGACTTCTTCCTCAATCCTGGCGCAACACTTTATTCAAGAAATTTTTCGATTGCATGGGTGCCCTCAAGAGATTGTTTCTGACAGAGGAGTACAATTTACTTCTAAATTCTGGCGAGCGTTATGTAAAGCTCTAGGAGTCCAGCTTAACTTTTCATCCGGATATCATCCACAATCTAATGGGCAAACAGAGAGAGTAAATCAAGATCTTGAGACCTTTATTCGTATGTTCTCTTCTGCTTCACAGGATAACTGGATGGATCTCCTGCCATGGGCAGAGTTTGCTCATAATAATTTGTTTCATGAGTCTACTTCTTCTACTCCATTTTTTATATTGTATATGGGTTACATTCTAGTTTGCCCAAGTTTTCAGCCCTCCCTTCCACCCATGTTCCTGCTGCTACAGAACTCATACGGAACTTTTCTTCTACCTGGGGCCAAGTTATTTCCCAGCTCAAGAAAACTTCTGCTCGCTATAAGACAGCGGCAGACAAAAAACGCAGGGCCATACCTGCTCTTAAAGTGGGTGATAGAGTCTGGTTATCTACCCGGAACATTTGTCTTAAAGTTCCTTCAATGAAATTCGCTCCTCGATTCATTGGTCCGTATAAAATTTTGGAAAATGAATATCTAATTAACTTACCTTCTCTGCGATGCTTCTCCCGGTCACTGATACACTAGGAGCGCGGCGTTCAGTGATGACGTCACCAAGCTGCGCTCCCAGCCTATCAGAGCCTGGGAGGTGGAGCTGCAGCATTGTGGAGAAGAAGGTAAGAAGAAGAAGGGGCAGCACAGTCTGTCAGACTGAGGGGCCCGGATAGTCGAGGGCCCCTCAGAGAAATAGAGACAATCCCGGGCAAGCAAATAACCTCTACAAGTAGCAATAGATAATGAATCAAAATGCTATTCAGCAGTATGACAAGGTATAATATATTTTCACAATCTTCTTTCTCCAACAGATCTCCATCTCCGTCCCCGAATCTCGAGGATCTTGCGTATGTATATCATTATAAAGTGTAAACTATTATAGCACAGTAACAGTTAGAAGTCCCCACTTTTTGTCGATATAAGATCCTACTCTCCTGCAGTTCACCACAAGTTCACTATTCACATGAACAATAAGCAAGTGAATACACAGAACATTTAGATATGTAATAGAGTATTGTGAGTGTCACTTTGCACAAGTCAATGCATAGCATACATACAACACGTGTATAATACATACTTAGCTTTGTTTTTGTTACTATGTTGTTTGATTATTGTTATATTACATACATGCTAATAATTATTTTTACTGTTTTATATTTAGAGAAATCTTGAATCGGACACCATACGTGCCCTATAAGTATGTATCTTATACATGAGTTAATATAATACTTCTTGACATGACACTATAGTAGGCTGTTGCTTTTGGAGACTCCAGCAGTGAGGTTTATGTAATATGGGGAACAAGGGGGTAAAGATAGTCAATTGTCACAATAGTAAATACCTTTCTATGTCAGTCTAACATTTTAAGTGTATAATTCTTAGGGAGACTGTTTTACTGTGTTTTATAGTATTGGGAAATATTCTTGAAAGTGGTTACACAGCTGCTCAATTTTTGGAATTATAACATTGTATTACTACTCTATATTGATATAACTATTTTTCAGTACTGTGATGTCACCCACCGGTCCCATAGCTAGATACCGGCTCTGTGACTTTCCCTTTCAGAACCAAGATTGTGCTTGCTTCTGCTTCAGAGACATTACTTTCACACAGGTGTTCCTTGCTACTTTGATCTGGACCTCCTTCCGAATCTCATTGGTCCTGGAGCACTATTTCAACCTCCCATGATTATGGACTCATTGCCTGTTCTTCGTGTTACTCACGCTGCATTGGGATCTGGCTGTATATCTTGACCTTCCGTTTGTCCGTTACCTGCTCGCTGGGGTATACTTGCTGCCGAAGTTACCTGTCATCTTTGATTCCTGGTCGGCTCAGATGAAACTCCTCTCCGCTGTTCATCTGCAAGCTGAAACTACTCTCTACTGTTCATCTGCACGCTGACTACTATCGTGAGTTGTTTGCTACACCTGTGCCTAATCTGTTGGCTCAAGTTTACCTCTATCCGGCTGGCTATATTGCTACATCTCGCTGATAGAGCTACTATCAAGTTACCTGTCATCTGTAGTTCCACGTCTGGCACAGTTTATCCTCACTCTGCTGTTAACTCGTTTGCTGGACTGTTATTGTGAACAGCTTGCTGTGTCTGTGGCTATTACTTCAGCTCAAGTTGCGTGCCTCTGTTCAGCTGCCTCATAGTACAGTGAACTTACTTTTGCTTCTACGACTGGAATACCTGTTACCTGTAGTTCCACGCATGGTTCAGATACTCCTCACTTTGCTACTACTTCTAGGCAACATTCTGCTGCATGTGTCCGTGTTCATCCAAGTCCTTGGATGTTTAACGCTTACTACTCTGCTAGATAAGAATCACTGCGATACCAGTAACCACCTGCTATGTTGAATCATCTCTATTCACGGATCAGCCAAGTTCTATATACTACTTGGTTTGGACTTTAGCTGTACCAGTGTTTCACATTCATCTGCTGTGTGTTTCTCTATTGGATCCAAGTGTTCTTATTCATCACCTCTACGTTGAACTGTTGTATTATTCATCTCATGCTGTTGCCAAGGGTTACCAACTATGAACTTCCATATGTGATTTGTCTCCTCAATCTGACCAACTGCCGTGTGTTCATCTCTGCCGATATATATATATATATATATATATATATATGTATACATACAAGTTAACCCGTGCATGATACTCATGCATTCTAGTCAAATCAAGATACTTAAGGTCTTAAAAAGGTTCTTGTCATGCATTTGGGCCTAGCCCAGGCCTCCTCAGGGGAAGATCGTTACTTCCCGACGCAAGCGCCCTTTTTAATGTGTGTTCATGAGGTAAAATTACCTCACGAAAATGAGTTTGACCCCCTCAACTCGTAAATTTAGCCTTTAATACCCCTCCCACGGGGGGAAGGGGGGATGATGAAAGTTAACTGACTTGACTATTCTAATTTTTTGGTCAAATAATATCAGTATACCAAATTTCAGGTCAATTGGATGAGCCCTTTCTGAGAAAATAGTTTTTTCCACACACACACACACACACTATCGCACGCCTCTACACATGTGTGTTCATGAGGTAAAACTACCTCACGAAAATGAGTTTGAGCCCTACCAAATTTCAGCCCTTTTTGAATTTTTTTTTCCCACACACACTAAGAATTTAGTAGGTCAGTGTGTAACTCTGCCCAGCAGGTGGCGCTGCAACTTGTTGGTTTTTTTTCCACACACACACACAGATGCCACTAAGCATTTATATAATATATATATATATATATATATATATATATATATATATATATATTTTCTCTCATTCCTGTTGTACCATCAGTCAATACACTACTTTGCAGCACTATTATCATCTCCTGTGTTATTATTATCAGTGATGCTTATGAGTAGTGAACTTTTAAACTTGTGAATATCATTGTGTTCTAACTCCACCATCCTCTACTATACTAGTCTGGGCAAAGTTCCCTATAGTAGAGGCAAGGGATCTACTAAAATCTTTCAGAGCTGGGACAGTAAGAACAGGCCCTAATGTCTGATCCCCTGGTGCAGCCTTTTGCGAAGGATTTGCTACAGCATCTAGTTGCTCGAGTAGAACGGCAGGATAACACACAGCGCCAGTTGTTACAATGTCTTCAGACACTCGCTGGTCGTCTGGACTCGCTTCAAACAAATCAACCAGCGGTGCCAGTCTCTCCTCCTGAGCAACTTTCGGGACATCAGGCCTCCCTTGTGAATTCCTCTACGCTTAGGTTACCTACTCTGGCCAAGTTTGATAGGGACCCAAAATTGTGTCGTGGCTTTCTCAATCAGTGTTCAATTCAGTTTGAGCTTCAACCGCAAAATTTTCCCACTGATAGATCCAAAGTGGCATATGTGGTCTCCTTACTAAATGGCCAAGCCTTAGCCTGGGCTTCCCCACTGTGGGAGAGGGATGATCAGCTTTTTCTCTAATTATGCATCCTTTCTGTTGATGTTCCGTCGTATTTTCCATGAACCTGGTCGACTCTCCTCCGCCTCCATGGCTATACTCCGTTTACGCCAAGGGAATCACTCAGTGGCCCATGTCATTACACCGTCAGACTCTTCTATGTTACCTTCTCAATATCAATCATTTGCTGATGTCTTTGATAAAGTTCGTGCAGAGACCCTTACACCTCATCGTCCATGGGATTGCCCCATAGAATTAATACCTGACAAAATTCCACCTTGAGGTTGAGTTTATCCTCTCTCTCAACCAGAGACTGAAGCCATTTCAGTTTATGTCAAGGAGAACCTCCAAAGAGGCTTTATTAGACCTTCTGTCTCCCCGGCTGCGTCTGGCTTCTTTTTTGTAAAGAAAAAAGACGGCTCTCTTCGCCCCTGCATAGGCTATCGTGGGCTTAATGTGGTGATCATCAAAAATCGCTAACCTATCCCTCTGATTACCAAATTATTTGACCAAATTAAAGGAGCTAAGATCTTCACGAAACTGGACCTCAGAGGTGCCTATAACTTAATTCGTATTCGGTCCGGAGATGAGTGGAAAACCACTTTCAATACCCGCGATGGCCATGACGAATACTTGGTGATGTCATTTGGACTTTGTAATGCCCCAGCCGTTTTTCAAAGTTTTATTAAGAGATATTCCGGGATCTCCTCTACTCTTACGTTGTTGTGTATCTAGACGATATTCTCATTTTCTCTAAGACCCTGGATACTTATAGGAAGCATGTGGCCGAAGTACTAACTAGACACTGCAGGAATCATCTTTACTGCAAATTGGAGAAATGTTCTTTTGAAGCAGCTACTATGCCTTTCCTAGGTTTCATCATTTCCAGATCGGGTCTGCAGATGGATCCAGAAAAGGTTCAGTCCATTCTGGATTGGCCACTTCCAGCTACACTCAAAGCCATTCAACGCTTCTTAGGCTTTGCAAATTACTACCGACAGTTTATCTTAAATTACTCCAGTATTGTGGCTCCCATTACAGCCCACACCAAAAAAGGGGCTAACCCAAACAAGTGGCCAGTGGAGGCCTTAGAGGCTTTCTCTCATCTCAAGAAGGCCTTTTCCTCGGCACCCAGTCTCCAACAACCAAATCTTTTGCAACCCTTCTTTTGGAAGTAGATGCATCAGCAGTTGGTGTTGGAGCAGTCCTCTTCCAACGGTCATCTACCAACCGCTTGTTACCATGTGCTTTTTTCTCTCGAAAATTTTTACCAGCAGAACAAAATTACACCATTGGAGATAAAGAGTTATTAGCGATGAAGTTGGCATTATCTGAGTGGTGATATCTCTTGGAAGGGGCTCAACATGTAGTAATAATTTTTTCTGACCATAAAAATCTGCTGTATCTACAAACGGCACAATGTCTCAACCCTCGGCAAGCTCGATGGTCCCTCTTTTTCTCTCGTTTTAATCTCCATGTCACCTTTAAACCTGGACATTTCAATAAAAGAGCGGATGCCCTGTCTCGAGCCTTTGATACTTCAGCAGATTCAGATCCGTCTACTAATCGTCCCATCTTGGATCCTAAGTGCTTGCTGACTTCTACTGTGCCTCAATCTCCTCCTCCTGGTAAATCTTTCATTCCTAAAACACTCCTGAAAAAATTATTACGTTGGTACCATGCTTCTAAAATTTCTGGCCAGGCAGGATTTCTGAAGACCTACGAGTTAATATCCCGCTCCTATTGGTGGCCATCCATTCGTGTTGATGTTAAGGACTTTGTTGCTTCCTGTGATGTCTGTGCCCAGCACAAATCTTCTCGTCTGGCTCCTATGGGACCTCTGTTACCGCTTTCTATACCCTCCAAACCATGGACTCACATCAACATGGATTTCATAACCGATCCCCCTACCAGTAGGGGTCACAATACAGTCTGGGTCGTGGTGGACTGCTTTTCAAAGATGGCTCATTTTGTACCACTTGTGGGCCTGCCTTCTTCCTCAATCCTGGCTCAACACTTTATTCAAGAAATTTTTCGATTGCATGGGTGCCCTCAAGAGATTGTTTCTGACAGAGGAGTTTAATTTACTTCTAAATTCTGGCGAGCGTTATGTAAAGCTCTAGGAGTCCAGCTTAACTTTTCATCCGGATATCATCCACAATCTAATGGGCAGACAGAGAGAGTAAATCAAGATCTTGAGACCTTTATTTGTATGTTCTCTTCTGCTTCACAGGATAACTGGATGGATCTCCTGCCATGGGCAGAGTTTGCTCATAATAATTTGTTTCATGAGTCTACTTCTTCTACTCCATTTTTTATTATATATGGGTTACATCCTAGTTTGCCCAAGTTTTCAGAAATGTTCCTGCTGCTACAGAACTCATAAGGAACTTTTCTTCTACCTGGGGCCAAGTTATATATCCCAGCTCAAGAAAACTTCTGCTCGCTATAAGACAGCGGCAGACAAAAAACGCAGGGCCGTACCTGCTCTTAAAGTGGGTGATAGAGTCTGGGTATCTACCCGGAACATTCGTCTTAAAGTTACTTCAATGAAGTTCGCTCTTCGATTCATTGGTCCGTATAAAATTTTGAAAGTTAGTAACCCAGTGTCCTTCAAATTAAAGCTGCCAGCTCTCTTCATATTTCAAATTCCTTCCACATTTCTCTGTTGAAACCAGTAATTATTAATCATTTCTCATCTACAACATCTTCTTGAACAGTACCAGAATTCTCTCAACAGGAGGACTTTGAGATCACTCAAATTTTGGATTGGAAAGTGGTTCGAGGAGTGATTAAATATTCGGTTCGGTCCTGAAGAGCGTTCCTGGGTAAATGCCTCTGACATTAATGCTCCTGCACTATTACGGAAGTTTCATATCAAGTTCCCACGGAAAGTCATCGCTAAGTGTCCGGTGGCCACTTTTAAAAGGGAGGGTACTGTCACACACCGGTCCCATAGCTAGGTGCCGGCTCTGAGACTTTCCCTTTAAGATCCATGACTGTGCTTGCTTCTGCTTCAGAGACATTACTTTCACACAGGTGTTCCTTGCTACTTTGATCTGGACCTCCTCCCGAATCTCGATGGTCCTGGAGCACGATTTTAACCTCCCATGATTATGGACTCATTGCCTGTTCTTCATGTTACTCACGCTGCATTGGGATCTGGCTGTATACCTTGACCTTCTGTTTGTCTGTTACCTGCTCGCTGGGGTATACTTGCTGCCGAAGTTACCTGTCTTCTTTGATTCCTGGTCGGCTCAGCTGAAACTCCTCTCCGCTGTTCATCTGCAAGCTGAAACTACTCTCCACTGTTCATCTGCACGCTGACTACTATCGTGAGTTGTTTGCTACACCTGTGCCTAATCTGTTGGCTCAAGTTTACCTCTATCCGGCTGGCTATATTGCTACATCTCGCTGATAGAGCTACTATCAAGTTGCCTGTCACCTGTAGTTCCAAGTCTGGCACGGTTTATCCTCACTCTGCTGTTAACCCGTTTGCTGGACTGTTATTGTGAACTGCTTGCTGTGTCTGTGGCTATTACTTTAGCTCAAGTTGCGTGCCTCTGTTCAGCTGCCTCATAGTACAGTGTACTTACCTTTGCACCTAAGACTGGAATACCTGTTACCTGTAGTTCCACGCACGGTTCAGATACTCCTCACTTCGCTGCTACTTCTAGGCAACATTCTGCTGCATGTATCTGTGTTCATCCAAGTCCTTGGATGTTGTTTAACGCTTACTGCTCTGCTAGATAAGAATCACCGCGATACCAGTAACCACCTGCTATGTTGAATCATCTCTATTCACGGATCAGCCAAGTTCTATATACTACTCTGTTTGGACTTTAGCTGTACCAGTGATTCACATTCATCTGCTGTGTGTTTCTATATTGGATCCAAGTGTTCTTATTCATCACCTCTGCGTTGAACTGTTGTATTATTCATCTCATGCTGTTGCCAAGGGTTACCAACTATGAACTACCATATGTGATTTGTCTCTGCAATCTGACCAACTGCCGTGTGTTCATCTCTGCCGATATATATATATATATATATATATATATATATATATATATATATATAATTTTTTTTTTTTTTATTTATTTTTCTCATTCCTGTTGTGCCATCAGTCAATACACTTCTTTGCAGCACTACTATCATCTCCTGTGTTATTATTATCAGTGATGCTTATGAGTCGTGAACTTTTAAACCTGTGAATATCATTGTGTTCTACCTCCACCATCCTCTACTATACTAGTCTGGGCAAAGTTTCCTATAGTAGAGGCAAGGGATCTACTAAAATCTTTCAGAGCCATGATATGTGATCAGTAGCTGTTCACGTATAGATGTCATCACACTGTAAGATCACCAATCTATAGGGGTGAAAAATGTTTTATTACAGCATTGGGCAATGAACAACATCAGTAATGATCACATTATTATTAACAGTCTGACATTGTGTTGTCTTGAAAAAAAAACTAAAATAGTGTTTCATTAGCATTGGTCTCCAGAATGGAAGCAAAATAATCAGTTATTATAAATAATAAATAAATATATTTCTGTCTCAAATGAATTTACCAGCACAGGTTACTTTAAAAAAAAAGTGTTATAGTGTATGATATTAGTAAATATAATACGGCAATACCATCCTACATAATAGTATATGGCTCCATTATAATGGGCAGGTTTCTTAGGGCAGCCAGTAGAATGTAAATTAGAATGTAAATCCAGGACAGCTACTGACCCCTGCAGCGCGGTCATCAGCTGACATGGAAATGGTGATGTCATCAATGTACCGTCATCTAGGTATTCAGACTGATCCCTAGACAACTAAAACTATACAATATGACCATTAATGTTACTGTGCTGTTAATGTATAGTTAATGTACAGGGTGCAAGTAGCATTAATCTAGCGTAATCTGGATATAATAGCTTCTTACATGCCAATAATAATTAGATTAAATGACACTGAATGTACTAGTACTGACAGCAAGACTGACCTGTCCAAGTCTCATAATTGTTACCTATTAAAGGTTTCATCTCATTGTGTTTATATTAGTTTAAAAAGCATCACACAATAGAGAAAGCAGAAATGTAACAGTATAACCTGTCCAAGCTAGTGCTAAATATTTCATACACTGAAAATGGGAAGAAGCTAAATACGTCTATATAAAGTATAAAAGGAAATAATTTAGGCTCATATAGTGATTGTAGTGGTTTATGTAACCACCAAATTCATAAAGTCTCTAACAAAATATCTTGTTTCACGCAGAAAAAAATGGGGAAAGGTGTCAATGCCCCCTCGCCTGCCCACCATATATAGTGGAGGGTAAGTTCATGATTGTTAGTTATTCTTACCTATGAAAGTTTTCATCTCATTGTGTTTATATTAGTTTAAAAAGCATCACACAGTAGAGAAAGCATGAATGTATAACCTGTCAAAGCAAGCGCTAATATTTCATACACTGAAAATAGGAAAAGGCTAAATATGTCTATATAGAGTATAAAAGGAAACATTTTAGGCACATATAGTGATTGTAGTGGTTTATGTAACAACCAAATTCATAAAGTCTGTAACAAAATATCTTGTTTCACACAGGCCAAAATCCACAAGGCCCGCGAGCCTCCCCCCCATTATGTTTAATAGGTAAGTTCATGATTGTTAGCGCAGTAGGTCATATACTGATTATTTGAATCTAGTATTATGAATAAATGTAACAGATTAAAGGAGGTATTGATGATGGGGAGAAAAGCCCCCGGGCCAGTGACAGCTATCGCTGGGTATCAGTAGCTGCACCTTTCACCGGCGGTCTCTGGTGATAGCTTCCCATGGGGAATCCTACTTACCATGGACATCGGTGGTACAATTACCGCTGCTCTCCTGCTATCGCTATTTAAGGTTGGTGACAGCAGGGGAGATAATACTCCAAAAAAAGGCTTCATTTTTTTATTTAAATAAAGCTTCTCTTTGAATCAGATTACTCCGAATCAATTAAATTTAAAAATATATATCTACATACATAATGGCATATACTCACCTGTCCCTGTATCTCCAACCAATGAACAGGCACATAATAGACTCAGAAGTGAGATGTCATTGTGTAGGATGTCACTAAGTGTGACTGCTCGTGACTCATAGTTCAGAGACAGAATATGCCCCGGCTCTGTGTGAGCTCTCTGAGAGACATACACAATGCTATCTTCTATCACTGTTATTTATCATTATAAGATACCCGGTGTCACTGGCAGGCAGCGGTAAGCAGAGACTTACCTCTTCGCTGGCCAGTCTGGGTCCCATCTGCACACGTGTGACCCGACATTGTCGGCTCTCACATGCGCACTCAACGGGCCGCCCGGGCTTAGGCCTAAAGTAGCTGATTCAAAGAAAATTAAAACAAAACAAGTGAGTGAATATAAAAAATTAGTTGAAAAAAATAACTATTGAAAAATAATTTTAATTAGAAACATTATTTAATTAAATAAAGCATTTCCCCTCTAAGGCTGTTGCAATAAGTGGTTTGTGGCAGTACAGATACCGTCACAATCCTACTTAATAGGGTTGCCCATGCATGGGGAAGCTATTGTAGGAGATAGATGGATAAGGCAATACCCAGCGATACCTAGTGCCGGCTTCGGCGGTTGGTAAATAGGGAGAAGCCCCGACTCTGGTGAATACACCCCTATTCACCGGATTTAGAGCTCTTCTCCCTATGATAAACACACCCCTAAATCATTCCCCGCTATGTCACACCTGCTTTGGTCTCTTATTTGCCCCTCGCTGTCTCTTGTCTTCATGTCAGTAATCTAGTCCAGGCCGACTATTTACATCAGTGATCGGGAACATTCACATCAGTGTCTGTAATTCTTTTTCTTTCACATGGGGAACTGAAGACAACCTCTGGTAATGTCTCAATCAGTTACACGTGACAGGGTTCATGTAACATACATGTAGAAATACATTCATTTACTTATGTGTTTGTGCATGTGTTCTGGGCTTGTTTGGCTCAATTCAATAAGTCGCTAATGGGTATAACAACTAAATATAATAAAAAGTAAAGACAACCACCCTGTACAGCTGCACAAATTGGGGCTGATGCCGATATGGGCCTGGTCTGCGTCATATCATAAGCCAGTATTTGCACCTGTCCTATAGCAGATGTATAAGATACCCCTCCTACCAGACATATATGTGTGTTTCTGTAGGACTGCATGAGCCGCCTTGTGTAAGCTGGTCCTTACTGTACTCGGCCATTGTCAGGACCCCCCTTCCCACCTCTCCAGCTGTAAGAGGGCGCAGGTGTCACATAGGAACAAGTCTACATAGGTGTACAGTGTGCAGCCACAATCTGAGCATGCGCAGAGCGATATCACACAAGGCGCGCTACTCACACTGGCTTACGTCTCAATATGCATCAGCCCCATTACCTTACAATAAATCACACACATTACCTTACAATAAATCACACAGGAGGATAGTTCAGCAATGAAAAAATGACTCTCTCAGATAGATTTAATATAAATGTAACTTTTATTATATCTTGTAAAATAATTCCTGATATTGGAAAGTGGTAAAATAAAAGCAGCTGTAGTCTGCGCTCATATAACAATGAATAACTACTGCTGTCCTCCGCTGGCTGCAAGTAATAAGTTATAGCTGAAGAGTTAGAACCTCAGGAATCTATTGTTTAAGTGCAGCTGTACGGGATCATTTTATTTTATTTAGTTGTTACTACATTACACTGTTGTACTTCCCCTTAGTGGTGTATTGTTTGTTGTATTATCTGCTGTTTACTAATAGAGGCACAGATCAGGCAGCCAGTGTACAAAATAACATGAAGCAAACTTTATCAGGAATAATGTACCCCCTACTGTAAATTATAAGGATATTATACTGAGGTGTTAAATAACTAAACAAACACAAGGCCATAGACTGAATGCTGGTATACAATCTTCTAGGTGACTCTCCACATCCATAATAACTTATAGCAGTGTACACTGAATTGATGACATTGGAATTTATGGATTATAGACAAAGACATCACAACTCAACACATCACAAGATATTATTTACAGGAGATTATACATATTTTAGCTTCAGGTGTGTGTTATGAGACTATTAACCTTCACACAAATGTGGAGAATTACTGTGTATTCCAGGCACATTGAAAATGAATTTGAACACTATAACAAACCCCCAGTGTGTGATACGTAATAAGTATAAAAAACTAAATCTGACGGTCAATACTTTCAGCCAAAATGTATATTAGGATCCTCTGTATACATCACAAGAGTACACACATTTCATTAGAGATCTCCCTGTGAATGTTATGTAATTATGGGTTATTAAATCCCTGGGGGTCAGAAGTATAACATGAAGATTGACAAACTGATCTTCATACACATGTGCTGGGTAGAAGAAGTACTGCAGGTAACAATGTCTTTGCTGTAATGTGTCATGACGGAAGGAGGCCAGCACTGATAACATGCTTGTTTGTTCAAGAGCAGTACATCACACACATGTAGTCCTAATACTGCTTTATGTCATGTATTGTATGTAAGATAATCGGGACACTCATTGGAATATATCAATTATTATTTTATCTAGGTACGATTCAGATAAAGCGCAGGCCGAGGAGGAAATGCCTAAGTAAGTGTAACGTTCCTATTAGTAGGGAGCAGACTAACATACAGCTACATTGTAACATGTAGGAGACATACTAAGAAACAATGATTTAATTTTCTAAATGTCCATAGTCCTGGTCCTAGCTATTTATTCTGGGAGGGGAATCATATGTAAATATCTATAATAGTTAAACACACGTAATATACATCTGATGCTGTCATCATCATCAGCCCACATCTATACACTAATTGCAGCCAAGTCTGACCAGACCATATCCCCAGGGTGTGTGCTACACTTACATGCCCCTGCTGCACTCTACTTACCTGCCCCTGATCTGCCCCCCCAGGGTGTGTGCTACACTTACATGCCCTTTCTGTACTCTACTAACCTGCCCCTGATCTGCCCCCACCCCTCCTTCCCGAGTGTGTGCTACACTTACCTGCCCTGCTGTACTATACTAACCTGCCCCTGATCTGCCCACCCCAGGTGTAGGGAGCCGCACATGTAAGTTACTTAAAACTTACACTTGAGGCTCCCTAGAGTTACTGTATAGTTAATGTACAGGGTGCAAGTAGCATTAATCTACTGTAATCTGGATATAAGAGCTTCTTACATGTCAATAATAATTAGATTAAATGACACAGAATGTTCTAGTACTAACAACTAGGCTGACCTGTCCAAGTCTCAAAATTCTTACCTATGAAAGGTTTCATCTCATTGTGTTTATATTAGTTTAAAAAGCATCACACAGTAGAGAAAGCAGTAATGTATAACCTGTCCAAGCAAGCGCTAATATTTCATACACTGAAAATAGGAAAAGGCTAAATATATCTATATAGAGTATAAAAGGAAACATTTTAGGCACATATAGTGATTGTAGTGGTTTATGTAACAACCAAATTCATAAAGTCTGTAACAAAATATCTTGTTTCACACAGGCCAAAATCCACAAGGCCCGCGAGCCTCCCCCCCATTATGTTTAATAGGTAAGTTCATGATTGTTAGCGCAGTAGGTCATATACTGATTATATGAATCTAGTATTATGAATAAATGTAACAGATTAAAGGAGGTATTGATGATGGGGAGAAAAGCCCCCGGGCCAGTGACAGCTATCGCTGGGTATCAGTAGCTGCACCTTTCACCGGCGGTCTCTGGTGATAGCTTCCCATGGGGAATCCTACTTACCATGGACATCGGTGGTACAATTACCGCTGCTCTCCTGCTATCGCTATTTAAGGTTGGTGACAGCAGGGGAGATACTACTCCAAAAAAGGCTTCATTTTTTTATTTAAATAAAGCTCTCTTTGAATCAGATTACTCTGAATCAGATTACATTTAAAAAATATATATCTACATACATAGTGGCATACACTCACCTGTCCCTGTATCTCCAACCAATGAACAGGCACATAATAGACTCAGAAGTGAGATGTCATTGTGTAGGAGAGGGTTTCCCAAACCCAATCCTCAGGGCTCCCTAACAGTGCAGGTTTTTCATATCTCCTTGCTGGAGCACAGATGTATTCATTACTGACTGATACATTGTAACAGATCCACAGGTGGTCCTAATTATGTCACATGTGATCCGGAAAACCTGCACTGTTAGGGAGCCCTGAGGACTGGGTTTGGGAAACCCTGGTGTAGGATGTCACTCAGTGTGACTGCTCGTGATTCAAAGTTCAGAGACAGAATATGCCCCGGCTCTGTGTGAGCTCACTGAGAGACATATACAATGCTATCTTCTATCACTGTTATTTATCATTATAAGATCCCCGGTGTCCCTGGCAAGCAGCGGTAAGCAGAGACTTACCTCTTCGCTGGCCAGTCTGGGTCTGCACACGTGTGACCCTGCATTGTCAGCTCTCACATGCGCACTCAACGGACCGCTCGGGTTTAGGCCTAAAGTAGCTGATTCAAAGAAAATTAAAACAAAACAAGTGAATTAACATAAAAAATTAGTTGAAAAAAAATAACTATTGAAAAATAATTTTAATTAGAAACATTATTTAATTAAATAAAGCATTTCCCCCTCTAAGGCTGCTGCAATAAGTGGTTTGTAGCAGTACAGATACCGTCACAATCCTACTTAATAGGGTTCCCCATGCATAGCGAAGCTATTGCAGGAGACAGATGGAAAAGGCGATACCTAGTGCCGGCTTCGGAGGTTGATAAATAGGGAGAAGCCGTCTGGTGAATACACCCCTATTTACCGGATTTAGGTTCTCATCTCCCTATGATAAACACACCCCTAAATCAGTCCCTGCTATGTCACACCCCTCTTGGAACAGCCCATTTAGAGTTAGGACTTGTCCTTGTTTTACACGTGTGTCCAATGTCAGTCCCCCCTTATCTGATGTCTGTGTAACCTGTGTTATGCACGTCTAATTGCTATCCAATAACGATTGTCGATTGCCAATGTGTGGTTCCAAAGCACAAAGTGATTTAATAGCCAAAAGTAGCAGAACAACAAATTAGAATAAAATAAGTACAGCCGTTACTTATCGCAGACGCCCTGGATCCAGTGGTACAGTCATTCAGGTCTGAAGGCTGTGGTCAAGAAGACTGGCCACTAGTTCCAGAGCCCCTGCTTATATACAGTCAGTGAATACAGTAAAACAATGCAGATGATGTGGCTTACTTCTATTGGTCCAGGCTTCAGGAAGGTCTAGTATACTGCAGGTCATAGGCCAGTTCAATCCAAAATATCCAAAGGTGGTGGTCAGCTCTCCAGGGGATGCACTCTGATTTTCCTGCAAAAAATCCAGTTTAAACTAGTCTATTTACATTACACTGGCAGCATCATTTTAAACCTTTATTCCCTAACATCGCTAATTAGAGTATGCAATGTGCGATTCCTTCGGCGAATGAACCGGACAACTGCGGATGAATAGGGGATTAAAATGATACTAAACATGACATATTTCCTGTAACCTAAACTTTTGATTTCACTAACATGTATATAACCTATAATATTAAACATAAATACTACTACATTTCAACATAAATAGCTATGTGTTGCATCTACAATTAATGTGTACTAATTACAAATGTGTATGTTCGTGTGAATGTGTGTAAACGTGTAAAACCTGTTATTGCCACGTGTTGCGGCTGGATACTCTTCTCCACGCCATAGTGTGCTCTGCGCATAATTTCAGACAAAGACAACCAAATTTGCTAGATATTAATTGAAATGACTTTATTCAATTTGCTGACTTCGACACCTGTCTCCTGTCTGATGCACTTAGCTGCCTCCCTTATCTTCTGTCTTCTGCTTTGGTCTCTTATTTGCCCCTCGTTGTCTCTTGTCTTCACGTCAGTAATCTGGTCCAGGCCGACTATTGACATCAGTGACCGGGAACATTCACATCAGTGTTTGTAATTCTCTTTCTTTCAGATGGAGCACTGAAGACAACCTCTGGTAATGTCAGGGATTATAATAATAATAATTCTACAGGACTCATATCAATAAGACAGATGTTAATGTATAAGAACAATAATAATGTATATGTAATAAGTGACTATATAACACTGCCCAGAAATGACCACAGTACACTGATACCACTACACACACTACCACATGCATTAATGAGTCATGAAGAAATGGACTTACACCTGTTTTTTCGTTCTTTTAGTGATCAAAAAGACCAGACGGTAAGTGTATACACTAATAACGTATTGCACACACATTGCATATACATGGCACATACATGGTACATATATGGCACACAGTAATTTCTACTTGATGTAAAGCCATACTTAGAAACACCTTGTTATATAGTCAGTAGTGCCAGAATTTAGTTGTCCCTGAAAGTAATAGGTAAAAGCTGACAGTTTCTTTGTTACAGAATGATTCCTTACTGTTCTTCTTCCTCATCATCCTACAGATCTGTTGTAGTTCCCGCTTGTAGAACATCTGCTACATAGAAACCAGAATATAGTCTACACTATGTTTATGTTGCTTCTACTGTGTAATAGAACAGTGAGCGCCTATAGATTAGCATAAAACCTTCCTCGTGAATACTGGGTGGTGAATACTGGGTGCAGCCGCTTTGTGTGGTATTATTTCCACAACAGCTTTACAATTGTATTATACTGTAGATGTGATATAATTTAACATATTTACATCCCCTAATCTAGTATATTTTTATACATGTTTCTATAATCTCTCAGAGGGTAGCACAAATGTATATTAATGTAATTATCCCTCAGCCTCAGCAGTGTGGTTACTTTCTGGGGATAGGGGGGGTTTAGGTTGTGTTTAGTTTGTGTAATATAACACTTATTACCAGTTATTTATATAATGCCTACATAACACTTTTCTTGTACTTTGCATTAAATGTAGAATGACGAACCTGCTGAACAAGGTATGTACTGTGTCATCACTAGTCCTATACACCAAGGGTTTATTACTGATTGGTCAGGACCCAAAACATGGGTCTCCACAGCCTTTATGGTGGGTACCCATGATCCTCTCTGTGCAGACCTGTTGTGTGCTACTAAATAATAATGAATCATGTACCACACAGGCCTAATATGGATTATAGTGAAGGTGGAGTCTGGAGGAGTGTGCCCTATAATGGCATTAATACATTTTAATACACTTTTATTTACAGAATATACGTAATCCGAGACATTGTTATAAAGGTGCATGAGCTGTTACAGAACGGAACACAATCCCCAAATACCTAAACATTATAGAGTCATGGGCTGCAGAGCTGATTCACAAACATAATATGGGTCCTGGCCAAAAAGTGAAGAACTTTAATTTAATCTTTAGAGACAAACTATTTTTAAAGCATAATCCTGATATGTTTCACAATTGTTTACAATATGTCTTCTCTTCTTTTCAGGGGAATCCAGGAACAGAAGGTACTCAATATGATAAGACCACAGATCTGATACAATACAATATACAGCACAATAGTTATTTAGCATTGATAATTTGATTCTCATCAGCTAAACAACCCCCAATACAAGACCAATTTCATCTCCCCTCTAATGATTTTTTATAAGCACCCCCCAGTCAGGGTAACAGACAACAGTACCCTGCAACAACCTCCCTCATTATTACTAAGAAATCTCACAAATGGGGTGGCTATGGGGCATCACCTTGTGGTACAAACACAAATGGGAACATATATGTGAATATACATCATGGGTCTTCTGATGTAAGTCCATTTGTGTGCAGTATCTTGTGTGAACTAGCTCTGTACATGCTCAGTAAAGGACCTTATGTCAATTTATGTAATTGTATGCAATTCATGTCCAAATTCAAATGACACTTACGACTGCGCAAGTCCCAGGTATCTCGTAAGTATGCTTTTTTTAGTCGTATCATTTACACCAGCTACAGGTGTAAGTGGTATGTACAGTACGCATTAAGAACATCCAGATTTTTGTATTTATTGGAAAAAAGAAAAGAAAAAACAATTTTTTTCAAAACATTGGTATTAATGATTATAGTATTATGAGTTGTTAATTTATTTTAAAGACTTATTTTTTTGCATGTCTTCGGATGGGACTGTATATTGTGCATGTGCGTATCCTGCACTGTGTTCTGTCTGTTAACATACGACAAGTAAACTTTAGGCAGAACGTACTTACACCCAGATTCAAATTGTACCTTGACATCCGCTTGGATTTAAACTGTGCTCAAGTTTCGTGCTCTTTTTTTAAACACAAGTTGCATGCAGGTTGCGTCCGAACATGAATCAGGCCAAATATGTCTAAGTGCCTCAATGACACAGAGATGAAGGTTACATTAATATACAGACTGTACCTAACCCCAGCCAGACCCCACAAAATCTGTCCCTCCAAGTCTGATTTCTTTCTTCTGAACTATAACACAGCTATTATGTAAGACACTTCTGTAAAACCAACAATCTTCCTTCGTGTTAACAGGGGCAGAATCTGGAGCAGACTCCGGAATGTTTTCCAGTCAATAGCAAGGTGAGTAATCATTGTGGTATAGTCCCTTCTAAGGTGACTCGTCCTGGGAAGTTACTCAAAGCTTAGGATCCAGCCTCAGTTTCATGCACATGTGCAGTGTGGCAAAATGTGACTTGTAGCTGTACTTACATCTAAATCTAGATCAGGCCTTTAGTCTGGGTTTATAGCAATATAACAGTGTAATACATCTGGTATTATAGATTGTTTGATCACATTATGTAATGTAGCAATGTGAATTTATTACCCATGCCATGATAATCTGGAGGACAGAAGAAAAGTCCCCTACCCTACATTTCTTACTTAATAAAACAAAATGTGGGGACCTCTCCTGTGATCTGATATCTGCACCTCCACATTATCATCCCTTCATGTAAACCTGGATGACCTCATCCCAATCCAGAATCCTGCACACACCAGACAATCTAGGAGTATGAATCCCAGGTACTGTGGATGTCAAGGAACCAAGTATCTGATAGATGAGATGGTTAAATAATCAGAACACGTGTATTAGCTCTAAGGACATGTGGGTAACAAGAATAATACTATGGGCTCAGAACACTAGTTCTTACGTTTAAATATAGTATGTATAAAAATCTTTACAGTGTCTCAAAACAAATTGTCTCTTTTGTATGAAACAATTACTTATACAGAGCAAATCTCTGATTGTTAGCACGTCTCATTTTTTCCCATCTTTTTCAGATACATGTGCTGCTGCTGTTCCACCAATGATGAATAAATTATTTTTTATATAAGAGGAATTTCTTTATTTAAATACTAATTTTTAATACTCGGTTAACGTTTTGTTACCATTGTGTATATTTTATTAATGTACTTATTATATTTTACTATAATGGGGCAAGTTACTAGTGACCTCGGTCCCATTACACTAGGACAATTGAGGTGGCAACCCGAGAGTCAAAATAATTTTTTGCCATTATTATTATTGTTTCTATAACACCACTATGTTATGCAGCACAGTATAGACAAATATTTATCCATGTCCCAGTAGAGCTTAGAGTCTAATTTCTGTATCACACAAAGAAAGGGGAGAAATACAAACTCCAACCAGATTGGACCTTGGGCAGAATCAGACTCTTGACCTCATCACTGTTCAGTGATCATTTGTTTGCAGCTTCCCCTCATAGAGGGTCTAGACCAGGGTGGTCACTTTATAACAGGGGGATCACAATCTGCAGGTTTCCATCATAGTGTGACGTGGCCAGTCGGTGGAGCTTGGGGCTGGGGGTTAGTGCAGGATGGATTTTTTTTTTAACTGGTCACACAGTTTTTTATTAAATGTGTTTGTTTATTGATATATTTATTTTTTACACAAAGTTAAAACGTAGACTGAAGTCATCATTGTCATCTTTTTACCAGGGTCACTTAAACTACTTGGTCTGGGGAAGATAATGCTGATGACCGTTTCATTATAACTCCGGATGGATCTATACTGTACTCCTAATCTTATGAATAATTCACTTCTGTTATTTGCTGTAAAAGTCCCCCAAGCAGCTCGAACTTATACTGCAGTCAAAACGTATTAAAGATTCTGGGAGTTACATTATAGTAACATGAAGTCAAATGGCAACGGCAATGGTAGCGCCATCGTGATAAAACCGTGACATGACAGGTGTCCCTATAGCGCTTTCTATATCTGTATCCATTTTTCCCCAATTACTCCATGCTTTATAGGACAGCACCCGTAGCCACATGAAAAACACATTAAGGGAGACACAAACATAATACTAAACATACAAAAAATATTCCAATGAAGAAGCCCAAAGTTAAAAGAATCTTTTTTTTTTCCCAGAAGATATATGGCCTCTAATTGGTTTTAAGACTCAGGAAGATTCAATAAACTAATCAATACATAGGAGCATATCAATCGATACCTCAACATTTTTTAACAAAAACAACATAGTCTAATAACGCGAAAACATGCAAAAATAGATATTAGTGAGTTAAACTCACATTTATGTTGGTGATGTGTTCACTTATAGGTCATAAAAGGATGTTAGATGATTCTTTATCCTTTGATGTCTCCTTAATACTGCTTAAAACATACAACAGTACCTCAATGCAAAAAAAAAACAATGACAAAGTCTGATATTGCAAAAATATATCTTTATAAATGAACTTCAGGAGAAAAGATTCAATACATTTAGAACAAGAGATCAAATCATTAGTTTCTCTGTTTTCTGATCTTGAATATTTTAGAGAGATGGAAGAAGGAATTATCCAACGGCTCAATAAAAGGGAGAAGGTGATTACTTAGAAAAAAATACAGTAGAGATAAAAACAGATTTTAAATATAAAAAAGGCACTCAATATGTTAGATCCAGGAAAGAAAGGGATATGTTGAACATACAGGCTAAGTTTAAAATAGTGCAGTAGATTTTCACAAATAAAAATAATATTAAAGGATGAAGTGAAATATGCAAAAAATCCTGGCAATAAGAGAGAGACAGTTTGAGGGCCAAATCACAAAATACAGCAAAAGGTAGTGATCATTGCCACAAGCTACATACTAAAGATTCCTGAAAAAGGAAAAATAATCAAAAATAGAATATAAGATATATAACACCATAGGATCAATGAAGGCAAAAAAAATATTAAAGATTTGATCAAGAATGAAGACAAGGGCTTTACGATAGAAACACAAGAGCCTTTATACGGTTCCTATGGCTCCCTTTCTGACATGTTCTCTTTAAACAATAGGATATGGCCAGGTTGCCAGCTTCCCCCCTGAATTTGGCTTTGGCCAGGTCTATTGGAATCAACTCTGATCTGTCCATGGTGCTGGGGGGGACGGGACATAAACTGGTGGTATTTGCAGCTGACCTACTGACAATCATCACCAGTACTGTGATTTCATTATGCAAATTGTTATAGAAATCAAGCAGTTTGGTACTATCTAGCGTCTAAATAAATTATGCCAAATCTATGGGTCTGATATCGACAACAGCTCTAGAGTGGCTCCAACAATCAGTCCCTTTTACCTGGCACCCCAGTCACATCAAATATATTGGGGTATTATTAGGTAATGATCTCTCTAACATGTACAAAGCTAATTTTGTCCCCTCAATTTCTAAGTTCCACACAGAGTTTAGGAACTGTCTCAGGGATTCTCCTGACTGACGCCAATCAACAACATTAAAATGAACACCTTACAAAAGCTTCTGTATCTCCTACAAACACTCTCTATCTACATTCCTCCCTGATATTTTACTGATCTCTAAAGGCAAGTCCGTGAATTTGTTTGGGTGGGGAAAGCCCCTAGATTTTATCACAACATCCTCTATAGGCGGAAAACACAGGGAAGTCTGCAATCACCTCTGTTCTTCAAATACTACCAGACCATGCTACTTAATAGGATACTAGAATGGATTAGAACCATTGACTCTAAACAATGGGTCATGATAGAGGGTCAAATTACCACTTTCATCCCATCCCACCATTGGTCCAACTCTTCAATGCTGCACCAGACTACGGACATTAAAATGTCCTATTATCCCTTCTCACTCCCTTAACCTTCAAGCCAGACTTTCCGCCGGAATTGTCACCATGGGCTTTTAGGTCATGGTCTGAAGGAGCAATGGTCAGGAGCGGTCAGCTGGTGGCTAATGTGTGCGCCTTTTCTGTTTCTTGTTAAACCCGCAAACTAGATAATAATGAAATTTTGGTAGGGGTGGGAATCAGTCTGACTAGTTTTGAGGACTTCTCCCAAAAATCCAAACATACAATTTCTAACATCTATAACTTGCTTATTGTAAACCTATTTAACTCCTTACTGTGTTACACCTGGTCTTGGTACCAGGATCTGGTAAGGTCAAGTAGCTACTGGACTTGGACTAAAGTCTGCTCTACCAGTCTTTCTGTGAAAATGCAGTTCAAGGTTCTCTCTCGTGGTATAAGTGTCCGTCTCAACTTTGTAAAATGCACACTGATGTCTTGGGTTAGAGAATATGCTATGGAAATTATGCAAAGCCCAGTGCCTGGGGGACTAGACATTTGGTTATTCAACCTCCCAGTACAAAAACGCATTACTTAGACACTTTAACAATGCTTTAAAAGTAGTGATCTCAGTACACTGGAGGTCTCCTGTTTCCCCCAGCGTGAAGGATGGTTTATAGGGTAGACCTTTAAATGACCAGGGATGATATTTTACATGTCTAAATTATATATATATATATGGTCAATAGCTTATCTCAAATCCCATAGATACAGGAAGCAGAAGACATCTCCGCCACATCCACGTCTGGAAAAGGCTTTGTACAACACTGTCCTCTCCTTAGGGATTGCCACAATTTCTTTTGCATCGGAAGTATAGCAGAGCACGTTGTGGGAGGCTGTGTTCCCTCGCACAGCGAGGATGTTATAATATGCTCCCTCCATGGTGTCTAGTGTTGTAACGTGTCCTATTCCTCCTACCACCATAGGAGGTCCGGCTGAAGGGAGAGTGATTGGTTAACAGTTAATTGGTTGGCAACACACTGCTACCGGCAAATGGCAATGCAGCAATACATAAGCTGGGGACGGGTAATTGTGTTTCATGGCCTTGATCTGTGTGCTCCAATGGGAGAGCATTTGCTTATGAACAACACCACCTGGAGGATATTTTATTGTGGAAAAGTACATTGATGATGTTATATATTAATTAAATTAAGCAGTAAAATAAAATATATATAAAGGTGATGAAAGAAAAGAAATGTGAAATTTATTTCCTCGATCTACTTCTTACTGTGACCCGCATCGCGGCGCGGCTTCACAATATGGAGCTGCCAATCGGCTTCACCAAGATGGTGGCGCCAGGCCTCCATGCCTGCCTACATCTAGGCTGCTAGGAGGAGGGAGGAGAAGAGAGGAGGATATAAATAGTACATTGATTTTACAGAAACTTGTTTAAAGATTGGGAAAGTTAAACTGACATCACCAACTTGTATGATGACTTCACGCTGATTTATCTGTTTGTTATGCTTTGCTGTTTTCTGCTTCTGAAAAACTTCATGTTTGGAACCCCTCCAGCCAGTACAGCAAAACCCGGAGTCTGCTATGAAGTCTGGTGTTCACTGTTGCCCCTAGTGGTGGGGACAGACTTGGCTGCAGACAAACAGAGGGTCGAGAGATGTGTACCAGCTAAGGAATAGAGTGCTATGACAGATAGTAGCATGGGGTCCGGGCCAGAATCGGGGCCGGCAGTAGACAACGTATCCAGAGAACAAACCAAGGTCAGGGGTCACAGGCACAGGTTCAGGATCCAGGGACAGGCGTAAGATCAGGGTCACTAGCAGAGAATCAGAATCTGGGTTCAGGCAATAGATCAGGGTCAGAAGCACAGGTTCAGAGTCCAGGAACAGGAAATGCTCATACACGGGAAATCAATCTTAGGTTAAACTCCAAACACAGGGCCAAAGTAGCAGGCAGCACTACTGAAACAGGACGCTATAACCGGCAGTGAGGCTCAGTTCTCCCTGCCGGTGAGGACTGAGTGCAAATTAGCATTCTGATTTGCACATAAGTTAAATACTGACTGCTTTTTCATGTAGCACACAAATATCAACTTTAAATTTCAGTGTACAAATGAGCTATCAAGTATTTTTGTGCTACATGAAAAAGCAGTCAGTATTTCACTTATGTGCAAAACAGAATACTAATTTGCACCCCTTGCATTGTAACATGGTTTTGTCCAGGAGACTGAAATAAGAAGTTTCTGAAGTTAAGATCCTTAATGAATCAGGCCCCAGGTGACCATCTGCTGGCTTATCATCTATTGTGGTAATAAGGACCATTTTGTTTCCAATTGCCCATTATTGATATATAAGCATCCTGCAGCACTTATATTTCTTTATCCAGACACTTTTCACTAACAATATAACAGCATCTTAAGTATTAACTTGACAATTGCGTTCCTCCGACTACCACTGAAAGGACAATATGTTCCGTTATTTTAATTAGCTCAAGAGGCCAAGGTGCTCCGTTTCATATCCTTTATTTCAATACAAACAGAATAGATATGTAAATTATGTTCCACAATTATTTTTCCTGAATTTTAATTTACTATTCTGCTTTATGAGGGGTTACATGCAAGTGAACCTAACAAAAAATATACCTGACGGGTACCAAGTGGATGGGTAACAGATATAGTATCGTGATATTTACTATTACTGGACACTAAAAATAAGAAAAGAGATATAGGCTGTATAGACTATAGACTATAGTTAGGGGCACTTGACGTTTAGAAGTGCTGGGATGGAAAATGTAATAAGAATGTGCGCGAATGGGATTTCTAGAGTTAGAATGAAGACAGTAGAAGAAGCTGTGGTATAGCATACACCCCTGAGTACACTTCATTTCCACCACTGTTTATATATATATATATATATATATATATATATGTATATATTATAGACTATTAGATGGGACGCATTAACATAACAGCGGGACCCCCTGTCTTTGGTTGCTGTGGTACAAGACGGGCGTTTTAGAGGGTTACATAGAATGATGCCTACTAAAAACTTCTGTATTGTAGTCAAAAAATGCGCAAATTGTAATATACTCAATTAATTAATGACATTAACAGTTCAGAAATAAGGAATCTGACTTACTATTAGTTTTTCCTACTTTAGCTTTCAAACCGATAAGTGTGTAGTAATGATGAAGAAAAGAGACAATGAACTAATTGAAACCCTACAAGCAGATAATGGAGGAACTTTTGTCACATTAGAAATGGAATCCGAACATCTGCATTGATTAGAAATGTTTCCACAAGCTCTTTAGTTTACCACAGAGCAAGAAAAGGAAATATGTCATAGGAATAAGGTGTCAGGGTGATAAACCTCATGTCAGTGGTAACAAAGGTACTAGTGAAATGTATCACGCTGTCCCCAAGACAGGAAAAGAGAACATCTATTAACACCAATGCAAAAAAATCTATATCAATGGGGATGATGCACCAATTTTGCAATTTATAGACAGAAAGTGGTGGATGCATGCAGTGGCAGAACTACCATTGGTGCAACCCATGGAGATAATGGGGCCCGCTGCATAACAGGTGCCGAGGGTCGGGGGCCCCGGTTCCCGCCTCCCTGCACTGGGGCCTACAGCTGGCTAGTTCCACAACTGGTTGGATATATAGAATTCCCATATTTCTTATATGTGATTGTGAACCAACCAAATACTGGCAGAATAAGCTTAACCAGAATTACCCACATTTGCTTTAGAAACTCCTTCCTGGCCATAATCTAGTGTACTATGCATAATATTACATGAATTAGCAATATAAGGTAGGGAAGATAACCCTCCATTCTTTCCGAAATTAGTGGTTTGTGCGCATGCACAGATGTAACAAAACATATTATATGCCAAGGACGCGGTTTGCGTTCAACTTAACATGAGCCCCTAAGTGTTTAACCTCCATTACTTCATACCTTGCTGTACACTGCACACAGTTCTGTTCTCCAGTCATCAAACTATCATCCTGCAGCAACACAAACAATATCATACTATACAACACCCAGAATGTTACATTATCAGACACTAACCTGAGACAAAGATGATGACAGCTGAGAGAAGGACACTGAGGGTTATCCCACCGTGTAGCTGCATGCTGACTAACTCAGAAGGAACAGAGACTGAGAGAGGAAAAGGATGTACAGTAGCTGTGGTTAGGGGAAGGAATCTTAATTACGTTTTTGACGTGAATATAGAGGGTTTCATTTAGAGTAAATTATATCCGCATTTCCATTGCATTGCCACATGGTTTGTGAAGGAGCAAATTTGCACCTTTCTTTGTCTTGCTCCTAAATGAGGCCCACAATGTATGAACAAGTCCAGACAGCAGAGGACACATGTGCATGAATAGTGTTCGGGCCCATCTGCTTATATATTTTTTCTGCTTAAATCTTGTAATATACACTGCAACTGTATATTACTTTATAGAACATTACCCTGCTAGCGGATCTGCAGAACCACAATCTTGTGATATCTCCATTCTGCAACAATGGTGAAAGTTAACACTGTGGAGGAAAGTCTTCTCTGGGGCAGTTGTTTTTCGCCAGTACTGCCCCAGGAAGGTAATTTTCTTAAATATTGGAGAAAGTATATTTTTTCCACTGCTATAAACACCACATACATTATTGCTTTTCACCAGAAATGGGGTCAGATTAGTAAATAGACCTCTATGTCAAGAAGTTTAGACAGGCAGAAGACAGGGCATCATGGCCAAGACCCACCTGGGTATGTGGGTGTAAAAGAGGTAATCAAAACAAACCCACCTGGTCTGTCTAAAAATGACTAAAATCCTCATATTCCACAAACTTTGAAGACACAGTGGAACTGCAAACACTGGGCTTCATGTACGATGCAGAAAATGGTCCCGGTGAGGCACAAAACTGGGGCACATAGATTTCCACCAGAGTGTATTGGTTTGTGGAACAAAATGATAAGATTGCTAGAGTGTTTTTGGCTTTGCTATAACATTTTTCCTCTCCTATATTTACAGTTTGCAGAGGAGCAGACGTTTACACCGGCCAATGGGAGAAACTGGGTGGAGATGCGGGAGTTCCTTCCTAAGTACACAGGAGGTGCCAAGGTGCCCCTGGTTCTGCAGAGTGGTGCAGAATGTCATGTTATCTGAGAGATAAAGGGAGTTCCTTCTTTGCAGTATTGACCGCAGCCATTTTCACCCTGTCAAGTGTTTTATCCCCAGCTCATAGCGGGCAGAGATTAGGACTCCCACTATACTTAATAGGACTCATTATCCACCTTCCTGATGCACTTCAGTAGACAAACTTTAAGGTTTTTTAAAAAAAAAATCCTTAAATACACAAAATTCCTAAATGTACTATTTATATTTCTATAGTCAGTCCTGATATACTGTTACTATCGTGATTAATTTAAGACATTAATAAAGCTAAAGTGAGCTGTATTAGGGACAAAATTGGAACTTTATTTTAATGATTGTAAAAAAACAGGCATGGGGAAAGAACCCCCTTAATCTAATCCATAACCGGACTGCACTTTTTAGCCATGTTGTTATCAGGAAGTATCAGTGATGAAACTATAACATCTCCTCGGAAAAGGACTTTGGGTGTGAAATTCCACCTCCACAGGGAACACTGTTGAGTGAATTAAGCTACTATTGTCATTTCTGTTTGCTCCCTATTGACCACTAGTGAGCTCTACAGACAGCCAGGAGCCGCACCCAACAGCGGTCACCTGGGGAGGTAGGGGAGGGGGCTGGGTAGTGTGAGAAGCCCACCAATCGAGACCTTTTGCAACTCCCCTGGGCAGGCAGTTCCCAAGGTGGGATTATGAGGTGATAAAAGAGGCTACCCGGGGAGCTGGAGATGTATGTGACTGACTTTGGCCAAGAGGTGATGTTCTGCCAGAGATGTGCTGTGGAACCTATCTCACTGGATTTATTTGAACTGATTTCCTCACTTGTTGGACCTGCTATTGTTAAGGGGCCATGCTGTATTTAATTCTGTTCTGCAGAATAAATCATCATTCTATTTTTCCTTTAATACCGTGTCTGAGTGACTTGGAAACCACATATCTTCACAATGATAGTAGTGGTCTAAATTGGTAGGAGGTTGGAGTTTGATGCCTTATTTATACCATTATACTTTTGTACAATGCCTCTCTACAGATTATTCCACCTCCCCAGAAATCCCAGGAGCACTTCTGACTGTTGGGCAGAATATAATAATGCACTTGTACAGTTTATCTGTTTAGCTAGATCTCATAGATCCTCAGTCATGGTCATATTGCATAAACCAGACAGGAGTCCTATAAAGGTAGAGCTGCCTCACTTTAAAATAAATACTCATATAGGCGTGTATTTTGGAGATCTTTATGCCCCACCCTGTACATTGATAAAGTAGATATGGAGACAGTCTGACAATACTAATGGTCCTTATTTGTTATTTTGAACATAAGTCGGACCTGCTCCAATTCTTGAGTTGCGTGCTCTCCAAGTGCTTCATAGGCGACCTTGTAGATACTTCTGCCCAGTTTGGTGTATGTGAAACAGCAATGTGGGAGGACATTATTGAAGAGCACTTTGAAGTGCCCTAAGAAGACCATATAGACACATGGGTTCAAAATGAAAGTGATTTGCAGTGTGGATCCAGTGCATCATAAATGGGTCCACAGTGCTTAATAAAATTATTTAAAAAAAATCTCTATATGTATTTTAGCAGAAGAAGCACTGTCCACGTATTTATATTATTATTATTAGCTGTAGCAACTTCACCACACAGAAGACAGTAATTAGTCAGATGAAGCTGTGTGGGTAACAGAACAGATGACCAGACACATATGTGCAGAGCGCTGTCTGAGTCATGTGGTTAAACCAACAACACATTGTTACTTAGAAGAGTGTTATAATGTATGTTCTGCTGATTACTATACATTCAATGCGTTTTTATAGTCTCACTTGCACACCCATGTTTTGTACAATCTAGTTGCACACATACATGTAGTATTTGATATACAGACTATGCTGTGTCAGTCATCAGTTAGTACTTACACCTGCCTGTAACTGGTGCATATGATATGACTATAGATCAATGTGTACTTACATTAAACCCAGGATCTGTGCCGGAATGCCCTCGGCACACCCTGACTGTACATTGCCTGCGCTCATCCGCCCCTTCTCACCCAGGTTCCGCCCTTCAAGTCGTATTCAGTCGAAAGTTACAGAGTAACAGCCACCAATTGTCTGCCACCTGGTGTGCAAATGCCAGCCAAATATACACAGATATCCTCGTTATTAGCCTTATATTGCACGTAGGCTCAGCTGTAGAGGATCCTGGCATGGTGCAGGCTCAGCGGAGGTGACAGTAAGTGTCCCCATTACCTCCATACCAGCCAGTTAGACATGAGAACAGTTGCGAGAAAATTTCTTGCAAATTGCACTTTGCAACAGAACAGCCGTTTCTCAGAGATGTGAAGCTCCGGAGATAAAATCTTCTAGTTCTGCTTTTGCTTCACCGTTCTGATGGATGCTATAGGGACCTGTATTTGTAATTAGGCAGAATATAATCTATAAATAGAGCTTAGACAATGGGGGATAACACACCTATTGATCACTGTGAGCAAAGCTCTGTCCTGTTGGGTATAGGAATTGTCTCTCCTAAATTTATAAAGGGCCGTCTGTACCTCAGACTGTGAGTATAGCGTATTGCAAAGTAGTACTGCTTCTAGGTCAGGGCAGCGTAGGTACAGTTGTATATCAGCACCGTGGCACACTGGTTAGCATTGCTGCTGCAAAGCGCTAGGACCATAGGCTCGAACATGACCCTATCTGTGTGAAGTTTGTATGTTCTCCCCATTTTGGGTGGGTTTCCTCTGTGCTGGTTTCCTCACACACGCCAAAGACCAACTGCCCGGTTAATTGGCTTCCGACAAAATTATCCATAGTGTGTGTGTGTGTGTTAGGGAATATAGATTGTAAGCTCCACTGGGACTGATGAGAACAATTAAACATTATCTGTAAAATGATTGTAGGTGTTATATAAATAACTGCTAATAAATAAGTAAGGTCATACAATGTCATCTTGATTTAGTGTACCAATGGAATTACTATACAGATTATTCACTTATGCCCACTAGACCCACATCCAGATCCTGATCACCATTGGGCAACACTTTGTCACACATGTAACAACCCGAGAATACCACTGTGTACGTGGCATCATCCATTGATCCATCCAGGGCAAGCGAAATTGGCTCCATGCTGCTGACTGCAGGAGAGAAACAGCGGTGTCTCTAGGTGAAGGTCCACGTTCCGTAAACTAATAACGTCTTCTCATAACAGCAGATAGTGTGACTGAGTCTTTTCTAGAGCATTTTCCATGAGTGAAACATAATACATAATGATGTAAAGGGGAACTAATAAAGGAGAAGTCCAGGCAAAACAAAAATGATAAAGAGAATTCCACGCTGAACACTTAAGACCAAAGAAAAACATGCAAAATTTTGCAGCAATACTTGTAATGTGGCAAAGATTCAGTGTAAAACTTCAACTCATCTCTACAACCAATGCATAGAACCTTTCATCTACAGTGGCCTGAAAAATGTGAGTGCACAGGTCTGAATAATGGTTCTTGACTTTTGTTTCTGAACCAAAGAGAGAAAATTGCAGCATGCTAACTCTCGGCTGCCCTATGCAAGGGCCTATGTGGAATCATACTTGGCATTTTCATCTATCAACCCGTGATGAAAAAATAGCGTGAAGATGTTGGGTTGTGATTGGCAGATGCATACTGTGTGTGCCTATTGGATCTTGTCCTCTAGCCAATCCCTAAATGATCCACCATGTAAAATTGGGCATTTCACTGTCAAAAAGACTAGATCCTGTCTTTGGTCATTGGGTTGAAAGATGCCTGTGAGCAGCTTATATTGTTTTTACATTATTGGTTAAGCTAAATATCAAATTCTGTACATGACACATGAAAGTTATAATGTATATTGATCAGTGATAGACAACCTGATACATTTAATTACCTTTGAGTAATAAATTCAAACAATACATTGAATCAAAAAGACATATATCTGTAATAACATATAAGCAGGCATTTTAAATAAGTGGTACAAACTATAAAATACAAATCTGACAATAAAGCAGGAAGGAGCTGGAGACCATAGATGAAAGCTCGGAGGGCTGCCTGTTGTCCATCACAGATGTACAGTAGGTTTCCAAGTGATAATATAAAACACAGAAAAGCTATTCCATGTTTGATTCTTACAGGCAGATTAGCAGTTATCACGTAAATTGATTGAAGCCGCCATGACTTTCATTTCTTTCATCACTAACAAAGGCTTTTGTGCTTAATGCTTTTGTATAATGAACCATCCAGATATCGGTCCACTTAGCAGTTACACTGAAAAATAATATATTAAATGAGAATATCATCAAGAAAGGATGTACTGCATATAGAGAGAACAAAACACAAAGAGCAGAGTTACTGGTAGTACATTAACTGGTAGAGTAACAGAAAAATAATGAATTCCATTACTACATAACTTCTTCATCCAACCTTTGTGTACATTAGGGAGAGCAAAGCATAAAAAAAGGAGTAGATTTGCACCTGGGCAAAACCATGTTGCAATGGAAGGGGGTTAAATTTAAAATGTGGGGACAGATTTATAGCTGGGGTAGGACATTTCCTAGATCAACTTTAAATTTCAGGGTAAAAATAAAGCTATCAAGTATTTGTACGATAGATGAAAAACAGCCAGTAATTAACTTATGTTCAAAATAATAAACTAATTTGCACCCCTTACATTGTAACATGGTTTGTCCCAATGCTCAGATTATTGAATTAACAATGTAGGTACCATGTGTCTAATTTTAATAGTTCAGAACAATTGTACAATCCAGAAACGATGCATATTCATCAATGGACAAAATAATGCTTTGTATCAAGGTCTGTGCTCAATGGGGTCTTCCAATCAATAGTGGCAATAGCCACTACACTGGTATGACAATAACGCAGAAGCGGATGGTAATGGGACATATGTGAGGGTAACTCACCTAAATTCCAAAAGTGCTTCTCTGCTTGCACTGGTGGTATCTGTGAATGCCTCCCTTATTAGCTTCGGGTCATACATTTTCTCTATGAACTTATCTGCTAGTTGTTGTGTTGTCTTGTGTTGTGTAATACTCTAGGGTTGAGCAGTTATGTCTAATTCTCTTAAACTGACCATGTGGTATATTCTGCAACCATGTGTGCAAGCAGAGAAGCACTTTTGGAATATAAAGAAAAATCACACTCAAAACAGATAGCAAGGTATACTTTATCACTAAGTACAGTAGCTCAGCTAACCAGATCAAACAAATTCTTAAGAGACGCTGGCCAATAACAGACCATAGTTTGGCCACTATCCTGCCCTAAACTCCTGAGATAGTATATGAAAAAGCACATAATCTAAAGAACAATTAACCACTTAAAACCAATTAACAATTACAAAGTCATTTACAGAATTCATTAGTAGAGGGGGATTTTATCCCTGTGGTCAATGTTGCAATTGTAAAAACGTCAGTCAAAGAAGCACTAAACCCATACAGACCTTTACATCAAACAAAACAGGCCTGGAATATAAGATCCCTCCAAATGTCACATGTGACAGTAAGGGACTGGTATATCTGATAGAGTTTCCATGCAGAATGCAATATATATAGGGAGGACAATAAGAACCTTTAAATTAAGGATTAGTGAGCACATTAGAAATATTAAGAAGGGATTTGAGAAACACAGCCTCTCCGCACACTTCAAGGATAAGCATGAGTCTAATCCAAAAGGAATGACTTATACAGGAATAAGAAAGGTAGAAAAAAACTGGAGGGGAGGTGATTATATAAGGATCATTAATAAAGAAGATTTTAAATGGATTTAGTTAATGAAAACACCCCCCCAAACATGCAAACATGGAGTGTTAGTGTAACTCCATTATTACATACGTGACTATAGGGAGGCCATTGTATTTTGGGGTCTGTTGTTATCATTCTTCATCTCCAGACCTCAAACAATTTTTGAGATTTAACAAACCCATATGACCTCATTGGAGGCACAGGACAATTGAGGAATTTTAGAACATTAAACATCTAATAGGTTAGAACGGCAGTTCTCAAACTGTGCGCCGCGGCACTGTTACTGGGGTGCCGCGGGTCAGCCATAAAAAAAAAAAGAACACAGAAACTTACCAATCCGTCAGGCACTGGGACCCAGCAGCCTCCTCTCTCGACGTCAGTAACAGCTGCTGCGGGAGAGAGGAGTGTGCTGGGTCCCGGCGCCCAACGGATTGGTAAGTTTCTGTGTTCTTTTTTTTTTTTATGACTGGCGCCTGGCGCGGAGCAGAGGAGGGTGACAGTGGGGCAGAGGATGGGGACAGAGAGCAGAGGAGGGGGACAGAGAGCAGAGGATGGTGACAGCGGGGCAGAGAAGGGGGACAGAGAGCAGAGGATGGGGACAGAGAGCAGAGAATGGGGACAGAGAGCAAAGGATGGGGACAGCGGGGCAGAGAAGGGGGACAGAGAGCAGAGGATGGTGACAGCGGGGCAGAGGAGGGGGACAGAGAGCAGAGGAGGGGGACAGAGAGCAGAGGATGGGGACAGAGAGCAGAGGAGGGGGACAGAGAGCAGAGGATGGTGACAGCGGGGCAGAGGAGGGGGACAAAGAGCAGAGGAGGGGGACAGAGAGCAGAGGATGGTGACAGCGGGGCAGAGGAGGGGGAGAGAGAGCAGAGGAGGGGGACAGAGAGCAGAGGATGGGGACAGAGAGCAGAGGATGGGGACAGAGAGCAGAGGATGGGGACAGCGGGGCAGAGAAGGGGGACAGAGAGCAGAGGATGGGGACAGAGAGCAGAAGATGGGGACAGAGAGCAGAGGATGGTGACAGCGGGGCAGAGAAGGGGGACAGAGAGCAGAGGATGGGGACAGAGATTAGAGGATGGTGACAGCGGGGCAGAGGAGGGAGACAGAGAACAGAGGATGGGGACAGAGAGCAGAGGATGGTGACAGTGGGGCAGAGGAAGGGGACAGAGAACAGAGGATGGGGACAGCGGGGCAGAGAAGGGGGACAGAGAGCAGAGGATGGGGACAGAGAGCAGAGGATGGGGACAGAGAGCAGAGGATGGGGACAGAGAGCAGAGGATGGGGACAGCGGGGCAGAGGAGGGGGATAGAGAGCAGAGGAGGGGGACAGAGAGCAGAGGGTGGTGACAGCGGGGCAGAGGAGGGGTACAGAGAGCAGAGGAGGGGGACAGAGAGCAGAGGATTATGACAGCGGGGCAGAGGAGGGGGACAGAGAGCAGAGGATGGGGACAGAGAGCAGAGGATGGGGCACAGCTGGGCAGAGGAGGGGGACACAGCGTGAGAGGGGCAGTGGAGGGGGACACAGTGTGAGAGGGGCATTGGAGGGGGACACAGCGTGAGAGAGGGCAGTGGAGGGGGACACAGCGTGAGAGGGGCAGTGGAAGGGGACACAGCGTGAGAGGGGCAGTGGAGGGGGACACAGCGTGAGAGAGGTCAGTGGAGGGGGACACAGCATGAGAGGGGTAGTGGAGGGGGACACAGCGTGAGAGGGGCAGTGGAGGGGACACAGCGTGAGAGGGGCAGTGGAGGGGGACACAGCGTGAGATGGGCAGTGGAGGAGGACACAGCGTGAGAGAGGGCAGTGGAGGGGGACACAGCGTGAGAGAGGGCAGTGGAGGGGGACACAGCGTGAGAGGGGCAGTGGAATGGGACACAGCGTGAGAGGGGCAGTGGTGGGGGACACAGCGTGAGAGAGGGCAGTGGAGGGGGACACAGCGTGAGAGAGGGCAGTGGAGGGGGACACAGCATGTGAGAGGGCAGAGGAGGAGACAGCGTGTGAGAGGGCAGAGGAGGGGACAGCGTGTGAGAGGGCAGAGGAGGGGACAACGTGTGAGAGGGCAGAGAAGGGTACAGCGTGTGAGAGGGCAGAGGAGGGGACAGCGTGTGAGAGGGCAGAGGAGGGGGACATTGTGAGAGAGGGCAGAGGAGGGGGGACAGCGTGACAGAGCAGAGGAGGGGGGACAGCGTGACAGAGGGCAGAGGGGGCAGTGTGAGAGAGGGCAGTGTGTCTGGATGCAGAGGGGGCAGAGTGCCTGAGGGCAGAGTGTCTGGATGCAGAGGGGGCATTTTTGCATACAACTAAATAAGTATTTCTGTCCTGACCTAAATACTTATTACAATTTTTTGACCCAACTACTTCTAAAACAGGACTGCTCAATAATTATTTTGGAGGGGTGCCTTGAAAAAATTTGGAGACTATAAGGGTGCTGCGAACTGCAAAAGTTTGGGAACCACTGGGTTAGAACAATTCTATAAAAACACAAAGATATACCGATTAGTATGAGAAGTGGGGATATGTCCCTAGCACTTTACCTAGAGGTTATCTAACCAATCTGACACATAAATGGAATGAGTATTCCATATTAGTCTTAGATCAATGTAAGGAAAGAGTTACGACTGAAAATGATTAGACATCCTGTACGATGGATAATTATTAAGGTAAATGTCATTGAACTGTAATGCAGTCTGTAAAATGTACAATGAGGAATAATTGGACAGGAGAAATAAACAAATTGATTAACTTTAATGGTGAGATGAATAAGAATATCCGTGCAGGACAGATTTCCCTGACAGCAAATTCGTCCGATAAGGTACAAGTGGGAGGTACTTTTCAAACTATAGCAACCACTAAAGTTGGACGTAAATCATTCATTATATCCCTGAGGAAGGCTTCCTGAGTAGAAGCTGAAACGCGTTGGTTTACATTCATCAAACTATTACTATTAAGATCTCTACCCTGCTATCAATTGCTGTCGGTTGATAATAAGTAGCAAATGCTATATATATAGAACCCAGGTTTTATGGGTTATCTTCTAACCTAACCCATGTAACCATCAATCATCTAATAGGGCATGTTATTTGACACCTGTATATTAATACCTTACCTATAGCAGGACATGCCTGTCGTACATGGTGAGAGACGTTCTTCTGATCCGCTGGGTTATGTACTATACACAGGAATTCTATGTCCCAGGACTCAGGCTGCAGTGACATCTGGATCGTGTTTCCATTATTATACAGCTTGTACTCAGTGCCACTGTCTCTGTATTTCCAAGTATAGGACAACACTGGTGTGTTTGTGGGGACATAACAATGAAGAGTATCATTACACCAGTCATCGTTTACGTTCTTCCATCCAGTCCTTATAGCTGGAGTTGGGACAGGTTCTGTAAGCAGAAAGAATACAATATATTAAAGTGGAAAATGCAAACAAAGTAAGATTGTCACGGGCACTAGGAGTCTTTACCCAGGGATCACCAGGATGGACTTACCAGAGCAGTATAGGTGGTAATATGGTACTCTGGTAGCGGGGTGATCACGGAACAGGAGACAGCAGATGGTAGAGTATGCTCGTGGAAAGTCTATGACTAGCAGCACTGGTAATATATAGGTAATAGTACACGAGGAACTGAATGGACAAAGGAAACGTGAGGGTAGTCAGTGGTCTGCGGATAGCAAGTTGTACCACTGCTATAGTGAGGAGGAATGTCCAGAAGTAACGATGAGGTGATGAGAGTCAGCGGTCTGCGTTAGCAAGTTGTACCACTGTCTAGGTGAGGGAACGGAATCCAGGTGGAGGTATCCGAGAAGTCAGTGGTCTGCGTTAGCAAGTTGTACCACTGCTATGTGGAAGGATACTGAAAACAGGTGACACAGAAAACAGGAATCAGTGGTCTGCCTCTAGCAAGTTCTACCACTGAAATATATATGTGAGGAGGAGCACAGGGAGCTAAATGTAATGCAGAGTATACACGGGCACACTGAACTTGATCCCACGATGATATGCACAAAGTATTAATAACTGAGCAGCACTGCACAAATATACAAAGTCACAGGAACTATCCAGACTACAAGGTAACACAGTCAAATGATGGCAATAGTCTCAGTGGAAAGGCAACTCCAGAGAAGAACAACTCAGTCCAGCAAGGTATGCAATACACGAGCACAGTCAATGATAAGTATGCATACCGTGGTTCAGAAGAACAGGCTGTCAGAAAGGAGTGCAGGGATACCTGAGCGGCAGGAGGCCGGCAGGATGCGAAGTCCCAGGGAAATGGAAGCGGTATCCAAGTAGGTGCAGCGCACAGGTAGGTAGACCAGCAACGATGAAAGCAATACTCAGGAAGCAGTAGTAAATAGGACTGGTCACCTGGAGATCACTGAAGAGTAGAAGTGGTATGGCAGAGAAGACAGCAGCGGAGCGTTGATCCAATGCAGACAGGCGAGTTGACACAGGCAGGAACACTGTAGAAGCACGGAGAGCGGATCAGCTCGCTGCAGACACGAGGAGTACTGGAGGGTAGCGATGAGCAGGACACTGCAGATACACGGAGGTAGTGGATAGGAATCAGCTGGTGCAGTCTCGATGAAACACGGGAGAGTTGAGGTGAGCTGGAACTGTTGAGCACGGAGACAGCGGATAGGAATCAGCTGGTGCAGTCTCGATGAAACACGGGAGAGTTGAAGTAAGCTGGTAACTGTAGTGCACGGAGACAGCGGATAGGAATCAGCTAGTGCAGTAATGATGAAACACGGGAGAGTTGAAGTGAGCTGGTAACTGTAGTGCACGGAGGCAGCGGATAGGAATCAGCTGGAGCAGTCACGATGAAACACAGGAGAGTTGAAGTGGTCTGGAAACCACAGGAGAGTTGAAGTGGTCTGGAAACCACAGGAGAGTTGAAGTGGTCTGGAAACCACAGGAATCAGCTGGGCTGAAAACACGAGGAAACACAGGAACACCTTCAGAGACTCATGGGGAATGAGACTCCAAGATCAGGCCCCGAGGTATAGACAGCAGGTGCTTTAAATAGGGAGTGTTGCCTGATCAGCCAATTAACTAAAAGGAACATGTACTGAAGGTTTGAAAGGGCTGCACATGCGCAGACCCTCAGGATGGTGGACGGCCACGGTTCCTAAACATACGGGAAGAAGCACTCACAGTCTGGTGAGTGACAGTACCCCCCCTTTTAAAAGTGAGCACAGAACACCTGGAACCGGGCTTGTCCGGATATTTGGAATAAAACTTCTTAAGAAGAGCTGGAGCGTTGAGATCTTCAGCTTTGATCCATGAACGCTCCTCAGGACCAAAGCCCTTCCAATGAACGAGGAAACGAAGAACTTCTCGCAAAATTTTTGCGTCCAATATATGAGTCTTCTCAAAGTCTTCCTCCTGATGAACTTGAACTGGCTGAGGTGCTGAAGAAGGGACCGAGAAACGGTTGATGATGAGAGGTTTGAGCAAGGACACATGGAAGGCGTTGGAAATACGAAGATTCTTAGGAAGTAGAAGTTTGAAACAAACTGGATTTATCACTTGAATGATCCTATACGGACCAATAAAACGAGGAGCGAATTTCATAGATGGGACCTTCAAACGAATATTTTTGGTGGATAACCAGACACGATCTCCAATTTTCAATGGTGGAATAGCCCGCCTCTTTTTATCTGCAAAAGACTTATATTTGGCAGATGTCTTCTTTAAACAGGTTTTGACCTGGGACCAAATATTTTTGAAGGTCTGACAAACAGTCTCTACAGCAGGAACTTGGGTGGAAGGGAGGGCAGTAAATTCCGGAAAAGACGGATGGTGACCGTAAACCACAAAGAATGGAGTTTTGGAAGATGACTCATGGTACATGTTGTTATGAGCGAATTCAGCCCAAGGAAGCAATTCTACCCAGTTGTCTTGATTGGCTGATGAGAACATCCTTATAAAGGTCTCAAGATCTTGATTGACCCTTTCAGTTTGTCCGTTTGATTGAGGATGGTAGGAAGATGAGAGTGCTAATCGTATGCCCAAGGTCTTACAAAGGGCCCGCCAGAATCTGGAAACGAATTGTACTCCTCTATCTGACACAATCTCAGACGGACATCCATGAATACGAAAGATTTCTTTGACGAAATGCTCAGCCAGAGTAGAAGAGGAAGGCAAACCAGACAAAGGGACGAAATGAGCCATCTTCGAAAATCTGTCCACCACTCCCCAAATAGTATTACAGTTTTTACTAGGAGGAAGATCAGTAACAAAGTCCATACTAATATGGGTCCAGGGCTTGGACGGAATGGGTAGTGGTTGAAGCAAACCCGCTGGAGTTCTGCGGGAGGTCTTAAACTGAGAACACAATTCACAAGCGGCTACAAACTCTTTGACATCTCTCCTCATAGAAGGCCACCAGTAACTTCGAGAGAGAATCTCAAAAGTCTTGCATTCACCAGAGTGTCCAGAAAAACGAGAAGAGTGGAACCACGAAAGGATTTTTCTCCTAAGAGTAGGAGGCACGAGGGTCTTCCCAAATGGTAGCACTTTAGTGGAAGAAACAGCCAGCGAAATACATTTGGGGTCTAGTATAGAGTGGTTGGAAACCTCTTCAACGTCAGAGGACGTCACAAAGGCTCGGGATAGAGCGTCAGCTTTCTTGTTCTTTGCAGCTGGTTTGAAGGTTATGATTAATTCAAAACGAGAAAAGAAAAGAGACAATCTTGCTTGACGAGGATTCAAGCATTGGGCAGACTGTAGATATGACAAGTTCTTATGATCCGTGAAAATTGTCACAGGATGACGAGCTCCCTCCAACAAGTATCTCCACTCCTCTAATGCTACTTTAATAGCCAGCAACTCCTTGTCCCCGATGGTGTAATTCTTCTCCGCAGGTAGGAGACCCCGAGAGTAAAAGGCACAAGGATGGAATTTTTGTTGCTCCGATCTTTGGGAGAGAATGGCTCCTAAGCCAACATTAGAGGCATCTACTTCTAGGAAGAAGGGAAGCGTCACATCAGGCTGTCGAAGAATGGGAGCAGAGGAGAAGGACTCTTTAAGAAATTGAAAGGCTTGGAGAGCCTCAGATGACCATTGCTTAGTATTGGCCCCTTTACGAGTCAGGGCCACGATAGGAGATGCAATTGAAGAGAAGTCTTAAATGAAGCGTCTATAGTAATTGGCAAAACCTAAAAAACGCTGTATGGCATGAAGAGTAGTTGGCTGAGGCCAATGTAACACAGCATTCACCTTTTCTGCATCCATTTGCAGGCCAACTCCGGAGACAATATAACCCAAAAATGGAATCTGGGGCAACTCGAATGAACATTTTTCTAGTTTGCAGAATAATGAATTTCTCCGAAATCTGGAAAGAACTTCTGCCACATGTTGGTGATGCGACGGCAGGTCCTGTGAAAAGATCAATATGTCGTCCAGGTAGACAACGACACATACATATAACAAGTCCCGAAAGATCTCATTAATGAAGCCCTGGTACAGCAAATGATATGTGGAAAAATCAGATTTCAATTATGCTTCTTCTTATATGAGTCATTTCTATATCTGGGCTTGCAAAACATTTAGATTTCTGTTGAGAACATGACAAAAAATCAACAATTCCCACACTTGCTGCCTAGGTGTGATCTTTCGCTCAAAACTATCCTTTATTCCCCACATCCGATCTCTATCTCTCTGACCCCCTGACCAACAGCTGTGTGACTACATCATATAGCCCACTGAGAACTTTTTACAGTTGCAATCTGACCAATATACAATATATTATATATAGCACTTAACCTCATGTATCAAACTTACATTGTCCCATAGGTTGTAAGCAGGGCCGGACTGGGACTAAAAATCAGCCCTGGCATTTAAAGCACACAGGCCCACGTGGACTCCATGCACTATATTGTTGCACACTGATGCTGGCGCAGTACAACATGATGTAGTATGAGTGTGTGTGGGGGGGGAGGGGGTATTTATTTCTCCTAATGACCCTCAACATTACATTATTAGCACCCCAATTACATCAATAAATACCATGACAATACATTATTAGTACCCAAATTACAGCAATAAATAACCCCCCACACACACTCATACTACATCAATCACCCCCACATTATAGCAACCGGCATCACCCCCCACATTACAGCATCACTCCCCACATTACAGCGTCCAGCATCACCCCCCACATTACAGCGTCCAGCATCACTCCCCACATTACAGCGTCCAGCATCACCCCCCACATTACAGCGTCCAGCATCACCCCCCACATTACAGCAACCGGCATCACCCCCCACATTACAGCAACCGGCATCACCCCCCACATTACAGCAACCGGCATCACCCCCCACATTACAGCGTCCAGCGTCACCCCCCACATTATAGCAATACCCTCTCCTACTTATTAGCAATACTAAGCACCAAACACACTACAACATTGCCACCAGCACGCCACCCCATACTACAGCAATACCACCAATTATACAGACGCCACTGTAGGAAACAATGTTTTGCTTTTTTCAAATCTCCCACAAAATAGCAACTACGAACAGAGTACTTACACACACATATAGGTAACAGGTACCCTTTTCCCTCAATGAAATAGTAATGGCAGAATTTTCATGAATCATTCCACATGAAATAAAACTAACATATATCTAAAAAAAACATAACTATTGAATGATCAGTTGAACCCACACGGCCGCATTAAAAGTATTTCCATCTACAGCAAAATGTCAGAGAAAAATATTTTTGTTTTACTACAGTAATTGGATATGCGTCTTTTCTATTCATTTTAAATAACACAGTATATAAATTAAGGGGGATAGAGGAGGTGGGTGAGAAATAATTGGATGTGACCCATCATGATCCATCAGTTTGATTAGATAGGAAACATTTAGATTATTTACCTGGAGACGTCTACCCCCTTGACTCACAGGCAGGGCTGACAAGAGGAATTTTGGGCCCTGATACAGCAACTTCTTTGGGCTCCCATCATATTCAACAATGAAAAACTTGCCTTTGGCAGAAGTTCATATGATGCCACACCGTAGTGTGCCCAGTTCATATTATGCCACATCGTAGTGCCCCAAGGTCATATTATGCCACATAGTATTACCCTCAATTCATATTTGGTCATGCAGAAGTGCCCACAAATCATATTATGGCATAGTAGTGCCCCCAAAACATATACCATACAGTAGTGCCCACAAATCATATTATGTCACAACAGTGCCTCCAAATCATATTATGCCACAATAGTGACCCCAAATAACATTATGCCATAGTAGTGCCCCCAAATCATTAGTAAAGCTCAGACAAAAACTCATTCACAAATAAAAATTGGTACAGCATATCAGATTCTGAGTGTGAGTCCCAAGAGCAGCTTAATACATCATTTACAATGCAAACAAAAATAGATATATTGACATAATTACAGATAAAATTTATGACAAGCAATGTTTTTTCCTCTTAATTAAAAATCTCTGTACAGATAAATATGCAAAAAACATTACAGCGCAATAATGAGCAATACATAGTGTTAAACATTATTGGATACGCTGTAGTGTTCCCAGTTCAAGAAAGGATGGTTAAAAACATATTCCACACGAGCAAATATATGAACTTACCTGATTATGGCATCCTGTGTTCTGTTCTCCTACTGGGCACGCTGGGCGATGAGGGATCAGCAGCTGTCAGCTCACACAGGCAGTGGGGAGCAGGAATAGAGGGCAGTGGTCGAAGCAGAAATTTAGGAGTGGGGGTATTGAAAATATAAGTGAATGGAGTATGAAGGCTTGATTTTTTATTTTTTTTAACACTTGTCCCCTCTGTGCATTTCCATTCTTCATTACTACTTGTGTTTTATGATGGCTGCATCCCTGACATTCCCATTCTTAAGATGTCTCTCCCTTTACACTTTCTTTTACCTATGCCCCTGTACCACCTACTCCCCTGGCTCTCTCACACGTCTTCCTGCACCCTCTACCCCCCGGCTCTCTCACTCCTCTTCCTGCACTCCCTACCACCCTGGCTCTCTCACCCCCTCTCCCAGAACCCCCTTCCCCTTTGGCTCTCTCACCCCCTCTCCCAGCACCCCCTTCTCCTTTGGCTCTCTCACCCCCTCTCCCAGCACCCCCTTCCCCTTTGGCTCTCTCACCCCTCTCCCAGAACCCCCTTCCCCTTTGGCTCTCTCACCCCCTCTCCCAGCACCCCCTGGCTCTCTCACCCCCTCTCCCAGAACCCCCTTCCCCTTTGGCTCTCTCACCCCCTCTCCCAGCACCCCCTGGCTCTCTCACCCCTTCTCCTAGCACCCCCTGGCTCTCTCACCCCTCTCACAGCACCTCTTCCCCTTTGGCTCTCTCACCCCCTTCGGCTCTCTCACCCCCTTTCCCAGCACCCCCTTTGGCTCTCTCACCCCCTCTCCCAGCACCCCCTTCAGCTCTCTCACCCCCTCTCCCAGCACCCCCTTCAGCTCTCTCACCCCCTCTCCCAGCACCCCCTTCAGCTCACTCACCCCCTCTCCCAGCACCCCCTTCAGCTCTCTCTCCCCCTTTCTCAGAACCCCCTTCAGCTCTCTCTCCCCCTTTCCCAGCACCCCCTTCGGCTTTCACCTCCTTTCCCAGCACCCCCTTCGGCTCTCTCACCCCCTCTCCCAGCATGCCCTGGCTCTCACCCCCTCTCCCAGCACCCCCTTCGGCTCTCTCACCCCCTCTCCCAGCACCCCCTTCGGCTCTCTCACCCCCTCTCCCAGCACCCCCTTCGGCTCTCTCACCCCCTCTCCCAGCACCCCCTGGCTCTCACCCCCTCTCCCAGTATGCCCTGGCTCTCACCCCCCTCTCCCTGCACCCCTTTCGGCTCTCTCACCCCCTCTCCCAGCACCCCCTGGCTCTCACCCCCTTTCCCAGCACCCCGGGCTCTCATCCCCGCGACCCCCCCCCCCCAGAAAATCGCGGACAGCCCCCCCCCCCCGAAAATCGCGGCACCCCCGTGACCCCCCCCCCCCCCCGAAAATCGCGGCACCCCCGCGACTCCCCCTAAAATCGCGGCACCACGCGACCCCCCCTAAAATCGCGGGCACCCCCCCGAAAATCGCGGCACCCCCGCGACCCCCCCTCCCCCCCCGAAAATCGCGGCACCCCCGCGACCCCCTCCCCCCCGAAAATCGCGACACCCCCCCTCTTCAGTAAAAGAAAAAACAAATTTAAAAAAAAGTAAACTCACCAGTGTAACTGGCTGCACAGCATAACGGGGGAGGGAGCTGGGGAGCGCGCAGCAGAGGTGGCTGGTTCCTGAACCCAGCCACCAAGAAGACAGGGGGAGTCGGGCCGGCCCATATAGCCATCGGCCCTTCTGGCATTTGCCAGAAGTGCCAGATGGCCAGTCCGGCCCTGGTTGTAAGCTTGTGAGCAGGGTCCTCTTACTTCTCTGTCTGTCTGCATTACCTAGTACTGTTTTATTACTGTGTTTGTATCCATTTGTAAAGCGCTATGGAATATGCTGGCGCTATAAAAATAAATGATGATGATGATGATAGTAGCAGAGGTAGCAAAAGTCACTACAAAGCCCAAGGAGTAGAGCTGGACATCTGGAAATCTTCTACCTCCTGCTAAAATTCATCTCTTTAGGATCAAGTGTTTGATTCGTGGGGGTTTCCCATTTCTTGCAAAGTTTGTAAATATCTGCTAAATTACACTATCAGTTACTCTGATATCCTACTATTAGTCTGGGGATGGTCTTCTCATTTGTTTGGTTCACGTGAAGTGCTATCTTGTTTTACGAGTACTAGGAATGCATCTTTGGCTGTAGCTCCTAAAATTTAAGTCCATTATTGGTATTTGGCATCCGCATGTAGATTAATGTAACAGACGCAACACAAATATAATCTGCCTGGTTTGTTAAACCATGCGCATGTCCTTTTGGCTTTGTCTTTGTCTACCTGTGTCTTTTATTAAGTTGACATTCTGCTATCTATATGTCCTCTGTTTCATTTCTGTCCAATGCTGTCTACTTCTACTACTAGGAATGTCTTGTTATAATAGGTTACTACAAGTTACAGCTCATCTGTGATATCTCCATCATCTTAAAAAAACAAAACAAATTAATGCACATGCAGCCCCAGGAGTGAATTGCATAAAATTAATGGTTAATTTACAACTTTAGGAAATTGTACCTGTGTACATGGTATACCCCATTGTGTAGTCATTCTTTTAATATGCATACATTTTATCAACAGTCAGAATCCTCAGCATCTGATGAAGAGAAGACAACTGAAGATGCTGGATGTGAAGTTCCCATCAATGTGGTATGGTGGCTTTTTGACTTCATATTTAGATGGATTCTATTATCCTCTGCTTAATAAGAGAATAGGACAATATAAGTTTCTCATTATCTTTGAACATAAACATGCAAAAGTACAATCAATTCCACAGAGCAAGCTGACTCTTTGTGCCATCACAATTCTACTTTTGTGTGAATGCACCTATTTTTCCAGGTAACACATGCATTTGGGGATGTTTGTGAAGTTGCAAAAGTATTGCAGTGTCTGATGGGAGGAAACAGATAGATCAGGAGGCAGCTTTACTAAGTGCAGATACGGAGCACAACTGTGTCTAGTTTTGCACTGTTAGTTAAATGAACTAGTTTGGGCAGAGAAGCTGCTTTTAGGGAAGCAACTGAATGTTTTGATGTTTGTAAATGAGCCTTAGTGCTTTTGTTGTTCATCACATGACTTTATTGGAACACATATCGGTGAAGGAAGCTGGTAAAATTTATTATGTCCGCACAATTTGTGCTCTTTAATTAAGTTACATTCAGAGGAGGGAATTCAATTGACAGCATTACTCGTGAGAATAACGCGTTCCGTGCACTATTAATGTTACTACGGTAATAGGGCACATTACTATCGTTAGTACGGTAATTTCCACGTTAATTTTCGCTTGCAGCTCTGAAAGCCTGAGCAGAGAGCCGGGTTAAATTATCGTACTAACGATAATAGGGCGTGGGACGAGTTATTCTCATGAGTAACGTTGCCAATTATATTCCCCATAGAACACCCAGGCTGCAATAATAACTAATCCTTGTTACATTTACTAAGATCAGTATCAGTTTTCTTAGCAGGCTTGGACTCAAACTTTTTTCCCTTACAGGATATACATGTGAAACAGACAGCAACAGAACGTCTTCATGCTCTATGCAGCTTGGTCTCAGACTATACACCATTCCCACCAGAAAGACCGCAAGCCTCAATTGACGACATCCCTCCTTCCATTCCTGAGGTCATAACTACATCACCGCAGGTGGACACAAGAGAGATCACCATCGAAAATAATGCACAACCAAATGTTTCATTCTTATGTTTGTGCTCATGGTGCTGCCTTCCAGCAGACCTGCAGCAGCGGAGGCAACAGCAAACATCTGGCCCCCGGAGATCTCGTCTTCAGTCCCTGTCGAGGTGGATTCTTAAAAGATGTGGAAGGGTGGTTTCCACGAGCAACATCAGTGGAAACCAAGACAATGGCAGCGTTTGGAACTGAAACATACCATCATGCGACATACAGGGTGAGCTCATGTGTGGCACTGAAGGTTTAAGTTGTTACATAGTCTGATTCTATACATACTAACCTAGAAAAAACCCATATTGTACTGATGCACTGTCAACAATGTGTAAATACACCAAGAAAATCATAATCAGATTTTGTTGGCTGAATCCCAAGGATTCAACTGAACACAAATCTTCTAAACCTGATAGGAATTGTCCAAATTTTAATCCAAATTCAGGATTCTGTACTTCAATATATTTTACATATAATACATTTCCACATTTATAAATATAGCTGTAACATAAGTCTTCTAGTTTTAATCTTTCCTTCACTATCAGCCATCTAAAGATACAATATGTTTACATAAATTAGTGGTCTTAAGTCTGGATTTAACCAAATCTACCAAAGATCTTTAATTCTTCATGTAAAACCTGCACATGCTACAAATCCATTAGAGACATGAAAGTATCTGAGAGAAGAGGACTAGTGACTGTATCCTTCAGTGCAAGACATTTCCCCTGTTCATGAGCACGGAAAGATGGACACTGTTGCTGATTTAACACCAAATGTTCATTTAGATATATAGATATATAAATATATAGATCTATTTGTTTCATATAGATATAGATATACAGATATAGATGTTTATGTTATATGCTTAAAATATTGGTAGTTACAAAAAAAAATTTTTTTTATTTATTTAAATTAATTTTATATTATAAGAATAGCAGAGGGCTGGGATTAGAAATTATATAAACACTGAGGGTGCATGTAGAAGAAAAGGTTAAGGTATACCAAGAGTTAATTTATCTGCAGATGGTGAATGACAGGTTAGGTTCAGGGCAGGGTCATGCGTCCTCCTTGCAGGTCCTCGAGTCGTCCCCTGCACGGTTGCCTCAAATTTAGTTGACCCAGGCCAGCGAGCAGGTCCAGTCGTGGTGGCTGACCGTAGTTTGTTACTTTAGCACTGTCTGTGGATGCGGGGACTGTGGCTCCTGGGCCGGGGAGATCTCCTTCTGTTTCTCCCTCTGCAGGTTCGGCTGGTTGTGTGACAGGTCGGAGGTCTGGGCGTGCTTCTTATGCGGAAGCCGCATCTATGGCCATGGTGGGCCCGTCATCACGTGTGGAAGGTGGTAGTCGTGGATCAGTTGGTGAGCATGCCAGTAGGGTGTCTGGTTCTAGCTCTGATTCTAACTCTTCTACCTCTGGAGTGATGTTCCGGGCAGGTCTGGGAGGGCAGACACAAGATTGATGAAGTTCCTGGAGAGGAAGTTGTGTAGTACGTGCCATAGGGCAGGGTTGGAAGGTGTTGGCTCCAATGAAGGAAGCAGGATATCGAGGGACGATGTGTTGCGCTGTTCCAATACAGCCGTCCTGCGGGACATTAGGAGCCGGGTGTGTGGTAAGATAGGCACAGGCCATTTTGTGGATATGTTTGCCATCACTAATACGGCTATGGTTGCTTTGGCAGCAGCAAGGTCACGCTCTGGCATGGTTGACAAGGCATATCAAGAAATTGTCATATCTGGTTTTTGAAATTGACATTGTTGCAGGGTGTTGTAGGCTTCCAATGGAGAAAGTGACTAAGATGAGGGGTGTGATTCATTTGTTTCAGGGTGAGTGTAAGGTGCAGTTAAAACAGGTGCAGTCACTGCTTGGCCTGCTTAATTTTGCTTGTTAGCCCTGATGCTAATGTTATTGGTGTTTCATGCCCTGATTTTGTCTGGCAAATTAGGAGGCTGGTATAAAGGAGCTTGCTAAGCGTTCAGTAGCACCGGATACCTTGAAGAAATATCAGGAGGCTTGGTCATCCTGGGAAGGGTTTTGTGGATAAAGGGAGGCTCGAGGTAAGACTGAGCAGCAGCGCTTCCTTGCTTTTGTGTGGCATTGTTTTCAGGCAGTTAGATCGAAGGCATATATGGTATAGGCTCTGTCTGGTATTTCCTTTTTTATGCAGCTTAATGGTAGTCGGGATATTACCAAGCATGTGTAGGTGCGTAAAGCGTTAAGAGGTTGGGCTAGGATTTCCCCTGCATTGGAAGACCTATTGACAAAGGATTGTTGGTTGTCTTTTGAATATTGTTTCAGTAGTTGCTAATGATGAGTTTGAGCTGCTTTGTTTCGGCTTGAGTTTGCAATGGCTTTTTTTGGTGCTTTCAAAATAGGTGAGTTGTTAGCTTCACCTAGATTGGCAATCGGTTCAGGGTTACTTCACAGGATGTTGTGGTTAAGAATGATAACTTAGCTTGTAAGATCCATAGATCGAAGACTGATCCTTTTGGGTAGGGGGCGGTGGATTACCTTGAATCGTAATCAGGATATTGCAGTTTGCCCAGTTGAGTTTACAAGAAAGTATAGAGATATGTCCTCTGCTCCTGGTGTTAATTAACTTAGGCACTGTGATGGGTACCCCCTTACGAAGTTCTAGTTTTCCACGGTCTTTAAGAATTGTATTGCTAAGCTTGGATTAGATACAGCAGACTATGGGACTCATTCTTTTAGAATAGGAGCGGCTACAGTAGCGGCGGAGGAGGGTGTGTCAAAACAGAGTATCGTGCTTTGGGTAGGTGGAGGTCTAAGTGTTTCAAACGGTATGTTAGGCCAGCTGTTGCGCTTTAGGCTTAATAATGCAATGTAGTAAGGCTGACCCATGACATGCGTTGCTTGTCTTGTTAAAAGGAGGCGCAGAGGGATTTGCCATTTCTCTTCCTCGGGGGCCTGATTGGCTTGTGGCACCCCGGGGTTTCCGGTTTTACCTCCGCATGGGTCACCCTGCGTTGCGTGCAAATATATAGTAGAGTCTTTCTCTAATACCATGTATTATGTCTTGACATTTGTTTCATGTGCATTTTACTCCATGTTGCAGGTTCACGGCAGGATGGGAAGAATATGTGGCTGGTCGGCCGTTCATTTGTTTGTTGGGCAGGTAAGAGCGGTCCTGCTTAAGATTTGAGCAAATTTCCCCGGGTGCATTCTGTTAGATGGTTAGGTTTTAGGGGTTTGTGTTGGGCGTCGCTGTTGAAGATTCTAACGGATAGTGAGATAAAGTTTGGGCGCCCTTCAGTGCTTATGATTCACCTTGGTGGGAATGATTTGAGCAAGTGGTAGGGCTTAGAGCTCATTGATAATATTAAATCTGATGTTGAGATCATTAAATTACATTGGCCAGCAGTTCACCTTGTTTGGTCGACTTCATCCCTAGAAGCAATTGGAGGGGAACGGATAGACCAGCTCGTATTGAGAAGGCCCGCAGGTAGGTTAATAGGGCAGTGAGAACATTTTTTCAGGAAGTAGGTGGGGGGTTTATTAGCTATCCTTGAATTAGAGCATGTTTTAGACAAATTTATAGACCTGATGGGATACACTTGTCGGAGTTTGGCATGTCTTATTTTGTAGAGCAGATTTTTCGTTTTCTTGTTAGGCTATAAAAGGTCAGTTGGTGGTGGGCTTAGGTTCCTAGCGGGAACCTAGCTGTGGCGGTAAGTAGCCTAATCAGCGGCCAAATTGGTTATATTCAAGACGTGGTAAGTACTCTCCCCTAAAGGGATTGGGCAATTAGTCATTAGTCCGGCCTGTGTTTAACTTTTATCAGGTGGGCTGCATTTTATATTATTGCAATAAACAGTTTAATGTTTTCAATATATTTCTGGCTCCATGGTTTTAATTACAAGGACCTAGTTTGTGGAACAGGATTGTAACAACTATTTGCTTGGCGGAGTGATGAACAGTAGAGAGGTGTTCCCCAATTAATAAAATTCTTTGGTGTTGGCTGCTAGACTGGCGCTTCTGCCAGGGTGGCCAAAACACCACACATTTTGATTTGCCAACTGGGCCGCTACTTCAAATATTTCTGAGTTGCGGTCTAGTACCAATTTTTACCTTTATATATTTATTAAGATACACTTTAAAATACATTGCACCTCCAGCACATAGCACTCGGGGGTTAACCCATTTGACACTGCAGCATCAGAAGGGTTAATCTTTACACGTATGGAGAACGGATGGGGAACCAGCCACAGGGTATGGTAAAATCTACTAACTACACCTTATTAAGATCAGAACTATGCAATCACTCTGCCATTGTGTTAAACTTTAATGTGTTCTAAATATGTTGTTCAATATGTGACTGTTCGCATTTTACCAAGACATACATATATATATATATATATATATATATATATATATATATATACACACACACATTGCTTCCAAACTCAAATATAATATATATTTTCTATAATGTCCGGTGCCTTGTGTTTTATATGATATTATACATTCTTCACATTCCCTACATTGTACTACCACATAATTAATTATACTTTTATTAAAATAACCAATTGTTTAGTAATTCCCATGATGTTCATCATTCATTTTGTACCTTGCGACAACAAAATTTAATCTGTAGGAATGAAACATGTTAAATGTAGGGATGTGCACCGGCGACTTTTGAGGTCTCGTGTTTTGTGTTTTGGATCCGGATTTTCGTTATTTTTGGGGTTCGGATTTGTCTCGCAAAACACTTGACGAAAGGTCTCGGTTCGGATTTAAGGTTTTGATTCGGATTTTTTTGCAAAAAAACATAAAAAGTTTAAAAATCAAGTTTTTGGGCTTATTTTCACTCCTAGGCTATTATTAACCTCAATAACATTCAATAACAAGCATTTCCACTAATTTACAGTGTATTCTGAACACCTCACAATATAGTTATTAGTCCAAAACGTTGCAACAAGGTATCTTTCTGGACTGCGTAGAGGAGTGGGTCACCACAATATATATTAAAACCCTGAACTTTTATGAATCGCACCAATAATGTACCTGGACTGCGTAGAGAGTGGGTCACCACAATATCTATTAAAACCCTGAACTTTTATGAATCGCACCAATAAATGTACCTGGACTGCGTAGAGGAGTGGGTCACCACAATATCTATTAAAAACCCTGAACTTTTATGAATAGCACCAATAAATGTACCTGGACTGCGTAGAGGAGTGGGTCACCACAATATATATTAAAAACCCTGAACTTTTATGATTCGCACCAATAAATGTACCTGGACTGCGTAGAGGAGTGGGTCACCACAATATCTTAAAAACCTGAACTTTTATGAATCGCACCAATAAATGTACCTGGACTGCGTAGAGGAGTGGGTCACCACAATATATATTAAAAACCCTGAACTTTTATGATTCGCACCAATAAATGTACCTGGACTGCGTAGAGGAGTGGGTCACCACAAGATATATTAAAAACCCTGAACTTTTATGATTCGCACCAATAAATGTACCTGGACTGCGTAGAGGAGTGGGTCACCACAATATCTATTAAAAACCCTGAACTTTTATGAATCGCACCAATAAATGTACCTGGACTGCGTAGAGGAGTGGGCACTGGGCACCACAATAAAATATATAAAAAACCTTCAACAGGTCTGCATTACACTACACATACGGCTGCTCCTCCATCCTCTCCATCATATACATGTTGGAGTTTTAGCGTGTGACAACCTCTTGTTTTGATAATGTCAGTGCATTTTGAATATTTTTCAATTTGCCCCACACCACTGAATGTACTTTATCTATGATACGCATCTATCTATCTTGACTGCGTAGTGTGGTGGCCCCGGTACACAATTTGGTACCGAGGCCACAATATAATTAAAAAACCCTCCACGTGTCAGAATTCCACCAAACAAGTATCTGGACTGCATAGTGGGGTGGCCCCGGTACCCAATTTGATACCGGGGCCACAATACCTCCTCCAAACATGGTACAGACAATTCGTCATTGAGATCCCAGACAGACAGGGTCGAAGTGTTATTGTTTGACTTTGTAAACCCAAAAAATGTCCCTGTTGCACATAGTCGTGCAATGAAGACTGACTTTTTCATTTAAAGGCACGATCTTTCAAGTGTAGTGTTTGTAAGTCTAAGTCATATTATACTTTTGGTAAATTGGTTTATTTTGTTCCTCTTTATGGTAATTAGTAATAGAATTAAAGTATGAATAGAATTAAAGTATGAAATAGAATTAAAGTATGAAATAGAGTGGTATATAGAGTTGTAGTGTGGTATAGATAGAGTGGTCCACACAATATAATAATAATAAAACCCTCAACTGGTCTGAATTCCACCAAACAAGTATCTGGACTGCGTAGTGTGGTGGCCCCGGTACACAATTTGGTACCGAGGCCACAATATAATTAAAAACCCTCCACGTGTCAGAATTCCACCAAACAAGTATCTGGACTGCATAGTGGGGTGGCCCCGGTACCCAATTTGATACGGGGCCACAATACCTCCTCCAAACATGGTACAGACAATTCGTCATTGAGATCCCAGACAGACAGGGTCGAAGTGTTATTGTTTGACTTTGTAAACCCAAAAAATGTCCCTGTTGCACATAGTCGTGCAATGAAGACTGACTTTTTCATTTAAAGGCACGATCTTTTAAGTGTAGTGTTTGTAAGTCTAAGTCATATTATACTTTTGGTAAAATTGGTTTATTTTGTTCCTCTTTATGGTAGTTAGTAATAAAATTAAAGTATGAAATAGAATTAAAGTATGAAATAGAATTAAAGTATGAAATAGAGTGGTATATAGAGTTGTAGTGTGGTATAGATAGAGTGGTCCACACAATATAATAATAATAAAACCCTCAACTGGTCTGAATTCCACCAAACAAGTATCTGGACTGCGTAGTGTGGTGGCCCCGGTACACAATTTGGTACCGAGGCCACAATATAATTAAAAAACCCTCCACGTGTCAGAATTCCACCAAACAAGTATCTGGACTGCATAGTGGGGTGGCCCCGGTACCCAATTTGATACCGGGGCCACAATACCTCCTCCAAACATGGTACAGACAATTCGTCATTGAGATCCCAGACAGACAGGGTCGAAGTGTTATTGTTTGACTTTGTAAACCCAAAAAAATGTCCCTGTTGCACATAGTCGTGCAATGAAGACTGACTTTTTCATTTAAGGCACGATCTTTCAAGTGTAGTGTTTGTAAGTCTAAGTCATATTATACTTTTGGTAAAATTGGTTTATTTTGTTCCTCTTTATGGTAATTAGTAATAGAATTAAAGTATGAATAGAATTAAAGTATGAAATAGAATTAAAGTATTAAATAGAATTAAAGTATGAAATAGAATTAAAGTATGAAATAGAGTGGTATATAGAGTTGTAGTGTGGTATAGATAGAGTGGTCCACACAATATAATAATAATAAAACCCTCAACTGGTCTGAATTCCACCAACAAGTATCTGGACTGCATAGTGGGGTGGCCCCGGTACCCAATTTGATACCGGGGCCACAATACCTCCTCCAAACATGGTACAGACAATTCGTCATTGAGATCCCAGACAGACAGGGTCGAAGTGTTATTGTTTGACTTTGTAAACCCAAAAAAATGTCCCTGTTGCACATAGTCGTGCAATGGACAGTTACTTTTTTATTGAAAGACTCAAGCTTTCAAGTGTAGTGTTTATAAAATATAAACAACAATACAGTAGTTTTAGAGCACGTCAATACCTCTTGTTTTAATTATGACACGGCATTTTACTTTTGGTTTAATTTCTTGTATTTTTTTAAATTTGGTTTTACTTTTTGAACATGGCAAACGACTGTTGATTGGTCATATAATGCAAAAAAAAAAGGTCCAAGATGGAATTGTCCTTGGGCCCTCACACCCACCCTTATGTTGTTGAAATAGGACATGCACACTTTAACAAACCAATCATTTCAGCGACAGGGCCTACCAAACAACTTTGGCTGAAATGATTGGTTTGTTTGGGCCCCCACACCAAAAAAGCTATTCATCTCTCCCTGTACAGACTAAACAGGCTCTACTGAGGCAAGATGTCGTCCTCATCCTCAACCTCTGATTCCTCTCCCCCTACAGTGTGTACTTCCTCCTCATCACACATTATCAATTCGTCCCCGCTGGACTCCACAACCACAGGTCCCTCTGTACTGTCTGGAGGGCAGTGCTGTACTTCATTTTTATAAACATCATTTTTTCAACGTTCTGAGGAAGCAACCTCCTTCGCCGCTCACTGACCAGGTTCCCCGCTGCACTAAAAACTCTTTCCGAGTACACACTGGAGGGGGACAACTCAGGTAAAATAGAGCCAGTTTGTACAGGGGCTTCCAAACTGCCTTTTTTTCCTGCCAGTAACAATATGGACTGTCTGACATGTCTACTTGGATGGTGTCAGCAAAGTAATCATCCACAATTTTTTCTATTGTGACAGCATCCAATGCAGCGACAGTAGACATGTCTGCAATGGTTGGCAGGTCCTTCAGTCCGGACCAGATGTTATCAGCATCCCCGCCAGCGCCTCTTTTGGGAAAACTGAGCTTTTTCCTCGCAGCCATAGATGTGGAAGAAAATGAGGGTGGAGCTGTTGGCATGTCACGGTCCTCTTCAGAGGACAATCTCCTGACCAGCAGGTCTTTGCACCGCTGTAGACTTGTGTCCGCCGGAAACAGAGATACAACATACGCTTTAAACCGAGGATCGAGCACGGTGGCCAGAATGTATTCCTCTGACTTTAAAAGAGTGACCACCCTCGGATCCTGGCAAAGCGTACGAAGGGCTACATCCACAAGAGCTACATGCTTGGTGTAATCGCAATGGCTTACCAGCTCCTCCCTCACTTTCTCCAGCTGCTTCTGCAACAGCCTGATCAGGGGAATGACCTGACTCAAGCTGGCAGTGTCGGAACTGACTTCTCGTGTGGCAAGTTCAAATGGCTGCAGAACCTTGCACAACACGGAAATCAGTCTCCACTGCGCTTGACTGAGGCGCATCCCCACTCCTTTGCCTATGTCGTAGGTGGCTGTGTAGGCCTGAATGGCCTTTTGCTGCTCCTCCATCCTCTGCAGCATATAGAGGGTGGAGTTCCAGCGCGTCACAACCTCTTGTTTGAGGTGATGGCAGGGCAGGTTCATGCTTTTTGATGTGCCTCTAGTCTGCGGTAGGCACTGGCTGAATGCCGAAAGTGTCCAGCAATTTGCGCGCCACCGCAAGCATCTCCTGCACACCCCTGTCACTCTTGAGGTAATGCTGCACCACCAAATTAATGGTGTGGGCAAAACATGGGACGTGCTGGAAATTGCCCATATTTAATGCCCGCACAATGTTACTGGCATTGTCTGACACCACAAATCCCCATGAGAGTCTAAGTGGGGTAAGCCACTGGGAGATAATTTCCCTCATTTTCTCTAATATGTTGTCAGCGTTGTGCCTCTTATTAAAGCCTGTAATGCACAATGTTGCCTGCCTTTGCACGAGCCGCCATTTTGTAGTTGCTGCTACTGATGCAGCTGTTGCTGTTGCTGCGGAAGGGGATGCATCTACCCAGTGGGCTGTCACAGTCATATAGTCCTTCGTTTGCCCAGAACCACTTGTCCACATGTCCGTGGTTAAGTGGACAGTGGGTACAACCGCATTTTTTAGAGCACTGAGGACACTTGATCGTACTTCTCTGTACATTTTTGGTATCGCCTGCCTAGTGAAGTGGAATCTCGACGGGATTTGGTACCGGGGACACAATACCTCCATCAACCCTCTAAATCCCACTCCACTGATGGCGGACACCGGGCGCACGTCTAACACCAACATTGCAGTTACAGCCGCAGTTATACGCTTTGCAATAGGGTGACTACTATCGTATTTTGTGGTCATGGCAAACGACTGTTGGACGGTCAATTGTTTTGTGAAAGACTTAGCGGTCTTACGACTTCCCCTCTGGGAAGATGACCGACTAACAGCAGCAACAGCAGCAGTGGCAGTAGTAGGCGTACCGCTGCAGGATTCCTCGGATGAATCCCGTATTGAGGAGGACTCAGTCTGGCTGCTGACTTGGGCTGCAGGACTGAATCTGATGGAGATTGTGGAGGAAGTTGACGAGGAGGGTGTTGGTGGTGTGTATCCAACTGGACCACGGGATTTAGGTGTCCCTGTACCGATGAGGGTCCTAGCCCCAGTTCCTGAACTAACCACTGAACTATGAAGGTTATTCAGGTGACGTATAAGGGAGGATGTTCCTAGGTGGGCAAGATCCTTACCCCTGCTTATTTGAGCTTTACATAAGCTACATATGGCCATACATTGGTTGTCTGGATTTGGATTAAAATAACTCCAGACCGAAGAGGTGCATTTTTTGGTCTTCTGACCAGGCATGACGATGGGCTTTTTCATCCCATGGACATCAGCTGTTTCCCCCCCTGGTGCCTCATTTACAATAACCACATCACCATCCTCATCATCAAGTTCCTCCACAGTGCCAGCTACATCATCAATAGCCTCCTCCCGAGCCACCTCTTCCCGTACAGTGATGAGAAGGTCAGGCTTGACAACCACCAACATCCTTGGACTCGCCTTGTGGATTTGTGATAATTTCTCTTTAGAAGGCAGAGTTGTTTGCTGTTTTGTTGCTGACAGCATAACTCTCTTCAATTTTTTGTAGGGGGGGGAGGAGGAGGAGGGCTAAGATCCGTGGGTGAAGCTGAACCACTAGTCATGAACACGGGCCAGGGCCTAAGCCGTTCCTTGCCACTCCGTGTCGTAAATGGCATATTGGCAACTTTACGTTTCTCCTCAGATGATTTTAAGTTTCTCTTTTTGCTACTTTTTCTTAACTTGGGCTTTTTGGATTTTACATGCCCGGTACTACGAGATTGGGCATCGGGCTTGGAAGACGACGTTGATGGCATTTCATCGTCTATGTCATGACTAGTGGCAGCAGCTTCAGCATTAGGAGGAAGTGGGTCTTGATCTTTCCCTACTTTATCCTCCAAATTTTTGGTCTCCATTATATGTAGCACAAGATACTGCAGAATGTGTGAACTTTGTAATATTGCAGTACCAATGGACTTATACTGCTGGATTGGTTTTGCAAATTTGGTTATAATTATTATATTTTTATTTTTTTTTAAATTTTTTATTTTTTTTTACTTTTTTTTTATTTTTTAAAAACTTGGGAATAATGGGGAAATAACTATGCCCTTAGAAGCACAGAGCACAGGACACAGCACCACTGGACTGAACAGGACACGGCACAGGACCCAGCAGCACTACGGAACTCAGCAGGACAGAGCACAGGACACAGCACCACTGGACTGATACTGCAGAATGTGTGAACTTTGTAATATTGCAGTACCAATGGACTTATACTGCTGGATTGGTTTTGCAAATTTGGTTATAATTATTATATTTTTTTTTTTTTTTAATTTTTTATTTTTTTTTACTTTTTTTTTTTTTTTTAAAAACTTGGGAATAATGGGGAAATAACTATGCCCTTAGAAGCACAGAGCACAGGACACAGCACCACTGGACTGAACAGGACACGGCACAGGACCCAGCAGCACTACGGAACTCAGCAGGACAGAGCACAGGACACAGCACCACTGGACTGATACTGCAGAATGTGTGAACTTTGTAATATTGCAGTACCAATGGACTTATACTGCTGGATTGGTTTTGCAAATTTGGTTATAATTATTATATATTTTTATTTTTTTTTTAATTTTTTATTTTTTTTTACTTTTTTTTTATTTTTTAAAAACTTGGGAATAATGGGGAAATAACTATGCCCTTAGAAGCACAGAGCACAGGACACAGCACCACTGGACTGAACAGGACACGGCACAGGACCCAGCAGCACTACGGAACTCAGCAGGACAGAGCACAGGACACAGCACCACTGGACTGATACTGCAGAATGTGTAAACTTTGTAATATTGCAGTACCACTGGACTTTTACTGCTGAATGTGTGAACTTGGTAATATTGCAGTACCAATGGGCTTATACTGCAGGATTGGTTGTGCAAATTTTGTGGTAATTAAAAAAAATTTAATTAGTTTTTGGTATTTTTTTAAATAACTTTTTTTATTTTTTTAAACACAGGGGAATATTGGGGAAATAACTATGCCCTTAGAAGCACAGAGCACAGGACACAGCACCACTGGACTGAACAGGACACAGCACTGGACCCAGCAGCACCACTGACCTCAGAAGGACAGAGCACAGCACACAGCACCACTGGACTGATACTGCAGAACACAGCACAGCACAGCACAGCACAGAACTAAACAGCACAGCACAGCACAGCACAGAACTAAACAGCACAGCACGAGATCTACCAGGACAGAGGACCACCTAACACACCCTCCCTCTACCCTGATCAATGCCCGAGTGAAGATGGCGGCGACTAGCGGGGAATTTATAGGATCCGAGTATCGCGAGATCCGACAACGGGATTATGAGTCAGAGCCTCAGTTTCATATTTGAATTTGGCGCCAATACCCGGATCTGTCTCGGATCCGACTCGGATCGGCAATGTTCGGGTGGGCTCGGATTTCAGATATCCGAGCCCGCTCATCTCTAGTTAAATGTTATCTAGATGTAAAATAAATTCCCTGATTAAGTAGATACAGTGTTTTTAAAGTCCTATTCTTTGTCTTAAACTGATATGGATATTCCAGTCCTCATGTTCTCTCCAAACTAATAACAGTAGAGTCTGCTACAGCTGCTGTACACGTGTATGCTGGTGCCCTATCATGTGTATATATATAGTCCCTTTCTGTTGAACATTGTGATGACAAGACAATACACTGTCATGATAGTGATATGCTGCAGCAGAGGAGCACCTAAATCTGCATTACCACCTAATTGTTGCATGTCATCATGTTACTCACTTGCTTTTCCCTCTCTGCATCCCTGGGGCCTGCTCCATGCACACGTTTTTCCAGTGGTTCCCTGGCTCATCTCACAGCTCTGACTAAATTGACATTTTGGGCCAAATTACGCAATCGACTCACCCCGCCCCCTTTTGATCTTCCCGAAGTAAAAAATGAAAAGTCGGCAAGTATGAGTAAGCAGCCATATGTACATGGAGGAGCCAGAAACGAAGGTGTCCCGGGAAAGCGGCTGTATAGAGCAGACCCTGGAGCTGGAAAGGGGCAAATGAGTAACATGTAAAAATTATTTGATAATGCAACTTTAATCTTAATTATGTCAAGGTTTTTTAGGAGGTCTGACTATACCCAATATATTGTTTTTAGTGACAAAGCCCTGTATAAAATAAAATCCTTTCAGAACCATAATTTAAGGGGTTTACAACCATCACATGTCTTTAATGACTTGTATAGGCTTTACGCCAAGTTTTATTAAATACACAACTTTTACGTCCTGGCTTCCCTCTGTACGTTTAAGCTGTGTGGTGATACCATGGGGCAGGACTGTGTGTTTGTGTTGCTCTGCTCTGCTTTCTGTATAATTGTACCCAGTGAGCAGCTTTATGTTGTATCCTGGGGCAAGAAAATAATCCACGCTCCCAGATTATATAAATACGTGGCTAAAATCACAGAAGGGGGCTAGTAAGAAAAGAAATGCATGTAGTAACATTTTCAGGATGGTGTGTACAAGATAAAATAAAGCAATCTGAAGGTGGAACAAACAAGCAAAACATCGCACAGCTGGTATTTCAGTACATAGACATCAAACTAGGTTGAGCTTGATCTGCTCTAGTGGGGAATGCAAAATATCTTTATCAGCATTGTATAAAGGAAATGTATATATTGGGGCTCATTTAGAGTTAGACACACGTCATTGTTTGCATAAGATGTGTGTTTTCATACTGCAATGATTCCAAAATCCAGTAAGTATATGTCCATATATAGAGTTATGTATATCGCTGACATCCGTCCGCCTTTGTCTGGAGAAGCAGAATAAGGATGTGCAGGGACTAGCATGCATGGGCTGAGCACAGTAAGGGTGGGTTCATGTAATTGTAATATAGCTTCTGCAAATACGCCTTTTAGGACTCGAACCTCTTGCAAGTATTAGATTTGTGGTGCAGTTATGTGATGATGACTATCAGCAGCCCTATTTAGCCGTTTCCAATTCGCTGATTGTGTATTACGTAATTGACATCTCCATTTTTAATTACATTTTATATGGAAATCATCTCTATGGTATTGTGCGGGGCAGACCTACGTCGGGCAAGAAACCATTTTTGAGCTGCACACGTCTTGGACTCAACATCAATGAGTAAATCCACTTTTTTGTGTGCATTATTTCCAACTTACTTTTGGTGCGCAAATACGTTCAACTCTGAATAAGCCCCATTATGTCTTTTTTGTACTAGTTATGATTTTGTTGCATATACTTGTTATTTCTACACTGTGAATGTGGTTATTTTGCTATTTCCATGCAATACATTTTCTAATTAAAGAATTGTGTCTGTGTTTTTTTTCTTACTGTAGCAATAACTAGATATTTATGTGGATAAGAAATTCCTTGCTATGGGCATATTTAAAAAGAGCTTTATTTACTGCACAGAGAAAGAGGGATGCAACAGTTTTTATTGTAGCTATTTGATTGACTGTACAATTCAATTTCTCTTAGACAAAATAGATCTACACTAGTACCAGTACCTGTGTAATACCTGTCATCAATACCAATTGTAAAATGAGGACAATTTAAGCCAATTGCCAATCCACTAAAAACCATGCTCAATTTGCCAAGAGTTCGCCCCGATCAGCCCAAACATCTTTCCTAGTAGGTTCAGCCTATTTGACCAACACAAATTGTGAGTGTTCAAGGAAAGAAGGTAGGTGAAGTCTAAGGTTAAGGCAGCTCAGGGGTTATGGCACCCTTGCCCCCTCCCCCAGGTAAATCTTGGTCCTGCTCAGAACATGGGAAATGTTTTCCTAAAATATTACTTCTTAAATATCAGAGAAGCCATACCGTAAAGAAACCATATTATAGAATGTTGGAAATATTTAGCACATAATTCACTTCTTGTTGCGCACTATACAGGAGATCATGTCATACAGGAGAGAGACCATATGCTTGCTCTGAATGTGGGAAATGTTTTTCACATAATCCAAATTGTTAAACATCAAAGAAATCACTTGGGGAACATCCAAATTCATGTGCTGATGTGGGAAAGGTTTTCAAAGTAATTCAGAATGGTATTGTCAGAGAAGTAATAAAGGGGAGAAACAATATCTTACGCTTTGCATATGGGAATGTTTTACAAGTTCTTACCTTTTTATATATCTGAGATCTCACAAAGGAAAGAAACCATTTTCTTGCTCTGGATGTATGAAATGTTTTACGTAATGTTGAAGCTTTTAATATTAAATTGAAGAGCTGATATGTCTACAAATTCTGAAAATTACTACATGTGGTTGGATAAGGAGTTTAGGGTTTTGGTGCAAGGAAATGATTATCTCTAAAGAGAATGTTTTGGAATCAATATTTGCTGTCTGGATGCCCCATGTGCCTATAAATGAGGTTGGGATTTCCTGCAAAGGGTTGGCAGTGGTTTTCTCCTGGGCCTGCTGTGGTGTTGCTAGGGGCAAGAAAGGGAACATGCTGGCAGTTTATTGATGGCCAATGTATGTGACCCCATGCAGACATGAATGTTCAGCTGTGGTGGAGGGCAGCCGCTTGCTAAGTGTTTTCAAGATCGGAAGACAGGGCAGGTGTCACTCACCAGACTGTGAGTGCTTCTTCCCGTGTGTTTAGGAACCGTGGCCGTCCACCATCCTGAGGGTCTGTGCATGTGCAGCCCTTTCAAACCTTCAGTACCTGTTCCTTTTAGTTAATTGGCTGATCAGGCAACACTCCCTATTTAAAGCACCTGTTGTCTATACCTCGTTGCCTGATCTTGGAGTCTCATTCCCCATGAGCCTCTGAAGGTGTTCCTGTGTTTCCTCGTGTATTCAGCCCAGCTGATTCTTGTGGTTTCCAGACCACTTCAACTCTCTATTTAGTGTATTGTAGCAGTTAGTTATCCATCTTGATTGTCATGGAAGCTTAGATTTGTTATCATACCATTAAAGCAGTTATTATCTAAATATCAATTGATTTCAAGATGGAGACTATATAACGATCTGAGTAGGATTTGACTACATTATATTACAGTCCCTGTACCTCTTGGTTATATGGTACCTTAATTATACTTGTATCGGGGCAGATTACGGACCCCTGTACTTGAGTACCATATCTGCATATTATCTATACCTATAGTGTCTCCTTACCATATGTTCTTTGGGATTAGAACATATAGGTATAGAACACTCAGTGTTCCCGGTTTTAAACTTTTATTTTAAACTAATAGAGTGATATCAACCTATATTTTGCTTTTAATCGTACCCAATAAAAGTTAGGTTTTAAGGGGATGGTTTATACTATTATGAATACATAGATCCATAGTGCACCTAGCCTCAACCAACTACTGTTCTTTCTCTCTATTTACTAAGTTATTTTAGTTTTAGGTTGCACCCCAGTCATAGGACAATATTTATATGTCTTTGATCAGAGACAGGAATTAAATTACCGTAAGAGATATAGTTATTTGATACTGGGATATGGTTTTAGAGTTGGTGCGGTAGAAAAAACTTTTTTCCATATATGTTCTTTGGCTCACACAGACAAAGAGGAGTGGAAGATATAATAGAATCTTTATTACAGAAGGTGCAAACACAACTGTAACACAATAACTATAATAATCAGTGCAATTTAACAAAACCCAGAACAATCGCCAACATCTAAAAACCTCCCCAACACATCCCCAGATAAAGATATGAGCAACCGTTACATATATTTAAACAGTATTTCGTTGGCCAGGCTAAATTGTAAAAAAGTCTCTGGCCAAGTGGTATAATCTTACCCTGCCAAGCTGTATCCCAAGTGGTCCTGATCCTTTTGTCACAATAGCTCAGTACTCGGGTCTTCCAGGTTCCACCGATTTCTAGACTTCTAGGCTTGCTGGTCCTGGCCTCTCGGCCTTATGTTCTCTACCGAGATGTTAGCAGCCTGGACCCCAGTCACCCTACTCCAGTAGGCACACCAAATGTGCAGACTCACAAGCAGCTCCCTTTGGAGCAGAGTTATACTGTTGCACAATGTTCAGCCAGAGATGTGCCTAGATGTAAAATTGTGATCAGGACACACGTTGGAGCTGATAGGAGACAGATCTTCAATACCAAGCTCAGGATATCCAATAAACAACCCTTGGTCTCCTTGCAGGCTCTTTTAAAACAGTTCAGAATTCCCACAGGTGAAATCCCATCCTGCAAGGTTATCCCAAGTCCATACAGAATGCCATTGGCTCCCAAATCAGGGGTTGGGTATGGGAGTGGAGAGAAGTCATCCCCACATGGGTTTCCCCCCTGCTGGTCTAGTGCATAAAAGTCTGACACAGTTCTAGGGAGAACAATAGAGTAGCAAACTGGTTACTGCAGAGCTTAATCCCAGATGATGAATAGCAACTCCCTGTTTCAATCCCTTCTACGCATTTATGTTGTGAAAGGGGCTCCAGCTGTTCCAGACTCCCTGTCCTCACTGAGGGAGGGGGTAACTGGCCAGGATATGATACAGCAGACAATTTGTAGTCCAAATAAGGAACATGCAGCCCACCTGGATATATTTATGAACCTGGAGTTTTAGACTATTGACTATTCATTCAGAACCATGTTATGAAATCCATATACATCAGCAAACGCACCCACAGGGTCTTTATATGAGCCAAATGGGGATAACAATCTATCCAAATACTAGTGACCAGATACATACCTTTGTATGGGGGGATTGTAACTGTAATCCTATCTCGTCACAATCAGCTTTTCTGTATTCCTTTCAGTTTGTATCTATTGTCAGACACTGCATAGGGAAGCTGGGTGGGTCAGTGGCAGAATATGGGTTACACTCCTTCCTGATTGGGACAGCAATGGAGGCTGTCAGCTGGGGCCGAAGTGACAAGATGATTATGTATATTGGGAAATGGGAATCAAGTGGTTTCAGATCTTATGTAAAGCTCCAGTTTGTACTATAAAAATTTAAGTAGAAGGGGGATGAGATGTTGGAGTAGAAGGTGTGTGAGACAGAAAACACTAAGATAATGTGGTGAAGGTACGAGGACATGGTGGAGTATACAGAGAGTACCCAAGGAAGAAGAGGAGAGTGGACAAGGGAATAGTCAAGGAAAATAAGATGGTGAAGTGGTGGATACATAGTAGTATAGTTTGAGTATGATAGGCTCAACTAAAGGAATGTGTAATTTAATCAATTTAGAAAAATCTAGCTAAGTATTCATAATGCACAAGACAAAAGGCAGAAAAAGAGTTTAAAAAATGCCATGTATGTAAATTAAATGATCCTTTAAGGAGAATTAATGACACAGTACAGCAGGTGGGAAACAAAATCACAGAAAGAGAGTGATAGAGGCCGGATACCCTGTACCTGTTCTACTAACAACTACCACAACTACCACTGGTAGTTCTCCTGAACATGATCAATAAATAAATGATGATGATGATGATCCAGCTGGAAGCAGGAAGACACAAAAGAGAAATGAAAGGCCAGGTAATGCCCTAATTTATGGTGAGTCATTATTATAGGTTATACTGATATATATAAATGATCAATTATAGAATCCATTACACAATACATAATGTGATAAAAAATAGCACTTAACATAATACATTAATAACAGCAACTCTTCAGACATGTTGCCCTGTTGGAATCGCTCATATAGAGCAGACTGGCGCAATATTCACGCATGTGGGAATCAAGGAAAGGAAACATGAGTGGTTTTATATATATATATCTAATATATATATAAGCCCAGCGGCGTGTGTTAGTGTGTGTGTGCAAAAAAACTATTTTCCCAGAAAGGGCTCATCCAATTGACCTGAAATTTGGTATACTGACATTATTTGACAAAAAAATTATAATAGTGAAGTCAGTTAACTTCCATAAGGTGATGATACCTCGGATTGACTTATGTCCATCCGAAACAGGACTGCCGTTTAAGCTAAGACGGCGCCAGTTCCCTTTGAAGGCGGCATTTGCTATGACCATTAACAAGTCACAGGGTCAAACACTTGACCGTGTGGGTATTTATTTACCAGAGCCTGTGTTTGGTCATGGACAATTGTATGTCGCATTTTCACGAGTACGGAGAAGCAGTGAAGTGAAAGTGCAGGTTATGAATACTGCCCTTCAAGGAAGACTGATTGAGCACAGCGATAAGGTGTTTATTAGAAACGTTGTGTATCGAGAGGTTTTAGAACAGTAAGACGATGGAGATTTAGGATGTGGCGATGAAGATGAAGGATGAGGTGATGGAGAAGAATGATGAGGTAGTGACATGTGGACAAAACCACGTTAAAAAAGGGCGCTTACATCGGGAAGTAACGCTCTTCCCCTGAGGAGGCCTGGCTTAGCCCCAAATGCATGACAAGAACCTTTTTAACACCTTAAGTAGCTTGATTTGACTAGAATGCATGAGTATCATGCACGGGTTAACTTGTATATATATATATATATATATATCTTATAGGCATTTGAGATGGCCTCCTTTTTAGTGTAAATTACATTGCATATGAGATCGCTAATATTGGTTTCTTTCCTTTTAGGTAATCCCTTACATATATATGTCTACCTAACTAATAATTTGTTGTATTAGGTAGTATATTGTTCCATGTTAATGGTCCCCTGTATATCCTGTATATTATGTATGTACTGGGCGTTGGGTCCAGATTTTTGTACCTTGTGATGTAAATATTTATATACTGTCACTTTTTTCGGATTGCTATGGTAACGTTAAAACCGGATGTGACATATCGGACTCTAGTCCTCACTTCCTGTGGTCCGGGTGTTGTAATATCTCCGATACCGGAAGTGACAAAACCGGATATGACGTATCGGATCTAGGAGATTTCCACCCTCTGATCTGGCATTGCACCAGGATTGGCTCTCGTTAAGAGGACTTGAGTATTTAGGATTCCGCAGTCATGCTGTTGTTATTACTCCTTGAAAAAGTCTTACTGATAAGACGAAACGCGTCGGAGAGTTTGTTCATACTTACCTTACTGCTTCCCGTGGTCACTGTCGGATGTTGGAGGTGGTGCCGGCTGGAACCCTCTACGGCTGTGTAACGGGCGCAGATAAGCTTGCTTTTACTTATTTTATGTACGGGCATTGATTTTACTTAGAAGCTTTGCTTCCATCTGCTGCTATTAAATCTGAATTTGCCTTGAGATGTTGTAGTCCCTAATGTTATGGTATCACACTATTGTGGCTATATTTAAGTTCACAGGTGCTTTTTGATCATCATTTCATCGTATTGGAAGGTTCCATCTGCCATCCAGGCTTGGTACAGATTTCCAGTGTTTCTAGCAAGAACTATATTCTATTTGGCTATCAGTCTACCACCATCTGGTACGGATAAAACCTATCTTTGGAGTTGTAACTGCATTTTTAAATTATTGTAATGCACTATGTTGGCGCCCCCTGTCTTTTTGTGTTCCAATATATATATATATATATATATATATATATATATATTATATATATTATATATATATTTATATATATATATATATATATATATATGTAACTACATGATGATATTCACATTTCAATATCAATCAATCCAATCTATCGGGAACATTCACTTCCATTTATTTTATGATTCTCTGACACCAGAGGAATAATATATTTCAATAAATTGAAGGTATGAGAGAAGAGACAGAGATTGTCCTGTCTATACTTGAAACAGTGAAGCAAAGTCAATTGCAAAGTCTCCCTCTTTTCCATTAACATTGTTCAATTCTCCAATAGCTCTGAAGCAATAAGTAGGAGTTAAGTGCAGGATATCACCACTCTCCCGATGATAGTTTTCAGCTTTCCAGTCATTCAAAGAACAGCACTTATAAGTCTTCCATAAGAAGATATCCCGAAAGCTGCCACAGTGTGTGTGTACATCCAACAACTCTATAACTTGACGCGTTTCTCCGCCTCCAAGTGCGATATTTTCAGAAGGATGGAGCTCAAATCCTGCTTGGATATTTAAAAGTATATTGGCCAATCAGTAATGAATCCATTTAGAACTCAGATCTTACATACATTTATACATATATTGTATGTAAGATCTCAGTTTTCTATGTTTGTCTAAAGAGACTGCAGCAGCTTTACATACACAACGATTTATATTTATTATATCTTGTGCACATGTATCCTCTATTTATCTACATTGGGAAAAAGGCTCTTCTGTGAAACTCTATTTCTATGTCTTGCTATTCAGAATCAGCACATGGAAAATGTACATTTTGGGCATTTTTGCACTGTGATTTCAGAAGCACACTCCAATGCATGGAATGTGTGCCTTGGCCATTTCCATTACTGTTGCTAAACCGAGCCAGTTGCAAAAAATTACAATCTGGCAAATCATTTCTCAAACCCAGTAACAGCATGACTGTGAGCTGTCATTTGTGCCAAAACACCTTTAAGGTCATCATACAAAATGGTCTCCCTGAAAGGTTACAACGCTCTCTAACACGCCTTGGTGAACTAGGAATTACTCTGTGTACTCTCTCTTTTCCAGCTGTTTGCTCATCCAGCTCCAAAATCATCCTTCTTCTCCTTCTAAAGGACAAATCCACTGACCACTAGCATAAGTTTAACTAGCTCTCTTATCATTTCCTATCATGTCCATCTTGTACACCTACAGCTGACTTGACTTGAACACAGATCTAATAAAGATTTATTTTTAAATAAAACAGAAAATACACATTGCACTCCGCTTGGCCAAGCTCAAAAACAATGACAAGACTACTTGTTATTGTTTACTACCCCCTGTGGGCCTTTACAGATCTGGGCTTTGATTGGTGGCCACCAGTATTTAGGGCAGTGAGGTCTGCAACCTCACTGCCGGTTATAGCTTCCTGTGCCAGTTTGCTGACCTGCTGTGTTCCCAGTTTTGTCCTGTGGATATTGAGATCGGATTGCCTGTGTATGACCCCTTGCTTGGATTTGGACCTTGCCTGTGTTTCCTGTGACCCGACTTTCCTGTTTGCTCCTGACCCTTGACCTCGGCTTGTTCTTTGGATTCCCTGTCTGCTGCCGGCCCTCGACCCTTGCCTGGACCTCACTCCGCTTTCCTGGGTTCTCCCCAGCCGGTACGCACTTCAGAACCCTCTGTCAGTCTGCAGCCAAATCTGTCCCCACCACTAGGGGCTCCAGTGAACACATGACTGGCAGAGCAGACTCCGGGTTGTGCAGTACGAGCTGGAGGAGTTCCAAACATTATAACCGGCCCCAAAAAACAGATGTGCCGAAGACGAAGTTGGAATGGATGAAAGCGGAACCACATTGTCTCCTTCGCAAGCCCTAGCGGGTCATGTCGAGACCCTATACCAAATGGTCCAGGGATTGTCGCAGCGTTTATCCGTTCAGGAAGAGGCCTTAAGGACTTCATAAGCCACTTCAGGTTCCACCTGTGAACCTAAAATTAATCTGCCGGATTGGTTCTCCGGAAATAGATCCCTGTTCCGGAACTTCAAGGAGAGCTGCAAACTCTACTTTTGGTTGAGACCCCGGTCTTCTGGTTTGGAACAACAGAGAGTCGGGATTATTATCTCCCTCCTTCAGGGTGACCCCCAATCCTGGACCTTCTCCCTGCCGCAGACAAGTCCTGCCATGCAGTCGGTAGAAGCCTTCTTTGATGCGTTAGGTCTGCTATACGATGATCCGGATCGAGTGGCCTCCGCTGAGGCTCATCTACGGGCCTTAAAACAAGGCAGAAGAATACTGCGCCAAATTCCGCAGGTGGGCGCCTGACAGTGGATGGAATGATCCAGCATTACGTAGCCAGTTTCGCTTAGGACTGTCGGAACACATCAAAGATTCACTAGTGCAGTACTTGTCTCCTGCCTCATTGGAGAGTCTTATGCAGCTCGCCATGAAAATTGACAGGAGAATTAAGGAGAGGAAGACTAAGAAGGAGGCGTCTTCCATTCCGTTTGCATGTATTCCTGTGTCCACGGATACTGAGGAGCCTATGCAGTTGGGAGCGTATCGCCTCTCGCCTGAGGAAAGAGACAGAAGACGGCCACAAAGCCTATGTCTCTATTGTGGTACTGGGGGCCACGTCTCCTGCTCCTGTCCTAACAAACAGAACAAACAGGGAAAAGAGCATGCCTAGGGAATGAGGGGAAGGTTCACCTAGGCCTGCAAATCGTTTCCCCAAAACATGCCGTACTCATTCCTGCACAACTCACTTTTGGTGCCAGTTCTGTGACTCTGTCGGCCTTCATTGACAGCGGAGCTGCAGGCATCTTCCTTGACATCGGGTTTGCCTGGGATTCTGTCAGTAAAGCTCAAAGCTGCCATTACAGTCTATGGATTAGATGGGAGTCCGTTGCCTGGAGGCAAGATCGCCTGGGAGACTCCGCTATTGCAGTTGAACATAGGAGCTCTCCATTCAGAGTCCATGACTTTCTTCCATATTGACTGTCCCTCGGTTCCGTTGATCTTGGGCCATCCTTGGCTTTCCTGTCATGACCCTGTTGTGGATTGGGTCAAAGGAGAAATTATTCAGTGGAGCCCTTGTTGTGCACAATCTTATTTAACTATGCCTTTGTGCATTCTTCAGTCAATTCCTGAGCAGCTCCCTTCACATTACCATGAGTTTTGGGATGTGTTCTCCAAAAAAGCCGCTGACACCTTACCACCTCACCGCAACTTTGACTGTGCTATTGAGCTTATTCCTGGTTCCAAGTTACCCAAGGGACGCTTGTACTCTCTCTCTGCTCCAGAGACTAAGTCTATGCAGTAGTATGTAGAAGAAAATTTAGAGAAAGGGTTCATCAGGCCCTCTAAATCTCCAGTAGGAGCTGGATGCTTCTTCGTATCTAAAAAAGATGGAGGACTGAGACCCTGTATCGATTATCGAGGACTGAACCTCATTACAGTTAAAAATACCTACCCCCTTCATCTCCGTATTATTAAATCAGTTAAGAGGTGCTACGGTCTTCACCAAAATCGATCTTCGTGGAGTGTACAACCTCATCCGTATCAAGGAAGGAGATGAGTGGAAGACGGCATTCAACACACATTCTGGCCACTACGAATATTTAGTCATGCCGTTTTGTCTTAGCAACGCATCGGCAGTGTTTCAAGATTTGATTAACGAGGTTCTGCGTGAGTTCCTGGACCTTTTTATAGTTGTCTATTTAGACGATATACTCATATATTCCAAATCATTGTCGGTACATCGGGATCATGTTAAACAGGTCCTACGGAAGTTACGGGAACACCACCTCTACACCAAGCTGGAAAAGTGAGAGTTTGACGTGCAGAAGGTATCTTTCCTAGGTTATATAATCTCTTCTGAGGGATTCTCCATGGATCCATCAAAGGTTCAAGCTATCCTGGATTGGGTACAACCAAACAATCTCAAAGCGGTGCAGAGGTTCCTGAGGTTCGCCAATTACTATAGAAGGTTCATTCGTGGCATTGCAGACATCGTGGCTCCTATTGTCGCCCTGATCCGCAAAGGAATGGATCCAACTAATTGGTCACCCCAGGCAGTGGCCTCATTTGAAAGTTTGAAGAAAGCCTTTGTATCTGCTCAAATCCTTAGACACCCGGACCCTACTAAACCATTTGTTCTTGAAGTCGACGCCTCTGATATCGGTTCTGGTGCTATACTGTCTCAGAAAGACTCTCTTACTCACCGTCTGCACCCATGTGTTTACTTCTCCCGTAAGTTCTCTTCAGCTGAAGCCAATTATGATGTCAGCAATAGAGAACTACTGGCCATTAAATGGGCCTTTGAGGAGTGGCGACATTGGCTAGAAGGTGCTACACATCAAATCTCCGTTATCACAGACCACAAGAACTTACAATATATTCAATCGGCCAAACGCCTAAATCCCAGACAGACCCGTTGGTTGCTGTTTTTTACCCGTTTCAATTTTGTGATCACCTATCGACCAGGTTCCAAAAATGTTCGGGCAGATGCTCTGTCTAGAAGTTTAGCACACCACGTTCCAGTTACTAGCCCGGAGCCTATCATTCCCCCTTCCATAATCCATGCAGGGTTAACCCAGGACCTGAGCTTCACACTTCAAAGATTTCAAAGATTAGCTCCGGATAATACTCCGGAGCAGTGTCTATTTGTTTCAGTCCATTTAAGGAAGGCGGTTCTTGCACATAATAGTAAGACTGCTGGACATCCTGGAATTCAGAAAACGTTAGAAATTCTTTCCCGTACTGTCTGGTGGCCATCGTTGTCTGCTGACGTTAAGAGTTATATCCTCTCGTGTGAGGGTTGTGCCAAGAACAAAGTCCCCAGGACTTAGCCTGCAGGCCAATTGGTTCCTTTGCCCATTCCTGCAAAACCCTGGACACAATTATCTATGGATTTAATAGTCGATCTACCTCGCTCTGTAGGCCACAACACCATATGGGTGGTAGTAGATTGCTTCAGCAAAATGTCACTTTATACCACTGACCAGGCTTCCTAGTGCTCGAGAATTGGCAGTTTTGTTCATCCAGCACATTTTCCGCCTTTATAGACTTCCTGCTGATATTGTTTCCGATCGGGGTTCTCTATTCGTAGCACAATTCTGGTAATCCTTTTGTACCCTTCTGGGAATCAAGGTTAGCCTCTCTTCTGCATACCACCCTCAGTCTAATGGGCAGACTGAGAGGGTTAACCAGTCTTTGGAACAATTCTTACGTTGTTACACTTCGGAATTCCATGACAACTGGTCCGTTCTTTTACCGTGGGAGGAGTTTGCCTACAATAATTCATGCCATTCATCCACTCAAATCTCCCCATTCTTCTGCAATTTTGGTTTTCATCCCAGGGCCAATTCCCTAAAATCCACTGGCATTCCGGAAATTCGTTCTACGGCCGCTGATCTCAAGGTCACCTGGAAGACAGTGCAATCCTCGTTAAGACGGGCCTCATTTTCTGCAAAAAAAAATTCGGACCGCCACCGTACCACCTGCTCCTTCAAAGTGGACCAGAAAGTGTGGCTGTCTACACGCAATATTAGGCTCAGACAGCCTTGCAAAAAACTGGGGCCAAAATTCATCGGTCCTTTTCCTATTATCAAGAGGATTAATTCTGTAGCTTTTAGATTGAAAATCCCTGGTTCCTTGAGGATCCCTAACACATTCCACTGCTCTCTTCTTAAGCCTGTGTTATATCCAAATCAATCCCAGTCTTCCAGTTCGCTGGTACGGAACACAAACAAATACATTATTCATAAGATCCTCGATTCTAAGAGAGTGCAGGGGCAGGTGCACTTCCTAGTTCAATGGAGGAATCGTGGTTTAGAAGAGCGGTCCTGGATTTCGCGAAGACGGCTTCATGCTTCCAAACATTTGAAGGAATTCTTCAAAAAATTTCCTAGGAAACCTGGGTGTCGGGGTTCCTTAACCCCTCCTCAAGGGGGGAGTACTGTCACGAGCCGTGGCGGTACTCACAGCCGCCGCGGCTCGCTTCTGGCTCCCCCTGGCGTCCCGGTTGTCAAGGTGATGACCGGGACGTCATCTCCGCTTCCCGCCCGGCTGGACACTTCTTCTGTAGCGCTGCGTCCCGGCAGTGCTGGAAGCCGGGCGCAATAGGCAGCCTGTGGGCTGATTGATGAAGGGGGCTTGGCCCAGTGATTACTACCCCCTGTGGGCCTTTACAGATCTGGGCTTTGATTGGTGGCCACCAGTATTTAGGGCAGTGAGGTCACTGCCGGTTATAGCTTCTTGTGCCAGTTTGCTGACCTGCTGTGTTCCCAGTTTTGTCCTGTGGACATTGAGATCGGATTGCCTGTGTATGACCCCTTGCCTGGATTTGGACCTTGCCTGTGTTTCCTGTGACCCCGACCTTTGGCGTGATTATCGACTTTCCTGTTTGCTACTGACCGTTGACCTCGGCTTGTTCTTTGGATTCCCTGTCTGCTGCCGGCCCTCGACCCTCGCCTGGACCTCATTCCTCTTTCCTGGGTTCTCCCCAGCCGGTACGCACTTCACGACCCTCTGTCAGTCTGCGGCCAAATCTGTCCCCACCACTAGGGGCTCCAGTGAACACCTGACTGGCAGAGCAGACTCCGGGTTGTGCAGTACCGTCTGGATGGGTTCCTAACATTAAGTGGATATTTTCAGTTATCTTTTTGGTGTGGGGTTGATATTAATAATTGCACGGTTTGGAGGATGATTTGTGTTTGATACCAACCAGGATTTTGAAATCGACCCTTGAACCATGAACAAAAAGAGGTGCTTGCTGAATTGCCCTTCAGTAGATCTTCCCTTAGGCTTGTCGTCCCACAACGACTGGGGAGTTCTAGGATGCCCTAGCCTGCTTCATGGTCTCTATGATCGTAGAACTGTAATGCTGGTAATAGTCTACAATAATGAAAGCCACAGCCTCGTGTGTACTGTGTAGTCTGCTCCAGAGATTATAGACTTATACTTTGTATCAGAATTATTTTTTTAATATAAAATTTAATTTCACATATATTCTTTGGTGACCTTCTTATGGAGGCATAGCAGCACATACTAACATCTTTATCACAATCTCTGCCCAGGGGTCACACATTTCTCCATGTGACATATGTCGTCCCTCTTATAGATCTGTACCCCAGAAAGGCAGCATTTTGTGGAAGATAAGGACAACACTGACATTTCCCTCCCGTATCTATATATTTATAAGACTGAGTGACATTCATAACACTAGGAATCAGAACTGAGAATAATTAGACATCTCAGGGATAGAAGATATAGGAGTAATTGTATCAATCTTCGGGTTCTTCAACACCCGCGTGTTCAGCCTCTTCCGCGATTAAATTTCAAGCGGCGCTGCATTGTAAAGGGTTGACTTCCCTTTACAATGCAGCGCCGCTTGAAATTTAATTGTGGAAAAGGCTGAACACGCGGGTGTTGAAGAACCCGCAGATTGATACATTTACCCCATAGTGGCTGTTGTCCAGTGGGATGTGCGCTAGTTTATGTAAAGTATCTTGCATGCAGTCGCTCTGCGTATGCCCAGTAAGTGGGTGCACACATATGCTCCTAGGCAAACTAGCACGATTCTGCCCTTTACACCAGCTCACACCTGTGAAGACAGGGCGGGAGAGGAAAGGGGCGATCTAACCTTAGTGAAGTTCAGCAAAGGAGTTCTTGTACAAGTGAGGCTCATTCTATAGGGAAGCTACAAATACTCTCTAATGATGACTTGCTGTAAATCAGGTGTATATCTGTAAAAGTGACAGCTTTGCACATGAGCAGAAATATGTTACTTTTCTGAGCTCCTTCTTTAGAGTCATTTACTCAAATTTTACAACAACTCTGCCTCAACCCCATAGTGTCTCCAGGGGTCAATATTTACCGCTCAGTGCAGATTGGAATAAGGAGCTGTATAGAGATGATAGATCGTTTGATTTAAGGAGCTCAATACGATATTTGAATAGATAATTTGTAAGCTGTGATGTATTGGTTATATTCCATATTTTAATAGTGCTAAAAAGGTTGGATTTTATATTACAGTTGATGTGTTTTAAAAGTACAATTTTCTGCTCATAAGTGTTTTAGGTTTAACAAGAAATTGTTTCTCAATATCTGTGTGTGATCTTTTGCTAAGCCGATAGACTGCATTATTATTCTGGAAGCTGTATATAAATATTGATATATTGGCTGCATTTAGCAAAACCAGCGTTTATATTTAAATGTTTCTCAAGTATATTTTACAAATTGGTGCAATGGAGAGACAGTTTCTCTCTCTTAATTAACCAGCGGTGTTGGAGATTAAGATGCCCATTGGAATAAGCATAATATATTGGACACTAGAATACTCCCTGCATTGTTTTATAGTTACTAGAATGCGTCCTGTATTGTATATCGGTCACTAAAATGCTCTCTGTGTTATATATTGGTCGCTAGAATTCTGCCTGTATTGTAGATCGTTCATTAAAATGCTCTCTGTGTTATATATCGGTCACTAAAATGCTCTCTGTGTTGTATATTGGTCACTAAATAGGTCTCTGTGTTGTATATTGGTCACTAAAATGGTCTCTGTGTTGTATATCAGACACTAAAATGGTCTCTGTGTTGTATATTGATCACTAGAATACTGCCTGTATTGTAAATCGGTAACTAAAAGGCTCTCTGTGTTGTATATTGGTTACTAGAATGCTATGTGTATTGTTTAGAGGTCAATATACTGCTTCCTGTATCAGTGATTGAAGTGGAACATTAGAAGTGGCGATATGGAAAATGGAAGTGATTGGAATGTAATAGTGTTACAAGGAAGGCAGTAGGGGAAGTGACGGTATGGTGTATTACTGTATACAAGCCTTCTTTGATCACTGCCCTGTATTGTATAAAGGTCACTAGAATAGTCTCTGCTTCGTTAAAATGAAGCTGGTAAGTGTTGTATTTGATTATAGCTCTTTGATATAATATTTTTTCATATATTACATTGCCTATAAAAGCCACACCCACATTAGACAAATCACACCCGTCACGCCCATTTTCCCGTTGCAGCCCACTGGTAGAAACGCTGGGACCACTTGCTTGTGTTTGTTCCTCAGGCTAATAGTTGCCAGCCCCTGACTTTCATACCATGCATGGTAAATTCCTCCACTGGTACATGGTCTAGTTCAGAGGGATGAAACATGTAACATGTTGTCACATTTTCTGATGCATGAACTAATTTAACCATAGAATGTGCATAATGCTTTGCTCCATTAGCACATCTATGTCTGTAAGAGAACATAGAGAGAATGAAGAAAATAAACATACAATAGACAACCACTGACAAACACTATCCCGACACAATGCATAACTCTTCTACAGACAAGACTTATGTCCTTTTGTTGGTTGGTACTCAGCACTGGGGAACAGTTTTTGAAATTATAATTGATGCCCAATCAAAATATTTCAACTTGACAGTGAACAAGTGATATAAGAAAAACAGTTTAACTGCTAGTGCATGTGCTGGTAAGTTTAAGGCAAATGATGATGTCACCGGTTTCCAGTGGTGCTGGCATTGTGACATCATGGCACATTGTGTCATATCTACATTATATGAGATACTGTACTGAACCTTGTAAATCATTTCTTGCTGTGAGTTACTGTAAGTAGGTTGTTTTATCTGGCTCTGGCTCTACCCTATAATATTTCCTATCAGCTGATAATCTCCATCTTCCATTGGTCTAATTCCTGCCTGGTCTGAGAGTTCTATTGTCTGTGATCACATCCCAGAATCATTGTCTGGGTATTACTCTCACCCCTGTAATATCACCAGAAATGACTGATGGTGAAATAAAATAACTGTTTAATTTTCCAATGTATATTGATCTCATGTAAGAATTTAAGTAATAATTTGAACTTTTTCCTTTGAATCTATAGATATTGATTTTCAGCGAAAAAAAACAAAAAACAAAATAAATCTTGAGGTAAGAATATCAGGTTTAGCAGATTGTGAATATTGTTATTTTATTTTACATTTACACTTTTGTGCAATGCTGACTTATATGTCACAGTTATAATATAATGGAATTTGACAGTGGCAATATTCTCTTGTACAAGATAACTGTATAAATAATTGCCTCTAAAACCAGAATTTCAAACTATGAATGGACTTTTGGGCATATTTTGGGTATATGGTATTGGGTTGTCAGTCCTGCAGAATGCTGACACTATGTAATGATGCCGGTTCTGTGACGGTAGAAATGGGGATGGTAGTGTAGATATTGGCAAGTTGCTACCCATCCTATAACTGTGTAAGTGGGTGGGAGAAGGATTAGGTGGGTACAAAACAGAACATGACAATGGCTGCTTTTTCTGTGACTAAGCACTAGGACCTGTGGAATGGTTACATAGACCATTGCATATATAGACAAAGTTTCATTATTTTATCACATTTTATTCCTTGCTATTCTACCACTGAAACACAAATAACCACTGATAATGTAAAATGATTGGTAGGCTACACTTATTTCTATTACACATGATATAAGGTGAAGGATGGAGCCATGGAGTCATATGGAGATAGAAAGGAGGAGGGAATAAAAGTGGTTTTATATGACTCTCTGGACAGCCCCATTGTAAGTTGTTTAATAAAACTCAATGTTGCTCTTTGATAACTTGTTGGTTCAGATAAACTATGAATTTTTATAGCTTTCATTCTAAAAACAACAACACACCCTAACAGTTGCTTTATGTTTTCCCCTTTTCTCCAGATGAGTGACGATGAGCACAGGTAGATATATTATTATTATTTATTAGTAACATGTTATTGTACATCCATCTTTACTCTACATGAATTCCCATTGTAATTCTGTGGGAGATTACCAGTGAGGCCCAATGCAATGCTGTTCTTACCTGCCCTAAGTAAAGTCTCATGGCTGATCCCTGGCTACACATGATTGTGATTGTCAGTATATTACTGCCGGTCTGCACAGGAGACATCCTACAGTGTAGTAGTTGTGATCCTGGTTCTGGTTTCTATAACGTGTAATGGGCAGGCAGGGCTGCCATCAGAAACTGTGGGGCCTAGTACTAATTAATCTGGCAGGGCCCCTCCTCCCCATACATGTGCCCCCCTCCCACTCCGCTATACATGCGCCCCCTATCCCTCATCACAGTACATTCCCCCCACCCCCTAATCACAGTAAATGTCCCCCCCCAAAGTTAATGTACCCCCCTCCCTCCAATCACAGTTAAGGTCCCCATCTCCCCCCCAATCACAGTTAAGGTCTCCCTCTCCCCCCCCCCCAATCACAGTTAATGTCCTCCTCTCCACAGTTAATGTCCCCTTCTCCCCCCCAATCACAGTTAATGTCCTCCTCTCCACCCCACAGTTAATGTCCCCCTCTCCACCCCACAGTTAATGTCCCCCTCTCCCTCCACAGTTAAGGTCCCCCTCTCCACCCCACAGTTAAGGTCCCCCTCTTCTCTCCACAGTTAAGGTCCCCCCTCTCCCCTCCACAGTTAAGGTCCCCCTCTCTCCTCCCCCAAAAATGAATATCTAATTAACTTACCTTCTCCGTGATGCTGATACACTGGGAGAGCGGCGCGCAGTGATGACGTCACCGAGCCGCGCTCCCAGCCTATCAGAGCCTGGGAGGCGGAGCTGCAGCATTACGGAGAAGAAGGTAAGAAGAAGAAGGGGCAGCACGGTCTGTCAGACTGAGGGGCCCGGATAGTCCAAGGCCCCTCAGAGAAATAGAGACAATCCCGGGCAAGCAAATAGCTTCTACAAGTAGCAATAGATAATGAAACAAAATGCTATTTAGCAGTATGACAAGGTATAATATATTTTCACAATCTTCTTTCTCCATCAGATCTCGATCTCCGTTCCCGAATCTAGTGAATCTTATGTATGTATATCATTATAAAGTGTAATATTTTTAAGCACAGTAACAGTTAGAAGTCCCCACATTTTGTCGATATAAGATCCTACTCTCCTGCAGTTCACCACAAGTTCACTATTCACATGAACAATAACCAAGTGAATACACAGAACATTTAGATACGTAACAGAGTATTGTGAGTGTCACTTTGCACAAGTGAATGCATAGCATACATACAGCACGTGTATAATACATACTTAGCATTGTTTTTGTTACTATGTTGTTTGATTATTGTTATATTACATACATGCTTATAATTATTTTTACTGTTTTATATTTAGAGCACTCTTGAATTGGACACCTGACGAGAACTATACGTATGTATCTTATACATGAGTAAATATAATACTTCTTGACATGACACTATAGTAGGCTGTTGCTTTTGGAGACTCCAGAAGTGAGGTTTATGTAATATGGGGAACAAGGGGGTAAAGACAGTCAATTGCCACAATAGTAAATACCTTTCTATGTCAGTCTAACATTCTAAGTGTATAATTCTTAGGGAGACTGTTTTGACTGTTTTACTGTGTTTTATAGTATTGGGAAATATTCTTGAAAGTGGTTACACAGCTGCTCAATTTTGGAATTATAACATTGTATTACTACTCTATATTGATATAACTATTTTTTAGTACTGTGATGTTACACGCCGGTCCCATAGCTAGGTGCCGGCTCTGTGACTTTCCCTTTAAGAACGATGACTGTGCTTGCTTCTGCTTCAGAGACATAACTTTCACACAGGTGTTCCTTGCTACTTTGATCTGGACCTCCTCCCAAATCTCATTGGTCCTGGAGCACTATTTTAACCTCCCATGATTATGGACTCATTGCCTGTTCTTCGTGTTACTCACACTGCATTGGGATCTGGCTGTTTACCTTGACCTTCCGTTTGTCCGTTACCTGCTCGCTGGGGTATACTTGCTGCCGAAGTTACCTGTCTTATTTGATTCCTGGTCGGCTCAGCTGAAACTCCTCTCCGCTGTTCATCTGCAAGCTGAAACTACTCTCTACTGTTCATCTGCACGCTGACTACTATCGTGAGTTGTTTGCTACACCTGTGCCTAATCTGTTTGCTCAAGTTTACCTCTATCCGGCTGGCTATATTGCTACATCTCGCTGATAGAGCTACTATCAAGTTACCTGTCACCTGTAGTTCCAAGTCTGGCACGGTTTATCCTCACTCTGCTGTTAACCCGTTTGCTGGACTGTTATTGTGAACAGCTTGCTGTGTCTGTGGCTATTACTTCAGCTCAAGTTGCGTGCCTCTGTTCAGCTGCCTCATACTACAGTGAACTTACCTTTGCATCTACGACTGGAATACCTGTTACCTGTAGTTCCACGCACGGTTCAGATACTCCTCACTTCGCTGCTACTTCTAGGCAACATTCTGCTGCATGTGTCTGTGTTCATCCAAGTCCTTGGATGTTGTTTAACGCTTACTGCTCTGCTAGATAAGAATCACCGCGATACCAGTAACTACCTGCTATGATGAATCCTCTCTATTCACGGATCAGCCAAGTTCTATATACTACTCTGTTTGGACTTTAGCTGTACCAGTGATTCAAATTCATCTGCTGTGTGTTTCTCTTTTGGATCCAAGTGTTCTTATTCATCACCTCTGCGTTGAACTGTTGTATTATTCATCTCATGCTGTTGCCAAGGGTTACCAACTATGAACTACCATATGTGATTTGTCTCTGCAATCTGACCAACTGCCGTGTGTTCATCTCTGCCGATATATATATATATATATATATATATATTTCTCTCATTCCTGTTGTACCATCAGTCAATACATTACTTTGCAGCACTATTATCATCTCCTGTGTTATTATTATCAGTGATGCTTATGAGTCGTGAACTTTTAAACCTGTGAATATCATTGTGTTCTAACTCCACCATCCTCTACTATACTAGTCTGGGCAAAGTTCCCTATAGTAGAGGCAAGGGATCTACTAAAATCTTTCAGAGCCGTGACAGTAAGAACAGGCCCTAATGTCTGATCTTCCGGTGCAGCCTTCTGCGAAGGATATGCTACAGCATCTAGTTGCTCGAGTAGAACAGCAGGATAGCACACAGCGCCAGTTGTTACAATGTCTTCAGACACTCGCTGGTCGTCTGGACTCGCTTCAAACAAATCAACCAGCGGTGCCAGTCTCTCCTCCTGAGCAACTTTCGGGACATCAGGCCTCCCTTGTGACTTCCTCTACGCTCAGGCTACCAACTCCGGCCAAGTTTGATGGGGACCCAAAATTGTGTTGTGGCTTTCTCAATCAGTGTTCAATTCAGTTTAAGCTTCAACCGCAAAATTTTCCCACTGATAGATCCAAAGTAGCATATGTGGTCCCCTTACTAAATGGTTAAAGCCTTAGCCTGGACTTCCCCACTGTGGGAGAGGGATGATCCACTTCTCTCTAATTATGCATCCTTTCTGTTGATGTTCCGTCGGATTTTCCATGAACCTGGTCGACTCTTCTCCGCCTCCATGGCTATACTCCGTTTACGCCAAGGGAATCACTCAGTGGCACAATATGTCATTGAATTCCGCACATTATCCTCTGAATTGGCTTGAACGATGACGCATTGGTGGCTGCTTTCTGGCAGGGGTTATCTGAATGCATAAAAGATGCATTAGCCTCCCATGAACTTCCTACTACCTTGGATGCCATTATATCATTATGTAATAAAGTTGACTTACGCTTCAGAGAGGGAACAGTGGAAAAGGAGGTAGCTCGTTTCCTAATCCATAAGCCTGTGCCACATCCTCTCTCACATTCCTCTATAATTGATGACTCCATGCAAATTGGGAGAGCTCGGCTGACCCCTGAGGAACGTGACCGCAGACGCCGAGGCAAGTTATACATCTATTGTGGTGACTCTGGTCACTTCCTAAATTCTTGTTACAAGAGGCCGGGAAACGCCAAACCCTGATCTGTTCTGGGGAGGTCAGATTGGGGCTTGAGAAAACCTCCTTTTCTGCTGCTTGTACCATTCCTGTTTCTCTGCTGTGTGACTCTAAGAGACACTCTACCCAAGCTTTAATCGATTCTGGTGCTGCTGGGAACTTTATTTCACAAGGTTTAGTTACCCAATGGTCTATTTAATCTGTTTCTTTAGAAAGTCCTGTCGTCATCACAGCCATTGACGGATCTCAGCTTACAAAGGTGTAATTTGTACCCGTACCAAGCCTCTTCTTCTCAATATAGGAGCATTACATTCTGAAAGTATCTCTTTCCTAATATTCCCTTTTACCACATCTCCAGTCATCCTGGGCCTCCCATGGCTTCAACTCCACTCACCACAACTAGACTGGAGTATGTCTGAGATTCTATCCTGGGGTTCTCAGTGCCATTCAAGATGTTTACCCAAAGTGAGACCACTCCGTTCTTCTAAGGTCATTACACCGTCAGTTTCTTCTATGCTACCTTCTCAATATCAATCATTTGCTGATGTCTTTGATAAAGTTCGTGCAGAGACCCTTCCACCTCATTGTCTATGGGATTGCCCCATAGGATTAATACCTTACAAAATTCCACCTAGAGGTCGAGTTTATCCTCTCTCTCAACCAGAGACTGAAGCCATGTCCGTTTATGTCAAGGAGAACCTCCAAAGAGGCTTTATTAGACCTTCTGTCTCCCCGGCTGGGGCTGGCTTCTTTTTTGTAAAGAAAAAAGACTGCTCTCTTCGCCCCTGCATTCACTATCGTGGGCTAAATAAAAGAGCGGATGCCCTGTCTCGAGCCTTTGATACTTCAGCAGATTCAGATCCGTCTACTAATCATCCCATCTTGGATCCTAAGTGCTTGCTGGCTTCTACTGTGTCTCAATCTCCTCCTCCTGGTAAATCTTTCGTTCCTAAACCACTCCTGAAAAAATTATTAACTTGGTACCATGCTTCTAAAATTTCTGGCCATGCAGGATTTCTGTAAACCTACGAGTTAATATCCCGCTCCTATTGGTGGCCCTCCATTCGTGTTGATGTTAAGGACTTTGTTGCTTCCTGTGATGTCTGTGCCCAGCACAAATCTTCTCGTCTGGCTCCTATGGGACCTCTGTTACCGCTTTCTATACCCTCCAAACCATGGACTCACATCAGCATGGATTTCATAACCGATCTCCCTACCAGCAGGGGTCACAATACAGTCTGGGTCGTGGTGGACCGCTTTTCAAAGATGGCTTATTTAATACTACTTGTGGGCCTGACTTCTTCCTCAATCCTGGCGCAACACTTTATTCAAGAAATTTTTCGATTGCATGGGTGCCCTCAAGAGATTGTTTCTGACAGAGGAGTACAATTTACTTCTAAATTCTGGCGAGCGTTATGTAAAGCTCTAGGAGTCCAGCTTAACTTTTCATCCGGATATCATCCACAATCTAATGGGCAAACAGAGAGAGTAAATCAAGATCTTGAGACCTTTATTCGTATGTTCTCTTCTGCTTCACAGGATAACTGGATGGATCTCCTGCCATGGGCAGAGTTTGCTCATAATAATTTGTTTCATGAGTCTACTTCTTCTACTCCATTTTTTTTATTGTATATGGGTTACATTCTAGTTTGCCCAAGTTTTCAGCCCTCCCTTCCACCCATGTTCCTGCTGCTACAGAACTCATACGGAACTTTTCTTCTACCTGGGGCCAAGTTATTTCCCAGCTCAAGAAAACTTCTGCTCGCTATAAGACAGCGGCAGACAAAAAACGCAGGGCCATACCTGCTCTTAAAGTGGGTGATAGAGTCTGGTTATCTACCCGGAACATTTGTCTTAAAGTTCCTTCAATGAAATTCGCTCCTCGATTCATTGGTCCGTATAAAATTTTGGAAAAAGAATATCTAATTAACTTACCTTCTCTGCGATGCTTCTCCCGGTCACTGATACACTAGGAGCGCGGCGTTCAGTGATGACGTCACCAAGCTGCGCTCCCAGCCTATCAGAGCCTGGGAGGTGGAGCTGCAGCATTGTGGAGAAGAAGGTAAGAAGAAGAAGGGGCAGCACAGTCTGTCAGACTGAGGGGCCCGGATAGTCCAGGGCCCCTCAGAGAAATAGAGACAATCCCGGGCAAGCAAATAACCTCTACAAGTAGCAATAGATAATGAATCAAAATGCTATTCAGCAGTATGACAAGGTATAATATATTTTCACAATCTTCTTTCTCCAACAGATCTCCATCTCCGTCCCCGAATCTTGAGGATCTTGCGTATGTATATCATTATAAAGTGTAAACTATTATAGCACAGTAACAGTTAGAAGTCCCCACTTTTTGTCGATATAAGATCCTACTCTCCTGCAGTTCACCACAAGTTCACTATTCACATGAACAATAAGCAAGTGAATACACAGAACATTTAGATATGTAATAGAGTATTGTGAGTGTCACTTTGCACAAGTCAATGCATAGCATACATACAACACGTGTATAATACATACTTAGCTTTGTTTTTGTTACTATGTTGTTTGATTATTGTTATATTACATACATGCTAATAATTATTTTTACTGTTTTATATTTAGAGAAATCTTGAATCGGACACCATACGTGCCCTATAAGTATGTATCTTATACATGAGTTAATATAATACTTCTTGACATGACACTATAGTAGGCTGTTGCTTTTGGAGACTCCAGCAGTGAGGTTTATGTAATATGGGGAACAAGGGGGTAAAGATAGTCAATTGTCACAATAGTAAATACCTTTCTATGTCAGTCTAACATTCTAAGTGTATAATTCTTAGGGAGACTGTTTTACTGTGTTTTATAGTATTGGGAAATATTCTTGAAAGTGGTTACACAGCTGCTCAATTTTGGAATTATAACATTGTATTACTACTCTATATTGATATAACTATTTTTCAGTACTGTGATGTCACCCACCGGTCCCATAGCTAGATACCGGCTCTGTGACTTTCCCTTTCAGAACCAAGATTGTGCTTGCTTCTGCTTCAGAGACATTACTTTCACACAGGTGTTCCTTGCTACTTTGATCTGGACCTCCTTCCGAATCTCATTGGTCCTGGAGCACTATTTTAACCTCCCATGATTATGGACTCATTGCCTGTTCTTCGTGTTACTCACGCTGCATTGGGATCTGGCTGTATATCTTGACCTTCCGTTTGTCCGTTACCTGCTCGCTGGGGTATACTTGCTGCCGAAGTTACCTGTCATCTTTGATTCCTGGTCGGCTCAGATGAAACTCCTCTCCGCTGTTCATCTGCAAGCTGAAACTACTCTCTACTGTTCATCTGCACGCTGACTACTATCGTGAGTTGTTTGCTACACCTGTGCCTAATCTGTTGGCTCAAGTTTACCTCTATCCGGCTGGCTATATTGCTACATCTCGCTGATAGAGCTACTATCAAGTTACCTGTCACCTGTAGTTCCACGTCTGGCACAGTTTATCCTCACTCTGCTGTTAACTCGTTTGCTGGACTGTTATTGTGAACAGCTTGCTGTGTCTGTGGCTATTACTTCAGCTCAAGTTGCGTGCCTCTGTTCAGCTGCCTCATAGTACAGTGAACTTACTTTTGCTTCTACGACTGGAATACCTGTTACCTGTAGTTCCACGCATGGTTCAGATACTCCTCACTTTGCTACTACTTCTAGGCAACATTCTGCTGCATGTGTCCGTGTTCATCCAAGTCCTTGGATGTTGTTTAACGCTTACTACTCTGCTAGATAAGAATCACTGCGATACCAGTAACCACCTGCTATGTTGAATCATCTCTATTCACGGATCAGCCAAGTTCTATATACTACTCTGTTTGGACTTTAGCTGTACCAGTGATTCACATTCATCTGCTGTGTGTTTCTCTATTGGATCCAAGTGTTCTTATTCATCACCTCTACGTTGAACTGTTGTATTATTCATCTCATGCTGTTGCCAAGGGTTACCAACTATGAACTACCATATGTGATTTGTCTCCTCAATCTGACCAACTGCCGTGTGTTCATCTCTGCCGATATATATATATATACATACAAGTTAACCCGTGCATGATACTCATGCATTCTAGTCAAATCAAGATACTTAAGGTCTTAAAAAGGTTCTTGTCATGCATTTGGGCCTAGCCCAGGCCTACTCAGGGGAAGATCGTTACTCCCCGACGCAAGCGCCCTTTTTAATGTGTGTTCATGAGGTAAAATTACCTCACGAAAATGAGTTTGACCCCCTCAACTCGTAAATTTAGCCTTTAATACCCCTCCCACGGGGAGAAGGGGGGATGATGGAAGTTAACTGACTTGACTATTCTAATTTTTTGGTCAAATAATGTCAGTATACCAAATTTCAGGTCAATTGGATGAGCCCTTTCTGAGAAAATAGTTTTTTCCACACACACACACACACACTATCGCACGCCTCTACACATGTGTGTTCATGAGGTAAAATTACCTCACGAAAATGAGTTTGAGCCCTACCAAATTTCAGCCCTTTTTGAATTTTTTTTTCCCACACACACTAAGAATTTAGTAGGTCAGTGTGTAACTCTGCCCAGCAGGTGGCGCTGCAACTTGTTGTTTTTTTTTCCACACACACACACAGATGCCACTAAGCATTTATATAATATATATATATAATATATATATTTTCTCTCATTCCTGTTGTACCATCAGTCAATACACTACTTTGCAGCACTATTATCATCTCCTGTGTTATTATTATCAGTGATGCTTATGAGTAGTGAACTTTTAAACTTGTGAATATCATTGTGTTCTAACTCCACCATCCTCTACTATACTAGTCTGGGCAAAGTTCCCTATAGTAGAGGCAAGGGATCTACTAAAATCTTTCAGAGCTGGGACAGTAAGAACAGGCCCTAATGTCTGATCCCCTGGTGCAGCCTTTTGCGAAGGATTTGCTACAGCATCTAGTTGCTCGAGTAGAACGGCAGGATAACACACAGCGCCAGTTGTTACAATGTCTTCAGACACTCGCTGGTCGTCTGGACTCGCTTCAAACAAATCAACCAGCGGTGCCAGTCTCTCCTCCTGAGCAACTTTCGGGACATCAGGCCTCCCTTGTGAATTCCTCTACGCTTAGGTTACCTACTCTGGCCAAGTTTGATAGGGACCCAAAATTGTGTCGTGGCTTTCTCAATCAGTGTTCAATTCAGTTTGAGCTTCAACCGCAAAATTTTCCCACTGATAGATCCAAAGTGGCATATGTGGTCTCCTTACTAAATGGCCAAGCCTTAGCCTGGGCTTCCCCACTGTGGGAGAGGGATGATCAGCTTCTCTCTAATTATGCATCCTTTCTGTTGATGTTCCGTCGTATTTTCCATGAACCTGGTCGACTCTCCTCCGCCTCCATGGCTATACTCCGTTTACGCCAAGGGAATCACTCAGTGGCCCATGTCATTACACCGTTAGACTCTTCTATGTTACCTTCTCAATATCAATCATTTGCTGATGTCTTTGATAAAGTTCGTGCAGAGACCCTTACACCTCATCGTCCATGGGATTGCCCCATAGAATTAATACCTGACAAAATTCCACCTTGAGGTTGAGTTTATCCTCTCTCTCAACCAGAGACTGAAGCCATTTCAGTTTATGTCAAGGAGAACCTCCAAAGAGGCTTTATTAGACCTTCTGTCTCCCCGGCTGCGTCTGGCTTCTTTTTTGCAAAGAAAAAAGACGGCTCTCTTCGCCCCTGCATAGACTATCGTGGGCTTAATGTGGTGATCATCAAAAATCGCTATCCTATCCCTCTGATTACCAAATTATTTGACCAAATTAAAGGAGCTAAGATCTTCACGAAACTGGACCTCAGAGGTGCCTATAACTTAATTCGTATTCGGTCCGGAGATGAGTGGAAAACCACTTTCAATACCCGCGATGGCCATGACGAATATTTGGTGATGTCATTTGGACTTTGTAATGCCCCAGCCGTTTTTCAAAGTTTTATTAAGAGATATTCCGGGATCTCCTCTACTCTTACGTTGTTGTGTATCTAGACGATATTCTCATTTTCTCTAAGACCCTGGATACTTATAGGAAGCATGTGGCCGAAGTACTAACTAGACACTGCAGGAATCATCTTTACTGCAAATTGGAGAAATGTTCTTTTGAAGCAGCTACTATGCCTTTCCTAGGTTTCATCATTTCCAGATCGGGTCTGCAGATGGATCCAGAAAAGGTTCAGTCCATTCTGTATTGGCCACTTCCAGCTACAACCAAAGCCATTCAACGCTTCTTAGGCTTTGCAAATTACTACCGACAGTTTATCTTAAATTACTCCAGTATTGTGGCTCCCATTACAGCCCACACCAAAAAAGGGGCTAACCCAAAAAAGTGGCCAGTGGAGGCCTTAGAGGCTTTCTCTCATCTCAAGAAGGCCTTTTCCTCGGCACCCATTCTCCAACAACCAAATCTTTTGCAACCCTTCTTTTGGAAGTAGATGCATCAGCAGTTGGTGTTGGAGCAGTCCTCTTCCAACAGTCATCTACCAACCGCTTGTTACCATGTGCTTTTTTCTCTCGAAAATTTTTACCAGCAGAACAAAATTACACCATTGGAGATAAAGAGTTATTAGCGATGAAGTTGGCATTATCTGAGTGGCGATATCTCTTGGAAGGGGCTCAACATGTAGTAATAATTTTTTCTGACCATAAAAATCTGCTGTATCTACAAACGGCACAATGTCTCAACCCTCGGCAAGCTCGATGGTCCCTCTTTTTCTCTCGTTTTAATCTCCATGTCACCTTTAAACCTGGACATTTCAATAAAAGAGCGGATGCCCTGTCTCGAGCCTTTGATACTTCAGCAGATTCAGATCCGTCTACTAATCGTCCCATCTTGGATCCTAAGTGCTTTCTGACTTCTACTGTGCCTCAATCTCCTCCTCCTGGTAAATCTTTCATTCCTAAAACACTACTGAAAAAATTATTACGTTGGTACCATGCTTCTAAAATTTCTGGCCAGGCAGGATTTCTGAAGACCTACGAGTTAATATCCCGCTCCTATTGGTGGCCATCCATTCGTGTTGATGTTAAGGACTTTGTTGCTTCCTGTGATGTCTGTGCCCAGCACAAATCTTCTCGTCTGGCTCCTATGGGACCTCTGTTACCGCTTTCTATACCCTCCAAACCATGGACTCACATCAGCATGGATTTCATAACCGATCCCCCTACCAGTAGGGGTCACAATACAGTCTGGGTCGTGGTGGACTGCTTTTCAAAGATGGCTCATTTTGTACCACTTGTGGGCCTGCCTTCTTCCTCAATCCTGGCTCAACACTTTATTCAAGAAATTTTTCGATTGCATGGGTGCCCTCAAGAGATTGTTTCTGACAGAGGAGTACAATTTACTTCTAAATTCTGGCGAGCGTTATGTAAAGCTCTAGGAGTCCAGCTTAACTTTTCATCCGGATATCATCCACAATCTAATGGGCAGACAGAGAGAGTAAATCAAGATCTTGAGACCTTTATTTGTATGTTCTCTTCTGCTTCACAGGATAACTGGATGGATCTCCTGCCATGGGCAGAGTTTGCTCATAATAATTTGTTTCATGAGTCTACTTCTTCTACTCCATTTTTTATTGTATATGGGTTACATCCTAGTTTGCCCAAGTTTTCAGAAATGTTCCTGCTGCTACAGAACTCATAAGGAACTTTTCTTCTACCTGGGGCCAAGTTATATATCCCAGCTCAAGAAAACTTCTGCTCGCTATAAGACAGCGGCAGACAAAAAACGCAGGGCCGTACCTGCTCTTAAAGTGGGTGATAGAGTCTGGGTATCTACCCGGAACATTCGTCTTAAAGTTACTTCAATGAAGTTCGCTCTTCGATTCATTGGTCCGTATAAAATTTTGAAAGTTATTAACCCAGTGTCCTTCAAATTAAAGCTGCCAGCTCTCTTCATATTTCAAATTCCTTCCACATTTCTCTGTTGAAACCAGTAATTATTAATCATTTCTCATCTACAACATCTTCTTGAACAGTACCAGAATTCTCTCAACAGGAGGACTTTGAGATCACTCAAATTTTGGATTGGAAAGTGGTTCGAGGAGTGATTAAATATTCGGTTCGGTCCTGAAGAGCGTTCCTGGGTAAATGCCTCTGACATTAATGCTCCTGCACTATTACGGAAGTTTCATATCAAGTTCCCACGGAAAGTCATCGCTAAGTGTCCGGTGGCCACTTTTAAAAGGGAGGGTACTGTCACACACCGGTCCCATAGCTAGGTGCCGGCTCTGAGACTTTCCCTTTAAGATCCATGACTGTGCTTGCTTCTGCTTCAGAGACATTACTTTCACACAGGTGTTCCTTGCTACTTTGATCTGGACCTCCTCCCGAATCTCGATGGTCCTGGAGCACGATTTTAACCTCCCATGATTATGGACTCATTGCCTGTTCTTCATGTTACTCACGCTGCATTGGGATCTGGCTGTATACCTTGACCTTCTGTTTGTCTGTTACCTGCTCGCTGGGGTATACTTGCTGCCGAAGTTACCTGTCTTCTTTGATTCCTGGTCGGCTCAGCTGAAACTCCTCTCCGCTGTTCATCTGCAAGCTGAAACTACTCTCCACTGTTCATCTGCACGCTGACTACTATCGTGAGTTGTTTGCTACACCTGTGCCTAATCTGTTGGCTCAAGTTTACCTCTATCCGGCTGGCTATATTGCTACATCTCGCTGATAGAGCTACTATCAAGTTGCCTGTCACCTGTAGTTCCAAGTCTGGCACGGTTTATCCTCACTCTGCTGTTAACCCGTTTGCTGGACTGTTATTGTGAACTGCTTGCTGTGTCTGTGGCTATTACTTTAGCTCAAGTTGCGTGCCTCTGTTCAGCTGCCTCATACTACAGTGTACTTACCTTTGCACCTAAGACTGGAATACCTGTTACCTGTAGTTCCACACACGGTTCAGATACTCCTCACTTCGCTGCTACTTCTAAGCAACATTCTGCTGCATGTATCTGTGTTCATCCAAGTCCTTGGATGTTGTTTAACGCTTACTGCTCTGCTAGATAAGAATCACCGCGATACCAGTAACTACCTGCTATGATGAATCCTCTCTATTCACGGATCAGCCAAGTTCTATATACTACTCTGTTTGGACTTTAGCTGTACCAGTGATTCACATTCATCTGCTGTGTGTTTCTATATTGGATCCAAGTGTTCTTATTCATCACCTCTGCGTTGAACTGTTGTATTATTCATCTCATGCTGTTGCCAAGGGTTACCAACTATGAACTACCATATGTGATTTGTCTCTGCAATCTGACCAACTGCCGTGTGTTCATCTCTGCCGATATATATATATATATATATATATATATATATATATATATAATTTTTTTTTATTTTTTTTTCTCATTCCTGTTGTGCCATCAGTCAATACACTTCTTTGCAGCACTACTATCATCTCCTGTGTTATTATTATCAGTGATGCTTATGAGTCGTGAACTTTTAAACCTGTGAATATCATTGTGTTCTACCTCCACCATCCTCTACTATACTAGTCTGGGCAAAGTTTCCTATAGTAGAGGCAAGGGATCTACTAAAATCTTTCAGAGCCGTGACATGTGATCAGTAGCTGTTCACGTATAGATGTCATCACACTGTAAGATCACCAATCTATAGGGGTGAAAAATGTTTTATTACAGCATTGGGCAATGAACAACATAAGTAATGATTACATTATTATTAACAGTCTGACATTGTGTTGTCTTGAAAAAAAAACTAAAATAGTGTTTCATTAGCATTGGTCTCCAGAATGGAAGCAAAATAATCAGTTATTATAAATAATAAATAAATATATTTCTGTCTCAAATGAATTTACCAGCACAGGTTACTTTAAAAAAAAAGTGTTATAGTGTATGATATTAGTAAATATAATACGGCAATACCATCCTACATAATAGTATATGGCTCCATTATAATGGGCAGGTTTCTTAGGGCAGCCAGTAGAATGTAAATTAGAATGTAAATCCAGGACAGCTACTGACCCCTGCAGCGCGGTCATCAGCTGACATGGAAATGGTGATGTCATCAATGTACCGTCATCTAGGTATTCAGACTGATCCCTAGACAACTAAAACTATACAATATGACCATTAATGTTACTGTGCTGTTAATGTATAGTTAATGTACAGGGTGCAAGTAGCATTAATCTAGTGTAATCTGGATATAATAGCTTCTTACATGCCACTAATAATTAGATTAAATGACACTGAATGTACTAGTACTGACAGCAAGACTGACCTGTCCAAGTCTCATAATTGTTACCTATTAAAGGTTTCATCTCATTGTGTTTATATTAGTTTAAAAAGCATCACACAATAGAGAAAGCAGAAATGTAACAGTATAACCTGTCCAAGCTAGTGCTAAATATTTCATACACTGAAAATGGGAAGAAGCTAAATATGTCTATATAAAGTATAAAAGGAAATAATTTAGGCTCATATAGTGATTGTAGTGGTTTATGTAACCACCAAATTCATAAAGTCTCTAACAAAATATCTTGTTTCACGCAGAAAAAAATGGGGAAAGGTGTCAATGCCCCCTCGCCTGCCCACCATATATAGTGGAGGGTAAGTTCATGATTGTTAGTTATTCTTACCTATGAAAGTTTTCATCTCATTGTGTTTATATTAGTTTAAAAAGCATCACACAGTAGAGAAAGCATGAATGTATAACCTGTCAAAGCAAGCGCTAATATTTCATACACTGAAAATAGGAAAAGGCTAAATATGTCTATATAGAGTATAAAAGGAAACATTTTAGGCACATATAGTGATTGTAGTGGTTTATGTAACAACCAAATTCATAAAGTCTGTAACAAAATATCTTGTTTCACACAGGCCAAAATCCACAAGGCCCGCGAGCCTCCCCCCCATTATGTTTAATAGGTAAGTTCATGATTGTTAGCGCAGTAGGTCATATACTGATTATTTGAATCTAGTATTATGAATAAATGTAACAGATTAAAGGAGGTATTGATGATGGGGAGAAAAGCCCCCGGGCCAGTGACAGCTATCGCTGGGTATCAGTAGCTGCACCTTTCACCGGCGGTCTCTGGTGATAGCTTCCCATGGGGAATCCTACTTACCATGGACATCGGTGGTACAATTACCGCTGCTCTCCTGCTATCGCTATTTAAGGTTGGTGACAGCAGGGGAGATAATACTCAAAAAAAGGCTTCATTTTTTTATTTAAATAAAGCTTCTCTTTGAATCAGATTACTCCGAATCAATTAAATTTAAAAATATATATCTACATACATAATGGCATATACTCACCTGTCCCTGTATCTCCAACCAATGAACAGGCACATAATAGACTCAGAAGTGAGATGTCATTGTGTAGGATGTCACTAAGTGTGACTGCTCGTGACTCATAGTTCAGAGACAGAATATGCCCCGGCTCTGTGTGAGCTCTCTGAGAGACATACACAATGCTATCTTCTATCACTGTTATTTATCATTATAAGATACCCGGTGTCACTGGCAGGCAGCGGTAAGCAGAGACTTACCTCTTCGCTGGCCAGTCTGGGTCCCATCTGCACACGTGTGACCCGACATTGTCGGCTCTCACATGCGCACTCAACGGGCCGCCCGGGCTTAGGCCTAAAGTAGCTGATTCAAAGAAAATTAAAACAAAACAAGTGAGTGAATATAAAAAATTAGTTGAAAAAAATAACTATTGAAAAATAATTTTAATTAGAAACATTATTTAATTAAATAAAGCATTTCCCCTCTAAGGCTGTTGCAATAAGTGGTTTGTGGCAGTACAGATACCGTCACAATCCTACTTAATAGGGTTGCCCATGCATGGGGAAGCTATTGTAGGAGATAGATGGATAAGGCAATACCCAGCGATACCTAGTGCCGGCTTCGGCGGTTGGTAAATAGGGAGAAGCCCCGACTCTGGTGAATACACCCCTATTCACCGGATTTAGAGCTCTTCTCCCTATGATAAACACACCCCTAAATCATTCCCCGCTATGTCACACCTGCTTTGGTCTCTTATTTGCCCCTCGCTGTCTCTTGTCTTCATGTCAGTAATCTAGTCCAGGCTGACTATTTACATCAGTGATCGGGAACATTCACATCAGTGTCTGTAATTCTTTTTCTTTCACATGGGGAACTGAAGACAACCTCTGGTAATGTCTCAATCAGTTACACGTGACAGGGTTCATGTAACATACATGTAGAAATACATTCATTTACTTATGTGTTTGTGCATGTGTTCTGGGCTTGTTTGGCTCAATTCAATAAGTCGCTAATGGGTATAACAACTAAATATAATAAAAAGTAAAGACAACCACCCTGTACAGCTGCACAAATTGGGGCTGATGCCGATATGGGCCTGGTCTGCGTCATATCATAAGCCAGTATTTGCACCTGTCCTATAGCAGATGTATAAGATACCCCTCCTACCAGACATATATGTGTTTCTGTAGGACTGCATGAGCCGCCTTGTGTAAGCTGGTCCTTACTGTACTCGGCCATTGTCAGGACCCCCCTTCCCACCTCTCCAGCTGTAAGAGGGCGCAGGTGTCACATAGGAACAAGTCTACATAGGTGTACAGTGTGCAGCCACAATCTGAGCATGCGCAGAGCGATATCACACAAGGCGCGCTACTCACACTGGCTTACGTCTCAATATGCATCAGCCCCATTACCTTACAATAAATCACACACATTACCTTACAATAAATCACACAGGAGGATAGTTCAGCAATGAAAAAATGACTCTCTCAGATAGATTTAATATAAATGTAACTTTTATTATATCTTGTAAAATAATTCCTGATATTGGAAAGTGGTAAAATAAAAGCAGCTGTAGTCTGCGCTCATATAACAATGAATAACTACTGCTGTCCTCCGCTGGCTGCAAGTAATAAGTTATAGCTGAAGAGTTAGAACCTCAGGAATCTATTGTTTAAGTGCAGCTGTACGGGATCATTTTATTTTATTTAGTTGTTACTACATTACACTGTTGTACTTCCCCTTAGTGGTGTATTGTTTGTTGTATTATCTGCTGTTTACTAATAGAGGCACAGATCAGGCAGCCAGTGTACAAAATAACATGAAGCAAACTTTATCAGGAATAATGTACCCCCTACTGTAAATTATAAGGATATTATACTGAGGTGTTAAATAACTAAACAAACACAAGGCCATAGACTGAATGCTGGTATACAATCTTCTAGGTGACTCTCCACATCCATAATAACTTATAGCAGTGTACACTGAATTGATGACATTGGAATTTATGGATTATAGACAAAGACATCACAACTCAACACATCACAAGATATTATTTACAGGAGATTATACATATTTTAGCTTCAGGTGTGTGTTATGAGACTATTAACCTTCACACAAATGTGGAGAATTACTGTGTATTCCAGGCACATTGAAAATGAATTTGAACACTATAACAAACCCCCAGTGTGTGATACGTAATAAGTATAAAAAACTAAATCTGACGGTCAATACTTTCAGCCAAAATGTATATTAGGATCCTCTGTATACATCACAAGAGTACACACATTTCATTAGAGATCTCCCTGTGAATGTTATGTAATTATGGGTTATTAAATCCCTGGGGGTCAGAAGCATAACATGAAGATTGACAAACTGATCTTCATACACATGTGCTGGGTAGAAGAAGTACTGCAGGTAACAATGTCTTTGCTGTAATGTGTCATGACGGAAGGAGGCCAGCACTGATAACATGCTTGTTTGTTCAAGAGCAGTACATCACACACATGTAGTCCTAATACTGCTTTATGTCATGTATTGTATGTAAGATAATCGGGACACTCATTGGAATATATCAATTATTATTTTATCTAGGTACGATTCAGATAAAGCGCAGGCCGAGGAGGAAATGCCTAAGTAAGTGTAACGTTCCTATTAGTAGGGAGCAGACTAACATACAGCTACATTGTAACATGTAGGAGACATACTAAGAAACAATGATTTAATTTTCTAAATGTCCATAGTCCTGGTCCTAGCTATTTATTCTGGGAGGGGAATCATATGTAAATATCTATAATAGTTAAACACACGTAATATACATCTGATGCTGTCATCATCATCAGCCCACATCTATACACTAATTGCAGCCAAGTCTGACCAGACCATTTCCCCAGGGTGTGTGCTACACTTACATGCCCCTGCTGCACTCTACTTACCTGCCCCTGATCTGCCCCCCCAGGGTGTGTGCTACACTTACATGCCCTTTCTGTACTCTACTAACCTGCCCCTGATCTGCCCCCACCCCTCCTTCCCGAGTGTGTGCTACACTTACCTGCCCTGCTGTACTATACTAACCTGCCCCTGATCTGCCCGCCCCAGGTGTAGGGAGCCGCACATGTAAGTTACTTAAAACTTACACTTGAGGCTCCCTAGAGTTACTGTATAGTTAATGTACAGGGTGCAAGTAGCATTAATCTACTGTAATCTGGATATAAGAGCTTCTTACATGTCAATAATAATTAGATTAAATGACACAGAATGTTCTAGTACTAACAACTAGGTTGACCTGTCCAAGTCTCAAAATTCTTACCTATGAAAGGTTTCATCTCATTGTGTTTATATTAGTTTAAAAAGCATCACACAGTAGAGAAAGCAGTAATGTATAACCTGTCCAAGCAAGCGCTAATATTTCATACACTGAAAATAGGAAAAGGCTAAATATGTCTATATAGAGTATAAAAGGAAACATTTTAGGCACATATAGTGATTGTAGTGGTTTATGTAACAACCAAATTCATAAAGTCTGTAACAAAATATCTTGTTTCACACAGGCCAAAATCCACAAGGCCCGCGAGCCTCCCCCCCATTATGTTTAATAGGTAAGTTCATGATTGTTAGCGCAGTAGGTCATATACTGATTATATGAATCTAGTATTATGAATAAATGTAACAGATTAAAGGAGGTATTGATGATGGGGAGAAAAGCCCCCGGGCCAGTGACAGCTATCGCTGGGTATCAGTAGCTGCACCTTTCACCGGCGGTCTCTGGTGATAGCTTCCCATGGGGAATCCTACTTACCATGGACATCGGTGGTACAATTACCGCTGCTCTCCTGCTATCGCTATTTAAGGTTGGTGACAGCAGGGGAGATACTACTCCAAAAAAGGCTTCATTTTTTTATTTAAATAAAGCTCTCTTTGAATCAGATTACTCTGAATCAGATTACATTTAAAAAATATATATCTACATACATAGTGGCATACACTCACCTGTCCCTGTATCTCCAACCAATGAACAGGCACATAATAGACTCAGAAGTGAGATGTCATTGTGTAGGAGAGGGTTTCCCAAACCCAATCCTCAGGGCTCCCTAACAGTGCAGGTTTTTCATATCTCCTTGCTGGAGCACAGATGTATTCATTACTGACTGATACATTGTAACAGATCCACAGGTGGTCCTAATTATGTCACATGTGATCCGGAAAACCTGCACTGTTAGGGAGCCCTGAGGACTGGGTTTGGGAAACCCTGGTGTAGGATGTCACTCAGTGTGACTGCTCGTGATTCATAGTTCAGAGACAGAATATGCCCCGGCTCTGTGTGAGCTCACTGAGAGACATATACAATGCTATCTTCTATCACTGTTATTTATCATTATAAGATCCCCAGTGTCCCTGGCAAGCAGCGGTAAGCAGAGACTTACCTCTTCGCTGGCCAGTCTGGGTCTGCACACGTGTGACCCTGCATTGTCAGCTCTCACATGCGCACTCAACGGACCGCTCGGGTTTAGGCCTAAAGTAGCTGATTCAAAGAAAATTAAAACATAACAAGTGAATTAACATAAAAAATTAGTTGAAAAAAAATAACTATTGAAAAATAATTTTAATTAGAAACATTATTTAATTAAAGTATTTCCCCCTCTAAGGCTGCTGCAATAAGTGGTTTGTGGCAGTACAGATACCGTCACAATCCTACTTAATAGGGTTCCCCATGCATGGCGAAGCTATTGCAGGAGACAGATGGAAAAGGCGATACCTAGTGCCAGCTTCGGAGGTTGATAAATAGGGAGAAGCCGTCTGGTGAATACACCCCTATTTACCGGATTTAGGTTCTCATCTCCCTATGATAAACACACCCCTAAATCAGTCCCTGCTATGTCACACCCCTCTTGGAACAGCCCATTTAGAGTTAGGACTTGTCCTTGTTTTACACGTGTGTCCAATGTCAGTCCCCCCTTATTTGATGTCTGTGTAACCTGTGTTATGCACGTCTAATTGCTATCCAATAACGATTGTCGATTGCCGATGTGTGGTTCCAAAGCACAAAGTGATTTAATAGCCAAAAGTAGCAGAACAACAAACTAGAATAAAATAAGTACAGCCGTTACTTATCGCAGACGCCCTGGATCCAGTGGTACAGTCATTCAGGTCTGAAGGCTGTGGTCAAGAAGACTGGCCACTAGTTCCAGAGCCCCTGCTTATATACAGTCAGTGAATACAGTAAAACAATGCAGATGATGTGGCTTACTTCTATTGGTCCAGGCTTCAGGAAGGTCTAGTGTACTGCAGGTCATAGGCCAGTTCAATCCAAAATATCCAAAGGTGGTGGTCAGCTCTCCAGGGGATGCACTCTGATTTTCCTGCAAAAAATCCAGTTTAAACTAGTCTATTTACATTACACTGGCAGCATCATTTTAAACCTTTATTCCCTAACATCGCTAATTAGAGTATGCAATGTGCGATTCCTTCGGCGAATGAACCGGACAACTGCGGATGAATAGGGGATTAAAATGATACTAAACATGACATATTTCCTGCAACCTGAACTTTTGATTTCACTAACATGTATATAACCTATAATATTAAACATAAATACTACTACATTTCAACATAAATAGCTATGTGTTGCATCTACAATTAATGTGTACTAATTACAAATGTGTATGTTCGTGTGAATGTGTGTAAACGTGTAAAACCTGTTATTGCCACGTGTTGCGGCTGGATACTCTTCTCCACGCCATAGTGTGCTCTGCGCATAATTTCAGACAAAGACAACCAAATTTGCTAGATATTAATTGAAATGACTTTATTCAATTTGCTGACTTCGACACCTGTCTCCTGTCTGATGCACTTAGCTGCCTCCCTTATCTTCTGTCTTCTGCTTTGGTCTCTTATTTGCCCCTCGTTGTCTCTTGTCTTCACGTCAGTAATCTGGTCCAGGCTGACTATTGACATCAGTGACCGGGAACATTCACATCAGTGTTTGTAATTCTCTTTCTTTCAGATGGAGCACTGAAGACAACCTCTGGTAATGTCAGGGATAATAATAATAATACTACAGGACTCATATCAATAAGACAGATGTTAATGTATAAGAACAATAATAATGTATATGTAATAAGTGACTATATAACACTGCCCAGAAATGACCACAGTACACTGATACCACTACACACACTACCACATGCATTAATGAGTCATGAAGAAATGGACTTACACCTGTTTTTTCGTTCTTTTAGTGATCAAAAAGACCAGACGGTAAGTGTATACACTAATAACGTATTGCACACACATTGCATATACATGGCACATACATGGTACATATATGGCACACAGTAATTTCTACTTGATGTAAAGCCATACTTAGAAACACCTTGTTATATAGTCAGTAGTGCCAGAATTTAGTTGTCCCTGAAAGTAATAGGTAAAAGCTGACAGTTTCTTTGTTACAGAATGATTCCTTACTGTTCTTCTTCCTCATCATCCTACAGATCTGTTGTAGTTCCCGCTTGTAGAACATCTGCTACATAGAAACCAGAATATAGTCTACACTATGTTTATGTTGCTTCTACTGTGTAATAGAACAGTGAGCGCCTATAGATTAGCATAAAACCTTCCTCGTGAATACTGGGTGGTGAATACTGGGTGCAGCCGCTTTGTGTGGTATTATTTCCACAACAGCTTTACAATTGTATTATACTGTAGATGTGATATAATTTAACATATTTACATCCCCTAATCTAGTATATTTTTATACATGTTTCTATAATCTCTCAGAGGGTAGCACAAATGTATATTAATGTAATTATCCCTCAGCCTCAGCAGTGTGGTTACTTTCTGGGGATAGGGGGGGTTTAGGTTGTGTTTAGTTTGTGTAATATAACACTTATTACCAGTTATTTATATAATGCCTACATAACACTTTTCTTGTACTTTGCATTAAATGTAGAATGACGAACCTGCTGAACAAGGTATGTACTGTGTCATCACTAGTCCTATACACCAAGGGTTTATTACTGATTGGTCAGGACCCAAAACATGGGTCTCCACAGCCTTTATGGTGGGTACCCATGATCCTCTCTGTGCAGACCTGTTGTGTGCTACTAAATAATAATGAATCATGTACCACACAGGCCTAATATGGATTATAGTGAAGGTGGAGTCTGGAGGAGTGTGCCCTATAATGGCATTAATACATTTTAATACACTTTTATTTACAGAATATACGTAATCCGAGACATTGTTATAAAGGTGCATGAGCTGTTACAGAACGGAACACAATCCCCAAATACCTAAACATTATAGAGTCATGGGCTGCAGAGCTGATTCACAAACATAATATGGGTCCTGGCCAAAAAGTGAAGAACTTTAATTTAATCTTTAGAGACAAACTATTTTTAAAGCATAATCCTGATATGTTTCACAATTGTTTACAATATGTCTTCTCTTCTTTTCAGGGGAATCCAGGAACAGAAGGTACTCAATATGATAAGACCACAGATCTGATACAATACAATATACAGCACAATAGTTATTTAGCATTGATAATTTGATTCTCATCAGCTAAACAACCCCCAATACAAGACCAATTTCATCTCCCCTCTAATGATTTTTTATAAGCACCCCCCAGTCAGGGTAACAGACAACAGTACCCTGCAACAACCTCCCTCATTATTACTAAGAAATCTCACAAATGGGGTGGCTATGGGGCATCACCTTGTGGTACAAACACAAATGGGAACATATATGTGAATATACATCATGGGTCTTCTGATGTAAGTCCATTTGTGTGCAGTATCTTGTGTGAACTAGCTCTGTACATGCTCAGTAAAGGACCTTATGTCAATTTATGTAATTGTATGCAATTCATGTCCAAATTCAAATGACACTTACGACTGCGCAAGTCCCAGGTATCTCGTAAGTATGCTTTTTTTAGTCGTATCATTTACACCAGCTACAGGTGTAAGTGGTATGTACAGTACGCATTAAGAACATCCAGATTTTTGTATTTATTGGAAAAAAGAAAAGAAAAAACAATTTTTTTCAAAACATTGGTATTAATGATTATAGTATTATGAGTTGTTAATTTATTTTAAAGACTTATTTTTTTGCATGTCTTCGGATGGGACTGTATATTGTGCATGTGCGTATCCTGCACTGTGTTCTGTCTGTTAACATACGACAAGTAAACTTTAGGCAGAATGTACTTACACCCAGATTCAAATTGTACCTTGACATCCGCTTGGATTTAAACTGTGCTCAAGTTTCGTGCTCTTTTTTTAAACACAAGTTGCATGCAGGTTGCGTCCGAACATGAATCAGGCCAAATATGTCTAAGTGCCTCAATGACACAGAGATGAAGGTTACATTAATATACAGACTGTACCTAACCCCAGCCAGACCCCACAAAATCTGTCCCTCCAAGTCTGATTTCTTTCTTCTGAACTATAACACAGCTATTATGTAAGACACTTCTGTAAAACCAACAATCTTCCTTCGTGTTAACAGGGGCAGAATCTGGAGCAGACTCCGGAATGTTTTCCAGTCAATAGCAAGGTGAGTAATCATTGTGGTATAGTCCCTTCTAAGGTGACTCGTCCTGGGAAGTTACTCAAAGCTTAGGATCCAGCCTCAGTTTCATGCACATGTGCAGTGTGGCAAAATGTGACTTGTAGCTGTACTTACATCTAAATCTAGATCAGGCCTTTAGTCTGGGTTTATAGCAATATAACAGTGTAATACATCTGGTATTATAGATTGTTTGATCACATTATGTAATGTAGCAATGTGAATTTATTACCCATGCCATGATAATCTGGAGGACAGAAGAAAAGTCCCCTACCCTACATTTCTTACTTAATAAAACAAAATGTGGGGACCTCTCCTGTGATCTGATATCTGCACCTCCACATTATCATCCCTTCATGTAAACCTGGATGACCTCATCCCAATCCAGAATCCTGCACACACCAGACAATCTAGGAGTATGAATCCCAGGTACTGTGGATGTCAAGGAACCAAGTATCTGATAGATGAGATGGTTAAATAATCAGAACACGTGTATTAGCTCTAAGGACATGTGGGTAACAAGAATAATACTATGGGCTCAGAACACTAGTTCTTACGTTTAAATATAGTATGTATAAAAATCTTTACAGTGTCTCAAAACAAATTGTCTCTTTTGTATGAAACAATTACTTATACAGAGCAAATCTCTGATTGTTAGCACGTCTCATTTTTTCCCATCTTTTTCAGATACATGTGCTGCTGCTGTTCCACCAATGATGAATAAATTATTTTTTATATAAGAGGAATTTCTTTATTTAAATACTAATTTTTAATACTCGGTTAACGTTTTGTTACCATTGTGTATATTTTATTAATGTACTTATTATATTTTACTATAATGGGGCAAGTTACTAGTGACCTCGGTCCCATTACACTAGGACAATTGAGGTGGCAACCCGAGAGTCAAAATAATTTTTTGCCATTATTATTATTGTTTCTATAACACCACTATGTTATGCAGCACGGTATAGACAAATATTTATCCATGTCCCAGTAGAGCTTAGAGTCTAATTTCTGTATCACACAAAGAAAGGGGAGAAATACAAACTCCAACCAGATTGGACCTTGGGCAGAATCAGACTCTTGACCTCATCACTGTTCAGTGATCATTTGTTTGCAGCTTCCCCTCATAGAGGGTCTAGACCAGGGTGGTCACTTTATAACAGGGGGATCACAATCTGCAGGTTTCCATCATAGTGTGACGTGGCCAGTCGGTGGAGCTTGGGGCTGGGGGTTAGTGCAGGATGGATTTTTTTTTTAACTGGTCACACAGTTTTTTATTAAATGTGTTTGTTTATTGATATATTTATTTTTTACACAAAGTTAAAACGTAGACTGAAGTCATCATTGTCATCTTTTTACCAGGGTCACTTAAACTACTTGGTCTGGGGAAGATAATGCTGATGACCGTTTCATTATAACTCCGGATGGATCTATACTGTACTCCTAATCTTATGAATAATTCACTTCTGTTATTTGCTGTAAAAGTCCCCCAAGCAGCTCGAACTTATACTGCAGTCAAAACGTATTAAAGATTCTGGGAGTTACATTATAGTAACATGAAGTCAAATGGCAACGGCAATGGTAGCGCCATCGTGATAAAACCGTGACATGACAGGTGTCCCTATAGCGCTTTCTATATCTGTATCCATTTTTCCCCAATTACTCCATGCTTTATAGGACAGCACCCGTAGCCACATGAAAAACACATTAAGGGAGACACAAACATAATACTAAACATACAAAAAATATTCCAATGAAGAAGCCCAAAGTTAAAAGAATCTTTTTTTTTTTCCAGAAGATATATGGCCTCTAATTGGTTTTCAGACTCAGGAAGATTCAATAAACTAATCAATACATAGGAGCATATCAATCGATACCTCAACATTTTTTAACAAAAACAACATAGTCTAATAACGCGAAAACATACAAAAATAGATATTAGTGAGTTAAACTCACATTTATGTTGGTGATGTGTTCACTTATAGGTCATAAAAGGATGTTAGATGATTCTTTATCCTTTGATGTCTCCTTAATACTGCTTAAAACATACAACAGTACCTCAATGCAAAAAAAAAACAATGACAAAGTCTGATATTGCAAAAATATATCTTTATAAATGAACTTCAGGAGAAAAGATTCAATACATTTAGAACAAGAGATCAAATCATTAGTTTCTCTGTTTTCTGATCTTGAATATTTTAGAGAGATGGAAGAAGGAATTATCCAACGGCTCAATAAAAGGGAGAAGGTGATTACTTAGAAAAAAAATACAGTAGAGATAAAACAGATTTTAAATATAAAAAAGGCACTCAATATGTTAGATCCAGGAAAGAAAGGGATATGTTGAACATACAGGCTAAGTTTAAAATAGTGCAGTAGATTTTCACAAATAAAAATAATATTAAAGGATGAAGTGAAATATGCAAAAAATCCTGGCAATAAGAGAGAGACAGTTTGAGGGCCAAATCACAAAATACAGCAAAAGGTAGTGATCATTGCCACAAGCTACATACTAAAGATTCCTGAAAAAGGAAAAATAATCAAAAATAGAATATAAGATATATAACACCATAGGATCAATGAAGGCAAATAAAATATTAAAGATTTGATCAAGAATGAAGACAAGGGCTTTACGATAGAAACACAAGAGCCTTTATACGGTTCCTATGGCTCCCTTTCTGACATGTTCTCTTTAAACAATAGGATATGGCCAGGTTGCCAGCTTCCCCCCTGAATTTGGCTTTGGCCAGGTCTATTGGAATCAACTCTGATCTGTCCATGGTGCTGGGGGGGACGGGACATAAACTGGTGGTATTTGCAGCTGACCTACTGACAATCATCACCAGTACTGTGATTTCATTATGCAAATTGTTATAGAAATCAAGCAGTTTGGTACTATCTAGCGTCTAAATAAATTATGCCAAATCTATGGGTCTGATATCGACAACAGCTCTAGAGTGGCTCCAACAATCAGTCCCTTTTACCTGGCACCCCAGTCACATCAAATATATTGGGGTATTATTAGGTAATGATCTCTCTAACATGTACAAAGCTAATTTTGTCCCCTCAATTTCTAAGTTCCACACAGAGTTTAGGAACTGTCTCAGGGATTCTCCTGACTGACGCCAATCAACAACATTAAAATGAACACCTTACAAAAGCTTCTGTATCTCCTACAAACACTCTCTATCTACATTCCTCCCTGATATTTTACTGATCTCTAAAGGCAAGTCCGTGAATTTGTTTGGGTGGGGAAAACCCCTAGATTTTATCACAACATCCTCTATAGGCGGAAAACACAGGGAAGTCTGCAATCACCTCTGTTCTTCAAATACTACCAGACCATGCTACTTAATAGGATACTAGAATGGATTAGAGCCATTGACTCTAAACAATGGGTCATGATAGAGGGTCAAATTACCACTTTCATCCCATCCCACCATTGGTCCAACTCTTCAATGCTGCACCAGACTACGGACATTAAAATGTCCTATTATCCCTTCTCACTCCCTTAACCTTCAAGCCAGACTTTCCGCCGGAATTGTCACCATGGGCTTTTAGGTCATGGTCTGAAGGAGCAATGGTCAGGAGCGGTCAGCTGGTGGCTAATGTGTGCGCCTTTTCTGTTTCTTGTTAAACCCGCAAACTAGATAATAATGAAATTTTGGTAGGGGTGGGAATCAGTCTGACTAGTTTTGAGGACTTCTCCCAAAAATCCAAACATACAATTTCTAACATCTATAACATGCTTATTGTAAACCTATTTAACTCCTTACTGTGTTACACCTGGTCTTGGTACCAGGATCTGGTAAGGTCAAGTAGCTACTGAACTTGGACTAAAGTCTGCTCTACCAGTCTTTCTGTGAAAATGCAGTTCAAGGTTCTCTCTCGTGGTATAAGTGTCCGTCTCAACTTTGTAAAATGCACACTGATGTCTTGGGTTAGAGAATATGCTATGGAAATTATGCAAAGCCCAGTGCCTGGGGGACTAGACATTTGGTTATTCAACCTCCCAGTACAAAAACGCATTAGTTAGACACTTTAACAATGCTTTAAAAGTAGTGATCTCAGTACACTGGAGGTCTCCTGTTTCCCCCAGCGTGAAGGATGGTTTATAGGGTAGACCTTTAAATGACCAGGGATGATATTTTACATGTCTAAATTATATATATATATATGGTCAATAGCTTATCTCAAATCCCATAGATACAGGAAGCAGAAGACATCTCCGCCACATCCACGTCTGGAAAAGGCTTTGTACAACACTGTCCTCTCCTTAGGGATTGCCACAATTTCTTTTGCATCGGAAGTATAGCAGAGCACGTTGTGGGAGGCTGTGTTCCCTCGCACAGCGAGGATGTTATAATACGCTCCCTCCATGGTGTCTAGTGTTGTAACGTGTCCTATTCCTCCTACCACCATAGGAGGTCCGGCTGAAGGGAGAGTGATTGGTTAACAGTTAATTGGTTGGCAACACACTGCTACCGGCAAATGGCAATGCAGCAATACATAAGCTGGGGACGGGTAATTGTGTTTCATGGCCTTGATCTGTGTGCTCCAATGGGAGAGCATTTGCTTATGAACAACACCACCTGGAGGATATTTTATTGTGGAAAAGTACATTGATGATGTTATATATTAATTAAATTAAGCAGTAAAATAAAATATATATAAAGGTGATGAAAGAAAAGAAATGTGAAATTTATTTCCTCGATCTACTTCTTACTGTGACCCGCATCGCGGCGCGGCTTCACAATATGGAGCTGCCAATCGGCTTCACCAAGATGGTGGCGCCAGGCCTCCATGCCTGCCTACATCTAGGCTGCTAGGAGGAGGGAGGAGAAGAGAAAAGGATATAAATAGTACATTGATTTTACAGAAACTTGTTTAAAGATTGGGAAAGTTAAACTGACATCACCAACTTGTATGATGACTTCACGCTGATTTATCTGTTTGTTATGCTTTGCTGTTTTCTGCTTCTGAAAAACTTCATGTTTGGAACCCCTCCAGCCAGTACAGCAAAACCCGGAGTCTGCTATGAAGTCTGGTGTTCACTGTTGCCCCTAGTGGTGGGGACAGACTTGGCTGCAGACAAACAGAGGGTCGAGAGATGTGTACCAGCTAAGGAATAGAGTGCTATGACAGATAGTAGCATGGGTTCCGGGCCAGAATCGGGGCCGGCAGTAGACAACGTATCCAGAGAACAAACCAAGGTCAGGGGTCACAGGCACAGGTTCAGGATCCAGGGACAGGCGTAAGATCAGGGTCACTAGCAGAGAATCAGAATCTGGGTTCAGGCAATAGATCAGGGTCAGAAGCACAGGTTCAGAGTCCAGGAACAGGAAATGCTCATACACGGGAAATCAATCTTAGGTTAAACTCCAAACACAGGGCCAAAGTAGCAGGCAGCACTACTGAAACAGGACGCTATAACCGGCAGTGAGGCTCAGTTCTCCCTGCCGGTGAGGACTGAGTGCAAATTAGCATTCTGATTTGCACATAAGTTAAATACTGACTGCTTTTTCATGTAGCACACAAATATCAACTTTAAATTTCAGTGTACAAATGAGCTATCAAGTATTTTTGTGCTACATGAAAAAGCAGTCAGTATTTCACTTATGTGCAAAACAGAATACTAATTTGCACCCCTTGCATTGTAACATGGTTTTGTCCAGGAGACTGAAATAAGAAGTTTCTGAAGTTAAGATCCTTAATGAATCAGGCCCCAGGTGACCATCTGCTGGCTTATCATCTATTGTGGTAATAAGGACCATTTTGTTTCCAATTGCCCATTATTGATATATAAGCATCCTGCAGCACTTATATTTCTTTATCCAGACACTTTTCACTAACAATATAACAGCATCTTAAGTATTAACTTGACAATTGCGTTCCTCCGACTACCACTGAAAGGACAATATGTTCCGTTATTTTAATTAGCTCAAGAGGCCAAGGTGCTCCGTTTCATATCCTTTATTTCAATACAAACAGAATAGATATGTAAATTATGTTCCACAATTATTTTTCCTGAATTTTAATTTACTATTCTGCTTTATGAGGGGTTACATGCAAGTGAACCTAACAAAAAATATACCTGACGGGTACCAAGTGGATGGGTAACAGATATAGTATCGTGATATTTACTATTACTGGACACTAAAAATAAGAAAAGAGATATAGGCTGTATAGACTATAGACTATAGTTAGGGGCACTTGACGTTTAGAAGTGCTGGGATGGAAAATGTAATAAGAATGTGCACGAATGGGATTTCTAGAGTTAGAATGAAGACAGTAGAAGAAGCTGTGGTATAGCATATACCCCTGAGTACACTTCATTTCCACCACTGTTTATATATATATATATATATATATATATATATGTATATATTATAGACTATTAGATGGGACGCATTAACATAACAGCGGGACCCCCTGTCTTTGGTTGCTGTGGTACAAGACGGGCGTTTTAGAGGGTTACATAGAATGATGCCTACTAAAAACTTCTGTATTGTAGTCAAAAAATGCGCAAATTGTAATATACTCAATTAATTAATGACATTAACAGTTCAGAAATAAGGAATCTGACTTACTATTAGTTTTTCCTACTTTAGCTTTCAAACCGATAAGTGTGTAGTAATGATGAAGAAAAGAGACAATGAACTAATTGAAACCCTACAAGCAGATAATGGAGGAACTTTTGTCACATTAGAAATGGAATCCGAACATCTGCATTGATTAGAAATGTTTCCACAAGCTCTTTAGTTTACCACAGAGCAAGAAAAGGAAATATGTCATAGGAATAAGGTGTCAGGGTGATAAACCTCATGTCAGTGGTAACAAAGGTACTAGTGAAATGTATCACGCTGTCCCCAAGACAGGAAAAGAGAACATCTATTAACACCAATGCAAAAAAATCTATATCAATGGGGATGATGCACCAATTTTGCAATTTATAGACAGAAAGTGGTGGATGCATGCAGTGGCAGAACTACCATTGGTGCAACCCATGGAGATAATGGGGCCCGCTGCATAACAGGTGCCGAGGGTCGGGGGCCCCGGTTCCCGCCTCCCTGCACTGGGGCCTACAGCTGGCTAGTTCCACAACTGGTTGGATATATAGAATTCCCATATTTCTTATATGTGATTGTGAACCAACCAAATACTGGCAGAATAAGCTTAACCAGAATTACCCACATTTGCTTTAGAAACTCCTTCCTGGCCATAATCTAGTGTACTATGCATAATATTACATGAATTAGCAATATAAGGTAGGGAAGATAACCCTCCATTCTTTCCGAAATTAGTGGTTTGTGCGCATGCACAGATGTAACAAAACATATTATATGCCAAGGACGCGGTTTGCGTTCAACTTAACATGAGCCCCTAAGTGTTTAACCTCCATTACTTCATACCTTGCTGTACACTGCACACAGTTCTGTTCTCCAGTCATCAAACTATCATCCTGCAGCAACACAAACAATATCATACTATACAACACCCAGAATGTTACATTATCAGACACTAACCTGAGACAAAGATGATGACAGCTGAGAGAAGGACACTGAGGGTTATCCCACCGTGTAGCTGCATGCTGACTAACTCAGAAGGAACAGAGACTGAGAGAGGAAAAGGATGTACAGTAGCTGTGGTTAGGGGAAGCAATCATAATTACGTTTTTGACGTGAATATAGAGGGTTTCATTTAGAGTAAATTATATCCGCATTTCCATTGCATTGCCACATGGTTTGTCAAGGAGCAAATTTGCACCTTTCTTTGTCTTGCTCCTAAATGAGGCCCACAATGTATGAACAAGTCCAGACAGCAGAGGACACATGTGCATGAATAGTGTTCGGGCCCATCTGGTTATATATTTTTTCTGCTTAAATCTTGTAATATACACTGCAACTGTATATTACTTTATAGAACATTACCCTGCTAGCGGATCTGCAGAACCACAATCTTGTGATATCTCCATTCTGCAACAATGGTGAAAGTTAACACTGTGGAGGAAAGTCTTCTCTGGGGCAGTTGTTTTTCGCCAGTACTGCCCCAGGAAGGTAATTTTCTTAAATATTGGAGAAAGTATATTTTTTCCACTGCTATAAACACCACATACATTATTGCTTTTCACCAGAAATGGGGTCAGATTAGTAAATAGACCTCTATGTCAAGAAGTTTAGACAGGCAGAAGACAGGGCATCATGGCCAAGACCCACCTGGGTATGTGGGTGTAAAAGAGGTAATCAAAACAAACCCACCTGGTCTGTCTAAAAATGACTAAAATCCTCATATTCCACAAACTTTGAAGACACAGTGGAACTGCAAACACTGGGCTTCATGTACGATGCAGAAAATGGTCCCGGTGAGGCACAAAACTGGGGCACATAGATTTCCACCAGAGTGTATTGGTTTGTGGAACAAAATGATAAGATTGCTAGAGTGTTTTTGGCTTTGCTATAACATTTTTCCTCTCCTATATTTACAGTTTGCAGAGGAGCAGACGTTTACACCGGCCAATGGGAGAAACTGGGTGGAGATGCGGGAGTTCCTTCCTAAGTACACAGGAGGTGCCAAGGTGCCCCTGGTTCTGCAGAGTGGTGCAGAATGTCATGTTATCTGAGAGATAAAGGGAGTTCCTTCTTTGCAGTATTGACCGCAGCCATTTTCACCCTGTCAAGTGTTTTATCCCCAGCTCATAGCGGGCAGAGATTAGGACTCCCACTATACTTAATAGGACTCATTATCCACCTTCCTGATGCACTTCAGTAGACAAACTTTAAGGTTTTTTTAAAAAAAAATCCTTAAATACACAAAATTCCTAAATGTACTATTTATATTTCTATAGTCAGTCCTGATATCCTGTTACTATCCTGATTAATTTAAGACATTAATAAAGCTAAAGTGAGCTGTATTAGGGACAAAATTGGAACTTTATTTTAATGATTGTAAAAAAACAGGCATGGGGAAAGAACCCCCTTAATCTAATCCATAACCGGACTGCACTTTTTAGCCATGTTGGTATTAGGAAGTATCAGTGATGAAACTATAACATCTCCTCGGAAAAGGACTTTGGGTGTGAAATTCCACCTCCACAGGGAACACTGTTGAGTGAATTAAGCTACTATTGTCATTTCTGTTTGCTCCCTATTGACCACTAGTGAGCTCTACAGACAGCCAGGAGCCGCACCCAACAGCGGTCACCTGGGGAGGTAGGGGAGGGGGCTGGGTAGTGTGAGAAGCCCACCAATCGAGACCTTTTGCAACTCCCCTGGGCAGGCAGTTCCCAAGGTGGGATTATGAGGTGATAAAAGAGGCTACCCGGGGAGCTGGAGATGTATGTGACTGACTTTGGCCAAGAGGTGATGTTCTGCCAGAGATGTGCTGTGGAACCTATCTCACTGGATTTATTTGAACTGATTTCCTCACTTGTTGGACCTGCTATTGTTAAGGGGCCATGCTGTATTTAATTCTGTTCTGCAGAATAAATCATCATTCTATTTTTCCTTTAATACCGTGTCTGAGTGACTTGGAAACCACATATCTTCACAATGATAGTAGTGGTCTAAATTGGTAGGAGGTTGGAGTTTGATGCCTTATTTATACCATTATACTTTTGTACAATGCCTCTCTACAGATTATTCCACCTCCCCAGAAATCCCAGGAGCACTTCTGACTGTTGGGCAGAATATAATAATGCACTTGTACAGTTTATCTGTTTAGCTAGATCTCATAGATCCTCAGTCATGGTCATATTGCATAAACCAGACAGGAGTCCTATAAAGGTAGAGCTGCCTCACTTTAAAATAAATACTCATATAGGCGTGTATTTTGGAGATCTTTATGCCCCACCCTGTACATTGATAAAGTAGATATGGAGACAGTCTGACAATACTAATGGTCCTTATTTGTTATTTTGAACATAAGTCGGACCTGCTCCAATTCTTGAGTTGCGTGCTCTCCAAGTGCTTCATAGGCGACCTTGTAGATACTTCTGCCCAGTTTGGTGTATGTGAAACAGCAATGTGGGAGGACATTATTGAAGAGCACTTTGAAGTGCCCTAAGAAGACCATATAGACACATGGGTTCAAAATGAAAGTGATTTGCAGTGTGGATCCAGTGCATCATAAATGGGTCCACAGTGCTTAATAAAATTATTTAAAAAAAATCTCTATATGTATTTTAGCAGAAGAAGCACTGTCCACGTATTTATATTATTATTATTAGCTGTAGCAACTTCACCACACAGAAGACAGTAATTAGTCAGATGAAGCTGTGTGGGTAACAGAACAGATGACCAGACACATATGTGCAGAGCGCTGTCTGAGTCATGTGGTTAAACCAACAACACATTGTTACTTAGAAGAGTGTTATAATGTATGTTCTGCTGATTACTATACATTCAATGCGTTTTTATAGTCTCACTTGCACACCCATGTTTTGTACAATCTAGTTGCACACATACATGTAGTATTTGATATACAGACTATGCTGTGTCAGTCATCAGTTAGTACTTACACCTGCCTGTAACTGGTGCATATGATATGACTATAGATCAATGTGTACTTACATTAAACCCAGGATCTGTGCCGGAATGCCCTCGGCACACCCTGACTGTACATTGCCTACGCTCATCCGCCCCTTCTCACCCAGGTTCCGCCCTTCAAGTCGTATTCAGTCGAAAGTTACAGAGTAACAGCCACCAATTGTCTGCCACCTGGTGTGCAAATGCCAGCCAAATATACACAGATATCCTCGTTATTAGCCTTATATTGCACGTAGGCTCAGCTGTAGAGGATCCTGGCATGGTGCAGGCTCAGCGGAGGTGACAGTAAGTGTCCCCATTACCTCCATACCAGCCAGTTAGACATGAGAAAAGTTGCGAGAAAATTTCTTGCAAATTGCACTTTGCAACAGAACAGCCGTTTCTCAGAGATGTGAAGCTCCGGAGATAAAATCTTCTAGTTCTGCTTTTGCTTCACCGTTCTGATGGATGCTATAGGGACCTGTATTTGTAATTAGGCAGAATATAGTCTATAAATAGAGCTGGGACAATGGGGGATAACACACCTATTGATCACTGTGAGCAAAGCTCTGTCCTGTTGGGTATAGGAATTGTCTCTCCTAAATTTATAAAGGGGCGTCTGTACCTCAGACTGTGAGTATAGCGTATTGCGAAGTAGTACTGCTTCTAGGTCAGGGCAGCGTAGGTACAGTTGTATATCAGCACCGTGGCACACTGGTTAGCATTGCTGCTGCAAAGCGCTAGGACCATAGGCTCGAACATGACCCTATCTGTGTGAAGTTTGTATGTTCTCCCCATTTTGGGTGGGTTTCCTCTGTGCTGGTTTCCTCACACACGCCAAAGACCAACTGCCCAGTTAATTGGCTTCCGACAAAATTATCCATAGTGTGTGTGTGTGTTAGGGAATATAGATTGTAAGCTCCACTGGGACTGATGAGAACAATTAAACATTATCTGTAAAATGATTGTAGGTGCTATATAAATAACTGCTAATAAATAAGTAAGGTCATACAATGTCATCTTGATTTAGTGTACCAATGGAATTACTATACAGATTATTCACTTATGCCCACTAGACCCACATCCAGATCCTGATCACCATTGGGCAACACTTTGTCACACATGTAACAACCCGAGAATACCACTGTGTACGTGGCATCATCCATTGATCCATCCAGGGCAAGCGAAATTGGCTCCATGCTGCTGACTGCAGGAGAGAAACAGTGGTGTCTCTAGGTGAAGGTCCACGTTCCATAAACTAATAACGTCTTCTCACAACAGCAGATAGTGTGACTGAGTCTTTTCTAGAGCATTTTCCATGAGTGAAACATAATACATAATGATGTAAAGGGGAACTAATAAAGGAGAAGTCCAGGCAAAACAAAAATGATAAAGAGAATTCCACGCTGAACACTTAAGACCAAAGAAAAACATGCAAAATTCTGCAGCAATACTTGTAATGTGGCAAAGATTCAGTGTAAAACTTCAACTCATCTCTACAACCAATGCATAGAACCTTTCATGTACAGTGGCCTGAAAAATGTGAGTGCACAGGTCTGAATAATGGTTCTTGACTTTTGTTTCTGAACCAAAGAGAGTAAATTGCAGCATGCTAACTCTCGGCCGCCCTAGGCAAGGGCCTATGTGGAATCATACTTGGCATTTTCATCTATCCACCCGTGATGAAAAAATAAGCGTGAAGATGTTGGGTTGTGATTGATTGGCAGATGCATACTGTGTGGGCCTATTGGATCTTGTCCTCTAGCCAATCCCTAAATGATCCACCATGTAAAATTGGGCATTTCACTGTCAAAAAGACTAGATCCTGTCTTTGGTCATTGGGTTGAAAGATGCCTGTGAGCAGCTTATATTGTTTTTACATTATTGGTTAAGCTAAATATCAAATTCTGTACATGACACATGAAAGTTATAATGTATATTGATCAGTGATAGACAACCTGATACATTTCATTACCTTTGAGTAATAAATTCAAACAATACATTGAATCAAAAATACATATATCTGTAATAACATATTAGCAGGCATTTTAATAAGTGGTACAAACTATAAAATACAAATCTGACAATAAAGCAGGAAGGAGCTGGAGACCATAGATGAAAGCTCGGAGGGCTGCCTGTTGTCCATCACAGATGTACAGTAGGTTTCCAAGTGATAATATAAAACACAGAAAAGCTATTCCATGTTTGATTCTTACAGGCAGATTAGCAGTTATCACGTAAATTGATTGAAGCCGCCATGACTTTCATTTCTTTCATCACTAACAAAGGCTTTTGTGCTTAATGCTTTTGTATAATGAACCATCCAGATATCGGTCAACTTAGCAGTTACACTGAAAAATAATATATTAAATGAGAATATCATCAAGAAAGGATGTACTGCATATAGAGAGAACAAAACACAAAGAGCAGAGTTACTGGTAGTACATTAACTGGTAGAGTAACAGAAAAATAATGAATTCCATTATAACTTCTTCATCCCACCTTTGTGTACATTAGGGAGAGCAAAGCATAAAAAAGGAGTAGATTTGCACCTGGGCAAAACCATGTTGCAATGGAAGGGGGTTAAATTTAAAATGTGGGGACAGATTTATAGCTGGGGTAGGACATTTCCTAGATCAACTTTAAATTTCAGGGTAAAAATAAAGCTATCAAGTATTTGTGTGATAGATGAAAAACAGCCAGTAATTAACTTATGTTCAAAATAATAAACTAATTTGCACCCCTTACATTGTAACATGGTTTGTCCCAATGCTCAGATTATTGAATTAACAATGTAGGTACCATGTGTCTAATTTTAATAGTTCAGAACAATTGTACAATCCAGAAACGATGCATATTCATCAATGGACAAAATAATGCTTTGTATCAAGGTCTGTGCTCAATGGGGTCTTCCAATCAATAGTGGCAATAGCCACTACACTGGTATGACAATAACGCAGAAGCGGATGGTAATGGGACATATATGAGGGTAACTCACCTAAATTCCAAAAGTGCTTCTCTGCTTGCACTGGTGGTATCTGTGAATGCCTCCCTTATTAGCTCCGGGTCATACATTTTCTCTATGAACTTATCTGCTAGTTGTTGTGTTGTCTTGTGTTGTGTAATACTCTAGGGTTGAGCAGTTATGTCTAATTCTCTTAAACTGACAATGTGGTATATTCTGCAACCATGTGTGCAAGCAGAGAAGCACTTTTGGAATATAAAGAAAAATCACACTCAAAACAGATAGCAAGGTATACTTTATCACTAAGTACAGTAGCTCAGCTAACCAGATCAAACAAATTCTTAAGAGACGCTGGCCAATAACAGACCATAGTTTGGCCACTATCCTGCCCTAAACTCCAGAGATAGTATATGAAAAAGCACATAATCTAAAGAACAATTAACAACTTAAAACCAATTAACAATTACAAAGTCATTTACACAATTCATTAGTAGAGGGGGATTTTATCCCTGTGGTCAATGTTGCAATTATAAAAACGTCAGTCAAAGAAGCACTAAACCCAAACAGACCTTTACATCAAACAAAACAGGCCTGGAATATAAGATCACTCCAAATGTCACATGTGACAGTAAGGGACTGGTATATCTGATAGAGTGTCCATGCAGAATGCAATATATATAGGGAGGACAATAAGAACCTTTAAATTGAGGATTAGTGAGCACATTAGAAATATTAAGAAGGGATTTGAGAAACACAGCCTCTCCACACACTTCAAGGATAAGCATGAGTCTAATCCAAAAGGAATGACTTATACAGCAATAAGAAAGGTAGAAAAAAACTGGAAGGGAGGTGATTATATAAGGATCATTAATAAAGAAGATTTTAAATGGATTTAGTTAATGAAAACACCCCCCCAAACATGGAGTGTTAGTGTAACTCCATTATTACATACATGACTATAGGGAGGCCATTGTATTTTGGGGTCTGTTGTTATCATTCTTCATCTCCAGACCTCAAACAATTTTTGAGATTTAACAAACCTATATGACCTCATTGGAGGCACAGGACAATTGAGGAATTTTAGAACATTAAATATCTAATAGGTTAGAACGGCGGTTCTCAAACTGTGCGCCGCGGCTCCCAGGGGTGCCGCGGCGCTGTTACTGGGGTGCCGCGGGTCAGCCATAAAAAAAAAAAGAACACAGAAACTTACCAATCCGTCAGGCACTGGGACCCAGCAGCCTCCTCTCTCCCGCAGCTGTCACTGAATATCGACGTCAGTAACAGCTGCTGCGGGAGAGAGGAGTCTGCTGGGTCCCGGCGCCCGACGGATTGGTAAGTTTCTGTGTTCTTTTTTTTTTATGACTGGCGCCTGGCGCGGGGCAGAGGAGGGTGACAGTGGGGCAGAGGATGGGGACAGAGAGCAGAGGAGGGGGACAGAGAGCAGAGGATGGTGACAGCGGGGCAGAGAAGGGGGACAGAGAGCAGAGGATGGGGACAGAGAGCAGAGGATGGGGACAGAGAGCAAAGGATGGGGACAGCGGGGCAGAGGAGGGGGACAGAGAGCAGAGGATGTGACAGCGGGGCAGAGGAGGGGGACAGAGAGCAGAGGAGGGGGACAGAGAGCAGAGGATGGGGACAGAGAGCAGAGGAGGGGGACAGAGAGCAGAGGATGGTGACAGCGGGGCAGAGGAGGGGGACATAGAGCAGAGGAGGGGGACAGAGAGCAGAGGATGGTGACAGCGGGACAGAGAAGGGGGACAGAGAGCAGAGGATGGGGACAGAGAGCAGAGGAGGGGGACAGAGAGCAGTGGATGGTGACAGCGGGGCAGAGAAGGGGGACAGAGAGCAGAGGATGGGGACAGAGAGCAGAGGATGGGGACAAAGAGCAAAGGATGGGGACAGCGGGGCAGAGGAGGGGGACAGAGAGCAGAGGATGGTGACAGCGGGGCAGAGGTGGGGGACAGAGAGCAGAGGAGGGGGACAGAGAGCAGAGGATGGGGATAGAGAGCAGAGGAGGGGGACAGAGAGCAGAGGATGGTGACAGCGGGGCAGAGGAGGGGGACAGAGAGCAGAGGAGGGGGACAGAGAGCAGAGGATGGTGACAGCGGGGCAGAGGAGGGGGACAGAGAGCAGAGGATGGGGACAGAGAGCAGAGGATGGGGACAGAGAGCAGAGGATGGGGACAGCGGGGCAGAGAAGGGGGACAGAGAGCAGAGGATGGGGACAGAGAGCAGAGGATGGGGACAGAGAGCAGAAGATGGGGACAGAGAGCAGAGGATTTTGACAGCGGGGCAGAGAATGGGGACAGAGAGCAGAGGATGGGGACAGAGAGCAGAGGATGGTGACAGCGGGGCAGAGAAGGGGGACAGAGAGCAGAGGATGGTGACAGCGGGGCAGAGGAAGGGGACAGAGAACAGAGGATGGGGACAGCGGGGCAGAGAAGGGGGACAGAGAGCAGAGGATGGGGACAGAGAGCAGAGGATGGGGACAGAGAGCAGAGGATGGGGACAGCGGGGCAGAGGAGGGGGATAGAGAGCAGAGGAGGGGGACAGAGAGCAGAGGATGGTGACAGCGGGGCAGAGGAGGGGGACAGAGAGCAGAGGAGGGGGACAGAGAGCAGAGGATGGTGACAGCGGGGCAGAGGAGGGGGCAGAGAATGGGGACAGAGAGCAGAGGATGGGGACAGAGAGCAGAGGAGGGGGACAGAGAGCAGAGGATGGGGCACAGCGGGGCAGAGGAGGGGGACACAGCATGAGAGGGGCAGTGGAGGGGGACACAGCAAGAGAGGGGCAGTGGAGGGGGACACAGAGTGAGAGAGGGCAGTGGAAAGGGACACAGCGTAAGAGGGGCAGTGGAGGGGGACACAGCATGAGAGGGGCAGTGGAGGGGGACACAGCGTGAGAGAGGGCAGTGGAGGGGGACACAGCGTGTGAGAGGGCAGAGGAGGAGACAGCGTGTGAGAGGGCAGAGGAGGGGACAGCGTGTGAGAGGGCAGAGGAGGGAACAGCGTGTGAGAGGGCAGAGGAGGGGACAGCGTGTGAGAGGGCAGAGGAGGGGACAGCATGTGAGAGGGCAGAGGAGGGGGACATTGTGAGAGAGGGCAGAGGAGGGGGACAGCGTGACAGAACAGAGGAGGGGGGACAGCATGACAGAGTGCAGAGGGGGCAGTGTGAGAGAGGGCAGTGTGTCTGGATGCAGAGGGGGCAGAGTGCCTGAGGGCAGAGTGTCTGGATGCAGAGGGGGCATTTTTGCATACAACTAAATAAGTATTTCTGTCCTGACCTAAATACTTTTTACAATTTTTTGACCCAACTACCTCTAAAACAGGACTGCTCAATAATTATTTTGGAGGGGTGCTTTGAAAAAATTTGGAGACTATAAGGGTGCCGCGAACTGCAAAAGTTTGGGAACCACTGGGTTAGAACAATTCTATAAAAACACAAAGATATATCGATTAGTATGAGAAGTGGGGATATGTCCCTAGCACTTTACCTAGAGGTTATCTAACCAATCTGACACATAAATGGAATGAGTAGTCCATATTAGTCTTAGATCAATGTAAGGAAAGAGTTATGACTGAAAATGATTAAAGGATCGTGTTTCCATTATTATACAGCTTGTACTCAGTGCCACTGTCTCTGTATTTCCAAGTATAGGACAACACTGGTGTGTTTGTGGGGACATAACAATGAAGAGTATCATTACACCAGTCATCGGTTACGTTCTTCCATCCAGTCCTTTTAGCTGGAGTTGGGACAGGTTCTGTAAGCAGAAAGAATACAATATATTAAAGTGGAAAATGCAAACACAGTAAGATGTTAGATACCATCAGCATGATAATTATAAGACGGCCATTCCTACAACATAGAGGGCCCGTGACATGTTCTTCCCATGCACATACCACGGAACATTCCAAGAAACTCAATCTGGGATAACATTGACCAACACTACTCTGCCGTGGCCACACTCCCAAGCAGGCGCGGGCTGGATGAGGGATGGCCGGGGGGAACACAGGCGGCCGCAACCCCTGTCATGTGATGCGGCCGCCTGTGCGCTGACACGGCCACATCTGATGTTATCAGATGTGGCCGCGGGGGGAAACTATGTTTTTTGCATCCGGGGGGGCGGCCGGCCGGCCTACCCCCCGGCCCTAATAGCCATCTCACCCAGAGGCCCGGGGGGCCGTTGCCCCCCTGCCCCCCGGGCCAGCCCGCCCCTGCTCCCAAGACACCAAACAAACCACAGTGTCCCAAATTGATAAGCTGCGTGTCACTCACCGGACTGTGAGTGCTACTTCTCGTGTGTTTAGGAACCGTGGCCGTCCGCCATCCTGAGGGTCTGCGCATGTGCAGCCCTTTCAAGCCTTCAGTATCTGTTGCTTTTCATTAATTGGCTGATCAGGCAACACTCCCTATTTAAAGCACCTGTGGTCAATACCTCGTTGCCTGATCTTGGAGTCTCATTCCCATGAGCCTCTGAAGGTGTTCCTGTGTTTCCTCGTGTATTCAGCTCCAGCTGATTCCTGTTATTTCTATTGTGGTTTCCAGACCACTTCAACTCTCCCGTGTTCATCGTGCCTGCACCAGCTGATTCCTATCCGCTGCCTCCGTTGTTTCTACAGAGTTCCTACTCACTTCAACTCTCCTGTGTTCATCGTGTCTGCACCAGCTGATTCCTATCCGCTGCCTCCGTTGTTTCTACAGAGTTCCTACTCACTTCTAGCTGGACTGAGTTGTGTTCTCCTCCGGAGTCCTCTATCCACTGAGACTATCGCTACCATTGACTTTGTCTCCTATTTGCCTGGATTGTTATTGTGACTTTGTATACTTTAGCAGTGCTGCTCTGTTATCATTGTATTGTGATATCATCGTGGGATCAAGTTCTGTGTACCCGTGTATACTCTGCATAGCATTCATCTCCTCGTGCCCTCCTCACATATATATTGCAGTGGTACAACTTGCTATATGCAGACCACTGATTCCAGTTCCCTGTGACACCAGTTTCAAGTATCCTCTCACATAGCAGTGGTACAACTTGCTATACGCAGACCACTGACTTCCCTGTTATCTACCTTCACCTGGATTCCATTCCTTCACCTAGACAGCGGTACAACTTGCTATACGCAGACCGCTGACTCTCACTACCTCCTCGCTACCTCTGGACATTCCTCCTCACTATAGCAGTGGTACAACTTGCTATACGCAGACCACTGACTACCTTCACGTTTCCTTGTCCATCCAGTTCCTCGTGTACAGTTATATACTCTTTACCAGTGCTGCTAGTCATAGACTTTCCTCGAGCATTCTCTCACCATCTGCTGTTCCTCCTGTTCTGTTGTCACCCTGCTACCAGAGTACCTATTACCATCTATATTACTCTGGTAAGCCAACATCTGGTGATTTCCTGGGCAAAGACTCCTAGTGCCCGTGACACTGCGACTCTTTGGCCAACGAATGTCAGCACTGTGTTTGAATATACATAAGGGTTAACAAACAGTGAATCTGAAATCCACAACTGAGCTTTGTGACCATGGCCACCAATCACCGACTGGCCATGGTCACAAAGTGACTCCTGCTGTAGTCACTGTGAGAAGCACTGCTACACAAAGTAATGAGGAGGGAAATGTCAGACACAGCCTTAGCCACCAATCACCTACTGGCCATGGTCACAAAGTGCCTCCTCCTCCAGTCACTGTGAGAAGCACTGCTACACAAGGCAATGAAGAGGGGAATATCAGACACAGACTTGGTCACCAATCACCTACTGGCCATGATCACAAAGTGGGTGTGGATTAATTAAAGATATTTTATATTAAAAACACAATTTTGTCCTTGGTGAACTACAGGCCCCAACAAGCCCAGGCTGCCATTAACAGTTTGGATATGCTGGTGCTTGCAGTACTATTAGCACCAGCATACCCATGGCTGCCAGAGAATGCTGGCACTTGGAGGGGAGGGGGGGGTTGCTGCTCAGAGGCAGAGATCACACTGTTTTTGACCACTAAATAGTTTACATGTTAGTGGTGCTGCCCTCACACAATTTCCATTCCATTTTCCATTTAATGTGTTTTAGGAGTGACTGGACAGTAGACCCACGTCAGGTCCTCGCATTGCCCCCTTAATAGCATAAATCTAACTTTCGCGCTTCCAAGTGACGTGAATTTCCCTGACGCTATATTGTTACCAGGGGCGCACGGAGCATTTTTAAGGGGGGGTTTCCCCCAGGGCCACCTTAACAACTTTATGGGCCCCCGGGCAATGCTGTGTGCCGGGCCCCTAAAAAAAAATATATATATATATATATATATATAGTGTGTGTGTGTGTGTAGAAAAAATAAGTATGTATGTAAAAAAAAACGTGATTATATATAATCACTTTTTTTTTTACATATATATATATATATATATATATATATATATATATATATAGGGGCCCTATACTTTTTTTTACATATATATATATATATATATATATATATATAGGGGCCCCCTTCACTTACCTTAAGTCCGATCCTCTTCTTTTTTCCGCCCCGCTAGTCTCTTCTGCCCTCTTCCGTGCAGTGGTTGCAGTGAATGCTGGGTGTAACATCACGCCCAGCATTCACTGCGAGCACAGCATGGAAGAGGGAACCATGGAGGGAGCCGGATCACCGCTGATGTGACCGCAAGGTAAGTATTTAAAAAAAAATCATGCCCAATGGAAGAGACGGCCCTGGTTTCCCCTCCACCGCAAAAAAAAGAAGCGAGAGAGCTACCACGCATGCGCAGCAGCTCAGTTTAGGCAGCACTGTACTATACAGCAGCCGCAGCGCTGTCAAAGAAGCGTCCGCAGCGGTGCTGTCCATGGCGGCTGCTGTATAGTACAGTGCCGCTATATAGGGCACTTTTTTAGCGGAGGGGAGGGGTTTCTGGAGACCCAGAAACCCCCCCCTGCGTGCGCCACTGCTCATGTCGGAATTGTTTACAGTAATTTTTTTAATAAATCGGAATTGAGTGCAGGTCTGCATTACACCATTCACAGTTTTACTGCCGATATCAGTGGTGTCGGGATTCTCGTCCTCGCAACCGTGAGTACCATCGATATAGAAGATATCGATCCAAAACTGGCAATATTTGACCTTTTCTCTGAAATTACGTTTTGCCTCATTTTCAGATCCGAATTTGGCGGGAGTCATGACCAGGTGCGACTCGATACACCAAAATCCGATCCTGTTGGATTTCTCTGAATCTGAACCATTCAACTCTAGGTAAATCAATACATTTAGTCAAAGAAAGAGACATCTATCTGTAATAAGTTATGAGTAGCATTTTAAAGAAATGTTACACGCTATAACAAATGAATCAATAAAGCAGAAGGAAGCTGCCGGCTGCCGGCTGCCGGCTGCCGGTGAAGATTCAAAGGACACCTGTCACCCATCACTGGTCTAAATTAAGGAATATTTACACAATATGGTACCTGTCAAAGACCCTTACCTATCCCAAGACATAAATCACATGGATATATTGAAATTTTAAAAAGTTATTTGAGATTTAAAAATGTATTTTAAAGGTGAAAGTTGGTCTAATCATATAGTTGTGAATCAACACAATGAAACATGCACTGAGATGAAATCCAATTATTTACAAAATAATAGTTGTACCACATCTATGCTAAACCAGCAAATCTATTTAATGGAGCTATATTGGATAACAAATAGATTTAATTATAGAAAACCTTTCCTTCAGAGCACTCTGTGGCAATGATATTGTATATGTACATGTTTATGTGACAACGTACCGTATACAGTAAGGAAGTAATAAGTGTCACGCGTTTCATCATCTGTGAGAGTAATTTGGGCAGAGTAGTACCCGGTATCCTCCATCCTCAGGTCATTGATGCACAAAATTGTTCCGTTATTAATCACCTCCAGCCGGTCAGTAAATTGAGGGTAAATGAGTACCAGTTGGTTATTTCCAAACGTTGCCAAACGTTTATTTTTTTCATTGGTTACAAAGTACCAGACAACATCTATCACAGGAAGCGGCAGGTGAAGATAACTGGACTATTTTACGGACTGGTGTAGAAGACCGTTCACTTGCAGAGCGGCATCTCGTCCGGCTGTAAGAAGCAAAACACATTGAGTCAGAATAAAGACTTATACATAATCCTCAAAAATATTTAGCAAATTATTCTTCATCCTATCTATTACAATTATAATATACTATTAGAGCAAATCAAAACTGTTTTGCAAAATGTTAACCTCGTTCTTCATTTGACCTCATTATTTCACATGTTTATTTGGCAGAATTTGTCTTTCAGTGTTCCCAGTCCTACTATAACTCCACCACACAGCAGAATGAATTAACTGTCATCATCTCATGCCTATCAATAGACTAGAGATCTCTTATAATTGTGAATTTGCAAATTTACAAAAACGGCGAAGCAAAAGTGGAGTGAAGATTGAATCACTGGTTCGTTACACCTCTATGAAATGGCCTGTTCCACTGCAAAAATCAATTTGTAGGAAATTTCGCTACAACTTTGCTAATCTCTATATATTGGTAATATAACATGGATGCTATAGGAAGCAGAAAGACTCCAATAGATCAGGGGGTAAATGTATCAAGCTGCGAGTTTCCGGCGGGTTTGAAAAGTGGAGATGTTGCCTATAGCAACCAATCAGATTCTAGCTGTCATTTTGTAGAATGTACTAAATAAATGACAGAGAGAATCTGATTGGTTGCTATAGGCAACATCTGCACTTTTTTCAAACCCACCGTTTAGTAAATCTAGCTCCAAAGGTTTGCCGTTTCCCCCCCAAAAACAAATCTGAAAGATGGTTACATCGATATAAAGTTTCACATAATATTTATAGCGTCATCTGGGATATTTCTTTTCTAGCTACTATATTCTTCTTAACATTCAGAGCTCTACTGTATATAAAATCAAACTTTTACGATGTAGCACCAGTTTCAAGATTTTTCTTAATGAACACAAGTTTTACTTTGTTTCCCCACAGGCTGAAAACTGTCAAAGTAATTTATCATCAGTGTGTCACGAGCCGCGGCAATACTCACAGCCGCCGCGGCTCGCTTACCGTGTGCCCTGGCATCCCGGCCGTCACCATGACGACCGGGACGTCACTTCCCCTTCCTAACCGGCAGTTGCCAAGGCAACGGCCGGACGCCTGTTATGTAGCGCTGCGTCCCGGCGGTGCTGGAAGCCGGGCGCATGCGCGAAAGAGGACACAGCCTGTGGGCTGATTAGGAGTCTGACACACATGCAGGCTAAATGCCTGTAACTATCAAGCTATCAGGGACCAGCCCTGATTGGTCTGGAGTCATATTGCTCATTAGTCTGCAGGGGTGCATGTAAGTTCCTATTGGGCCAGCTGTGTATTTAAGGCAATGAGGTCTGCTACCTCATTGCCGGTTATAGCTTCTGTGCTCCAGTCTGCTGACCTGCTAGTTCCAGTTCCTGTATCCTGATATCTATATTTGACTTCCCGTGTATGACCCTTGGCTTTGTATTGGACTTCGCTCGTGTTTCCTGTGACCCTGATCCTTGGCTTGTTTACCCGTTCTGCTACTTTGCCTGTGACCTCTGACCTCAGCTTGCTCATCGATACTGCTATCTGCTGCCGGCCCTTGACCTCTGCGTGGACCTGACTCTTCTTGCCTGGGTTCTCCCCAGCCGGTACACACTTCACGACCCTCTGTCAGTCTGCGGCCCAGTCTGTCCCCACCATCAGGGGCTCCAGTGAACACCTGACTGGCTGAGTAGACTCCGGGTTGTGTTGTGCCGGCTGGAGGGGTTCCTAACACAGTGTTAGCAGGATACACCCTTTGTATGGAATAAAAGTGACCAAGTTTGACTACAAGAATACCAAGAATAGAACAGCTGCAAAGTAAGTTAATAGTAATACAAATTGTTAGTTTGATATAATAATACTGCTAAAAGTGTGTGCGTGAAAGATTTAGTGGTAGACTTATCCAGCCTTATAAAAAGGAGAAGTGGAGATGTTGCCCATAGCAACCAATCAGATCCCAGCTATCATTTATCCAATGCATTCTAGCATGTGATAGATAAATGATATCTGGAATCTGATTGGTTGCTATGGGCAACACCTCCAAATTTCCTTTTTAGAAGTTTTGATAAATTTATCCCTTAGGGCAGTGGTTCCCAAACTTTTGCAGTTCGCGGCACCCTTAGAGTCTCCATAATTTTTTCAAGGCACCCCTCCAAAATAATTACCGAGCAGTCCTGTTATAGAAGTAGTTGGGTCAAAAAAAAGTAGTAAGTATTTAGGTCAGGACAGAAATACTTATTTAGTTGTATGCAAAAATAATATATAAATATATAAATATAAATCCAAGGGAAAAGAATATTTTTATATATTTCTTTCAATTATATTTCTGCCAAAGAATAATTTACAGCTTACTCACTCTGTGCCCTCCTTCATCTCCACACACTCTGCACCCTCCTTCATCTCCACACAAGCTGCCCCATCTGTCCCCTCACTCTGCCCACTCACTCTGCCCCTTGTCACGCTGCCCCCTCTGCCCCTTGTCATGCTGGCCCCTCTGCCCCTTGTCACGCTGCCCCCTCTGCCCCTTGTCACGCTGCCCCCACTGCCCCTTGTCACGCTGCCCCTCGTCACGCTGCCCCCTCTGCCCCTTGTCACGCTGCCTCCTCTGCCCCTTGTCACGCTGCCACCTCTGCCCCATGTCACGCTGCCTCCTCTGCCCCTTGTCACGCTGCTACCTCTGCCCCTTGTCACGCTGCCTCTTCTGCCGCAGCCAGCCAAAGAAAAAAAAACTTACCAATCCGCACGGCGCCCGGGACCAAGCATTCTCCTCTCTCCCGCAGCTGTCAGCTATCTTCACAACTTGTTGAAGGGATGGCTCAGACCAGGTTTGAGAAATAAGAGGATAGTCAGGAGCAGAAGGTTGCTAACAGGTGGTCACAATGTCCTCTGAATTGGCAGGTGTAGATCTTGCAAACTTCTCCAGGCACGCAGCTACAACAACAGTTTGGTTGAATTTACCCATTTAAACTAGGAATACACTGCTATAGGTAGGTATATTGTGTGGCGCTATGACGAGGCACACTGAGCCCCTGATTATTTTGGTACTAGGAAAGCAGGGATGTGGAAGGGAGGCACAAATACCACAAATATGTACTGCTGCGGTATCAATAACAGGTGTTTCCTCCCACTGCAGGTAGTTTGTGACGGCCAAGAAGAAGCGGCTAAATACTAAGGCAAAGTATTGAATGTTTATAAAGTCAGGCACTTTTCTCTCTGTCACAGTGTATACAACCTCACAGTATTTATTATCAAATATGTGCACTGAAGCACTAAGGGCTCAGGGACTAAAGTTCCTCAGCCAAGTGCTAAATTCCAATACAATGTTCTCCACATACAGTCCTTAATTATAGGCTGGCATATGCATCATCATCAATTGACAATTAGTATCTATTGGTGCCCGATGCTGGAACTTGAAAAGCACCTAGTTGTGACAATTTGATGCACCACTGTGTAGAAAAGTGTTGCAGGATTCAAATACCCCAGAGCAGGGACTGTTACTGGAGTGTTGCACAGATACTGGCAGACAGCCTACTGTTGATTTTCCTGCCACTCCTTTGCTGTGCGGTAAGCGTAGTGCTGTGTAATGGTGAATCCTGTTGCAGAAATAGAACTGTACTCACTCCCCGTTCTCCCAGCATTTAGTGAAACTGATGCAGTCTAGTGACCACCGCTATCTGCGTCCTCAGAGCAGACCACTGATTTGCAATGACCAGCAGAGGCTCTACAAGCTGCAAGGCAAGAAGCACAGGACCCAGCGTCTGTGAGTAGCTGTCTGCAGAGTCCAGTGCTGGATAAAACTGTGCTCGAGTTGTCAGCTGAGGGAGAGAGGAGGATGCTGGTCCCGGGCGCCGTGCGGATTGGTAAGTATTTTTATTTTTTTTTGTGCTTTTTGTTTCTGCCTTTTCCGCGGCACCCCTGTGACAGCGCCGCGGCACCCCTGGGACCCGCGGCGCACACTTTGGGAACCGCTGCTAGGGTATCAATATGCTTATTGCAGCAATGGACAAAACTTTATCATAAAAATATCAGCGCCCTGGATAACTTAACTTACTGCATTGCCAGCAGTTAGTCTCTGCATATATGCTCTAGCCGGCTCGTACATGCACAGTGACACTGAAAGTCCACAATTAAACTTTCCGTTCCTCTTTTTTTTAAAAAAAGGTACAAAATAAATAAAAATATTTAATTAAATGAGTTAAAAACCATAGACATTAAAAGGAATAAGGATCATTAAGAAAATAAGGCATTTTTTTAAACATTTTTTATCTGTTATATCCACCCTGAGCTAGCGATAACTTAACAGGTATTGCTGCGAAATAAGTTCGGCAGTAACCTTTTGTTGTATAGGGCAAAGGGAGAAAAAGTTTTTGTCGGCAATAGGGCTTTTAACTCTTTTATCAGATTGGCAGTAATAGCACTAGAGATCGATTTAGTTAAAAATACACTATAAACCCATTAAGATCAATTATAAACGTAAGTGTTTTTATGAATCTTATACTGTAAAATAGATATTAATTGTATTGAATTCACTTTTGCGGCAGGCAAGTATTTGCAAAGGATTGTTACTACATATAAACCCTGTTTATCTATGTAACTGCTTTCCACTCTTCCCAGCAGTGATTCTCTATCAGTTGTAAGAGTAATTTGGGCATATCTCTTCTCTAGAAAGCTATTAATCAAAATTGATAGCTTGCCATTCAAGGTACAATTCTTTTTTGTATTTGCAACCGATTGCCTGTAGGAGAATGCGAAACGCGTAGTTAAAGGATGACACGAGCATCTGCCCAATCTACTATTTACCGATATGTTGTTTTATCTGCTAACTGGTGTAAGTACCATTTATACATAAAGAAAAGTATATACATACACTTCATCTCTCCAGTGCTTCTTTCTTTTCAATGATCTCCCTTATAACAGCTGTAGATGGTTTATCCAATCAGTATATATAAAGCGTACCTCCCGATAGTCGCGATTGCACCAGGACTGTCGGCTTCATAGGAATGTGGGCGTGTATTAAACAGATCAGGGAGTGGTTTGGGTGGTTCATTGGTGGGGCTTATTATGTTCTGATAATGGAGTTTTAAAGAGATTGGAGGTATGAAAAAGTTATGTCATTGGCCGTAAACTCAGACAGCCTTTGCTGGTCCTTAGCAAACCCACCATTTTTATCCCTTCCAAGCTGTGCAAAATGTTTTACTTCTGAAGTTCCTACATAATTTTCTATTGCAGATCCCAGGGCTGCATTAATTGTTTTAAAGCAAACTCCTTATCAATTAACTAAATCACAACCCCTCACCTACTTTTTACAATGGGCTTTACACCTATGCACAGTGTTTTTATAATGCACAATCAGTTAATAGCACAGGTCCACAGTGAGACAATCACCAACCACTACCTATATAAATGGATGCCATCATTTCTGCACAATGTTCGAAATAATGCTGTGCAGTGAATAGAGGAAATGGTATTCTGCCGTCGCCCCCTACAGGGGAGAGAGAGAACTACAGTACTGGACCAGGTAGGATCAGGCTGGGTCTAATATTAAAAATAAATACAGATATCACTTGGGATGGTATATCAACTCCATTTAGAACAGTTGCTGTACAAATTTAAATATATTGGTAGCGTTTCCCTAGATCTAATCTGACCTACTGGGGAGAAGATTCTACTAAAAAGTAATACAAGTTTTTTAAATAGAAAGAAAAAGAGATATAGCAAAAAAGAGCACATATACACACATTCTTAGCCTTATAAATCCAATAAACTAGAGAAAATGACACATATTACTATCAAAATAAACAAGAGAAATAGGGGAACATCTTTAAAAGAGATACTCATAGGCAGAGCCGTAACTTAGAATTCTAGCGCCTGGGGCGAGAAAGACAAATGCCGCCCCCCTAGTCCTCAATTTTAACCAAATGAATCTAAAATATTCCTAAATTGCGACCCCCTTCAGCGTTGCGCCCTGGGCAGTTGCCCCTGTCGCACAGCCCTAGTTACGGCCCTGCTCATAGGGGTGCACTAAAATAAACAATATAATCATTTAAAAGTAAGCCCTACCTGTCACTCTAAAATCCAAGCAAATAAGAAATGAAGGTAACTGTACCAATTAATATTGACCATATATTAAATTACAGGCATTATACTACAAAATTGTAATAACTATATTGTTTTAATTCCAGGTTAATAAATTATATCAACGCCAGAAAGAAGCCAAGTCAAATACATTTTTGTGGTACTAATCCATTGAAGGGTGAATTGTATTACAACCAACTACAGCTATCTGACAATCCCACCTCGGTGTTGTGAAATACTATAAAACAATGAATTACAGAACAGAAACATAGAACATTGTAAAGAAGAGAATAGAATCAGTTTTGTATATTGGAGCAGAGTCCAGAGATGCCGCTCTGATGTGATCTGACCAGTTCTACAACCCAGTAATAACTGATCTATGTTCTGCTGGTCATATATGTTACACTTACCTGATACCATTAGAGACAGGGGCAGTAATACAGAGACCAGAGCTACATCCGTGACTGTCATGTTGTCTGGAGACGAAGCAATCACACAACGAGAACAACAAATTGAGGGTACCATAGCTCAATTTTGGCAGCAGTATGAGACAGGAAGGATCACGTGACTGGTGTGTGTAAAACTCACCCACAGAACAGTCTGTCCAAAAATAGTAAAAAAAGACAGTATTGTAACATTTACTTTCCTAGATGCAACACAAATAAAGAACATCTTGAGGTTTGTGTCCCTTAAATTAAGACTCTCACCTTACAATGTGTTCAAGATTTCACTTATACCACTTTCATACTGCCGCCCCTGCAATATCCCGGGTTTTTGAAGCCGGGTTGCGTCCCAGCTCAGAAACACCATTCATACTGCACCTTGGACCCAGGAATTTCCTGGGTAGACCCCATTCATACTGCACAAGTCTGTGCCCTGGCAATTTGTGGGAGTCATCACCAGAGCACTTTTCATTGGCTGAAAGCTGGAATATGGAAGAAAAAAAAAAAAAATCTTTCTCCCTCTCTCTCTCTCTCTCTCTCTCTCTCTCTACCCCCCGGGTCGGTTCTGAAGTTTTGAAAATTGCCCATAAATACTCAAACGTTGGCTAGACTAAAACAAACTGAACATAGTCCAATCCGCACATTTTATACTTTATTTTAAATGTGAGCTGCAATATTTGAGTTTGAACTTTAAGTGTTTTGTTTACAACTTAGCAATTATAGATACAAACATGGTGGTAAGGCCAAAAATGAATTTTGAAACTTTTTAGATCAATTGTGGTTCAATAAAAGGCATCTCTACCAGGGGCGGATCTAGACTTTATGTTTAGGAGGGGCAATTTTGCATAATCACGCCCCTCCTTTGCTCTGATTGGCTTGCCTGCGTTAACCCCGCCTTCCGCCCGCAATTGGCCCCGCCCCCTCCCGTTGTGGTCGCCGGCTGGGACCACTCTGATTGGCTGGCCCACATTTAACCCCGCCCCCCATGTACGCTTAGCCCCGCCCCTCCCGTTTTAATCGGCGGCTGGGACCTAGCTTTTTGCTGCTAGGGGGGGCGAATGCCCCGATCGCCCCCCCCTGGATCCGCCACTGATCTCTACTCAGTTGGGACATAGCCTAAGGCTATGAGGACATGAGAAAGGAGGACTCAGTCATTTCTCACTCTTCTGTCTAAAATTCAGACTCTTCATATGCGAGATTAATTGAAATAAAATATATAGCTATTTTCTACAATTCCTATTTAAAAAGAATCAAAACAGTGCAGTAATAGACTGTGAAAACATAATGCCACGTTGGTACCACACTTTTACTATTAGAAGTATAGTACATAGAGGGGCATACTCCTCACCTTGCCTTCAAGGTGAGGAGTATGTGAGTGGGTGCCCAAGGAGGGGGAGTGTATAGGGCGCACAGGGCGTTTTAACTGGCCCTGCAGGGATCTAATAAAAAAATAGGGATCATCCACTATAAATCAAACTTATACACACACACACATCTGATTAAAAGATTGCAATCATCTGACAACTCAACGACTGTTAAGATTTCCCATGCATATAGACCAGGAACCCAGATAAGCCGATTTATTTTAAGAACAGAGATAATTCAAAATGATAATTAAAACTACCACACTGGTGGCCAGCTGAAAAATCTTGGCAAGTGAGATTTTTTAATAGCCTTAATCTTTAGACAAGTCAGGTCTACTCCATGTTTATTCTAGAGATGAGCGGGCTCGGATTTCGCAAATCTGAGCCCACCCGAACAGTGCGGATCCGAAGGGGACCCGAGCACTGTTCGGGAACTTCCGCCCACCAAATGAATCCAAAACGAGGCTATGACATCCAAGTCTCGCGTCGGATCTCGCGAGACTCAGATGTCATAAATTCCCGGCTCGCGGCCGCCATCTTCATTCTGCCTGTGTTTAGTGAAGAGGCAGGTTGTGGTTTGGGAGCGCCTGTATATATATCTTCAGTTAGAAGCCTTTTGCATAATTTTAGGTACATCTGATACAGGAACCAGCATAGTTATTAGGTATGCTGACAGATTCTAGTGTAATGACATAAATGAGCTACTAACAACAAGCAGAAATTTATTAGGAGTAAAAAGAAAAAGCAATTAATGTATTTCTTGGAGTGCTACTACAGCCTTATTGCCTTATTGCAAACAGTCTGATCTGAATTAAGAAAATGCAGTTTTATTTCTAATGGTAATTACTACTACAGCCTTATTGCCTTATTGTCCTTTCACTGTTTGTTTGTTTAAACATTTTACTGCTAAGGTTTGTTGGGGGGGGGTTTATTGAGGGCTTGATTGACGTACTCTGATCACATGTGTCTGTTAAGCAGATATATACATAGTAGAATGGCTACAAAGCCAGTGATTGCTGCTTAGTTAGTGTGTATAGCTCTAAGTGTATAGATACAAGTGTGAAACAAAAAATTTAAACAGCATAATTCGGAGTTATACCGGATGAAACAGGAGAAGAACACTCTGCCTATTAACACATCTTCACAAGGACAACAGTCAGTATTCACCTGAAATTCCATATTCAACCTCTGATGTTTTCAACTCACTCTGGCTACAAGCTACATGCAACATGAGGACTGTTTTTGACTCTGATCTCATTTTCCTCTCATCTCATGAAAGTTTGTTTTATTTATCAGTTTGTTTTCAATGCAAAATCCACTCTGTTTAATCAGACTGCTGGACTACTTGCTTAACCACTCCCTACCCATGCTACAGTTATTTCAGTCCCCTATCTCACCACTGTACTTCAATTCTATTTAAGCTTTGTCTCCCTTTACAAGTAGGAAGAAATTATACTGTCTTTCAACCAATCTCCTCTCTCATGAGTCTGCAAAATCTCAGCTACTCAATTACCTGCTCTTTATTACTCTCCATTCAACACTTCCACCCACTCCCCCACATGGCTCCCCACATCATTACTTTATACTATCCAGACATCCAGGAATTCACTACATTTGCTGCAGCCTAGCTCTACACTACTTATCTGATTACACTGGACATTGCAATTAGGCAACTCCTTTAATTCCTCATTCTTGCTATTTGACTACTAGTCCCAATGCTTGCCAAAATATTTTTCTTTCTCTCTTTTCATGGCATTACCTTTAGGACTATATCATCCCTCACCCATCCTGCAACACACACCTCTGTCCACATTGCCCCTTCATTACTTCACTCACCTCTAGTGAACACTCATGAACTCTTTTGCTATTTAAATTCAATAACTTTAACAGCCTCACCCTGCTGCCAGAAACTAAAAGGACACACATCTTACAATCATCTTTCCTACCTTTCTTCCTCCCTGCTTCTATTAGCTGGTGATATATCACCTAATCCAGGTTCCCCCTCACTTCTCCCACACACATATATCTGAACACTACAGAAATCTGGCAAACCTCAAACACATCACCTGTCTCCCCTCTCTTCCAAAGTCCTTTAGATGTGCCCTTTGGAATGCACGCTCTGTTTGTAACAAACTTACCTCCGTACATGATCTCTTGTTCTCATACAACCTCAACCTTCTTGCAATAACAGAAACATGGCTCACACATTCAGACACTGCCTCACCTGCAGCCCTTTCACATGGTGATCTCCATTTCACCCACACCCCCAGACCAGGAGGCAGACAAGGAGGGGGGGTTGGACTACTTCTCTCCCCTCAGTGCACATTCACAGTTCTACCAAGTATCCCTTCACTCACATTCACATCTTTTGAAGTACATGCTGTTAGGATTTTTAACCCATTCTCTATGCGTGTTGCTGTCATCTATCGCCCCCCTGGTCCACACCAACAATTTCTTGAACACTTCTCTGCATGGCTCCCTCACTTCTTATCTACTGATATCCCCACCATCATCATGGGTGATTTCAACATCCCTATTTCTAATCCACGTTCCAATGCTGCTTCCAAACTACTCTCTCTAACCTCCTCACTTGACCTCTCCAAGTGGATTGAATCTGCTACTCATCAGGATGGCCACTGTCTTCATCTTGTTTTCTCTAGACTATGCTCAGTTTCTAATTTCCTTAACACTCCTTTCCCCCTCTCGGATCATCACCTTATTAGCTACGCGCTCACCCCCAGTTCTTTACCCTCCCTGGTGTCAAACTCTTCCAAGCCTCCTCGTACCCGCAGGAATATCAACGCTATTGATTTTCAACAGTTTTCCACCTCTCTCCAACACCTTCTCTCCCCAATTTCTACATTCTCCTCCCCTGATCGGGCAGTACCCCATTTATATCAAACCCTAGCAACTGCTCTGGATCAAGTGGCTCCAGCGACACTACATACTTTGCGTAGAATTCGTTGCCAACCATGGCACACTACAGTAAGACGAACTCTACAAAAACTTTCTCGTAAAGCAGAACGTCACTGGCGTAAATCTTGTGCCTCTAATGATTTCATCACATATGCTAATATCTACCACTCCTACAGAAATGCTCTGGACACTGCTAAACAAGCATACTACCGATCTCTCATCTATGCTCAGGCTTCTAACCCCAAACGCCTCTTTAACACATTTAACTCTCTTCTGAATCCTCCCGCCCCAAATCCTCCAACTAACATCAGAGCACAGGATCTTGCTTCCTATTTCAAGGACAAAATAGATAAGATCAGGCTTGAAATGGTATCTCCCTTGACAAGCAATCTGCTCAATTCCTTTGTAGCACCCTCTGACACTCTCTCTTCATTTGATCCCACAAATGAAGAGGAAGTTTCTACTCTCTTCTCATCTTCCTACTCTACCTCCTGTCCTCTTGATCCCATTCCCTCACAAATGGGTATGTCCCTGTCTCCTGTGTTCATTCCCCCTCTAACTAAAATCTGTAATCTATCTCTTTCTACTGGTATTTTTCCATCTATATTCAAGCATGCAGTGATTACTCCCATTTTAAAAAAAACAGAATTCTGACCCTAACTCTCCCATAAATTACTGCCCCATCTCCCAGGTCCCATGCCCCTCCAAGCTTCTCGAGAGAATTGCCTACACACGCCTCACACACTTTCTTACAGCAAACAACCTACTGGATCCTCTTCAGTCAGGCTTTCGCTCTCAACACTCCACAGAGACTGCGCCGATCAAGGTTGTCAATGATTTGATCACAGCAAAAAATTATAACCAATACTCTCTTCTAATTCTCCTGGATCTCTCTGCTGCATTTGACACTGTTGACCACTCTCTCCTCATACAAACGCTGCAATCCCTAGGTCTTGAAGGCACTGTCCTATCCTGGTTCTCATCCTACCTATCTAATCGCTCTTTCAGTGTTAATTTCTCTGGATCCACCTCTGCTCCGCTTCCTTTATCAATTGGAGTTCCACAAGGCTCAGTCCTAGGTCCTCTGCTATTCTCTATTTACACCACTTCTCTTGGAAAACTAATAAGCTCCTTTGGATTTCAGTATCATCTCTATGCGGATGATACACAAATTTATCTATCCTCTCCTGATCTTTCACCATCTGTGTTGTCTCGCGTTACTGACTGTCTTTCTGCCATTTCATCTTGGATCTCTTCTCACCAACTCAAACTCAATCTTTCAAAAACTGAATTAATAATATTCCCACCCAAGAACAGAAGCTTCCTGCCTGACATTTCTATTTCTGTCGATAACATGACCATAAATCCCACCCCGCAAGCTCGTTGTCTAGGTGTAATCCTTGATTCACAACTGTCGTTTATTCCCCACATCAACTCTATATCTAAATCATGTTACATACACCTAAAGAACATTTCCAGAATACGCACATATCTGACACAAGACACCGCAAAAACATTAATTCATGCACTCCTCATCTCCCGCATCGACTATTGCAATTCCCTCCTTACTGGTCTTCCCAAAGTCAGACTTGAACCCCTACAATCTATTTTGCATGCAGCGGCTAGACTGATTTTCATTACAAACCATCATTCCTCTGCTGAGCTACTCTGTCAGTCTCTACATTGGCTGCCTGTATTTCAACGAATCCAATATAAAATTCTTCTACTAACATACAAGGCCATCAACAAAATTGCACCGACATACATTTCCTCACTTGTCTCGAAATATCTCCCTACTCGACAACTCCGTTCTGCACAAGATCTACGTCTCTCCTCCACTCTCATCACATCCTCCCATTCTCAGTTACAGGATTTTTTCCGGGCTGCACCTACTTTGTGGAATTCCCTCCCTCGCACAGTAAGACATTCCTTTAGTCTTCAAACCTTCAAGCGTTCACTGAAAACCCACCTCTTCAGACAAGGTTATGATATTCCTCAACCATCATCTTAATTTCCCTAGATTACCCTATTGCCATCCTCTACACTGCTAACGCAAGACAACAACCTTCTGACCAACATTGCAACACACACAGCCCACTCAGTACTTTTACCTTTGCAGTCTGGCTGGTCCATTGTGCAATATGATGTAGCACATGCCCTTGTGTTTCTAACTCCCATTGTCCTATAGATTGTAAGCTTTCGAGCAGGGTTCTCTTACCTCTCTGTCTGTATGTATTACCCAGTATTGTCTTATTAATGTTTGTTCCCAATTGTAAAGCGCTACGGAATTTGCTGGCACTATATAAATAAATGTTGATGTTGATGATGATGAGTGCTAGTAGTCAGGAATCCAGAGTGGGTTGTACAGAGTCTTTTTGTCAAGGAAGAAGTAGAGTATACTGCAGGCAGATAAATACCCATTTACACATAATTAAATGCTACTTGTCTGTATTTCTTGCTATTAGTAAAAACCCTTTTTATATTAAAATGTGTTTGCGTGCTTAAAGGATGCAGCTCCCAGCAGCAGGAGTGCCCATGTTACAATCACTATACAGAGCACTACAAGGTAAAAAGTCATTCCAGATTTTCAGTGTCCTGCTGAGTCCAGTGTGCTTTTGTCCTGTGCTTTGTTCTGCTAAGTCCATAGTTATTTTAAAATTATCCAAAAATCATAAAAAAAAAAAAACAATTATAGAAAAATAATTTAAAAAAAATTATACAAAAATAATTTAAAAAATATATAAAAAAATTATTTAAAAAGTCTAAAAAAAATTCTAGTGCAATATATTCTTGCAGTCCAGAAATATTACTACTGCAATACTTACGTTCACTGTTCCTGCAGTGCAGAAATATTAGTATCAGATATTAAACTACGTTCACTGTTCCTGCAGTGCAGAAATATTAGTATCAGATATTAAACTACGTTCAGTGTTCCTGCAGTGCAGAAATATTAGTATCAGATATTAAAGTACGTTCACCGTTCCTGCAGTGCAGAAATATTAGTATCAGATATTAAACTACATTCACTGTTCCTGCTACATCAAAAAAGCATGAACCTGCCCTGCCATCAACAAAAACAAGAGGTAGTGACGCGCTTGAACTCCACCCTCTATATGCTGCAGAGGATGGAGGAGCAGCAAAAGGCCATTCAAGCCTAAACAGCAGGGCCGGACTGGCCATCTGGCTCTTCTGGCAAATGCCAGAAGGGCCGATGGGCAGATGGGCCGGTCCGGTCCCTGGCAGTCGGTGCACGGTGTACTGACAGCGTACACCGTGCACTGACACAGCGTGCATTGACAGCCTGGTGGCTGGCTCCTCCCCAACCACCAGATCACATGGGCAGCGCTGCACTGTCGAGTCGACCAAGTCTGAGGAGCGTGGAACAGAAGAAGAAAGAAGACAGAAACAGGAGGAGAAAAGAAGATGAAAAGGTAAGTACAGTAAAACGGGGGGGGGGGGGAGATAGCGGGTGACGGATGCCACACAGAAAGCAGGAAAAGGGGGAAGAGAATGGCACACAGAAAGCAGAAAAAGGGGGAAGAGAATGGCACACAGAAAGCAGAAAAAGGGGGAAGAGAATGACACACAGAAAGCAGGAAAAGGGGGAAGAGAATGGCACACAGAAAGCAGGGAGGGGGAGAAAAGTGAGGATGCCACACAGGGTGGAGGGGGGGGGGGGGCTGTATATTCCTACTAGATATTTATATAACCTCACATTTTATGCAAATGTAATTTAGTGTTGTTAATATGTTTACTTTGTGGCATAATATGATTTGGGGCACTACTGTATGGCATAATATGATTTGGGGGCACTACTGTATGGCATATGATTTGGGGGCACTATTGAGGTATAATATTAAACGGGGGCAGTATTGTGGTATAAAATAATTTGGGGGCACTATTGTACGAACTGGGGCACTATTGTGGCATACTATGATTTGGGGGCTATTAATTGAAAGTGGGGCCATTTGGGGAAAAAATAACGTCTATTTATTAAATGTGAATAGGAATTATTTAATGGCATTGATGGTTGGGGGAAATAGGTATATTTCTTAAACGTAAATGCGATTTAATTTATTGCTGGGGTTGTTTGGAGGGAGGTATATAGGTTTATTTATTAAACGTGAATACTACAATTTTAATACTGAGGCTGGAGAGAGGCCTAATTATAAAACATGGGTTGCATTGATTAAACACCAGGGCTGGTTGGAGGTTTCTAAATTACATGTACCCATTTTTTTTTTTCCAAATAGGGCCTCCAGCATTCGAGGATCCAGACAAGCAGCAACTAAAGACATCAGCAGCCACAGGTGGTGTAAGTGACAAGAACACAGGTGGGGAAGTCCCGAATTTTGGTGACTGTCTCGTTTAGTGAGATTTGATCAGACTACAAGGACAGTTGGGAGGTAAGTCCCACTTCACACTGTACTGCTTGTGAAGGCAAAGCTGCGGGCACCTAACAGTAGTGCACACAGTATTGCTTGTGTATTTGTCTAACATTGTGTCTAATATGATAACCATGTTACATAATAGGGGCCCCCTGTCTTAAATAACCCAGGCCCCCCCGAGCGTTAATCCAGCTCTGGTTAGCAGGAGGAATCTGATGGTTGCTCCCAGTCCCTGGACAGGACACAGCCTGCAGAGCAAGCCGAGGAGCTCTAGGTCTCACAAGATTTGGTAATCTCGTAAAACTAAGAGCTTCCCTGTTCACTCTACAGGAAGTTCCCACCCTGATGGATGTCAGCAGCATAGATAAGTACAGTGGGCTGGGGGTGTCATAATGTGCCTGGGGGGATGGCGTGATGTGGCTGGGAGGGCATGATAAATGTAATGTTTTATTATAATGTATGTATCAATGCCCCATGTTGGCCACACAATGTGGCCACGCCCTTTTTGGCGCCGCCGCTGCGCGACGGCTCACGATTTTTTTCCTTCTGGACCTGAGGTGGGCCTGTGTACTTTAAATGCCAGGGCTGATTTTTAGTCCCAGTCCAGCCCTGCTACACAGCCACCTACGATGGGCCACGTGTTTGTGCCGCCCACTTGTGTCGCTTAGCTTAGACATCCAGCTACCTCGGTGCAACCTTTTGGACTAAAAACAATATTGTGAGGTGTGAGGTGTTCAGAATAGACTGGAAATTAGTGGAAATGAATGTTATTGAGGTTAATAATAGTGTAGGAGTGGAAAAAAAAAACAAAATATGGATTTTAGCACTTTTTATGCTTTTTTAAAAAAAAATCAGAACCCAAAACCCAAAATCAGAACCAAAACCTTTCGTGGGGTGTTTTGGCAAAACAAATCAGAACCCAAAACCTCAAGCTAATCAGAACCCCAAAACACCAAAAGTGCCGGTGCATACCCCTAGTTTATTTATACAGTGTCTGAAAACTGGATGATGTTCACATTCTCTTCTGTTATCACCTAAATGCTCCATAACTCTTTCTTTAACATGTCTAGTTGTTGTCTGACTTGTTTCTTACCACAAGGAAAGGAAAATAGGAAACTTATTTTCCTGAAGTGACAGTTGTAGTGATCATTCAAAATGAACTTTTCTTCTGTGGTGTGAATCTCAAATACCTTAACTTGTTTTATACTGTAGCAACATCAATTGGCCACATTTACATGTCTGTGGTTCTGATGTGTTCTCTTCTTAGATAAACTATGTGAGAGTTAACTTTCCAAAGTTTTCTTCTATAAATAATCTTACCACCTCAGTGAAAGTTAAGTCTATATTTAATACTGGTAAATGTTTTGGGATTACACTACTAGAGATTACTAGAAATGACTAGAGATGTGAGCAGACCCCGTGTTACGGTTTTGGACATAAATCCTCATATGTTTTGGTTTTGGATCTGGCTTTCATTAAAAATTGTGAAACAGGTAAAATCATGAAATTTTGAGCTGTTTTTGTTGCTACATTACTATTTACAGCATTAATATTCATTTACAGTCTATGTTCTACTGATCTTTTCACAACTATAAAAATGTTCACCAATTTTGGCCAAGGGCTGCAGTGATCTGGTTGGCTAAACTTAGTGACACAGCAGCAGCACAGATTTATGAGAGTTTAATGAATGATATCATCCCTATGAAACATAGTGGCACAGCAGTGGCAGACAGGATGGCAGTTTAATAAAGTAAAGGCCACCTATTAAACATAAAGGCAGAGCACCGGCTGATAGGATGGACATTATAGAAAATAAGATATCTCAAGGTATAATAAAAGGCATATAATTGTGGAATTCCCTCTCGTTACTACCTCTTGCTTCAGATGGTGGCATGGCAGGTCATATTTTTGGAAGCTGCTGCAATGTTCTACATGCTGTTGCTGAATGGGAAAAAAGCAAAAAAAAATCTATGGGCCACAGACAGCATCTCCTGCAATGATCACTCATTTTTTAAGAAATTCTGCACCACCAAGTTTATAAATGGCATATCGTTGATGCCCCTATATATAATAGGGGCATCAATAATAATAATATTAAATAATATTTAATTCTCTATATAGTAATAATCTCCCATTATAAACAGCATGTTATATGCACTATTATCTCCCTATACAGACACTCTGTATAATAATCCTATCACCAGTATTGTGTCTGGGAGACTAAGGCAAAATGGCCACCACTGTTCTGCATTGAGGACAATATACTAATAACCATTTTACTCTAGTGATAAAATTGTTGCCAGTCAGCTATATGTTATGTTCATTATAATATATCCAGTATATGTTCCTGCAGGAATAAAGTAATGTGTGTCTCCACCAGCATTCACTATCTGTACTATAAGAAAATGACTTCTACTCCTATAAATAGGATATATGTTATCATACAGTAATTATATTATATTTTCATCTAGTGTTCCTCTAATTCACCTCTCAGACTGTCTTGTATATAGAATATAATAATGAGAGTCAGTGATTTATTAATCTATTCTAGAGGGATTATGATTGTACTACAGGAAAATGGCCGCAGACATTGAGGACAGATTTTATCCCTGTGTATAAGCATTTTCATTCACTAGTTTTATCAACAGACAACTGAGCAGTGAGATCCTAGCTCAGGGTTGTAACATACTTGCCAAATGACGCGATTCTCGGTGATATCCGGGATCCGGGAGAAATGCCAGCTCGCCCAGGAGCCCGGGAGATTGACCCGAATTTCGGGAGTCTCCCGGACTTTCCGGGAGAGTTGGCAAGTATGGGTTGTACACTGCATATTCATCTTCATATGTATTACATGCTAAATGCACATTGTACCTACTATATGCTGATGTATATATAAAACAACATATAATAAGCCTATGGGCTTCTGGGACAACAATGCTTCCAGCCCTGGAGCCTGTGGAAAGTTCCAACATTGTGAAAGACATGGGAGAGGCTATTGATAAAAGCAACTGTATACCATGCTTGCCTACTTTTCGGCACTTCAGTCCAGGGGGATCCCGGACAGGGGGCGTGAATAGTGCTCAGGAAGGGGCAGGGTGTGGTAAATCACGTCATTTTGGCCCCTCCCCCGCGTTTAAAATGATGTTTTCATGTAGGGGGACGGGGCCAAAATGACGCGATTCAACGCAAAACACATTGTTTTGGCCAGGTATTTGCCGGATGCGGGAGAATTGCCAGCTCTCCCGGGAATCCGTGAGACCAACCCGAATTTCGGGAGTCTCCCGGACACTCCGGGAGAGTTGGCAAGTATGATATTGTTATAGTGTGTAGTGCTGGTTACCTAGTATTGTGTTATACTTGGTTGGATCATGCTACATATTGATCAGGCATCCTTAATGATTATAAAAGCTGGTATGTGATGTGCGGCATGCTCACATATATATCTGTGCTGCACCTTATTGTATGCACCATGTAATATATATAGTCACATTTTTAGCAGGTGTGACCCAGATCACCTGAGCCTATACCCTGTGTCCTTTGCTTATGTACTCCCCATACCTGTACCCAGGCCCAGTGCTTCCATTAGGCAACCTCAGGCAAATGCCTAGGGCGCGGGGCCTGGGGGGCGCCACTGACTGGCTGGTGTGCGGACGACTGCGCCCACCGGCTGTTTGAAGTTGTCGGCAGCCGCTGGATGAATACAGTGCATGGCGGGCGCCGGATGGATGAAGGGGGTTTCAGGCGTCAGCTGTGTACAGATTGATTCGTCCTCTAGTCACTATCTGATATCTCTACTGACAACAGGCAGCATAACAGGAGATCTCACTGCTGGGTCTGATCCTCCCACTATTACTACATCCCCGTTGTACTCAGATAACAGGACTGTTAGATGACTGTGGGAGGAGATGAGGCAGTGTCACTGTGATGTGCCGCCCAGAGGATCTGTCTGCTGCACACTGTTGTCAGTGTAAATAAAGTTATTGCAGTGCCACTCCGCCCTCTCCCCATCATTCCTTTCTATGAAGCTCACATACAGCCTCTGAGAAGAAGGTAAGATCCCTGACTGTGAGGAGCAGTTTTGTGTCACCATTGACACTTGGAGAGCCAGAGTTTGAGTTCCCTGCAGATCCTGCTTTGCTGACCAGCCAAGAGAAAAACAATAGGTAAGTAAAATAAATCAAATATTCATTAAAACGTTTTTTTAAAAAAATTAGGTGAGTAGTTGGGTGGCAAAAAATTAAATGTAAAATAATTAGTTGGTATATAGACTTCATCAGAAGTCTATACATGACGAAACGCGTTGAGGTTGTTCCCTATCATCTATTCCTGGTATACTTAAGGCTTCACTGCCTACCTGGGCCCTGAGAGTTATCCCTTTGAGAACTTCTGTGTGGAGCCCACTGGTGTTTACCTCATGGAGTGTCCAGATATCTACAATGTTTAGCAGTATTCCTTATACCACAGGATTACAGATAAGCTTTTAAAACTTTTATACATTGTGAGTGTGCATTTTTTATGATATATGCTGAATAAATCTTTGTATATAAGTACTACACTATATGGTTTTTCCTCTTTGTGTGGAGTTTGCGAGCAGTGACTGGGCTGTGGTCGGTGATCCAGACATACTATATCCTCACAAGCAATCTATATGTCTGTTCCTGACTTACTTGGCTGTGTGGAGACTACTTTCAGATATTTCTGATACACTGCTGCTACCCAGGGCCGTCTTTCCCATTGGGCACAATGGGCAGGTGCCCGGGGGCACTGCAGCCCAGGGGGGCCCGTCGGAGGCAGAAAAAAAGAAAAAAAACCCTGGAGAAAAAAAAAAGACAATACTTACCTTGCGGTCAGCTGGCGATCCGGCTCCCTCCATGGTCTCCTCCTCCGTACGGCGCTCACAGTGCATGTCGGGCGTGACGTCATCACGCCCACCCCACATCCATTGCGGAGCGCGACGGAGGAGGAGACCATGGAGGGAGCCGGATCGCCAGCTGACCGAAAGGTAAGTATTGTCTTTTTTTTTTTTTCCAGGTTTTTGGGGTTTTTTGCTGCCTCCGACGTGCCTCCCTGGGCTGCAGGGCCCATATATATAATCTTTCTTTTTTTTATATATATATATATATATATATATGTATATATAGGGGCCCCGGTGCACTGCTGTGCCCGGGGGCCCAAGATGTTGTTAAGAGGGCCCTGCTGCCACCTATTACTTTATATTGTATATCACGGGTGCTTGTGACACTACATCTTTTGCTTCTCTCTGTCTCTATTTCGGTATATGGTTGGAGTTTCTGGAAGCTATTGGATATTGACTGTACCAGCTTGCCAAGATTAATACTCTGCATCTCTATTACGTATTTAATATTTATTGACGGTCTGGGTGATTTTTACCAGCTAACACTACCTAACTTGGCGCCATTTTTTCCTCCCATCTTTGTATATATTGATTATTCTGTTATCGGAGTACCATCCGAAATCTGGGAGGTAGGCTGCCTCCTCTTATGAAGAAAGTGTTTACCTATATTGGACATTATTATCATTCACTCATATATTCTGTGTTTGAGTGCCATATTTCTTTTATTATCTGCTACATATATATATATATATATATATATATATATATATATATATATACACCTTTTTTATTCCTTGCAGTGAAATAAATTTGTATAGGCTGTATATTAAAGGCTTCCAGCTGCCCAGCAATACACAAGAACCATGTGGCTATAAATGGAAGTCATATCTTAAATTATAATATATATTTTTACATCAGCATGTAATTTTAAATAATGTACTGCTGTTACTGCAGCAACTTGCCAATGGGCAGAAATGGAACCTGGACAGCGTTGAGAGCAGACATCATCAGACATCAGTGCGTCCGGACTGCAGCCTTGCCAGCAAGAAGAAGGTAAGAGTTGTTATTTTTACTTTACACTACACCTTGAACCAAATTAATCACTCATTGGTTGTGGGCTTGGGCGAATTGGCCATAGGCCTTACTGGGAATTTTCCCAATAGGCCTGTTGTCTAATGGGGCCACTTGATTTGGTTTTGGTCTTTGTTTGTTTTTTTGGTTTGTGCATCAGTCTGGTTTTGTTTTTGTTTGTTTTTTTTAAAACCAATGATCTCTTTTTTTTATATGGTGGGCCGAGAGCTGCTCTGCAGCCCAGAATCATCTGCGCAGACCCTGGACTAAAGGTAGGCGGCCCCTACAACTGCCAGGCTGTCTCTTATTGCAGGCCGGCGGAGCTCTTGCAATGAGCCTCACAGGAGGGTATTAGTGGTAGTGAGGGCGGGGGGGGGGGGTTGGCTGAAACCTTGCCTAGGGCGCCTGGAGACCTTGCACCGGCCCTGCCTGTACCCCACTACACAAGTGACATAATGTGGAATTATTACTGATTACTATGGAATGAGCGCTGTTTTATACACCCTGTCCATTCAGGAATGTCAATACAAAGTTGCACATAAAAGTTGCACTGTTGTAAAACTTTAAAGCGATTTGCAACAAGTTTTGTATCTCGGAAGCTTATAATGATATGTATCTATTAAATATTTTTTTTAATATTACACTGTTTCCTCAAACACTAGGAGAAATCCCAACATTGAATTTAGTCATAGATATTTGCTAAATACTCATTGTATATATTACAAGGAATGTACGTTCTCTAATTAGAGCAGACACTATTTAAGTACCGTATATACTCGAGTATAAGTCGACCCGAATATAAGCCGAGGCACCTAATTTTACCACATAAAACTGGGAAAACTTATTGACTCGAGTATAAGCCTAGGGTGGAAAAGAGCGCTAATTTAAAAACCTGTTTGTTCATTATCTAATGTAAGCTAATTTGATTTACCTTGAAGCAAAGTTTTGAAGTGTAACCTTATTTTGAAAATGTACAGTGCACAGTAAATTAAAAAAGAAAAGAGAGAGAGAAAGAGAGAGATAGAGAGAGAGATCAGTCTCTGGATGTACAGGTGAGAGACAGATAGATCAGTCTCTGGATATACAGGTGAGGGAGACAGACTTAGATGAGAACTTCTCACCCACTGATTTTGGGTATGTACTACAGTGGCAGATTTAAAATCAAAGTAATCAATTGCACACGGTGGAGGAGGAGTTTGTAAAGGAGCTTATTGTGATAATTATTGAATGAGTAAATACCTGTCAGGATAACCCCTACACATATACTTTTGATTACTTTGATGTTATGTCTGAGATTGACCAGGCTACTGAACCGCTGGTATCTCTGGGTGAGAAATAGATCAGACTCAGAGATTGGTGAGAAGTAGAGGTGAGTGTCTGGATACTGATGTGAAAGATTCCTCAGCTGTTTCTGTTCTGAACACAGGTCCGTGTCCCGAGGTAAAACAAACTCTGAAATTACCAGAAGCGACCAATCGACAAGGATATGCCTGCTACGATCCGAGAGTGACATATGGTGAGATGAATGACATGAATGAAGCACTGCAGATTTTTCACTTACCCCGCAGTTGCAGTGGAACGCATATGCGTTCCAACAACAGGAAGTTCGGCATTTGGAACGCATATGCAGAAGTTAACAGCCGAGGGACCGGACACCAGGTAAGTTCACCCGTGTATAAGCCGAGTGGCCTTTTTCAGCATAGAAAAATGTGCTGAAAAACTCGGCTTATACACGAGTATATACGGTAGGTTAATATTGAAGCACCTCACACCTTGAAAAAGACCTGCATCATATTGAAACGTATTAGTTGGTGTTTTATATATAGATACGAATCCGTTACCTGCCACCAATTTCTTCCGTGTGATCCTGCAGCCATATTAACTAGTCTCAGTTTACATCTTTGCTGCTGAAAATCGAAAACGTGAATACATCTTTGTATATATATATATATATATATATATATATATATATATATATTAGAGATGGGCGGGTCCGGTTCTCCGAGAACCGAACCCACCCGAACTTTGACTATCCGAGTACCGAGCTGAGCAGCTCGGTACTCTCCCGCCCCATTCCGAATCCAAATCGAGGCCGAACGTCATTGTGACGTCGTCGGATCTCGGGGCTCGGTTCTCGCGATACTTCAACTTTATAAATACACGCCTCCACAGCAATCCATCGCCATTTGACAGAGGGAGAGAGCAGGGTGTAGTCATAGGCTAATTAGAGCAGGGACAGAGAATACAATATTGTTCTTGCAATTGCTCTAACCAAAATCGCTAGTGCAGAGAGGAGGGTAGAGGTTTATTATTTTTTCCTCATATTTGGCACTCCCCAGCGCTTTTGGGGTGTCCCCCATAATTGTGCATAAATATTTCTGGCTGTCAAAAGTCATATCTGTCAGCAGTATCTACTAAATAATTTTTAGCACTCCTCAGTGCTTTTGGGGTGTCCTCCCTAATTGTGCATTAATATTTCTGGCTGTCAAAAGTCATATCTGTCAGCAGTATCTACTAAATAATTTTTAGCACTCCTCAGTGCTTTTGGGGTGTGCTCCCTAATTGTGCATTAATATTTCTGGCTGTCAAAAGTCATATCTGTCAGCAGTATCTACCAAATAATTTTTAGCACTCCTCAGTGCTTTTGGGGTGTCCTCCCTAATTGTGCATTAATATTTCTGGCTGTCAAAAGTCATTTCTGTCAGCAGTATCTACTAAATAATTTTTAGCACACCTCAGTGCTTTTGGGGTGTCCTCCCTAATTGTGCATTAATATTTCTGGCTGTCAAAAGTCATATCTGTCAGCAGTATCTACTAAATAATTTTTAGCACTCCTCAGTGCTTTTGGGGTGTCCACCCTAATTGTGCATTAATATTTCTGGCTGTCAAAAGTCATATCTGTCAGCAGTATCTACCAAATAATTTTTTAGCACTCCTCAGTGCTTTTGGGGTGTCCTCCCTAATTGTGCATTAATATTTCTGGCTGTCAAAAGTCATTTCTGTCAGCAGTATCTACTAAATAATTTTTAGCACACCTCAGTGCTTTTGGGTTGTCCTCCCTAATTGTGCATTAATATTTCTGGCTGTCAAAAGTCATATCTGTCAGCAGTATCTACTAAATAATTTTTAGCACTCCTCAGTGCTTTTGGGGTGTCCTCCCTAATTGTGCATTAATATTTCTGGCTGTCAAAAGTCATATCTGTCAGCAGTATCTACTAAATAATTTTTAGCACTCCTCAGTGCTTTTGGGGTGTCCTCCCTAATTGTGCATTAATATTTCTGGCTGTCAAAAGTCATATCTGTCAGCAGTATCTACCAAATAATTTTTAGCACTCCTCAGTGCTTTTGGGGTGTCCTCCCTAATTGTGCATTAATATTTCTGGCTGTCAAAAGTCATTTCTGTCAGCAGTATCTACTAAATAATTTTTAGCACACCTCAGTGCTTTTGGGGTGTCCTCCCTAATTGTGCATTAATATTTCTGGCTGTCAAAAGTCATATCTGTCAGCAGTATCTACTAAATAATTTTTAGCACTCCTCAGTGCTTTTGGGGTGTCCTCCCTAATTGTGCATTAATATTTCTGGCTGTCAAAAGTCATATCTGTCAGCAGTATCTACTAAATAATTTTTAGCACTCCTCAGTGCTTTTGGGGTGTCCTCCCTAATTGTGCATTAATATTTCTGGCTGTCAAAAGTCATATCTGTCAGCAGTATCTACTAAATAATTTTTAGCACTCCTCAGTGCTTTTGGGGTGTCCTCCCTAATTGTGCATTAATATTATTGGCTGTCAAAAGTCATATCTGTCAGCAGTATCTACCAAATAATTTTTAGCACTCCTCAGTGCTTTTGGGGTGTCCTCCCTAATTGTGCATTAATATTTCTGGCTGTCAAAAGTCATTTCTGTCAGCAGTATCTCCTAAATAATTTTAGCACACCTCAGTGCTTTTGGGGTGTCCTCCCTAATTGTGCATTAATATTTCTGGCTGTCAAAAGTCATATCTGTCAGCAGTATCTACTAAATAATTTTTAGCACTCCTCAGTGCTTTTGGGGTGTCCTCCCTAATTGTGCATTAATATTTCTGGCTGTCAAAAGTCATATCTGTCAGCAGTATCTACTAAATAATTTTTAGCACTCCTCAGTGCTTTTGGGGTGTCCTCCCTAATTGTGCATTAATATTTCTGGCTGTCAAAAGTCATATCTGTCAGCAGTATCTACTAAATAATTTTTAGCACTCCTCAGTGCTTTTGGGGTGTCCTCCTTAATTGTGCATTAATATTTCTGGCTGTCAAAAGTCATATCTGTCAGCAGTATCTACTAAATAATTTTTAGCACTCCTCAGTGCTTTTGGGGTGTCCTCCCTAATTGTGCATTAATATTTCTGGCTGTCAAAAGTCATATCTGTCAGCAGTATCTACTAAATAATTTTTAGCACTCCTCAGTGCTTTTGGGGTGTCCTCCCTAATTGTGCATTAATATTTCTGGCTGTCAAAAGTCATATCTGTCAGCAGTATCTACTAAATAATTTTTAGCACTCCTCAGTGCTTTTGGGGTGTCCTCCCTAATTGTGCATTAATATTTCTGGCTGTCAAAAGTCATATCTGTCAGCAGTATCTACTAAATAATTTTTAGCACTCCTCAGTGCTTTTGGGGTGTCCTCCCTAATTGTGCATTAATATTTCTGGCTGTCAAAAGTCATATCTGTCAGCAGTATCTACTAAATAATTTTTAGCACTCCTCAGTGCTTTTGGGGTGTCCTCCCTAATTGTGCATTAATATTTCTGGCTGTCAAAAGTCATAACTGTCAGCAGTATCTACTAAATAATTTTTAGCACTCCCCAGTGGTTTGCGCTCAGAATGGATTCAAAGCAGTCCACATATGATCTGAATGAGCAACCAGGTTCTGTCACCTGTCCTGATGTTAGTGTTCCCAGTACGTCATCTGGCCAAGGCGATGTCAAACAACAGAGTGTTTTCAAATTAGTGCAAAAAACAAAAACCAAAAAAATTTTTACTGTATTGAAGCGAAAAAGAAGTGTAACTGAGCAAAAGTTAAGTGACGATAAAAAAAAAATTGCAAGCATGCCATTCTACACACGCAGTGGCAAAGAGAGAATGAGGCCTTCACCTTTGGCTATTAGTGGCAGATCCCAAAAAGTTACCCAGCCTACAATTGGTGCACAACTACTGTTACGCGTCAAAGCCGAGCTGCAAGATAACAGTGAGGCATTACAGGAGAATATTTGCTCTGATTCACAAATGACAACAATCCCTGTGGAGAGTCCATCCAACAGTGGGATGTCTAATCGTGAGCATTCTGCTGATGTGTGCCTTAATAGCCCGAGTGTAGCCGGTGATACCCAAATTGAGGATGCCACTTTGGAATTAGAAGAGGATGAGGGGGAGATTTGTGTAGGCGACGAGGGCGCTAATGAGGATGTTGATGAGGATGAGGTTGTTTGTGTAAGTCCTGCACCAGTGGCAGCAGTTCTGGCACGTGACAAGAAAAAGGCCATTGTCATGCCTGGGCATAAAACAAAAAAATCCACTTCTTATGTGTGGAATTATTTCTACCCAAATCCAGACAACAATTGTATAGCCATTTGTAGTGTATGTGAAGCCACAGTCAGTCGAGGGAGGGACCTTAACCAACTTGGAACCTCGTCTATGTTACGTCATTTAACGAGAGTTCATGGCAAAGTGTTGGGAAAAGCTGAAAGTTCTTCCCAAAAGAATACAAGCACTCCCTCATCAGCTAAGACCCTCCGCTCACCGACATACCGACGGCTACAAAATACACCCACCACACCATCCTCATCAATATCCTTAGTAGCGCTCGGAGTTAGCCCGGCATCCCACTTAAGGCTGGATGACTCCGGCACTATTATTGATTCCTCTGAAGAAAGCGTTAGTCCTGCTGCTGCTGTTGCTGCTGCTGGGGGTGAATCGTCATCCCAGAGGCAGGTTAATAAAATGAGCAGTCCTACATTTCAGCAATTAACTGTGAAACAATCATTTGCGAGGGGAAGCAAATATGACAGCAGTCACCCAGTCGCCAAGCGAATCACAGACGCCATGGCTGCAATGTTAGTGTTAGATCTGCGTCCAATCTCCACAATAAACGCAGCTGGTTTTTCACAGTTAATTGAGGTTTTGTGTCCGCGTTACAGAATTCCATCGCGACACCATTTCTCCCGTAAAGCTATTCCACAACTATACCAAAAAGTGTGTAAAAATGTAGAGATTGCGCTGAAAAATGCCATTCTGCCCACTGTTCACTTAACCACAGATATGTGGACAAGTGAAAGTGGCCAAACCAAAGACTATATGACTGTGACAGCCCACTGGGTTGGTCATTCACCTTCACCAGCAGGAACAGCAGCAGCATGTACACCACTACGTAACATTTGTCACAGGCAGGCCACTCTTTGTATCACCGGCTTCACTAACAGGCATACGGCTGACAATTTGTTACGCAAACTGAGAGATGTGATTGATGCATGGCTTATACCACTCGGACTCTCCCCAGGGTATGTCATTTCAGATAACGCCAACAATATAGTGCGAGCATTACAGCTGGGTGATTTCTAACATATTCCCTGTTTTGCTCACACCATCAACTTGGTGGTGCAGAGCTTCCTACGAAATAACCGTGAGGTGCAGGAGATGCTTTCGGTGGCCCGTAAAATTTCAGGCCATTTCAGGCATTCAGCCACAGCATGTAGGAGATTACAGCAGCGCCAAGGTCAGTTTAACTTGCCCTGCCACCAACTTAAGCAAGAGGTGGTAACTCGGTGGAATTCCACCCTGTACATGCTTCAGAGGATGGAGGAACAGCGCAAAGCCATCCAAGCATATTGCACAAGTCATGACATTGGGAAAGGAGGGGGGATGTATTTCACTCTTGCACAGTGGGGAATCCTTTCAGTGCTGTGCAAGGTGCTGAAACCATTTGAAGTTGTGACATGTGAGGTCAGTGCAGACTCTGCTAGTTTGAGCCAAGTCATTCCTTTAATTAGACTATTGGAAAAGCAGCTTGAGAAAATGAAGGAGGAGCTGAAAGCAAGCAATTCAGCAAAGTATGTTGGCCTTGTCGATCAAGTACTTAATTCGCTTCACAATGATCCTCGAGTTATTAAGATCTTGAACTCGGATCAGTACGTTTTGGCCACTGTGCTTGATCCAAGGTTTAAAACCTACATTGAGTCTTTACTTGTAAATGAGCGAGATGTGAACTTTTGCAAGGAGCTATTGCTCAGCAAGTTGGCCGCTGAACTGGGCCTCGGCTTGACGACGTGTCCTCCTTCACTTTCTCAAGCTGTTGCTCGTAAAAAATTAAATTTCCAAAAAAGAAGCAGGGAAGACACAGGGGGCAGACCAGAACAATTTAACATCTGGGCTGGTTTGAAGGATTTTTCAAAAAAATGTGTCACTTTGCCCATAACTCCATCCAATATGAGTATAAACATGCAAAGGATGGTGGAGGATTACTTTCAAGAGGTAGTTGATATGGAAATGTCAGACAGTCCCTTTCCTTACTGGGAAGAAAAGCAGGCCATTTGGAAACCCATGTACAAACTTGCTTTGCAATACCTAAGCTGCCCACCCTCCAGTGTGTACTCTGAACGAGTGTTCAGCACAGCAGGGAACTTAGTCAGTGATCGTCGTAGAAGGTTACTTCCCAAAAATGTGGAGAAAATGATGTTTATAAAAATGAACTACATCTTCCACGAGGAAGGCCTTCACATCCAAGACATCCAAGCACTGACTGTTCTCTAATGGCGAATTCAAGCGGCGATGAATTGATAGTCTGTGATGATGACGTACACACTGATGAGGGTGAGGATTAAGCTGAAGATGATGCCGATAACATCTTTTTAAAACTTTCTATGTAAGTGTAGGGTGCAATCTACCCCCAAAGAGGAAAGGGACTTGTGGCATTTCCATATCACATACCATCTTGAAAGGCTGCTGTTAGGGCAATTTATCCTTAAGGGTAGGGTGTCATAGACAGAGTGACCCTAAACTGGCTTTGTCCATTTTTCATAATATTGTACAGTCTATAATGGCTGAATTTTTGGGTATTTTATACAAGTGGAGGGGGGCCTAGAGAGACAGAAACCAAACTGGCTTTTTCCATGTCAATTAATATTGTACAGTCTATAATGGCTGAATTTTTTGGTATTTTATACAAGTGGAGGGGGGCCTAGAGAGACAGAGTGACCCCAAACTGTCTTTCTCCATGTCAATTAATATTGTACAGTCTATAATGGCTGAATTTTTTAGTATTTTATACAAGTGGAGGGGGGCCTAGAGAGACAGAAACCAAACTGGCTTTCTCCATGTCAATTAATATTGTACAGTCTATAATGGCTGAATTTTTTGGTATTTTATACAAGTGGAGGGGGGCCTTGAGAGACAGAAACCAAACTGGCTTTTTCCATTTCTTTACATATTTAACTATAAGTGTAGGGTGTAATATACATTCAAAGACGATGGCTGCATTGCCAATATGCATAGATGGAGAGGAAGACAATCTGTTTTGTGTGTAGAATAGGCCTACCAACGAAGAATTAAACTGTTTTTTTGGATGATTTATTACCTCAACAATTAGATTACTTGTCTCTAAAACAGTTGGAGCACTAAATTGGGTTAATTTAGGCCCAAAAACATGGATTTTCCAAAAAAATAGCAAAACAAAACCAAACAAAACCAAAACACGCAATGGCGGTTTTGCAAAACCAAAACCAAAACCAAAACACGACGGTAATCCAGATCCAAAACCGAATCCAAAACCAAAACACGGGGGTCAGTGACCATCTCTAATATATATACACTTTATTGTGGGCGGGTGTGCTGCTCACAGTCAAACAGCACCCTGTTTTTCTCCACTAAATAGTTTGGATGTCACTGATACTGCCCCTCACACATTTGCTTTCCAATTGAAATACTTGGAATTTTAAAAGCAAGATATTTTTGGGGCGTGTTCTGCTCACAATGAAACAGCGCCCTGTTCCCTGTCCACTAAATAGTTTGGATGTCACTGATTCTGACCCTTGCACTACTGCCTTTCGATTGAAACACTGATTTTAAAAGCAAGAAAGAATATTTTTTGTCAACTCTTAGTTTAATAATATACTATTACTTCCAGTAGCCACTGATTGTAAATAAACTTAAGATTTATGCAGTAATATCACAGCTATGTCAATATACATTGCCTCTTTCACCCATGGCCGGAATAAGGGGGGGGCACAGGGGGCACGTGCCCCGGGCCCCCCTCTCTCTGAGAGCCACCCGCCGCCGGCCGCCAGCTGATCGGATCACCTGTCAGTTGGTGATCCGATTCTGCTGCTTGTGGGGCCCCCCTGACGCAGGCGCACCGCCCCCCCGCAGAATTTGATAGCTGGCCTGATGTACAGCAGCCGCAGTGCTGTACATCAGGCTATTCTAAGATGGCCGAAATGGAGCTGCTGCGCATGTGCAGCAGCAGCTCCTCACATACCAAAAGACACTGGGATGCTGTGCTTAACGTGGCTGCCAAGGTGAGTCACACCTTCACTTGGAATATGTATATGTATGCATGTATGTATGTATGTATGTGTATATATATATATATATATATATATATATATATATATATATATGTGTGTGTGTGTATGTATATGTTAATTAAACATTTAATAGAAATGGCATAAGTACTTTAATTACTAACATAATAGGGGATCCCATAACATATTTGTTGTGTGTGTCTACGTATATATATATATATACCGCATATTAAAAAGAAAGAAACATTTATAACATGTCAATAATTTTGATATATATATATATATATATATATATATATATATATTTATGTTAAAACTGATGTAATTTTATCAGTGTTTCTTTTTTTTTAATGTGCCGTATCAATACTATTTTCTGAGGTGGGCTGGGACGGGGAGCTGGGGGGCATATGCCCGCTGGGCAGAAAAAAAGGACTATTTTGGGCCGGTCCCTGCACTGGCCCAAGTCTATATTACTTGGTGGCTGGCCCCTCCTCTGAGACCACCCACCTTCTATCATTGGCTGCGGATTCTTACGATCCGTCCTTCCCTTCCCCCATGTGTGGCTGCTATTGGTGTCACATGGGACGTGCACCACGTCCCATGTGACAGGTGCCGTCCCATTTGTGAAGAGAAACAAGGTCATACAGCGAGTGGATAAAACAAAGTTAGTGGGGGTAGTACGTTAATATAATGTGTGTGTGAGGGGGGTAGTATGTTAATATAATGTGTGTGTGAGGGGGGTAGTATGTTAATATAATGTGTGTGTGAGGGGAGTAGTATGTTAATATAATGTGTGTGTGTGAGGGGGGTAGTATGTTAATATAATGTGTGTGTGTGAGGTGGGTAGTATGTTAATATAATGTGTGTGTGTGAGGGGGGTAGTATGTTAATATAATGTGTGTGTGTAAGGGGGGTAGTATGTTAATATAATGTGTGTGTGAGGGGGGTAGTATGTTAATATAATGTGTGTGTGAGGGGGGTAGTATGTTAATATAATGTGTGTGAGTGAGGGGGGTAGTATGTTAATATAATGTGTGTGAGTGAGGGGGGTAGTATGTTAATATAATGTGTGTGTGTGAGGGGGGTAGTATGTTAATATAATGTGTGTGTGTGAGGGGGGTAGTATGTTAATATAATGTGTGTGTGTGAGGGGGGTAGTATGTTAATATAATGTGTGTGTGTGAGGGGGGTAGTATGTTAATATAATGTGTGTGTGTGAGGGGGGTAGTATGTTAATATAATGTGTGTGAGGGGGGTAGTATGTTAATATAATGTGTGAGGGAAGGGGGGTTCTTAATATAATGTGGGAGGGAAGGGGGGTTCTTAACTTGGATTGCAGGTGGATGCTAATTATTTAATGGGTGATCTTTTATTCGTGGAGTGATGGCGGGGCAATTTAATTTAATAGTGTTGGCTATCAATTTAAGATGGGGTGATTGGACCTTTAAATTTGATGCTGGGGTGGTTTAGAAGCTCATAAATGAATGTGGGGCGTTTTGGGGAAAATTAGGTCTGTTTATTAAATGTGAATATGAATTATTTAATGCTGTGGATGATTGTGGAAAATGGTTATATATTTTAAACATAAATGCCATTTAATTTATTGATAGGGCTTTTTCGAGGGAGGGAAATATGTTTATATATTAAATGGGAATACTTTTGATTTAACTTCGGGGTTGGTTGGAATTTTCTAATTTTCATGTACCCATTTTTTTACCAAATAGGGCCCACAACATTCCACGATCCAGACAAGCAGCAACTGAGCTAAAGACACCAGCAGCCACAGGTGGAGAAAGTGTCAAGAACAGGTAGGAGAGAGCAGGACAGTCTTCCAACTGTTCTGAATCTGGTCGGCAGTCCTGAATTTGGGTGACTGTCTCGCGTAGTCAGGATTGGGTCCGACTACAGGAACAGTTGGAAGGTATGTCCTGATTCACCTTGTACTGCTCGTGAGGGCAGAGCTGCGTGCACCTAACAGTAGTGCACACAGCATTGCCTGTGTGTTTGTCTAAAATGATAACCATGTTACATCATAGGGGCCCCCCTGCCTAAAGTGCCCCGGGCCCCCCAGAGCCTTAATCCAGCTCTGCTTTCACCCTGAGTAACCAACTTTCTGAGCACAGAATTGCAGCAAACGTCCTACCCACATGCTATCACTTCTAAAATGGCAGCTGAGAACAGGAAGGAGGGCTATACACTGAACATATCGATCCGATACTCGGGAGATCCGACAGTTTACATAGAATTATGTTTTGCCTTTTCTGTTTTTCATTTCAGAGTTTAGAGCAAGACACTGAGTCATGACTCAATTCGACTCTGTACCCCAAAATTCCTATCGATCTAATTCTATCTCCATACTGCATATCTGTAGTAAACCATAAAAACAAAATATGGGGGAAAGGTAGAAATTCTTCTTGTTTCAAACACAACAATGGGAAATTGAATAGCTCATTAAGTAGTCTTATGCCAATATATAGATAGTTTTTTATAACATAACCATTCAGGTCATGGTTTCACTTCCCCACAATTCACACAGTTCATCCGTGTTACATATATGTATATAATTAAGACATAGGGCTGTCATACATATGGCCATATACAGTTACACGGCTCTCAACCAATGGCTGATCAGGGATTACTGGGCTCTGAGCTACCTGGGTTGGTGATGTCACAGAATTCTCTACAATCTGATTGGTGGAAACTGCTGTTTACACTTGAATTTCAAACAGAGCGTCTGTCATCTCCACAGGTAATGTAACAAGACTGTGACGGGGATTATATAATATATGGGATATTTTCAGGGGGTGAGAATAATTTACAGCCTGTGTGTTTCTGGTTTACCCATCTCTAAGCACTGTGTTAATGGCTTTAACCTGGTAACAATATTTACAGTACATTGTAAGTATAAAAAGAACGTGGACCTGATTTTAAACCCAAATACATTTAAAAATTCAATTCAAAAGTAATGTGGAAAATAGATATTTGACTAAAGTCAAAGACTTTACTGAAACAGCATATCTTCATGTAGCTACTTCTGCCATTGTTTAAATTTAATATGACAGTAATTAACAAGCTTAGTGGGAAACAGTCACTATAATATTTTTACAAGAACTAATTTTAATGCTGCAGTTTAAAATAGAACTATACACATGAGAAAGGTTTATTTTGGCACACTGGGTAAGCACTTGGCAAGGTGGTTATTTTAGTCTGTGGTGTAAGGACCTAAAGCAGGTTACCCATAGACTGGTCAGAACATTGTCATTAGGATACCTCCTACCTGCCATCAGAAACGTTAAGAGGTACAGAATTCAAGATAACCGGGGGAGATTTACTTTGTGGTTTGCCTATAAATATTGACTAACGAGATTTTGTCTGACCTAACAGATTGGCAGATTCACAAGTAATTCCCCATAATTCACACAGTTCATCCATGTTACATATATGTGCATAATAAAGACATAGGGCTGTCATACATATGGCCATATACAGTTACACGGCTCTCAACCAATGGCTGATCAGGGATTACTGGGCTCTGAGCTACCTGGGTTGGTGATGTCACAGAATTATCTTCAATCTGATTGGTGGAAACAGCTGTTTACACTTGAATTTCAAAGAGAGTCTGTCATCTCCACAGGTAATGTAACTAGACTGTGATGGGGATTATATTATAAATGGGATATTTTAAGGTGGTGAGAATGATTTATAGTCTGTGTATTGCTGGTTTACCCATCTCTAAGCACTGTGTTAATGGTTTTAACATGGTAACAATGTTTACAGTATAGTATAAGTATGAAAACTTGGACCTGATTTTAAACCCAAATATCTCTAAGAATTGAAAGGTGAATACAAAGGGAAACATTTTCTAAATGGTTTTACAGAATATGTGTAGTATTATTATTATTATTATTATTATTATTATTATTATTGATTTTTAAGGCCAATTGTGCTTTACAGATTAGTGAGGAAAACATGTCATATATAAAACAGCTACATACAATATAGATAAAATAAATGCCAATATAAAAACCAAGGGTAGGGAGAACCCTTCTCCTGAGAGAGCTTACAATCTAAAGATAGCAATAAAAGTGCAGCAAATAATTTATAAGCCCAAAATGCCCAATAGTTAATAAAAATGCCCCAGTTAGTGCCTTGTGTTTTTCCTACACCAGATCTGACGTTCTATGGGCTCTAGTGATAGTCTCCAGCCCTTTAATTAGGTAAGCCCACTTGTGGGGTCACAGGGGGAACAGGAGATTAACCTTTATATAATAAAAGATTGAATATACAGGACTATAATGGTGCCCATGTGCATTAGCCCCAATGTGAACTAACTAAACTAATCCAGAACTAACAATGATTTTAGTCCAACTTGATCACCCCGTGATAGAGAACCAAAGACAGATGGAGAGAAAGGGGGTGAGTGGAAAGTAACAGAGATTAGAAAGGATGAGGAAGTAATGGGGTGAGGGGAGGAGGATGAGCGAGGGAGACAAGACAAGGTTGGAGGTAAAGTGTAGAATACATTTAAACACAGTGGGCCTGATTCATTAAGGAGAACAAAGCAAAAAAGGACTATATTTGATCCTAGACAAAACCATGTTAAAATGCAAGGGGTGCAAATTAGTTTATTATTGTGCATATAAGTTAAATACTGGCTGTTTTTTCATGTAGCACACAAATACTTGATAGCTTTATTTGTACACTGAATTTTAAAGTTGACCTAGGACATGCCCTACCCCTAAATTTACCTCCCCCTCCAATGCAACATGGTTTTGCCAAGGTGCAAAGTTACTCATTTATTATGCTTTCCTTTCCTTAATGAATTAGGCCCAGTAACTTTGGGACACATTTTTTGAGACCTGCTTTTAGTAACTTTTTTTTTATTAAATAATGAAGAGCTCCGAAAGTAACCATGTATTGAATAATTTTCCTAAAAACAGATTGATCGCTAAGTCTGACAAGAGACAGAACAATGAGTGAAGACAAGCCTGTCATCCGCAGATCTTCCAGATGTAAGAAAAATATAAATGTGTTCATTAGGGCGGGGCTCCAAAAATCCGGGGCACCCAGTGGTAATATCAAACAAAATTTAATACGAACATTTAGGGCACCCAGTGGTACACCAAGCTCCCCCCATCTCCCATCTTTCTGGTAACTCCGATGTAACTTGTTGAGTCCCGAAGCCGCCATCAGCCTGTTCTGTTACAGACAGATAGCGCTTACTTTCTGTTCCTGCCCTGGTCTCTGGCTGTAGGAGAGCAAACTGCAAGTAAGGGGTAAGAGAAGCACTGCTCTGGGCCCTGACAGGAGAGTTTGCAGGGTAGTTTGTTTTCTATGATTATCAGCAAATTATGGCTCCCTTTGTATGTTTATTAACATATTATGGCCCTGTTTTCTATGACTGATGCCATAATTTAGTGACAATTTTTAAGGTTATCACTAAATATTATATGGGAGCTGCTTTGCATATATAAAATAGCAGATGTCCTCCACTTGGATATGAGCTTTTTTCTGGTAAGATATATTTTGGTTCCTCACTATATCGTGTTTGTGCCAATGCGTCTCAGTATGTGTTTCTTCCTTGTTTATGGTATAGTTTCGCCACAATTGATAAGCAGTACGGTAGTTACATACCTCCTAATTGTCTAGAATTTAGGGCTCTGTCCCACTATCCTGCCCGGGGACATATTTGTTCAGCCAGTGGAAATGTTGGGGTAAGGAAGATAACTAATGACCACGCCCCCATTGTAACTTGACCATACCTCATCAAGATCTGGTCATGTTTGTCTGCCTTGTATGTCCCTGTATTCTGTATACTCTGTTTTTCCCAATACCTGTTCTGCCGATCACTGTGTCACTTTACATATCAACTACGATAGTAATAATAATAAATGGGACTCATGTACTAGCCAAGACTCACGGCTATGCCGCGGAAGCTAACTTTTCCATGTAGATCAGTTATGAACTCTCTGCCGGCATAGGTCACTTTCTTGCAAAATTTCACAGAAGCGATGTGCAAATTGAAAGTCCCTTATCCCTCCTGAGTGCCAGATGGTGCAGACTGGATCTACACACAAGAGGTAGCTATTGCACACAAAGGAACGCACATAACAGACAACTGGGGAGGAACTAAGGGTGGAAGGCACAAAACAAGGGTAATGAGCAAACACATGGATGCAGATCAGAGACATGAGGAACATGTTTAACAGATTTTATATAGCTAATGCCATGGGGTAAATTAATGATAATTTGTATTAAAACAAAGTCACCCATCATTGAGAATATGTTAGCTGAAAATGAATATTCTTGTCTCCCCAGTGCCAGGAGCTGTAATGAAGTCCCTCGTTGGAGATCCCAATGACACCTCCCAGAGGAATAAGGAAAACATCTCTGTGAATTCCATTGCTGAGGTTAAATGTCTTGTCTACTATATTATATATGGAAGATCATTGTTTCAATTCTAAATTGAGGCACAGGTTAAGCTTTGTTGTAATATTGTTAAATTATATTTATATTGTAAGTAATATTCAGTCTTTATTCCATGCCTCCCAACTTTTGCAATCCCCGAATCAGAACAAAGCACAGTTTGCAGAGCTGCGTCCAGAAATGGAGGTGTGGTCACATCACAATGGGTGTGTGGCCACACCCTCATGGGCACCCTTTACCATCCTCCCCTAACAACTCCTAAGATTTTAATCTCTTCTATGTATATAGATGTACATGTAACATTATTAGCCAGATTCATGTTCAGACGTATCTTGTGTGAAATAGACCTGCGCTTGCTCTAAAACTGACTTTACGCCAATTGCATGCAATTCAAGTCCAAAAGCAATATGACACTTACGACTGCATACAACACAAAAGGGAACAATGCTGGTGGCAAGGTGTGGACGGACATAGACATTGTATAATAAGGGCGTGCCGAAGGCATTCTGACGCAGATGCGGCCGATTCAAGACCTGTGTTTCTTGTAAGTACGCTTGTTTCAGTCGTTTCATTTGCATCAGTTACAGGGCAGGTGTAAGTGCCGACTGATAGTGATGGCTAACACAGTATAGTCTTTATTTGGAAAAGTACACGTATGCGTGCCACTAACTAGCACAGAACATGGGTATGCAAGTAAGATAGACCAGAAAAACATATTGGGCCTGATTCATTAATGAAAGGAAGTAAAAAAAATGAGTACGTTTTCTCCTGGACAAAACCATGCTAGGGGTGAAAATAGGTTTATAGGTTTATTATATTGCACATAAGATAACTACTGGCTGTTTTTCATGTAACACACAAATGCTTGATAGCTTTATTTTTACACTGAAATGTGAAGTTGATCTAGGACATGCCCAACCCCACCTATAAATCTGCCATCACATTTCAAATTTGCCTCCCCCTCCAAAGCAACATGGTTTTACCAAGATGCAAAGTTACTCCTTTTTTACTTCTTTTTTTTTTTTTGCTTTACTTTCCTTAATGAATCAATATTCATTGTATGTACAATATGCATTAAGGATATCTTGATTTATGTATTTAATGTAAAAAAATATAAAAATTATTATACTGTTTAGAGTTGTTCATAATTTATTTTCTAGACTATATTTCAATACCATATATTGTACATACGCTTGTGTGTATACTGCGCTGTGCTCTGTTAATGTACAACATGTAATGTTTAGGCAGAGCGTACTTACACCAAGATTCAAATTGAAATGCATTTTGATGTTCGCTAGGATTTGAATATGGGTTCCGTGATCTTCTCTTAGGCGCAAGTTAGGTGCAAGTTGCGTTCGGACTTGAATCAGGCCCTATATGACCCTCTTCTTCAAGGTTCTCATATTTCCCTAACATGATCCTCACCAGGTAGTGGTCCAGGTACCAGATATTCCCACCAATGGTTCTTTAACATCCATCTTGCAAAGAGCCTGTGGTATGAATCAGCAGTCATTTTTATACCAGTAACATGTAAATTTTATCACTTAAATTTAAAGTTGAAATGTCTTAGTAGGCTCTAGTAGCCCCTTTCCTTATTATTTCCATTATCTAGCTTTCGTTTGTATTAAGAGTCATTCATTTGTCTCCATCCTACAGTATGCTTGTAATGACATTTACTTTTTATATTCCTGGTTGTCTTAGGAGAGTGTATCAAGCCCGAGGTCACCACCGCGTGGATTTTATCTGGGCTCCAGCTCGGAGGTATTTTCTACATATATAACTTTCTAAAGATATAAGTCTTTCCATCAGTGGACTCTTCATTTTATATTTATTTATTTTACACCAATGGTATATGGTTGAGGTTGAAGCCATATGTCGTGGTGGTGATGTGATGGTGGGTGGACTACAGCAACATCAAGGTGGGTGGAGGGGTAAGACAAAAAATGAAATCCAGTCCCCTTGATAAGTGCAATTAATAATATTGCCCGCTCGTTGTTCATAATTAATCCCTAAATGCATTTAATTAATGTTAGTGCCCCCTTCATCATCATCATCATCACCACCATTTATTTATATAGCGCCACCAACTTTACAGCGCTGTACAGAGAACTCATTCACATCAGTCCCTGCCCCATTGGGGCTTACAGTCTAAATTCCCTAACGTACACACACAGACAGAGAGACAAACTAGGGTTTGTTAGCAGCCAACTATTTGTTAGCAGCCAATTAACCTATCAGTATGTTTTTTGGCGTGTGGGAGGAAACCGGAGCACCCGGAGGAAACCCACGCAAACACGGGGAGAACATACAAACTCCACACAGATAAGGCCATGGTTGGGAATTGAACTCATGACCCCAGTGCAGTAAGGCAGAAGTGCTAACCACTACGCCACCGTGCTGCCCCCTTGATGATTATAATTAATAATAGTGCCCCCTTAATGATATAATTATTTTAGGGCTTCTCTCTTTTTTCCTCTTTCTTTTGTCCAGCACCTGTTCTCGCAGTGTGTGTAGGGAGGCTCCTGGATGTAACATAATAACGCTGTCATGCTTAGGGGAGCCGGGGGCCCCTGCATACAGTCACATCAGGGACCAGGTGCTGCTGGCAATTAAGATGGCAATTTTTTAAAAGAGAACCCCGGTGTCATCTGTTTATCTGCTAAAATGTAACATTCTCAACTTAAACTCAAAGTTGGAATGTATTAATAGTCTCTAGTAACCTCTGTCCTTGTTATTCCAAGTCACTGACTTCCCTTTGTATTGAGAGCCATTCATTTGTCTCCCTCCTACAGTATGTTTGTAATAACATTTACTTTTTATGTTCCCGGTTGTCTTAGGAGAGTGTATAAAGACCAGAGTCACCACAGCGGGGATTTTATATTGGCTCCAGCTCTAAGGTATTTTCTCATATATAACTTTCTAAAGATAAAAGTTTTCTCATCTATAGACTCTTCATTTTATATTTATTTATTTTACACCAATTACATATGTTTGAGGTTGAAGCCATGGGGCCTAGTGGTTATGTGATGGTGGGTGGTCTACAGCAACTCTAGCAGCCCCTGTCCTTATTGTTACAATTCTCTGGCTTTCCTTTGTATTGAGAGACTTTCATTTGTAAAACCCATATACTTCCTCCTACAGTATGTTTGTAATGAAAATGACAAGTGAGGCTTCATGGGACGAACGCACTTAAAGGGTGACAGGGTTTGTAATAAGCTGAACACTAACCTGAAGGGGTTAACATTGGGTTGGGCCCGACCAATGGGAGCTCCTGGGGGAGGGACCTTGATTGATATAGTAGGCTGCACTTCCTGGGCTGCCTCATTCAACAGCACGAGATCAGTGGGAGAACCTGCAACAGCCAAATCGGATAAGTAGTTCCATTTATTTGTTCCTGTTTTCTTGCCTTTGCCTTGTTTCTTCTTGTTTCTTCTCTCCCTCTTATCTTCTACTAGCCTTTTGCCTGCTCCTTCCTCCTGCTTTCCTCCACTTGCCTCATATCCTCCATCCTCCCTTTTACCTTCCCACTTCTCCTCTCTCTCCGTTTTTTCCTCCTCCACATCTTCCTCCCATCCCTTGTCATGCCTCGCCCCAAACGCACTATCTCCCGGCTGGTGGGCCTCAGGTCCCCCCATCGGCTCGTCCCGCTCGCCATATTGCCTCCCCGCTGGGCTCACCGGGCAGCTCCATCCCCCGTGGCCAGCCCGTGTCCTCCCTTCCCATACTTACCCGAGCATCTGCGGGGCTTATCGCCACTGCCAGCGGTCAGAGGGGGCGGCCAACGGTGGCCGTTTCAGCTGCCTCTAGTGTAGCGGGAGGGTTGAAAAGGGGACCAGCAGGTCTGCCCAGGAGACTGTTAGTCTAAGACAGGGGCATGGGCCTGGCGGTTTCCTTCTGGAGGGCAGCGCAGGGGGGTATGTAGTTGATATGGCCACCAGCCCAGTAGCAGGGGCACAGAGGCACATGCCCTTCACCCAGTGCCCCATTACCCCCCCTTCCTATAGCGCGGGGGGGGGAGCACGTATTGACAATCCTCCAGCCCCGCATCAGTTACACTTTCCACCTAGCCCCTTTCTGCCCCACAGTGGGAGGGGCTCGGCATGGGGGTCCCAATATGGCGCAGATCATTGGTTGTCCAGGGGCCGGTATAGTCGGCCCATGTCACAATGGTATCCGGCGCCGCGGACTCCTCGGGAGCGAGTTTCCACTGGGACGGACGCCTTTGACAGCGGTATCGCTGACAGTTTTGGTAGAAGGGAATTTTGGTAGAAGGCCTGTGAGGCCTCCCCTACCCCGTTACAGCCTATCACCACCGGCGAGGGGGTCATGGCGGGAAAGACGGGATTACGGGGCGGACAGTACAGTTGGGGGGCCGGTTTTTGGCATTCGTACTCCCGAGGGGGACGGCCTTATCTTCGATTACCATCATGCTAGCACGGGCCAGTTTGCCATCCGGTCCCCGTCTCATCACGACCCAGTCCGCCCTAGGGGTTACGGGTGGGGTTCGCCGCGACACGCGAGTCCTGTCACTTCCAGGCGGGAGGAGGTTGGGTGGTTCCCCAGTATGGCTCATCATTCCGCCCCAGCTCAGGAGCACGGCGGCGACAGGCTTGACGCAACGCGGCGGCACTTAGACTATTTACCCAGACCACAGCTTACTGCTCCTATGTCTATTTCAGAGCCGGCGAATAGTGGATCAAGGCTCGACATTGGTGGCTGTTCCGGGTCTGAGTCACGGGATCAGAGGACGTCCAGAGGCGGCGAGGAGTCGAGGTCTTCAGGGGGCCAGGTCGTGCCAGCAAGGGAGGTGGAGTCGGCTGCCGGAGCCGGGAGTCCCGCTACCGGGGGTGAGTCCATTTCCGTTAATGCACATAAAATACAGCTGTTGGGGTCCCCCGTTCTCTCCACTAACAGCGGGTCATCTGACTCCGAGGATAGACCTAGGAAATTGATTAGATTGCTAGAGTCCCGGTTGCTAGGAAAACGCGGTAAGCAGACAGCCCAGGCAGGAGACACTGAACAGCCGGTAGTCCGCAGCGACTTGGGGCAGGTCGTAATGTTAGAAATAACGCACAGGATCAGGCCTAGCGTAAGGGACAGAATTAAGAGAGGGAAGTACGTGGACATGTACGCATTGACAGGCGAAGATAAGAAGGCAGTGGCGGCGGCGTGTGAGAAGTCAGGCAAGGGGGAGGAGAAGTACCGATCCTTCCCAAGATGGGCGAATGCCTTCTACATTTTCGTGACTATATACCTGGAGACTAGGCCCAGCAAGCAGGCGGAAGTATGGCGTTACATGCACCTGATTAGCGGGATGTACGTCAAAGACGGTCCGGTCATTTGGAGGGCATATGATAAGCTTTTCAGAAAGCGCATGAGTGGACGCGAGAGATTGCCCTTAGGGTCGAAGGATATAGACACCTGGCTTGAACTGATGAGGCCGAGCAACAAGGCGGCAGAGGGCAGCTCAGGCAGGCGGTTTCAAGGGCTGGGGAGGGCGCAAACGGCCCTCCCCACGAAAGGAAGGTGCTATGATTTCAATGCAGGCTCCTGCCAGCGAGGGTCATCCTGCAGATTTAAACACCAATGCACATCATGCGGCGGACAGCATCCAGCCTCCGAATGTGCAAGTTAATTAATTTGGCAGAGCTGGACAAATGGCTGGCTTGGTTTGAGAATAGAGACACCGCTTCCCTCGTTCATGACGGCTTTCATCTAGGATTTAGACTCCCAGTTCAGGGCAGCATCTCAACGGCTGCGCCAGTTAATTTGAAGTCAGCCCTCGCCAGGGCCTGATTAAGGGTTCTGGCCGCCCTAGGCTAATACGGCCGCAGCGCCCCCCCCCCTCCTCCGAATATATAGGTGTATAGGAACACTCCTGAATATGAATGTTCAGGTGTATTCTCCAGCATTCAAATTTAGACAGATTGTGCCGTTGTCTCTTACCTGTCCTTGCTCTTCTCTCTTGCAACTTTGTTATCCTCTCGCTGGCTTCTGGAAAGTTGGCGTCCTTTTTTGAAAATGCAAAAATGTATTATAATGCAAACCCTGAATGATTAGGCCCTTTAGTTAAAACAAAACACTCCATTATGGCCAGCTAAAAGTACCCCATTGGACAGGCATATATAAGCAATATCTGAATATTTGTTGTCAATCAAATACAAACCTCTACCAGCCCCATCTCACTAATATTTAGTATTCTAGTGATTGCTGAGACCACCCATGTGACCACCACACAATCATGAGATTCTGCCCCCCAAAGCTGCTCTATTTTTTAAATACCCCCTGCAGCCATTTTCCTTAACCACAACCCCCCCCCCCCCCCGCACAGCCATTTTCCTTAACCCCTGCTGCAGCCATTTTCTTTACCTCCCACCCTGCATCCATCCCCCTTGCAGCTATTTTCCTTACCTCCACTCTGCTAGCTAGCTATCCCCCAGTCACATATATCAGCCCCCCTCCTCTGCCCTCCTTCATACATATCAACCTCTCTACCTCCCTATAGATTTTCACGGCAGCCCCCCCCCCTCCCACCCTATAGATTTGTATGACAGTCCCCCTCTCCCTCCCTATACATATGCATGACAGTCCCCCCTCTCCCTCCCTATAGATATGCAGGGTAGTCCCCCCCCCCCTCCCTATAGATATGCAGGGTAGTTCCCCCCCTCCCTATAGATATGCAGGGTAGTTCCCTCCCTTCCTATAGATATGCAGGGCAGTTCCCCCTCCCTATAGATATGCAGGGCAGTTCTCCCCCTCCCTATAGATATGCAGGGCAGTTCCCCCCCTCCTTATAGATATGCAGGGCAGTTCCCCCCCCCTATAGATATGCAGGGGAGTTCCCCCCCTTCCTATAGATATGCAGGGCAGTTCCCCCCCCTCCTTATAGATATGCAGGGCAGTTCCCCCCCCTCCCTATAGATATGCAGGGCAGTTCCCCCCCCTATAGATATGCAGGGTAGTTCCCCCCCCCCCTCCCTATAGATATGCAGGGCAGTTCCCCCCCTCCCTATAGATATGCAGGGCAGTTCCCCCCCTCCCTATAGATATGCAGGGCAGTTCCCCCTCCCTATAGATATGCAGGGCAGTTCCCCCCCTCCCTATAGATATGCAGGGCAGTTCCCCCCCCCTCACTATAGATATGCAGGGCAGTTCCCCCCTTCACTTACCTGTAGTTGTGCCAGCGTCGCTCCTCTCCTCAGATCAGCAGATAGGAAGTGAAGACGTCCTGCTTCCTGTCTGCTGCACAGCAACAGGCAGCCTGGCGATTGGCTGTGTGTTGCTAACCACTGACCACCAATGCTTTTGATCGTCGAGCCCTCCACCCCCCCGCGGCGATCCCCAGCGGCGACCCCCCCCCCTCCCCCACCCCGAAAAAAAAAATGAATGAAAAAAAAAATGAATGGAAAAAAAAAAAAAACATTTAAAAAAAAAAAAAATACCCACAGTGCAGTGCCCCCCGGGACCTAGCGCCCCAGGCTGCAGCCTGGTCAGCCTAGTGGTTGATCAGGCCCTGGCCCTCGCTCTCCCGGAGGTGCTAGACGAGAAAATATGGAAGGAGGTCGCTTTGGGTCGTATGATTGGCCCATTCCAGCTTCCTCCCATTCCCAACCTGATTTTGTCCCCGGTGGGGGTTGTTCCCAAGAAGGCAGCGGGGAAATTCAGACTGATACAGCATTTGTCATACCCCGCTGGCCAATCCGTTAACAATGAGATAGACGCCACTCTGAGCTCGGTTAGTTATCAGTCATTTGAGTCTGCGCTAGCACTGGTACAGGAATGTGGTAAGGGTTCCCTGTTAGCTAAAATTGATATCGAGTCGGCTTTCAGGTTATTGCCCCTTCAGCCGGAGTCGTTTCAATACGTGGGTTTTCGGCATCGTGGTGGATACTATATCGATCGCTGTCTTACTATGGGTTGTTCGATATCCTGTGCGCTATTCGAGAAGTTTAGTGGCTTCTTGCATTGGTGCATTCAGGCGGGAACAGGGTGTCGGTGGATCGCACATTATCTCGATGACTTTTTGGTTATCGGACCATCTGATTCCACGGGTTGTGGAGATATGCTGTTTTCCACAGAGGCTTTGTTCAGGGTGCTAGGCGTTCCCATTGCCGCGGACAAGACGGATGGCCCGGCCACGTGTCTCTCATTCCTCGGAATTGAGATCGACACAACAGCGGGTATATGTAGGCTTCCAGCTGATAAGGTGTTAAAGATGTACGAGTCCATTGTGGAGGTGTTAGGCTCCAGCTCTAGTTCACTAAGGCAGGTTCAGTCCCTGTTAGGGAGGTTCAATTTTGCATGTCGTGTGATTCCCATGAGTAGGGTCTTCTGCAGAAAATTGCAGAGAGCCACCGCGGGTAGAAGCAGGCCGCATGCGGCCGTGCAGCTATCCAAGGTGATCAGGGAGGATTTGCAAATATGGCTCATCTTTCTCAGGGAGTTCAACGGCAGGCGAATTTGGCCGTCACCACCCGCAACGAACTTTAATATCAACCTTTTCACGGATGCTTCCGGACATGCGGCTTTGGGGCCTACCTGGACGGGCACTGGTGCGCGGACAGCTGGCCTGAGGAGTGGCATAGGCTGGGGATTACCAAGAACTTGTTGGTCTTGGAGTTGTTCCCAATTGAGGTAGCTATCGAACTGTGGGTGCCTGTGTTGCGGGGGAAACACATAGTATTTTGGTGCGAGAATTTGGGGGTGGTTCAGTCGATCAATAAACAGAGTGCCTCGGCGCATCATGCCATATCCCTGCTGTGTCACCTAGTTTTGCGCTGTCTGTAGCATGATATTTCGTTTAGGGCTAGACATGTTCCGGGGGTGCAGAATGGGTTAGCCGATGCGTTGTCTCGCTTCCAATGGAGCAAGTTCCCCAGTCTGGCTCCCCAGGCGGACAGTGTTGGTATCCCGTGTCCCTCTTGTGTTTGGCAGATCATCAAGCCGGCATGAGAGGGCTAGTGGAACAAGCGGTAGCTCCCTCCACCCTGAGGACATATCAGTCAGCATGGAGACGGTGGTCACTGTACAGCAAGCAAAAAGATCAGTCGGAAGCAGGTCAGCGTGACGCTATGTTTGCCTTCATGTGGGAAAGGTACTCCAATGGGGAATCTAGAGCCTCTATGGCATCTACCCTGGCGGGGATATCGTTCATGGCAAGGCTGCAAGGTTACCCAGATGTTACTAAGGGTTTTATGATCAGCAAGGCCCTAAAGGGGTGGGCTAGGGCACGACCCTTGCACGTTGATGCGCGTTTACCAATCACCACCAACATGCTGGACGAGTTGATAGGGAATCTGGGTCTACTCGCAGTAGACGAATACGAGAGGCTCTTATTTAGCACCGCGTTCTCCATGGCATTTTTTGCGGAGCTTTTCGGGTTTCTGAACTGGTAGCTAGGTCCAGGGGACATCAAGAGCCTGGTTTGAGGGCAGAGCATGTTAGTGTCACACTTCTGGTATTACAAACGGAACCCAATAGCCAGGTAGTACTGTAGTAAACAGGATTTATTTTGATACAGAAATAAATCTTAAATGTCCAGCAAGCAAGTCCAAAGTATCAACAGGATAAATATCCTGTAGAGGTACCAAGTAATTCTATTCCAAATCACAAGGGAGCAAGGTTCTGTGGAAGCATCTGGTTCAGACACAAACACAATACTCGAGCAAAGGCTGCATAACAGGAAGTGCCTTTTCTAGGCCCAAACAGGAAATGAGATCCAAGATGGAATCTTCCTGAGACAGTTCTGGCCATCTTGGATAAGGGCTATTGTAAGGGCAAGTTCATATCAGAGATCCAAGATGGAAACTTCATGAGGCAATCACGGCCATCTTGAATGAGGGCAAATCTAAGGGCAAAAACATAAATTTTCCCTAACATGATCTTGACTACATAGTGGCCCAGGTTCCTCTTGTAAAGAGCCTGTGAAATTAATTAGTTGTAATCTATGTATGAAATGTAAAATTTACATAACTTCAAATTTGCAATATCTTCCTAGGCTCTAGTAACTCCTGCTCTTGTTATAACAATTCACTGTATTTTCTCTGTATTCATTTTTAAAACACATATTCTCTCTCTGTAATAACATCTACTTTTTCTGCTCCTTTTTGTCCTATTAGTGCGCACCGAGACTGGAGTCACCGCCCCCAGGATTTTATCTGGATTACAGCTCGGAGGTATTTACTAAGATACAACTTTCTAAAAATATAAGTCTTCCTATCAGTGCCCACTTCACATTATATTTATTTTACACAGATGAAACATAATTAAGGTTGAGGCCATTGGGCCTTGGTGGTGGTGGTGGTGGTGGGTGGTCTAAAGCAACAGCAAGCTGGATGGAGGGGTGGGGCAGAAAAATGGAATCCAGTTCAGGTAGCAGGTACAGCAAATGATATGTGGAAAAATCAGATTTCTATTATGCTTTTTCTTATATGAGTAATTTCTATATCTGGGCTTGCAAAACATTTGGATTTCTGTTGAGAACATGACAAAAAATCAACAATTTCCACACTTGCTGCCTAGGTGTGATCTTTGGCTCAAAACTATCCTTTATTCCCCACATCCGATCTCTATCTCTCTGACCCCCTGACCAACATTGCTGTGTGACTAGATCATATAGCCCACTGAGCACTTTTTACAGTTGCAATCTGACCAATATACAATATATAGCACTTAACCTCGTGTATCAAACTTACATTGTCCCATAGGTTGTAAGCTTGTGAGCACGGTCCTCTTACTTCTCTGTCTGTCTGCATTACCTAGTACTGTTTTATTACTGTGTTTGTATGCATTTGTAAAGCGCTATGGAATATGCTGGCGCTATATAAATAAATGATGATGATGATGATAGTAGCAGAGGTAGCAAAAGTCACTACAAAGCCCAAGGAGTAGAGCTGGACATCTGGAAATCTTCTACCTCCTGCTAAAATTCATCTCTTTAGGATCAAGTGTTTGATTCGTGGGGGTTTCCCATTTCTTGCAAAGTTTCTAAATATTAGGGATGTGCACAGTCCACTTTTGGTGTTTCGTGTTTTGTGTTTTGGATTCGGATTTGCTTGAGGTTTTGGGTTCGGATTTGTTTTGCAAAACACCTGACGAAAGGTTTTGGTTCGGATTTAAGGTTTTGGATTCTAATTTATTTTGGAAAAAAACATAAAAAGTGTTAAAAACAAGTTTTTTGGTTTATTTTCACTCCTACGCTATTATCAACCTCAATAACATTCAATAACAATCATTTCCACTAATTCCCAGTCTATTCTGAGCACCTCACACCTCACAATATTGTTTTTAGTCCAAAACGTTTCACCGAGGTAGCTTTCTGGACTGCATAGTGCAGTGGTCCCGGGACACAATTTGGTACCGGGGCCACAATACCTCCGCCTTCAAATGGTCTGAATTCCACTGCACAGCTGCCTGCTCCTACATCCTCTGCAGCATATACAGGGTGTAGTTCGAGCGTGTCAATACCTCTTGTTTTTGACGATGACAGGTCATTTTCATTAATTTATGATTTGGCAGCAACAGTCAACGTTGTTTAATATCTGATACGCCTCTATCTGGACTGCATAGTGGAGTGGCCCCAGTACCCAATTTGGTACCGGGGCCATAATACCTCCTCCAACTTTCAAGTGTAGTGTTTATAATTTATAAAAACTACAGTAGTTTTCTCTTTCATCCAGTCTGGGGGACACTGCTTACCATAGGGGTTGTGGAGGGAGCTTGGGGAGTTGGCACCTAACTAGTTAAGTTTTAGTACTGCCGACAGACCCCTCCCCTCTACAATCCCCCTGGACTCTTCAGTTTTTTTCAGGTGCCCTGGAGTTGGGCAGCGTTTTTTATAGCTAGTGTAATTTTAAAAAATTGTATTTCTTTCTTTTATTTTATTTTTCTAATCTTTACTGGTGACAGTGCTGGGGTGTGTTCTATGATAGAGAACACACTCACAGCCAGCAGCGCAGGCATTCCCCTGTCAACTGGGAGCCAGAGGCTCTCACTGACAGGAAAACTTTCAGAAGGGTGCCTAAACTGAGGAGTGACAAGTGGTCTCATGGACTGCTGCACTCCTCCAGCCTCCCCGATAACCGGCGCTGCCATGACAGGCATAGAGTGCCGGTTATCGGATTTACAAGTAGCGGCGGCCATCTTGGATTTTCGGGCAAGCAGCGCTACGGAGAGAGGAGGAAGGGGGCTATACCACGGTTCCCCCCTCATGCATAGGAGGAGGGCGCCGGGTATGTCGCTGCGGAGACCTCTGTAAAGAGGTCTCCACTACCTGTCGCGCTCCATTTTTTTTTATTTTTTTCTTTTTACAACGTTTTGGAGCTATTGAAGGGGGGGAGCTAATACATAGAGTTCCCCCCTCCTTCCACAGAGAGATGGTATATCCCAGTCTTCTGGCGCCAAAGGAAGCCCGGGAAGAGAGATCAGAGCTGAGGGAGCAGACACTGGACAAACTGCCGTGGACTTCTCTCCTTTATGGCCCTGGGCTAAGTATTGCCTTTAAACACACATATTGTTTATTTCTGTGTAAAAAAAAAAAAAAGTAGGCTTGTAAGGTTTACATTATAGTCTCCTACTTGCCTACTAAACATTTGGTGTTTAATTATTACAAGTACAACTTTTATTATATAGATCAGTTGTTTCTTGTTATATAATCTGTTTTTTTCTGCATACATATCTCTCTCTATTCTCTCTGTTACACAGCTAGATTAACCCATTAATCTGTGTGTTTGGTGTGCCTTCCTTTATAAAAATGACAGATAAGGGAAAGGGCCCTATTGTAAAATATTTTACTTGTTCAAAATGTCAAGTTAAATTACCGTGTGGGCAGGGGGACCCTAAATTGGCGCTCTGTTCTGCATGTGATGCAGGGGCTTCCACGGTGCAGACTCATCAGTCCACAGCCCCTCTGACGGAGGAGCCGGCCTGGGTGGCCTCCCTGACACAGTCGGTTTCCTCCTTAGCTCAGATGGTATTACAATCTAACCAATTGCTATCTAATATGGCTACTTCGGTGGCTACTAATAATAGCACTCAGCTGGGCCTCCCTGTTACCACAGGGTCTATTGGAGCATCCTTACCAGGACCTTCCTCCTCCTTTTCTGACCAAACCCCTATCCCCCCAGAAGGGGCATGGTCTACAGCTTTCCTTAAAGGTTTAAATAAGCTTAGCTTGTTGCTTGAGTCCCCAAACATCCCGTCCGCTAAAAGGAAGAGACCTAGATCGGATAACCCTATCACGGTCCTTTCAGACTCTGAGGAATCTTCTGAGGATGAGGAGACAGTTTATTCCGATTCTGACCAAGTTCAGTCTTCGGAACAGGAGGATAGTTCTAGAAACCAATTTGTTAATGATTTGGTTTTTGCAGTTAGACAAGCGTTAGACCTCCCAGAACCGGAGGATCCTATGCCTAGAGACAGAATTCTGTTCAAGAAAGCCAAAAGAAAGCTTGCCGTTTTCCCCCTTCTAGGGAACTCGTAGATATTGCTGAAGGAGCATGGAAACAACCTGAGAAGAGGTTCTCAGTTCCCAGAAGATTCTCCTCCTTGTACCCCTTACAGGAGGAGGAGGTAATTCGTTGGGAAAGTATCCCAAAAGTAGATGTTCCTATAGCACGTTTAGCCAAACACACCTTACTTCCAGCTCCTGGTTCAGCGTCCCTTCCGGATGCCAATGACCGGAAGGTGGAATCCCAACTGAAATCTATTTTTGCGGCTGCAGGTTCGTCCTTTAGACCCACATTCGCTTCAGTTTGGGTGGCTAGAGCCATGGAAGTATGGGCAGACCAGCTGGCAGAGACCTTACAGGGTTCTGAATTACTCCCCCTGGCCTTACATTTAAAAGAGGCATCGGGGTACATTTATGAGGCGGCTCAAAACTCAGCGGCTGTCTCTTCCTCAATACAGGCTGCATCCATTTCAGCTAGAAGAACTCTATGGCTGAAATCCTGGGAAGGAGATGCGGAATCAAAAAAGTCTGTTGAAATCATTCCCTTTTCAGCAGCAGGTTTGTTTGGTCCGGAATTAGATACCTTGATATCCCAGGCTACTGGGGGTAAGAGTACTTCCTTGCCGGTTTTCCCAGGTAGAAGCAGAAAATCCAGGTTCAGCTCCTTCCATCAGCCCTTTCGAGGATCCTCCTTGTCCAGGGGACAGGTGTTTAGGGGTAAACAGCCAAATGCCCGAGGCTCCTCCTCTTTTTCGGCCAGGCGCCAGGCCTCCAGGACTCAGGAGAAGCCTGCGTCCTGACGATCACTTGTTTCCCTGGGGGAAAACCCCAGTGGGAGGTCGTCTGTCTCTTTTTCTTCAACAGTGGACAGAGTCCTCCCAGGACTCCTGGATTCGGGGCATTATATCAAGGGGATACAGGATAGACCTGCTGGGTCCCAGACACCATCGGTTCTTCGTAACCCCCCTACCCCGAGATCCTTCCAGAAGACAGGCAATACAGGATTGTGTCACCTCTCTTCTCTCTCAGAAGGTTGTCTGCAGGGTTCCAGAATTCCAAAAGGGACAGGGTTTTTATTCAAACCTGTTCCTTGTGAAGAAGCCGGACGGCTCCTTCCGACCCATTTTAAACCTAAAGACCCTCAATGTGCACCTAAGAGTCGACAGATTTCGGATGGAATCTCTGAGGTCGGTCATAAACGGTTTGGAGAGAGATCAATTTATGGCTTCCATAGACAAAAGATGCATACCTCCACATTCCCATTTGGGAGGGCCATCAGTCCCTCCTCAGATTCACTGTAGGACCCTCCCATTATCAGTTTCGGGCCCTCCCTTTCGGCCTCTCCACGGCGCCGAGGGTTTTCACAAAAGTCATGTCAGTTATGGCAGCTCGTCTTCACCTTCTGGGCATCCAGGTCGTGCCTTATCTGGACGACCTGCTCTTCAAATTCTCCTCAGAGAGTTGTTTGCGTTATCACTTGTCCCTTGCCTTGGCGGTTCTCAAGGGTCACGGATGGCTCATCAACCTAAAGAAATCTCAGATGGTTCCGTGTTAACGCATGATTTTCCTGGGCCTCATCATGGACACCAGACAGCAAAAGGTGTTCCTTCCTGTCGAAAAGGCTGCTTCAATTCAAAGCATTACATCTCAGGTCTTGTCCTCCCCCAGCCCATCAATCCACTTGTGCATGCGGCTGCTGGAAAAGATGGTGGCCTCTTTCGAGACCATTCCCTTTGGTCGAGCCCACTCTCGCTGTTTTCAGTGGCACCTGTTGACGAAGTGGTCAGGATCCCATCTACGCCTGGACCTCCAGAAGATCTCTCTATCCCCGAGGTCCAGAGAATCTCTCCAGTGGTGGCTGATTCAGGATCACTTGACAGTGGGCAGATCCTTCTCTCCGGGGGCGTGGGTCATAGCAACGACAGACGCCAGCCTGAAAGGTTGGGGGGCGGTAATCCTTCACCTCCGGCTGCAGGGCCTTTGGTCGGTTCAGGAATCATCCCTATCCATAAATGTGTTGGAACTGAAGGCTATTCTCTTGGCCCTCAAAGGAGGACAATCCCTCCTCCAGGGCCACCCTGTCAGAATTCAGTCCGACAATGCCACGGCTGTGGCATATGTCAACAGACAGGGAGGAACCAAGAGTGCAGCGGCAATGAAAATTGCAGCCCAGATTTTGTCTTGGGCAGAACTTCATGTTCCGGCAATATCGGCTGTATTCATCCCAGGAATACACAATTGGGAAGCCGACTATCTCAGTCGCAACCAGATGATGCCGGGGGAGTGGTCTCTCCATCCGGAAGTCTTTCAGTCCCTAGTTCAGAGGTGGGGTCTTCCGGACATAGACCTCATGGCCTCCAGACACAACAGGAAGGTTTTCACGTTTTGCGCAAGGTCAAGAGACCCCTTAGCCGTGGCAGTGGACGTCATGACCATGCCATGGGAGTTCAGGATGGGATACCTATTTCCTTTCATCTCCATGCTTCCTCGCGTTCTCAGACGGGTCAGGCAGGGGGGTCTGCCAGTAATTCTGTAGCTCCCTCATGGCCGCGCCGAGACTGGTACGCGGACATAATCTCCATGGCAGAAGGACCCGGGGTTCGTCTACCATCTCGAGACGACCTTCTCCTTCAGGGTCCATTCCGACACCAGAATTTACCTCAGCTCAGTTTAATGGCATGGCTGTTGGAGCCAGCCTCTGGAGGGCTAGAGGTTTCTCCCCCAACGTGGTGAACACCCTGATGCGAGCTAGGAAGCCAGTTTCAGCTCGCATCTATCACAGGATTTGGAGAGCTTACATTAGATGGTGCGAAGGTAGGACTTGCCACTCATCCTCCTTTCGCCTCACTCGCTTGTTAGCTTTCCTTCAGGATGGCCTTGTGGCAGGTCTCAGGTTAGGTTCCCTAAAAGTCCAGGTATCGGCACTTTCGGTATTTTTCCATATGAAATTAGCCGATTTACCAGATATCAGGACTTTTCTCCAGGGAGTACTGCATATTCAGCCTCCCTATGTTCCGCCGACAGCACCATGGGATCTCAACCTGGTACTGGAAATGCTTAAAGGGCCTCCCTTTGAGCCCTTGCGTGTGACAGAATTAAAGTGGTTGACCTGGAAGGTCCTCTTTCTTTTAGCTATCGCTTCTGCTCGAAGAGTTTCGGAATTAGGAGCCTTGTCCTGTCGGGAACCATATTTGGTTTTCCACAAGGACAGAGCGGTCCTAAGAACCCTTCCTTCCTTCGTTCCGAAGGTAGTTTCGGCTTTTCACCTTAACCAAGAAATTGTAGTTCCGGCTTTTTCATCCTCTTCCCAATCTGATCACCAGACTATGGAAAAGTTAGATGTGGTTAGGGCTTTGCGCATCTATGTAAAAAGAACTTCTCAAATTAGACGTATAGATTCTTTGTTTGTTCTCTATGATGCTAATAAGAGAGGCTGGCCAGCCTCAAAACAGTCCATCGCTAGATGGATTACGGCAACCATTAGACATGCTTACATAAAGGCTAACCGTCCTGTGCCAGAGAGACTTTCGGCCCATTCCACCAGATCGGTAGGGGCGTCGTGGGGAGCGAGAAATGGGGCTTCTGCGGACCAACTTTGCAGAGTGGCCACCTGGTCCTCTGTCCACACGTTTACAAAGTTTTACCAATTTAATGTATTTGCATCTACGGATGCAGATTTCGCTCGTAATGCTTTGCGAGCGGGATTTTCAGAGTAGTCCCACCCTTAGGGGGCTGCTTTAGAACGTCCCCATGGTAAGCAGTGTCCCCCAGACTGGATGAAAGAGAAAAGAGGATTTATGTACTTACGTTAAATCCGTTTCTCTGATTCCGTCTGGGGGACACTGCGATCCCTCCCTTCTTCTGTTCTTCTGTGTGCTCTTGTTTGACTGGCCTTACTCCTAGGGCTTTTTAATAAACTGAAGAGTCCAGGGGGATTGTAGAGGGGAGGGGTCTGTCGGCAGTACTAAAACTTAACTAGTTAGGTGCCAACTCCCCAAGCTCCCTCCACAAGCCCTATGGTAAGCAGTGTCCCCCAGACGGAATCAGAGAAACGGATTTAACGTAAGTACATAAATCCTCTTATAGCACGTCAATAACTCTTGTTTTAGACGACCATGGTACAGAGCATTCATCATTGAGATCCCATCAAGTATGTGAAAGACAGACAGCGTCGAAGTGTTATTTGTTGACTTTGTTAACCAAAAAATTGTTGCTGTTGCAAATATTCGTGCAATGAAGAGTGACTTTATCATTTAAAGGCTCAAGCTTTCAAGTGTAGTGTTTATACATTACAGTAGTTCAAGCACGTCAATACCTCTTGTTTTAGACGACCATGGTACAAAGCTTTCATCATTGAGATCCCATCAAGTATGTGAAAGACAGACAGGGTCGAAGTGTTATTTGTTGACTTTGTTAACCAAAAAACTGTCCCTGTTGCAAATATTGGTGCAATGAAGAGTGACTTTTTCTATTAAAGGCTCAAGCTTTCAAGTGTTTATAACTTATAAACACTACAGTAGTTCTAGCACATCAATACCTCTTGTTTTTGATTATGACAGGGCATTTTACTTTTGGTTTAATTTGTTGAATTTGTTTTAATTTTGTTTTACTTTGTGCTCATGGCAAACGACTGTTGAATGGTCACATAATGGCAAATAAAGAGTTGCAAGATGGAATTGTCCTTGGGCCCTCCCACCCACCCTTATGTTGTTGAAATAGGAAATGCACACTTTAACAAACCAATCATTTCAGCGAAAGGGCCTACCAAACTGTGCCTGAAATAATTGGTTTGTTTGGACCCCCACAAAAAGAGCTGGCAAAGAAATAAAAGAGTTGCAAGATGGAATTGTCCTTGGGCCCTCCCACCCACCCTTATGTTGTTGAAATAGGACATGCACACTTTAACAAACCAATCATTTCAGCGACAGGGCCTACCAAACAACTGTGGCTGAAATGATTGGTTTGTTTGGGCCCCCACACCAAAAAAGCTATTCATCTCTCCCTGTACAAACTAAACAGGCTCTACTGAGGCAAGATGTCGTCCTCATCCTCAACCTCTGATTCCTCTCCCCCTACAGTGTGTACTTCCTCCTCCTCACACATTATCAATTCGTCCCCGCTGGACTCCACAACCACAGGTCCCTCTGTACTATCTGGAGGGCAGTGCTGTACTTGATTGAGGAATTGATAATTCATTTTTATGAACATCATTTTTTCAAAATTCTGAGGAAGCAACCTCCTTCGCCGCTCACTGACCAGGTTCCCCGCTGCACTAAAAACTCTTTCCGAGTACACACTGGAGGGGAAACAACTCAGGTAAAATAGAGCCAGTTTGTACAGGGGCTTCCAAACTGCCTTTTTTTCCTGCCAGTAACAATATGGACTGTCTGACATGTCTATTTGGATGGTGTCAGCAAAATAATCCTTCACCATTTTTTCTATTGTGACAGCATCCAATGCAGCAACAGTAGACATGTCTGCAATGGTTGGCAGGTCCTTCAGTCCGGACCAGATGTTATCAGCATCCCCGCCAGCGGCTCTTTTAGGAAAACTGAGCTTTTTCCTCGCAGCCATAGATGTGGAAGAAAATGAGGGTGGAGCTGTTGGCATGTCACGGTCCTCTTCAGAGGACAATCTCCTGACCAGCAGGTCTTTGCACCGCTGCAGACTTGTGTCCGCCGGAAACAGAGACAAAACATACGCTTTAAACCGAGGATCGAGAACGGTAGCCAGAATGTATTCCTCTGCCTTTAAAATAGTGACCACCCTCGGATCCTGGCAAAGCGTACGAAGGGCTTCATCCACAAGAGCTACATGCTTGGTGGAATTGCAATGGTTTACCAGCTCCTTCCTCACTTTCTCCAGCTGCTTCTGCAACAGCCTGATCAGGGAAATCACCTGACTCAAGCTGGCAGTGTCGGAACTGACTTCTCGTGTGGCAAGTTCAAACGGCTGGAGAACCTTGCACAACACGGAAATCAGTCTCTACTGCGCTTGACTCAGGCGCATCCCCACTCCTTTGCCTATGTTGTAGGTGGCGGTGTAGGCCTGAATGGCCTTTTGCTGCTCTTCCATCCTCTGCAGCATATAGAGGGTGGAGTTCCAGCGCGTCACAACCTCTTGTTTGAGGTGATGGCAGGGCAGGTTCAGGCTTTTTTGATGTACCTCGAGCCTGCGGTAGGCACTGGCAGAATGCCGAAAGTGTCCAGCAATTTTGCGGGCCACAGCAAGCATCTCCTGCACACCCCTGTCACTCTTGAGGTAATGCTGCACCACCAAATTAACGGTGTGGGCAAAACATGGGACGTGCTGGAAATTGCCCATATGCAATGCCCGCACAATGTTACTGGCGTTGTCTGACAACACAAATCCCCAGGACAGTCTAAGTGGGGTAAGCCACTGCGAAATAATTTCCCTCATTTTCTCTAATAGGTTGTCAGCGTTGTGCTTCTTATTAAAGCCTGTAATACAAAATGGTGCCTGCCTTGCCACGAGCAGACGTTGTGTAGATGCTGCTACTGATGCAGCTGCTGCTAATGCTGCGGAAGGGGATGCATCTACCCAGTGGGCTGTCACAGTCATATAGTCCTTCGTTTGCCCAGAACCACTTGTCCACATGTCCGTGGTTAAGTGGACAGTGGGTACAACCGCATTTTTAAGAGCACTGAGGACACTTGCTCGTACTTCTCTGTACATCTTTGGTATCGCCTGCCTAGTGAAGTGGAATCTCGACGGGATTTGGTACCGGGGACACAATACCTCCATCAACCCTCTAAATCCCACTCCACTGATGGCGGTCACCGGGCGCACGTCTAACACCAACATAGCAGTTACAGCCCCAGTTATAAGCTTTGCAATAGGGTGACTACTATCGTATTTTGTGGTCATGGCAAACGACTGCTGGACGGTCAATTGTTTTGTGAAAGACGTAGCGGTCTTACGACTTCCCCTCTGGGAAGATGACCGACTAACAGCAGCAACAGCAGCAGTGGCAGTAGTAGGCGTACCGCTGCAGGATTCCTTGGATGAATCCCGTATTGGAGAGGACTCAGTCTGGCTGGTGACATGGCCTGCAGTACTAAATCTGATGGAGATCGTGGAGGAAGTTGACGAGGAGGGTGTTGGTGGTGTGTATCCAACAGGACCAAGGGATTTAGGTGTCCTTGTACTGATGACGGTCCTAGGCCCAGTTCCTGAACTAACCACTGAACTATGAAGGTTATTCAGGTGACGTATAAGGGAGGATGTCCCTAGGTGGGCTAGATCCTTACCCCTGCTTATTTGAGCTTTACATAAGCTACATATGGCCATACATTGGTTGTCCGGATTTGGATAAAAATAACTCCAGACCGAAGAGGTGCATTTTTTGGTCTTCTGACCAGGCATGACGATGGGCTTTTTCATCCCATGGACATCAGCTGTTTCCCCCCCTGGTGCCTCATTTACAATAACCACATCACCACCCTAATCATCAAGTTCCTCCACAGCGCCAGCTACATCAATAGCCCCCTCCCAGTGTACAACATTGACACCTTGATTATCCAAATCTGGATCTACACTGTGGGTGATCCTTCCAACATATGCAGAGGGTGTGCTGCAAATGCTGGATGGAGTCACCTCTTCCCGTAGAGTGATGGGAAGGTCAGGCTTCACAACCACCAACACCCTTGGACTCGCCTTGGGGATTTGTGATGTCATCTGTTTAGAAGGCAGAGTTCTTTGCTGTTTTGTTGTTGTTGCTGACAGCATAACTCTCTTAAATTTTTTGTAGGGAGGGGAAGGAGGAGGGCTTAGATCCTTGGGTGAAGCTGGACCACTAGTCATGAACACGGGCCAGGGCCTAAGCCGTTCCTTGCCACTACGTGTCGTAAATGCCATATTGCCAACTTTACGTTTCTCCTCAGATGATTTTAAGTTTCTCTTTTTGCTACTTTTTGAGAACTTGGGCTTTTTGGATTGTACATGCCCTGTACTAGGAGATTGGGCATCGGGCTTGCCAGACGACGTTGATGGCATTTCATCATCTATGTCATGACTAGTGGCAGCAGCTTCAGCATTAGGAGGAAGTGGGTCTTGATCTTTCCCTACTTTATCCTCCAAATTTTTGTTTTCCATTATATGTAGCACAAGAGAGCGTACCCCTAAGCCACACACACTCGGCAAAGCCTTTAAAAATTATATGCGGCACAGGAGAGTACCACTGGACTTATACTGCTGAATCAGTGAACTTTGTAATATAGCAGTACCAATGGACTTATACTGCAGAATCAGTGAACTTTGTAATATTGCAGTACCACTGGACTTATACTGCTGAATCAGTGAACTTTGTAATATAGCAGTACCACTGGACTTATACTGCTGAATCAGTGAACTTTGTAATATAGCAGTACCACTGGACTTATACTGCTGAATCAGTGAACTTTGTAATATAGCAGTACCACTGGACTTATACTGCTGAATCAGTGAACTTTGTAATATAGCAGTACCATGGACTTATACTGCTGAATCAGTGAACTTTGTAATATTGCAGTACCACTGGACTTATACTGCTGAATCAGTGAACCTTGTAATATAGCAGTACCACTGGACTTATACTGCTGAATCAGTGAACTTTGTAATATAGCAGTACCACTGGACTTATACTGCTGAATCAGTGAACTTTGTAATATTGCAGTACCACTGGACTTATACTGCTGAATCAGTGAACTTTGTAATATAGCAGTACCAATGGACTTATACTGCAGAATCAGTGAACTTTGTAATATTGCAGTACCACTGGACTTATACTGCTGAATCAGTGAACTTTGTAATATAGCAGTACCACTGGACTTATACTGCTGAATTAGTGAACTTTGTAATATAGCAGTACCACTGGACTTATACTGCTGAATCAGTGAACTTTGTAATATAGCAGTACCACTGGACTTATACTGCTGAATCAGTGAACTTTGTAATATAGCAGTACCACTGGACTTATACTGCTGAATCAGTGAACTTTGTAATATAGCAGTATCACTGGACTTATACTGCTGAATCAGTGAACTTTGTAATATAGCAGTACCACTGGACTTATACTGCTAAATCAGTGAACTTTGTAATATTGCAGTACCAATGGACTTATACTGCAGGATTGTTTTTGGATATTTTTTTTTTTATTTTTTTTTTTCTAATAATTATTTTTTTATTTTTTTTATAACTTTTTTAAAAAATTTTTATAACTTGGGAATAATGCGGAAATAACAATGCCCTTAGAAGGACAGAGCACAGGACACAGCACCACTGGACTGAACAGGACACAGCACAGGACCCAGCAGCACCACTGAACTCAGAAGGACAGAGCACAGGACACAGCACCACTGGACTGAGCAGAACACAGCACAGAACTGAACAGCACAGCACAGCACAGCACGAGATATAGCAGGACAGAGGACCACCTAACACAACCTCCCTCTACCCTGATCAATGCCCGAGTGAAGATGGCGGCGGCTAGCGGGGAATTTATAGAATACGAGTATCGCGAGATCCGACAGCGGGATTATGACTCAGAGCCTCGGTTTCAGTTCTGCAATTGGCGGGAATACCCGGATCTGTCTCAGATCCGGATCGGATCGGCAACGTTCGGGTGGGCTCGGATTTCAGATATCTGAGCCCGCTCATCTCTAGTAAATATCTGCTAAATTACACTATCAGTTACTCTGATATCCTACTATTAGTCTGGGGATGGTCTTCTCATTTGTTTGGTTCACGTGAAGTGCTATCTTGTTTTACGAGTACTAGGCATGTATCTTTGGCTGTAGCTCCTAAAATTTCAGTCCATTATTGGTATTTAGCATCCGCATGTAGATTAATGTAACAGACGCAGCACAAATATAATCTGCCTGGTTTGTTAAACCATGCGCATGTCCTTTTGGCTTTGTCTTTGTCTACCTGTGTCTTTTATTAAGCTGACATTCTGCTATCTATATGTCCTCTGTTTCATTTCTGTCCAATGCTGTCTACTTCTACTACTAGGAATGTCTTGTTATAATAGGTTACTACAAGTTACAGCTCATCTGTGATATCTCCATCAGCTTAAAAAAACAAAACAAATTAATGCACATGCAGCCCCAGGAGTGAATTGCATAAAATTAATGGTTAATTCACAACTTTAGGAAATTGTACCTGTGTACATGGTATACCCCATCGTGTAGTCATTCTTTTAATATGCATACATTTTATCAACAGTCAGAATCCTCAGCATCTGATGAAGAGAAGACAACTGAAGATGCTGGATGTGAAGTTCCCATCACTGTGGTATGGTGGCTTTTTTCTTTCATATTTAGATGGATTCTCTGCTTATTAAGAGAATAGGACAATATAAGTTTCTCATTATCTTTGAACATAAACATGCAAAAGTACAATTTGACTGACTGACTCTTTGTGCCATCACAATTCTACTTTTGTGTGAATGCACCTATTTTTCCAGGTAACACATGCATTTGGGGATGTTTGTGAAGTTGCAAAAGTATTGCAGTGTCTGATGGGAGGAAACAGATAGATCAGGGGGCAGCTTTACTAAGTGCAGATACGGAGCACAACTGTGTCTAGTTTTGCACTGTTAGTTAAATGAGCTAGTTTGGGCAGAGAAGCTGCTTTTAGGGAAGCAACTGAATGTTTTGATGTTTGTAAATGAGCCTTAGGGCTTTTGTTGTTCATCACATGACTTTATTAGAACACATATCGGTGAAGGAAGCTGGTAAAATTTATTATGTCCGCACAATTTGTGCTCTTTAATTAAGTTACATTCAGAGGAGGGAATTCAATTAACAGCATTACTCGTGAGAATAACACGTTCCGTGCACTATTAATGTTACTACGGTAATAGTGCACATTACTATCGTTAGTACGGTAATATCCACGTTAATTTTCGCTTGCAGCTCTGAAAGCCTTGAGCAGAGAGCCGGGTTAAAATAATCATACTAACGATAATAGGGCGTGGGCCGAGTTATTCTCATGAGTAACGCTGCCAATTGTATTCCCCATAGAACACCCAGGCCTGCAATAACAACTAATCCTTGTTACATTTACTAAGATCAGTATCAGTTTTCTTAGCAGGCTTGGACTCAAACTTTTTTCCCTTACAGGATACACATGTGAAACAGACAGCAACAGAACGTCTTCATGCTCTATGCAGCTTGGTCTCAGACTATACACCATTCCCACCAGAAAGACCGCAAGCCTCAATTGACGACATCCCTCCTTCCATTCCTGAGGTCATCACTACATCACTGCAGGTGGACACAAGAGAGATCACCATCGAAAATGATGCACAACCAAATTTTTCATTCTTATGTTTGTGCTCATGGTGCTGCCTTCCAGCAGACCTGCAGCAGCGGAGGCAACAGCAAACATCTGGCCCCGGGCCCCGGAGATCTCGTCTTCAGTCCCTGTGGAGGTGGATTCTTAAAAGATGTGGAAGGGTGGTTTCCACGAGCAACATCAGTGGAAACCAAGACAATGGCAGCGTTGGGAACTGAGACATACCATCATGCGACATACAGGGTGAGCTCATGTGTTGCACTGAAGGGTTAAGTTGTTACATAGTCTGATTCTATACATACTAACCTAGAAAACACCTATATTGTACTGATGCACTGTCCACAATGTGTAAATACACCAACAAAATCATAATCCGATTCTGTTGGCTGAATCCCAAGGATTCAACTGAACACAAATCTTCCTAAACCTGATAGGAATTGTCCAAATTTTAATCCAAATTCAGGATTCTGTACTTCAATATATTTTACATATAATACATTTTCCACATTTCTAGATATAGCTGTAACATAAGTCTTCTAGTTTTAATCTTTCCTTCACCATCAGCCATCTAAAGATACAATATGTTTACATAAATTAGTGGTCTTAAGTCTGGATTTAACCAAATCTACCAAAGATCTTTAATTCTTCATATAAAACCTGCACATACTACAAATTCATTAGAGACATGAAAGTATCTCAGAGAAGAGGACTAGTGACTGTATCCTTCAGTGCAAGACATTTCCCCTGTTCATGAGCACGGAAAGATGGACACTGTTGCTTAATTTAACACCAAATGTTTCATTTAGATATATAGATATATAAATATATAGATCTATTTGTTTCATATAGATATAGATATAGATATACAGATATAGATGTTTATGTTATATGCTTAAAATATTGGTAGTTACAAAAAAAAAATATTTTTATTTATTTAAATTAATTTTATATTATAAGAATATTGCTTTGGCAGCAGCAAGGTCACGCTCTGGCATGGTTGACGAGGCATATCAAGAAATTGTCATACCTGGTTTTTGAAATTGACATTGTTGCAGGGTGTTGTAGGCTTCAATGGAGAAAGTGACTATGATGAGGGGTGTGATTCATTTGTTTCAGGGTGAGTGTAAGGTGCAGTTAAAACAGGTGCAGTCACTGCTTGGCCTGCTTAATTTTGCTTGTTAGCCCCTGATGCTAATGTTATTGGTGTTTCATGCCCTGATTTTGTCTGGCAAATTATAAGGCTGGTATAAAGGAGCTTGCTAAGCGTTCAGTAGCACCGGGTACCTTGAAGAAATATCAGGAGGCTTGGTCGTCCTGGGAAGGGTTTTGTGGATAAAGGGAGGCTCGAGGTAAGACTGAGCAGCAGCGCTTCCTTGCTTTTGTGTGGCATTGTTTTCAGGCAGTTAGATCGAAGGCATATATGGTATAGGCTCTGTCTGGTATTTCCTTTTTTATGCAGCTTAATGGTAGTCGGGATATTACCAAGCATGTGTAGGTGCGTAAAGCGTTAAGAGGTTGGGCTAGGATTTCCCCAGCGTTGGAAGACCTATTGACAAAGGATTGTTGGTTGGTCTTTTGAATATTGTTTCAGTAGTTGCTAATGATGAGTTTGAGGCTGCTTTGTTTCGGCTTGAGTTTGCAATGGCTTTTTTTGGTGCTTTCAGAATAGGTGAGTTGTTAGCTTCACCTAGATTGGCAATCGGTTTAGGGTTACTTCACAGGAATGTTGTGGTTAAGAATGATAACTTAGCTTGTAAGATCCATAGATCGAAGACTGATCCTTTGGGTAGGGGGCGGTGGATTACCTTGCATCTTAATCAGGATATTGCAGTTTGCCCGGTTGAGTTTACAAGATTGTATAGAGATATGTCCTCTGCTCCTGGTGGTAATTGGCTTAGGCACTGTGATGGGTACCCCCTTACAAAGTTCTAGTTTTCCACGGTCTTTAAGAATTGTATTGCTAAGCTTGGATTAGATACAGCAGACTATGGGACTCATTCTTTTAGAATAGGAGCGGCTACAGTAGCAGCGGAGGAGGGTGTGTCAAAACAGAGTATCGTGGCTTTGTGTAGGTGGAGGTCTAAGTGTTTCAAACGGTATGTTAGGCCAGTTGTTGCGCTTTGGGCTTAATAATGCGATGTAGTAAGGCTGACCCATGACATGCCTTGCTTGTCTTGTTTAAAGGAGGCGCGGAGGGATTTGCCATTTCTCTTCCTCGGGGGCCTGATTGGCTTGTGGCACCCCGGGGTTTCCGGTTTTACCTTTGCATGGGTCACCCTGCGTTGCGCGCAAACATATAGTAGTGTCTTTCTCTAATACCATGTATTATGTCTTGACATTTGTTTCATGTGCATTTTACTCCATGTTGCAGGTTCACGGCAGGATGGGAAGAATATGTGGCTGGTCGGCCGTTCATTTGTTTATTGGGCCGGTAAGAGCGGTCCTGCTCAAGATTTCAGCAAATTTCCCCGGGCGCATTCTGTTAGATGGTTAGGTTTTAGGGGTTTGTGTTGGGCGTCACTGTTGAAGATTCTAAGGGATAGTGAGATAAAGTTTGGGCGCCCTTCAGTGCTTATAATTCACCTTGGTGGGAATGATTTGAGCAAGTGGAAGGGCTTAGAGCTCATTGATAATATTAAATCTGATGTTAAGATCATTAAATTACATTGGCCAGCAGTTCACCTTGTTTGGTCCGACTTCATCCCTAGAAGCAATTGGAAGGGAACGGATAGACCAGCTCGTATTGAAAAGGCCCGCAGGTAGGTTAATAGGGCAGTGAGAACATTTTTTCAGGAAGTAGGTGGGGGGTTTATTAGCTATCCTTGAATTAGAGCTTGTTTTAGACAAATTTATAGACCTGATGGGATACACTTGTGGGAGTTTGGCATGTCTTATTTTGTAGAGCAGATTTTTAGTTTTCTTGTTTGGCTATAAAAGGTCAGTTGGTGGTGGGCTTAGGTTCCTAGCGGGAACCTAGCTGTGGCGGTAAGTAGCCTAATCAGCGGCCAAATTGGTTATATTCAAGACGTGGTAAGTACTCTCCCCTAAAGGGATTGGGCAATTAGTCATTAGTCCGGCCTGTGTTTAACTTTCATCAGGTGGGCTGCATTTTATATTATTGCAATAAACAGTTTAATGTTTTCAATATATTTCTGGCTCCATGGCTTTAATTACAAGGACCTAGTTTGTGGAACAGGATTGTAACAACTATTTGCTTGGCGGAGTGATGAACAGCAGAGAGGTGTTCCTCAATTAATAAAACTTTTTGGTGTTGGCTGCTAGACTGGCGCTTCTGCCAGGGTGGCCAAAACACCACACATTTTGATTTGCCAACTGGGCCGCTACTTCAAATATTTCTGAGTTGCGGTCTAGTACCAATTTTTACCTTTATATATTTATTAAGATACACTTTAAAATACATTGCACCTCCAGCACATAGCACTCGGGGGTTAACCATTTGACACTGCAGCATCAGAAGGGTTAATCTTTACACGTATGGAGAACGGATGGGGAACCAGCCACAGGGTATGGTAAAATCTACTAACTACACCTTATTAAGATCAGAACTATGCAATCACTCTGCCATTGTGTTAAACTTTAATGTGTTCTAAATATGTTGTTCAATATGTGACTGTCTGCATTTTACCAAGACATACATATATATATATATATATATATATATATATATACACACACACACATTGCTTCCAAACTCAAATATATTATATATTTTCTATAATGTCCGATGCCTTGTGTTTTATATGATATTATACATTCTTCACATTCCCTACATTGTACTACCACATAATTAATTATACTTTTATTAAAATAACCAATTGTTTAGTAATTCCCATGATGTTCATTATTCATTTTGTACCTTGCGAAAACAAAATTTAATCTGTAGGAATGAAACATGTTAAATGTTATCTAGATGTAAAATAAATTCCCTGATTAAGTAGATACAGTGTTTTTAAAGTCCTATTCTTTGTCTTAAACTGATATGGATATTCCAGTCCTCATGTTCTCTCCAAACTAATAACAGTAGAGCCTGCTACAGCTGCTGTACACGTGTATGCTGGTGCCCTATCATGTATATATATATATAGTACCTTTCTGTTGAACATTGTGATGACAAGACAATACACTGTCATGATAGTGATATGCTGCTGCAGAGGAGCACCTAAATCTTCATTACCACCTAATTGTTGCATGTCATCATGTTACTCACTTGCTTTTCCCTCTCTGGAGCCCCGGGGCCTGCTCCATGCACACGTTTTTCCAGTGGTTCCCTGGTTCATCTCACAGCTCTGACTAAATTGACATTTTGGGCCAAATTACGCAATCGACTCACCCCGCCCCCTTTTGATCTTCCCGAAGTAAAAAATGAAAAGTCGGCAAGTATGAGTAAGCAGCCATATGTACATGGAGGAGCCAGAAACGAAGGTGTCCCGGGAAAGAGGCTGTTTAGAGCAGACCCTGGAGCTGGAAAGGGGCAAATGAGTAACATGTAAAAATTATTTGATAATGCAACTTTAATCTCAATTATGTCAAGGTTTTTTAGGAGGTCTGACTATACCCAATATATTGTTTTTAGTGCCAAAGCCCTGTATAAAATAAAATCCTTTCAGAACCATAATTTAAGGGGTTTACAACCATCACATGTCTTTAATGACTTGTATAGGCTTTACGCCAAATTTTATTAAATACACAACTTTTACGTCCTGGCTTCCCTCTGTACGTTTAAGCCGTGTGGTGATACCATGGGGCAGAGCTGTGTGTTTGTGTTGCTCTGCTCTGCTTTCTGTATAATTGTACCCAGTGAGCAGCTTTATGTTGTATCCTGGGGCAAGAAAATAATCCACTCTCCCAGATTATATAAATACGTGGCTAAAATCACAGAAGGGGGCTAGTAAGAAAAGAAATGCATGTAGTAACATTTTCAGGATGGTGTGTACAAGATAAAATAAAGCAATCTGAAGCTGGAACAAACAAGCAAAACATCGCACAGCTGATATTTCAGTACATAGACATCAAACTAGGTTGAGCTTGATCTGCTCTAGTGGGGAATGCAAAATATCTTTATCAGCATTGTATAAAGGAAATGTATATATTGGGGCTCATTTAGAGTTAGACACACGTCATTGTTTGCATAAGATGTGTGTTTTCATACTGCAATGATTCCAAAATCCAGTAAGTATATGTCCATATATAGAGTTATGTATATCGCTGACATCCGTCCGCCTTCGTCTGGAGAAGCAGAATAAGGATGTGCAGGGACTAGCATGCATGGGCTGAGCACAGTAAGGGTGGGTTCATGTAATTGTAATATAGCATCTGCAAATACGCCTTTTAGGACTCGAACCTCTTGCAGGTATTAGATTTGTGGTGCAGTTATGTGATGATGACTATCAGCAGCCCTATTTAGCCGTTTCCAATTCGCTGATTGTGTATTACGTAATTGACATCTCCATTTTTAATTACATTTTATATGGAAATCATCTCTATGGTAATGTGCGGGGCAGACCTACGTCGGGCAAGAAACCATTTTTGAGCTGCACACGTCTTGGACTCAACATCAATGAGTAAATCCACTTTTTTGTGTGCATTATTTCCAACTTACTTTTGGTGCGCAAATACGTTCAACTCTGAATAAGCCCCATTATGTCTTTTTTGTACTAGTTATGATTTTGTTGCATATACTTGTTATTTCTACACTGTGAATGTGGTTATTTTGCTATTTCCATGCAATACATTTTCTAATTAAAGAATTGTGTCTGTGTTTTTTTTTCTTACTGTAGCAATAACTAGATATTTATGTGGATAAGAAATTCCTTGCTATGGGCATATTTAAAAAGAGCTTTATTCACTGCACAGAGAGAGAGGGATGCAACAGTTTTTATTATAGCTATTTGTTTGACTGTACAATTCAATTTCTCTTAGACAAAATAGATCTACACTAGAACCAGTACCTGTGTAATACCTGTCATCAATACCAATTGTAAAATGAGGACAATTTAAGCCAATTGCCAATCCACTAAAAACCATGCTCAATTTGCCAAGAGTTCGCCCCGATCAGCCCAAACACCTTTACTAGTAGGTTCAGCCTATTTGACCAACACAAATTGTGAGTGTTCAAGGAAAGAAGGTAGGTGAAGTCTAAGGTTAAGGCAGCTCAGGGGTTATGGCACCCTTGCCCCCTCCCCCAGGTAAATCTTGGTCCTGCTCAGAACATGGGAAATGTTTTCCTAAAATATTACTTCTTAAATATCAGAGAAGCCATACCGTAAAGAAACCTTATTATAGAATGTTGGAAATATTTAGCACATAATTCACTTCTTGTTGCTGTTACGATCTTGATGCCTTAGTCAGTATTAGCACAGGCTTACCTAGGGCGCGGAGTCTAACGGCCTTCCGGTCTTCACCAAGAACCACCGCAAGGTAGTGTGGGCTTAGCTGCCGAAGAACCGCAGGTCGCGGCCCCCAGATTAGCCTACGTGAATTCCAGGCGTAGTAGGTCTGGAACAGTAACCGGTAGATGCACGGAGGCAATGGGTGCGTGGCAGGATCCAGAGAATAGTCGGTAACACAGCCGGGTCGGTACACAGAAGGTATACGGTGCCAGAGGGAGATCCAGAGAATAGTCGGTAACACAGCCGGGTCGGTACACAGAAGGTATCAGGTATACGGTGCCAGAGGGAGATCCAGAGAATAGTCGATAACACAGCCGGGTCGGTACACAGAAGTTATCAGGTATACGGTGCCAGAGGGAGATCCAGAGAATAGTTGATAACACAGCCGGGTCGGTACACAGGAGTAGGAGGAATAGAGGGGTAAACAGGGAGCAGGATCACAGGAGTCAGGACACAGGAACTGTAGCCAGGAACAGGAAACACATTGCTCTGACACAGGCAGCGTGTCAGAGCAGGGAAGATATAGTAGTTTGAATTCCCCGCCCAGGAGTCACATGATCAGCAGCAGGGAGAAGCAGGAAGTGCGGCAGCGCTAACAGAAGCAGCGCTGAAGATATGGACACCGCTGTCAGCTCCCGCTATACAGGAGATCATGTCATACAGGAGAGAGACCATATGCTTGCTCTGAATGTGGGAAATGTTTTACACATAATCCAAATTGTTAAACATCAAAGAAATCACTTGGGGAACATCCAAATTCATGTGCTGATGTGGGAAAGGTTTTCAAAGTAATTCAGAATGGTATTGTCAGAGAAGTAATAAAGGGGTGAAACAATATCTTACGCTTTGCATATGGGAATGTTTTACAAGTTCTTACCTTTTCATATATCTGAGATCTCACAAAGGAAAGAAACCATTTTCTTGCTCTGGATGTATGAAATGTTTTACGTAATGTTGAAGCTTTTAATATTAAATTGAAGAGCTGATATGTCTACAAATTCTGAAAATTACTACATGTGGTTGGAAAAGGAGTTTAGGGGTTTGGTGCAAGGAAATGATTATCTCTAAAGAGAATGTTTTGGAATCAATATTTGCTGTCTGGATGCCCCATGTGCCTATAAATGAGGTTGGGATTTCCTGCAAAGGGTTGGCAGTGGTTTTCTCCTGGGCCTGCTGTGGTGTTGCTAGGGGCAAGAAAGGGAACATGCTGGCAGTTTATTGATGGCCAATGTATGTAACCCCATGCAGACATGAATGTTCAGCTGTGGTGGAGGGCAGCCGCTTGCTAAGTGTTTTCAAGATCGGAAGACAGGGCAGGCATGGGAAACCTGCTTGAAAAATACATGACAAATTAAAAATAGATACAAAGCATCCCTGACTTAGGAGACATCCAGACAGGGAGGCAGCATTATTATTGGAGAATGAGTTTAAGAATGTATTTAGAGTTCCTTACAGGGAGTCCAAAGAGTTGAAACTGTACAGATATTTGATGTCAGCCATGCATTATCTGGAGGTGGACAGGAACAGGAGATGGGGATCTGTCAACTGTAAATGGTCCCTAAATCAGAGCTTAGAAAATTCAGCCTGATTCATCATTTGTCAATTCCAAAGAAAGATTCGGTGACTAATGGGATCAGTAAGGAGATGTGTTCTGCGTCATACATCTCACTTGATGCGGCCATTCTGTAACAGAGGCATCTTTCTGAAGCTTTCACCTCCTTAAAAGAGTGAATGCTAAGGGAGGAAATTGGAATCAAGTCAGTTATCCACTATCTGGACAATTTTCTTTTCATGTGACGAGACCAGCATCTTATGAAAACCTATAATGAATGGTGATAGTATTGGGACAGTCATGCTCCTCAGATTTTGATGATCAGTGTCAGGTTACCAGGGCATTAGAGTCAAGACCCACAGAGTAGCCCTGGTACCTTGGTGTTCTTTGGATCACACAGACAAAGAGGAGTGGAAGATATAATAGAATCTTTATTACAGAAGGTGCAAACACAACTGTAACACAATAACTATAATAATCAGTGCAATTTAACAAAACCCAGAACAATCGCCAACATCTAAAAACCTCCCCAACAGATCCCCAGATAAAGATATGAGCAACCGTTACATATATTTAAACAGTATTTCGTTAGCCAGGCTAAGTTGTAAAAAAGTCTCTGGCCAAGTGGTATAATCTTACCCTGCCAAGTTGTATCCCAAGTGGTCCTGATCCTTTTGTCACAATAGCTCAGTACTCGGGTCTTCCAGGTTCCACCGATTTCTAGACTTCTAGGCTTGCTGGTCCTGGCCTCTCGGCCTTATGCTCTCTACCGAGATGTTAGCAGCCTGGACCCCAGTCACCCTACTCCAGTAGGCACACCAAATGTGCAGACTCACAAGCAGCTCCCTTTGGAGCAGAGTTATACTGTTGCACAATGTTCAGCCAGAGATGTGCCTAGATGTAAAATTGTGATCAGGACACACGTTGGAGCTGATAGGAGACAGATCTTCAATACCAAGCTCAGGATATCCAATAAACAACCCTTGGTCTCCTTGCAGGCTCTTTTAAAACAGTTCAGAATTCCCACAGGTGAAATCCCATCCTGCAAGGTTATCCCAAGTCCATTCAGAATGCCATTGGCTCCCAAATCAGGGGTTGGGTATGGGAGTGGAGAGAAGTCATCCCCACATGGGTTTCCCCCCTGCTGGTCTAGTGCATAAAAGTCTGACACAGTTCTAGGGAGAACAATAGAGTAGCAAACTGGTTACTGCAGAGCTTAATCCCAGATGATGAATAGCAACTCCCTGTTTCAATCCCTTATACGCATTTATGTTGTGAAAGGGGCTCCAGCTGTTCCAGACTCCCTGTCCTCACTGAGGGAGGGGGTAACTGGCCAGGATATGGTACAGCAGACAATTTGTAGTCCAAATAAGGAACATGCAGCCCACCTGGATATATTTTTGAACCTGGAGTTTTAGACTATTGACTATTCATTCAGAACCATGTTATAAAATCCATATACATCAGCAAACGAACCCACAGAGTCTTTATATGAGCCAAATGGGGATAACAATCTATCCAAATACTAGTGACCAGATACATACCTTTGTATGGGGGGATTGTAACTGTAATCCTATGTCGTCACAATCAGCTTTTCTGTATCCCTTTCAGTTTGTATCTATTGTCAGACACTGCATAGGGAAGCTGGGTGGGTCAGTGGCAGAATATGGGTTACACTCCTTCCTGATTGGGACAACAATGGAGGCTGTCAGCTGGGGCCGAAGTGACAAGATGATTATGTATATTGGGAAATGGGAATCAAGTGGTTTCAGATCTTATTTAAAGCTCCAGTTTGTACTATAAAAATTTGAGTAGAAGGGGGATGAGATGTTGGAGTAGAAGGTGTGTGAGACAGAAAACACTAAGATAATGTGGTGAAGGTACGAGGACATGGTGGAGTATACAGAGAGTACCCAAGGAAGAAGAGGAGAGTGGACAAGGGAATAGTCAAGGAAAATAAGATGGTAAAGTGGTGGATACATAGTAGTATAGTTTGAGTATGATAGGCTCAACTAAAGGAATGTGTAATTTAATCAATTTAGAAAAATCTAGCTAAGTATTCATAATGCACAAGACAAAAGGCAGAAAAAGAGTTTAAAAAATGCCATTAATGTAAATTAAATTATCCTTTAAGGAGAATTAATGACACAGTACAGCAGGTGGGAAACAAAATCACACAAAGAGAGTGATAGAGGCCGGATACCCTGTACCTGTTCTACTAACAACTACCACAACTACCACTGGTAGTTCTCCTGAACATGATCAATAAATAAATGATGATGATGATGATCCAGCTGGAAGCAGGAAGACACAAAAGAGGAATGAAAGGCCAGGTAATGCCCTAATTTATGGTGAGTCATAATTATAGGTTATACTGATATATATAAATGATCAATTATAGAATCCATTACACAATACATAATGTGATAAAAATAGCACTTAACATAATACATTAATAACAGCAACTATTCAGACATGTTGCCCTGTTGGAATCGCTCATATAGAGCAGACTGGTGCAATATTCACGCTTGTGGGAATCAAGGAAAGGAAACATGAGTGGTTTTATATATATATATATATATATATATATCTAATATATATATAAGCCCAGCGGCGTGTGTTAGTGTGTGTGTGCAAAAAAACTATTTTCTCATCCAATTGACCTGAAATTTGGTATACTGACATTATTTGACAAAAAAATTATAATAGTGAAGTCAGTTAACTTCCATAAGGTGATGATACCTCGGATTGACTTATGTCCATCCGAAACAGGACTGCCGTTTAAGCTAAGACGGCGCCAGTTCCCTTTGAAGGCGGCATTTGCTATGACCATTAACAAGTCACAGGGTCAAACACTTGACCGTGTGGGTATTTATTTACCAGAGCCTGTGTTTGGTCATGGACAATTGTATGTCGCATTTTCACGAGTACGGAGAAGCAGTGATGTGAAAGTGCAGATTATGAATACTGCCCTTCAAGGAAGACTGATTGAGCACAGCGATAAGGTGTTTATCAGAAACGTTGTGTATCGAGAGGTTTAAGAACAGTAAGACGATGGAGATTTAGGATGTGGCGATGAAGATGAAGGATGAGGTGATGGAGAAGAATGATGAGGTGGTGACATGTGTAACAAAACCACGTTAAAAAAAGGCGCTTACATCGGGAAGTAACGCTCTTCCCCTGAGGAGGCCTGGCCTAGCCCCAAATGCATGACAAGAAGCTTTTTAACACCTTAAGTAGCTTGATTTGACTAGAATGCATGAGTATCATGCACGGGTTAACTTGTATATATATATATATATATATATATATATATATATATATATTATATTATATATATTATATATAATATATATATTTTTATATATATATATATATATATATATATATATATATATATATATATATATATACAAGTTAACCCGTGCAGGATACTCATGCATTCTAGTCAAATCAAGCTACTTAAGGTGTTAAAAAAGTTGCGAGTTTGACAAATCAGGAGTTTTTAGGGCCAATATCTCTTTTTTGGTTCTTTGAATGAACGAAACGCGTTGAGCCCCTACACTACATCTGAAAGACCACTGGCTGTACTGCTACACCCTGAGATACATACCATTAGAATATCCTGCACTGAGCTTCTGTGTGGAGCCTGCTGAGAGACTTCTACTATACAAGGGGATGAGACTGCAGACCAGTCACTTACAGATAAGCCTTTTTAAAGCATATATATTGTGAGTTTGTACTCTTAATGCTATATTTGAATAAAATGTTCATGTGAAAAATACTACACCATATGGCTTTTTATATATTTCCTTTTATGATGAGCGGATAAGTTTGGTGTCGCGGTTGTTTTAGAACATAAATTTTATCCATCGTTAAGGAGAATTGGTTGCAGATCATACTCCGGGAATTCTAAGGAGCTACTATACAGATAAGCGGTTTGATTTTATATATCTGGTACGCACACCACTTCTATTTATTCTGCACGATCAACTTTTGAATATATTTATCCTGTACTACAGTGATCTATAGCCTTATTCAACAAGAAGAAAAGAAAATGACCTTAAGGGGCACTCATGAATGGAAATAAACAACATATATATTTGCATTATATTGATATGTTGGTGATATTAAAATCACTCTTTATTGTGTATAAATTTAGAACGTACTTCTAATAGCGAAATATTTAAAATTTGTAATTGGAAACATACATTGATAAATACATAAATCAGTTAAAATAGACAATATTTTATTGTCTAGCCGCGAAGCTACTCTGATGTTCTCGTGTGATAATTAATAAATATTTTCATACAACCGCATTCACGGTATGACAATCAACTCCAATTGAATACTGACACTAAATATGTATCTCCTATGTATGATCTGGAGATTAGCACCCCTAATAGTGGGCTATTAATAGGTTAAATCTGACGGGGATTAATTTCCTTCTCATAAACCCTTAAGCCCTTTTAATAAAACGGTATTGCTACAAATAGAAAGTGTGCCTCAATATTCAGATGTAATGCTATTATGGACTCCTATGGTCTGGGATCTAGCCTGTCTCACAGTACTGCAGTCTAACTGTCTGCTGCAGTACTAGGAACTGCTGAGGTAGTGGGCACCGCTAGCTAGTACCTAAAGCTGTAATTGAACTTGCTAACTATATTGTTAGAGGTGATAATAAATATAATAACAATAGGAGTTGCAGAGTAGCGAGCGCGGCGTCCGCCGACGCGCGTTTCGCTAGTAGCTTTAACAAGGCAAAAAGGCGGACGCCGCGCTCGCTACTCTGCAACTCCTATTGTTATTATATTTATTATCACCTCTAACAATATAGTTAGCAAGTTCAATTACAGCTTTAGGTACTAGCTAGCGGTGCCCACTACCTCAGCAGAAGGAAATTAATCCCCGTCAGATTTAACCTATTAATAGCCCACTATTAGGGGTGCTAATCTCCAGATTATACATAGGAGATACATATTTAGTGTCAGTATTCAATTGGAGTTGATTGTCATACCGTGAATGCGGTTGTATGAAAATATTTATTAATTATCACACGAGAACATCAGAGTAGCTTCGCGGCTAGACAATAAAATATTGTCTATTTTAACTGATTTATGTATTTATCAATGTATGTTTCCAATTACAAATTTTAAATATTTCGCTATTAGAAGTACGTTCTAAATTTATACACAATAAAGAGTGATTTTAATATCACCAACATATCAATATAATGCAAATATATATGTTGTTTATTTCCATTCATGAGTGCCCCTTAAGGTCATTTTCTTTTCTTCTTGTTGAATAAGGTTACCCAATTATATGACCGGGTGCACCCCTCCTCAATAAATATCTCTATCATGTTGGAGTTAGGGGGAACTATATAAGTGGAGGAGGTTGTGAGTGGTACACTTGGTGCAGTTAAATATTCTCTTTGAGTGATCTATAGCCATCTGTGGTGCAGATACAGACACCGTCTTGTTCTAACTACTCTGGACTATTTCTGTGTACATTTGTGCTTATATGTTTATATATATTATATACACCTGAAGGCGCCGCCCTTTACCATTTATATCCTACTATGTTATCGGACTAACCATCTGCTTTTAAGGTTGGCTGCCACACGTACGTTGTGGAGGTGTTGCTTTTACTGTTGCTTTTACTATTGTATAATCATCTATTTATTTATTGCCTTATACACGCACATGCAATTTTGTATTTGTGTTATATTCCATATATTGGGTAAGCGCCATCTGTAGATATCTTGTTTGTTCTCTCTCTCTCTCTATATATATATATATAGATGTAACTACAAGATGATATTCACATTTCAATATCGATCAATCCAATCTATCGGGAACATTCACTTCCATTTATTTTATGATTCTCTGACACCAGAGGAATAATATATTTCAATAAATTGAAGGTATGAGAGAAGAGACAGAGATTGTCCTGTCTATACTTGAAACAGTGAAGCAAAGTCAATTGCAAAGTCTCCCTCTTTTCCATTAACATTGTTCAATTCTCCAATAGCTCTGAAGCAATAAGTAGGAGTTAAGTGCAGGATATCACCACTCTCCTGATGATAGTTTTCAGCTTTCCAGTCATTCAAAGAACAGCACTTATAAGTCTTCCATAAGAAGATATCCCGACAGCTGCCAGTGTGTGTGTACATCCAACAACTCTATAACTTGACGCGTTTCTCCGCCTCCAAGTGCGATATTTTCAGAAGGATGGAGCTCAAATCCTGCTTGGATATTTAAAAGTATATTGGCCAATCAGTAATAAATCCATTTAGAACTCAGATCTTACATACATTTATACATATATCGTATGTAAGATCTCAGTTTTCTATGTTTGTCTAAAGAGACTGCAGCAGCTTTACATACACAACGATTTATATTTATTATATCTTGTGCACATGTATCCTCTATTTATCTACATTGGGAAAAAGGCTCTTCTGTGAAACTCTATTTCTATGTCTTGCTATTCAGAATCAGCACATGGAAAATGTACATTTTGGGCATTTTTGCACTGTGATTTCAGAAGCACACTCCAATGCATGGAATGTGTGCCTTGGCCATTTCCATTACTGTTGCTAAACCGAGCCAGTTGCAAAAAATTACAATCTGGCAAATCATTTCTCAAACCCAGTAACAGCATGACTGTGAGCTGTCATTTGTGCCAAAACACCTTTAAGGTCATCATACAAAATGGTCTCCCTGAAAGGTTACAACGCTCTCTAACACGCCTTGGTGAACTAGGAATTACTCTGTGTACTCTCTCTTTTCCAGCTGTTTGCTAATCCAGCTCCAAAATCATCCTTCTTCTCCTTCTAAAGGACAAATCCACTGACCACTAGCATAAGTTTAACTAGCTCTCTTATCATTTCCTATCATGTCCATCTTGTACACCTACAGCTGACTTGACTTGAACACAGATCTAATAAAGATTTATTTTTAAATAAAACAGAAAATACACATTGCACTCAGCTTGGCAAAGCTCAAAAACAATGACAAGACTACTTGTTATTGTTTACTACCCCCTGTGGGCCTTTACAGATCTGGGCTTTGATTGGTGGCCACCAGTATTTAGGGCAGTGAGGTCTGCAACCTCACTGCCGGTTATAGCTTGCTGTGCCAGTTTGCTGACCTGCTGTGTTCCCAGTTTTGTCCTGTGGATATTGAGATCGGATTGCCTGTGTATGACCCCTTGCCTGGATTTGGACCTTGCCTGTGTTTCCTGTGACCCGACTTTCCTGTTTGCTCCTGACCCTTGACCTCGGCTTGTTCTTTGGATTCCCTGTCTGCTGCCGGCCCTCGACCCTTGTTTGGACCTCACTCCGCTTTCCTGGGTTCTCCCCAGCCGGTACGCACTTCAGGACCCTCTGTCAGTCTGCAGCCAAATCTGTCCCCACCACTAGGGGCTCCAGTGAACACCTGACTGGCAGAGCAGACTCCGGGTTGTGCAGTACGAGCTGGAGGAGTTCCTACCATTATAACCGGCCCCAAAAAACAGACGTGCCGGAGACGAAGTTGGAATGGATGAAAGCGGAACCACATTGTCTCCTTCGCAAGCCCTAGCGGGTCATGTCGAGACCCTATACCAAATGGTCCAGGGATTGTCGCAGCGTTTATCCGTTCAGGAAGAGGCCTCAAGGACTTCATAAGCCACTTCAGGTTCCACCTGTGCACCTAAAATGAATCTGCCGGATCGGTTCTCCGGAAATAGATCCCTGTTCCGGAACTTCAAGGAGAGCTGCAAACTCTACTTTTGGTTGAGACCCCGGTCTTCTGGTTTGGAACAACAGAGAGTCGGGATTATTATCTCCCTCCTTCAGGGTGACCCCCAATCCTGGACCTTCTCCCTGCCTCAGACAAGTCCTGCCATGCAGTCGGTATAAGCCTTCTTTGATGTGTTAGGTCTGCTATACGATGATCCGGATCGAGTGGCCTCCGTGTGAGGCTCATCTACGGGCCTTAAAACAAGGCAGAAGAATACTGCGCCAAATTCCGCAGGTGGGCGCCTGACAGTGGATGGAATAATCCAGCATTACGTAGCCAGTTTCGCTTAGGACTGTCGGAACACATCAAAGATTCACTAGTGCAGTACTTGTCTCCTGCCTCATTGGAGAGTCTTATGCAGCCCGCCATGAAAATTGACAGGAGAATTAAGGAGAGGAAGACTGAGAAGGAGGCGTCTTCCGTTCCGTTTGCATGTATTCCTGTGTCCACAGATACTGAGGAGCCTATGCAGTTGGGAGCGTATCGCCTCTCCCCTGAGGACAGAGACAGAAGACGGCCACAAGGCCTATGTCTCTATTGTGGTACTGGGGGCCACTTCTCCTGCTCCTGTCCTAACAAACAGAACAAACAGGGAAAAGAGCATGCCTAGGGAATGAAGGGAAGGTTCACCTAGGCCTGCAAATCGTTTCCCCAAAACATGCCGTACTCATTCCTGCACAACTCACTTTCGGTGCCAGTTCTGTGACTCTGTCGGCCTTCATTGACAGCGGAGCTGCAGGCATCTTCCTTGACATCGGGTTTGCCTGCTCCGCTGGGATTCTGTCAGTAAAGCTCAAAGCTGCCATTACAGTCTATGGATTAGACGGGAGTCCGTTGCCTGGAGGCAAGATCGCATGGGAGACTCCGCTATTGCAGTTGAACATAGGAGCTCTCCATTCAGAGTCCATGACTTTCTTCCATATTGACTGTCCCTCGGTTCCGTTGATCTTGGGCCATCCTTGGCTTTCCTGTCATGACCCTATTGTGGATTGGGTCAAAGGAGAAATTATTCAGTGGAGCCCTTGTTGTGCACAATCTAATTTAACTATGCCTTTGTGCATTCTTCAGTCAATTCCTGAGCAGCTCCCTTCACATTACCATGAGTTTTGGGATGTGTTCTCCAAAAAAGCCGCTGACACCTTACCACCTCACCGCAACTTTGACTGTGCTATTGAGCTTATTCCTGGTTCCAAGTTACCCAAGGGACGCTTGTACTCTCTCTCTGCTCCAGAGACTAAGTCTATGCAGTAGTATGTAGAAGAAAATTTAGAGAAAGGGTTCATCAGGCCCTCTAAATCTCCAGTAGGAGCTGGATGCTTCTTCGTATCTAAAAAAGATGGAGGACTGAGACCCTGTATCGATTATCGAGGACTGAACCTCATTACAGTTAAAAATACCTACCCCCTTCATCTCCGTATTATTCGATCAGTTAAGAGGTGCTACGGTCTTCACCAAAATCGATCTTCGTGGAGTGTACAACCTCATCCGTATCAAGGAAGGAGATGAGTGGAAGACGGCATTCAACACACATTCTGGCCACTACGAATATTTAGTCATGCCGTTTGGTCTTAGCAATGCATCGGCAGTGTTTCAAGATTTGATTAATGAGGTTCTGCGTGAGTTCCTGGACCTTTTTGTAGTTGTCTATTTAGACGATATACTCATATATTCCAAATCATTGTCGGTACATCGGGATCATGTTACACAGGTCCTACGGAAGTTACGGGAACACCACCTCTACACCAAGCTGGAAAAGTGAGAGTTTGAGGTGCAGAAGGTATCTTTCCTAGGTTATATAATCTCTTCTGAGGGATTCTCCATGGATCCATCAAAGGTTCAAGCTATCCTGGATTGGGTACAACCAAACAATCTCAAAGTGGTGCAGAGGTTCCTGGGGTTCGCCAATTACTATAGAAGGTTCATTCGTGGCATTGCAGACATCGTGGCTCCTATTGTCGCCCTGACACGCAAAGGAATGGATCCAACTAATTGGTCACCCCAGGCAGTGGCCTCATTTGAAAGTTTGAAGAAAGCCTTTGTATCTGCTCAAATCCTTAGACACCCGGACCCTACTAAACCATTTGTTCTTGAAGTCGACGCCTCTGATATCGGTTCTGGTGCTATACTGTCTCAGAAAGACTCTCTTACTCACCGTCTGCACCCATGTGTTTACTTCTCCCGTAAGTTCTCTTCAGCTGAAGCCAATTACGATGTCAGCAATAGAGAACTACTGGCCATTAAATGGGCCTTTGAGGAGTGGCGACATTGGCTAGAAGGTGCTACACATCAAATCTCCGTTATCACAGACCACAAGAACTTACAATATATTCAATCGGCCAAACGCCTAAATCCCAGACAGACCCGTTGGTTGCTGTTTTTTACCCGTTTCAATTTTGTGATCACCTATCGACCAGGTTCCAAAAATGTTCGGGCAGATGCTCTGTCTAGAAGTTTTTTGCCACACCACGTTCCAGTTACTAGCCCGGAGCCTATCATTCCCCCTTCCATAATCCATGCAGGGTTAACCCAGGACCTGAGCTTCACACTTCAAAGATTTCAAAGATTAGCTCCGGATAATACTCCGGAGCAGTGTCTATTTGTTTTAGTCCATTTAAGGAAGGCGGTTCTTGCAGAGGCACATAATAGTAAGACTGCTGGACATCCTGGAATTCAGAAAACGTTAGAAATTCTTTCCCGTACTGTCTGGTGGCCATCGTTGTCTGCTGACGTTAAGAGTTATGTCCTCTCGTGTGAGGGTTGTGCCAGGAACAAAGTCCCCAGGACTTAGCCTGCAGGCCAATTGGTTCCTTTGCCCATTCCTGCAAAACCCTGGACACACTTATCTATGGATTTTATAGTCGATCTACCTCGCTCCGTAGGCCACAACACCATATGGGTGGTAGTAGATCGCTTCAGCAAAATGTCACACTTTATACCGCTGACCAGGCTTCCTAGTGCTCGAGAATTGGCAGTTTTGTTCATCCAGCACATTTTCCGCCTTCATAGACTTCCTGCAGATATTGTTTCCGATCGGGGGTTCTCTATTCGTAGCACAATTCTGGAAATCCTTTTGTACCCTTCTGGGAATCAAGGTTAGCCTCTCTTCTGCATACCACCCTCAGTCTAATGGGCAGACTGAGAGGGTTTACCAGTCTTTGGAACAATTCTTACGTTGTTACACTTCGGAATTCCATGACAACTGGTCCGTTCTTTTACCCTGGGAGGAGTTTGCCTACAATAATTCATGCCATTCATCCACTCAAATCTCTCCATTCTTCTGCAATTTTGGTTTTCATCCCAGGGCCAATTCCTTGTATTCCCTAAAATCCAATGGCATTCCGGAAATTCGTTCTACGGCCGCTGATCTCAAGGTCACCTGGAAGACAGTGCAATCCTCGTTAAGACGGGCCTCATTTTCTGCAAAAAAAAATTCGGACCGCCACCGTACCACCTGCTCCTTCAAAGCGGGCCAGAAAGTGTGGCTGTCTACACGCAATATTAGGCTCAGACAGCCTTGCAAAAAACTGGGGCCAAAATTCATTGGTCCTTTTCCTATTATCAAGAGGATTAATTCTGTAGCTTTTAGATTTCCTAGGAAACCTGGGTGTCGGGGTTCCTTAACCCCTCCTCAAGGGGGGAGTACTGTCACGAGCCGTGGCGGTACTCACAGCCGCCACGGCTCGCTTCTGGCTCCCGCTGGCGTCCCGGTCGTCTCCGCTTCCAGCCCGGCTGGACACTTCTTCTGTAGCGCTGCGTCCCGGCAGTGCTGGAAGCCGGGCGCAATAGGCAGCCTGTGGGCTGCTTGATGAAGGGGGCTTGGCCCAGTGATTACTGACCCCCTGTGGGCCTTTACAGATCTGGGCTTTGATTGGTGGCCACCAGTTTTTAGGGCAGTGAGGTCTGCAGCCTCACTGCTGGTTATAGCTTCTTGTGCAAGTTTACTGACCTGCTGTGTTCCCAGTTTTGTCCTGTGGATATTGAGATCGGATTGCCTGTGTATGACCCCTTGCCTGGATTTGGACCTTGCCTGTGTTTCCTGTGACCCCGACCTTTGGCGTGATTATCGACTTTCCTGTTTGCTACTGACCGTTGACCTCGGCTTGTTCTTTGGATTCCCTGTCTGCTGCCGGCCCTCGACCCTCGCCTGGACCTCACTCCACTTTCCTGGGTTCTCCCCAGCTGGTACGCACTTCACGACCCTCTGTCAGTCTGCGGCCAAATCTGTCTCCACCACTAGGGGCTCCAGTGAACACCTGACTGGCAGAGCAGACTCCGGGTTGTGCAGTACCGTCTGGATGGGTTCCTAACATTAAGTGGATATTTTCAGTTATCTTTTTGGTGTGGGGTTGATATTAATAATTGCACGGTTTGGAGGATGATTTGTGTTTGATACCAACCAGGATTTTGAAATCGACCCTTGAACCATGAACAAAAAGAGGTGCTTGCTGAATTGCCCTTCAGTAGATCTTCCCTTAGGCTTGTCGTTCCACAACGACTGGGGAGTTCTAGGATGCCCTAGTCTGCTTCATGGTCTCTATGATCGTAGAACTGTAATGCTGGTAATAGTCTACAATAATGAAAGCCACAGCCTCGTGTGTACTGTGTAGTCTGCTCCAGAGATTATAAACTTATACTTTGTATCAGAATTATTTTTTTAATATAAAATTTAATTTCACATATATTCTTTGGTGACCTTCTTATGGAGACATAGCAGCACAGACTAACATCTTTATCACAATCTCTGCCCAGGGGTCACACATTTCTCCATGTGACATATGTCGTCCCTCTTATAGATCTGTACCCCAGAAAGGCAGCATTTTGTGGAAGATAAGGACAACACTGACATTTCCCTTCTGTATCTATATATTTATAAGACTGAGTGACATTTATAACACTAGGAATCAGAACTGAGAATAATTAGACATCTCAGGGATAGAAGATATAGGGGTAAATGTATCAATCTGCGGGTTCTTCAACACCCGCGTGTTCAGCCTCTTCCGCGATTAAATTTCAAGCGGCGCTGCATTGTAAAGGGTTAACTTCCCTTTACAATGCAGCGCCGCTTGAAATTTAATCGCGGAAGAGGCTGAACACGCGGGTGTTGAAGAACCCGCAGATTGATACATTTACCCCATAGTGGCTGATGTCCAGTGGGATGTACGCTAGTTTATGTAAAGTATCTTGCATGCAGTCGCTCTGCGTATGCCCAGTAAGTGGGTGCACACATATGCTCCTAGGCAAACTAGCACAATTCTGCCCCTTACACCAGCTCACACCTGGAGAGACAGGGCGGGAGAGGAAAGGGGCGATCTAACCTTAGTGTAGTTCAGCAAAGGAGTTCTTGTACAAGTGAGGCTCATTCTATAGGGAAGTTACAAATACTCTCTAATGATGACTTGCTGTAAATCAGGTGTATATCTGTAAAAGTGACAGCTTTGCACATGAGCAGAAATATGTTACTTTTCTGAGCTCCTTCTTTAGAGTCATTTACTCAAATTTTACAACAACTCTGCCTCAACCCCATAGTGTCTCCAGGGGTCAATATTTACCGCTCAGTGCAGATTGGAATAAGGAGCTGTATAGAGATGATAGATCGTTTGATTTAAGGAGCTCAATACGATATTTGAATAGATAATTTGTAAGCTGTGATGTATTGGTTATATTCCATATTTTAATAGTGCTAAAAAGGTTGGATTTTATATTACAGTTGATGTGTTTTAAAAGTACAATTTTCTGCTCATAAGTGTTTTAGGTTTAACAAGAAATTGTTTCTCAATATCTGTGTGTGATCTTTTGCTAAGCCGATAGACTGCATTATTATTCTGGAAACTGTATATAAATATTGATATATTGGCTGCATTTAGCAAAACCAGCGTTTATATTTAAATGTTTCTCAAGTATATTTTACAAATTAGTGCAATGGAGAGAGAGTTTCTCTCTCTTAATTAACCAGCGGTGTTGGAGATTAAGATGCCCATTGGAATAAGCATAATATATTGGACACTAGAATACTCCCTGCATTGTTTTATAGTTAATAGAATGCCCCTTGTATTGTGTTATATATTGGTCACTAGAATGCGTCCTGTATTGTATATCGGTCACTAAAATGCTCTCTGTGTTATATATTGGTCGCTAGAATTCTGCCTGTATTGTAGATCGTTCACTAAAATGCTCTCTGTGTTATATATCGGTCACTAAAATGCTCTCTGTGTTGTATATTGGTCACTAAAATGGTCTCTGTGTTGTATGTTGGTCACTAAAATGGTCTCTGTGTTGTATATTGGTCGCTACAATGCTACCTGTATTGTAAATCGGTCACTAAAATGCTCTCTGTGTTGTATATTGGTCACTAAAACGGTCTCTGTATTGTATATCATTCACTAAAATGCTCTCTTTGTTGTATATTGATCACTAGAATACTGCCTGTATTGTAAATCGGTAACTAAAAGGCTCTCTGTGTTGTATATTGATCACTAGAATACTGCCTGTATTGTAAATCGGTAACTAAAAGGCTCTCTGTGTTGTATATTGGTTACTAGAATGCTATGTGTATTGTTTAGAGGTCAATATACTGCTTCCTGTATCAGTGATTGAAGTGGAACATTAGAAGTGGCGATATGGAAAATGGAAGTGATTGGAATGTAATAGTGTTACAAGGAAGGCAGTAGGGGAAGTGACGGTATGGTGTATTACTGTATACAAGCCTTCTTTGATCACTGCCCTGTATTGTATAAAGGTCACTAGAATAGTCTCTGCTTCGTTAAAATGAAGCTGGTAAGTGTTGTATTTGATTATAGCTCTTTGATATAATATTTTTTTATATATTACATTGCCTATAAAAGCCACACCCACATTAGACAAATCACACCCGTCACGCCCATTTTCCCGTTGCAGCCCACTGGTAGAAACGCTGGGACCAATCAAAATATTTCAACTTGACAGTGAACAAGTGATATAAGAAAAACAGTTTAACTGCTAGTGCATGTGCTGGTAACTTTAAGGCAAATGATGATGTCACCGGTTTCCAGTGGTGCTGGCATTGTGACATCATGGCACATTGTGTCATATCTACATTATATGAGATACTGTACTGAACCTTGTAAATCATTTCTTGCTGTGAGTTACTGTAAGTAGGTTGTTTTATCTGGCTCTGGCTCTACCCTATAATATTTCCTATCAGCTGATAATCTCCATCTTCCATTGGTCTAATTCCTGTCTGGTCTGAGAGTTCTATTGTCTGTGATCACATCCCAGAATCATTGTCTGGGTATTACTCTCACCTCTGTAATATCACCACAAATGACTGATGGTGAAATAAAATAACTGTTTAATTTTCCAATGTATATTGATCTCATGTAAGAATTTAAGTAATAATTTGAACTTTTTCCTTTGAATCTATAGATATTGATTTTCAGCGGAAAAAACCCCAAAAACAAAATAAATCTAGAGGTAAGAATATCAGGTTTAGCAGATTGTGAATATTGTTATTTTATTTTACATTTACACTTTTGTGCAATGCTGACTTATATGTCACAGTTATAATATAATGGAATTTGACAGTGGCAATATTCTCTTGTACAAGATAACTGTATAAATAATTGCCTCTAAAACCAGAATTTCAAACTTTGAATGGACTTTTGGGCATATTTTGGGTATATGGTATTGGGTTGTCAGTCCTGCAGAATGCTGACACTATGTAATGATGCCGGTTCTGTGACAGTAGAAATGGGGATGGTAGTGTAGATATTGGCAAGTTGCTACCCATCCTATAACTGTGTAAGTGGGTGGGAGAAGGATTAGGTGGGTACAAAACAGAACATGACAATGGCTGCTTTCTCTGTTATTAAGCACTAGGACCTGTGGAATGGTTACATAGACCATTGCATATATAGACAAAGTTTCATTATTTTATCACATTTTATTCCTTGCTATTCTACCACTGAAACACAAATAACCACTGATAATGTAAAATGATTGGTAGGCTACACTTATTTCTATTACACATGATATAAGGTGAAGGATGGAGCCATGGAGTCATATGGAGATAGAAAGGAGGAGGGAATAAAAGTGGTTTTATATGACTCTCTGGACAGCCCCATTGTAAGTTGTTTAATAAAACTCAATGTTGCTCTTTGATAACTTGTTGGTTCAGATAAACTATGAATTTTTATATATTTAATTCTAAAAACAACAACACACCCTAACAGTTGCTTTATGTTTTCCCCTTTTCTCCAGATGAGTGACGATGAGCACAGGTAGATATATTATTATTATTTATTAGTAACATGTTATTGTACATCCATCTTTACTCTACATGAATTCCCATTGTAATGCTGTGGGAGATTACCAGTGAGGCCCAATGCAATGCTGTTCTTACCTGCCCTAAGTACAGTCTCATGGCTGATCCCTGGCTACACATGATTGTGATTGTCAGTATATTACTGCCGGTCTGCACAGGAGACGTCCTACAGTGTAGTAGTTGTGATCCTGGTTCTGGTTTCTATAACGTGTAATGGGCAGGCAGGGCTGCCATCAGAAACTGTGGGGCCTAGTACTAATTAATCTGGCAGGGCCCCTCCTCCCCATACATGTGCCCCCCTCCCACTCCGCTATACATGCGCCCCCTATCCCTCATCACAGTACATTCCCCCCACCCCCTAATTACAGTAAATGTCCCCCCCCAAAGTTAATGTACCCCCCTCCCCCCAATCACAGTTAAGGTGCCCATCTTCCCCCCAATCACAGTTAATGTCCTCCTCTCCACAGTTAATGTCCCCTTCTCCCCCCCAATCACAGTTAATGTCCTCCTCTCCACCCCACAGTTAAGGTCCCCTTCTCCACCCCACAGTTAATGTCCTCCTCTCCACCCCACAGTTAATGTCCCCCTCTCCACCCCACAGTTAATGTCCCCCTCTCCCTCCACAGTTAAGGTCCCCCTCTCCACCCCACAGTTAAGGTCCCCCTCTTCTCTCCACAGTTAAGGTCCCCCCTCTCCCCTCCACAGTTAAGGTCCTCCTCTCTCCTCCCCACAGTTAATGTCCCCCTCTCCCTCCACAGTTAATGTCCCCCTCTCCACCCCACAGTTAAGGTCCCCCCTCTCCCCTCCACAGTTAAGGTCCCCCCTCTCCCCTCCACAGTTAATGTCCCCCTCTCCCTCCACAGTTAATGTCCCCCTCTCCACCCCACAGTTAAGGTCCCCCCTCTCCCCTCCACAGTTAATGTCCCCCTCTCCCTCCACAGTTAATGTCCCCCCTCTCCCCTCCACAGTTAAGGTCCCCGCTCTCCCCTCCACAGTTAATGTCCCCCTCTCCCCTCCACAGTTAATGTCCCCCTCTCCCCTCCACAGTTAAGGTCCCCCCTCTCCCCTCCACAGTTAATGTCCCCCTCTCCCTCCACAGTTAATGTCCCCCTCTCCACCCCACAGTTAATGTCCCCCTCTCCCTCCACAGTTAAGGTCCCCCCTCTCCCCTCCACAGTTAATGTCCCCCTCTCCCCTCCACAGTTAAGGTCCCCCCTCTCCCCTCCACAGTTAATGTCCCCCTCTCCCCTCCACAGTTAATGTCCCCCTCTCCCCTCCACAGTTAAGGTCCCCCCTCTCCCCTCCACAGTTAATGTCCCCCTCTCCCTCCACAGTTAATGTCCCCCTCTCCACCCCACAGTTAATGTCCCCCTCTCCCTCCACAGTTAATGTCCCCCTCTCCACCCCACAGTTAATGTCCCCCTCTCCCTCCACAGTTAAGGTCCCCCTCTCCACCCCACAGTTAAGGTCCCCCTCTCCTCTCCACAGTTAAGGTCCCCCCTCTCCCCTCCACAGTTAAGGTCCCCCTCTCTCCTCCCCCAAAAATGAATATCTAATTAACTTACCTTCTCTGCGATGCTGATACACTGGGAGAGCGGCGCGCAGTGATGACGTCACCGAGCCGCGCTCCCAGCCTATCAGAGCCTGGGAGGCGAAGCTGCAGCATTACGGAGAAGAAGGTAAGAAGAAGAAGGGGCAGCACGGTCTGTCAGACTGAGGGGCCCGGATAGTCCAAGGCCCCTCAGAGAAATAGAGACAATCCCGGGCAAGCAAATAGCTTCTACAAGTAGCAATAGATAATGAAACAAAATGCTATTTAGCAGTATGACAAGGTATAATATATTTTCACAATCTTCTTTCTCCATCAGATCTCGATCTCCGTTCCCGAATCTAGTGAATCTTATGTATGTATATCATTATAAAGTGTAATATTTTTAAGCACAGTAACAGTTAGAAGTCCCCACATTTTGTCCATATAAGATCCTACTCTCCTGCAGTTCACCACAAGTTCACTATTCACATGAACAATAACCAAGTGAATACACAGAACATTTAGATACGTAACAGAGTATTGTGAGTGTCACTTTGCACAAGTGAATGCATAGCATACATACAACACGTGTATAATACATACTTAGCATTGTTTTTGTTACTATGTTGTTTGATTATTGTTATATTACATACATGCTTATAATTATTTTTACTGTTTTATATTTAGAGCACTCTTGAATTGGACACCTGACGAGAACTATACGTATGTATCTTATACATGAGTAAATATAATACTTCTTGACATGACACTATAGTAGGCTGTTGTATTTGGAGACTCCAGAAGTGAGGTTTATGTAATATGGGGAACAAGGGGGTAAAGACAGTCAATTGCCACAATAGTAAATACCTTTCTATGTCAGTCTAACATTCTAAGTGTATAATTCTTAGGGAGACTGTTTTTACTGTTTTACTGTGTTTTATAGTATTGGGAAATATTCTTGAAAGTGGTTACACAGCTGCTCAATTTTGGAATTATAACATTGTATTACTACTCTATATTGATATAACTATTTTTTAGTACTGTGATGTTACACGCCGGTCCCATAGCTAGGTGCCGGCTCTGTGACTTTCCCTTTAAGAACGATGACTGTGCTTGCTTCTGCTTCAGAGACATAACTTTCACACAGGTGTTCCTTGCTACTTTGATCTGGACCTCCTCCCAAATCTCATTGGTCCTGGAGCACTATTTTAACCTCCCATGATTATGGACTCATTGCCTGTTCTTCGTGTTACTCACACTGCATTGGGATCTGGCTGTATACCTTGACCTTCCGTTTGTCCGTTACCTGCTCGCTGGGGTATACTTGCTGCCGAAGTTACCTGTCATCTTTAATTCCTGGTCGGCTCAGTTGAAACTCCTCTCCGCTGTTCATCTGCATGCTGAAACTACTCTCTACTGTTCATCTGCACGTTGACTACTATCGTGAGTTGTTTGCTACACCTGTGCCTAATCTGTTGGCTCAAGTTTACCTCTATCCGGCTGGCTATATTGCTACATCTCGCTGATAGAGCTACTATCAAGTTACCTGTCACCTGTAGTTCCAAGTCTGGCACGGTTTATCCTCACTCTGTTGTTAACCCGTTTGCTGGACTGTTATTGTGAACTGCTTGCTGTGTCTGTGGCTATTACTTTAGCTCAAGTTGCGTGCCTCTGTTCAGCTGCCTCATACTACAGTGAACTTACCTTTGCATCTACGACTGGAATACCTGTTACCTGTAGTTCCACGCACGGTTCAGATACTCCTCACTTCGCTGCTACTTCTAGGCAACATTCTGCTGCATGTATCTGTGTTCATCCAAGTCCTTGGATGTTGTTTAACGCTTACTGCTCTGCTATATAAGAATCACCGCGATACCAGTAACCACCTGCTATGTTGAATCATCTCTATTCACGGATCAGCCAAGTTCTATATACTACTCTGTTTGGACTTTAGCTGTACCAGTGATTCAAATTCATCTGCTGTGTGTTTCTCTATTGGATCCAAGTGTTCTTATTCATCACCTCTGCGTTGAACTGTTGTATTATTCATCTCATGCTGTTGCCAAGGGTTACCAACTATGAACTACCGTATGTGATTTGTCTCTGCAATCTGACCAACTGCCGTGTGTTCATCTCTGCCGATATATATATATATATATATATATATATATATATATTTCTCTCATTCCTGTTGTACCATCAGTTAATACATTACTTTGCAGCACTATTATCATCTCCTGTGTTATTATTATCAGTGATGCTTATGAGTAGTGAACTTTTAAACCTGTGAATATCATTGTGTTCTAACTCCACCATCCTCTACTATACTAGTCTGGGCAAAGTTCCCTATAGTAGAGGCAAGGGATCTACTAAAATCTTTCAGAGCCGTGACAGTAAGAACAGGCCCTAATGTCTGATCCCCCGATGCAGCCTTCTGCGAAGGATATGCTACAGCATCTAGTTGCTCGAGTAGAACAGCAGGATAGCACACAGCGCCAGTTGTTACAATGTCTTCAGACACTCGCTGGTCGTCTGGACTCGCTTCAAACAAATCAACCAGCGGTGCCAGTCTCTCCTCCTGAGCAACTTTCGGGACATCAGGCCTCCCTTGTGACTTCCTCTACGCTCAGGCTACCAACTCCGGCCAAGTTTGATGGGGACCCAAAATTGTGTTGTGGCTTTCTCAATCAGTGTTCAATTCAGTTTGAGCTTCAACCGCAAAATTTTCCCACTGATAGATCCAAAGTAGCATATGTGGTCTCCTTACTAAATGGCCAAGCCTTAGCCTGGGCTTCCCCACTGTGGGAGAGGGATGATCCGCTTCTCTCTAATTATGCATCCTTTCTGTTGATGTTCCGTCGGATTTTCCATGAACCTGGTCGACTCTCCTCCGCCTCCATGGCTATACTCCGTTTACGCCAAGGGAATCACTCAGTGGCACAATATGTCATTGAATTCCGCACATTATCCTCTGAATTGGCTTGGAACGATGACGCATTGGTGGCTGCTTTCTGGCAGGGGTTATCTGAATGCATAAAAGACGCATTAGCCTCCCATGAACTTCCTACTACCTTGGATGCCATTATATCATTATGTAATAAAGTGGACTTACGCTTCAGAGAGGGAACAGTGGAAAAGGAGGTAGCTCGTTTCCTAATCCATAAGCCTGTGCCACATCCTCTCTCACATTCCTCTATAATTGATGACTCCATGCAAATTGGGAGATCTCGGCTGACCCCTGAGGAACGTGACCGCAGACGCCGAGACAAGTTATGCATCTATTGTGGTGACTCTGGTCACTTCCTAAATTCTTGTTACAAGAGGCCAGGAAACGCCAAACCCTGATCTGTTCTGGGGAGGTCAGATTGGGGCTTGAGAAAACCTCCTCTTCTGCTGCTTGTACCATTCCTGTTTCTCTGCTGTGTGACTCTAAGAGACACTCTACCCAAGCTTTAATCGATTCTGGTGCTGCTGGGAACTTTATTTCACAAGGTTTAGTTACCCAATGGTCTATTCCATCTGTTCCTTTAGAAAGTCCTGTCGTCATCACAGCCATTGACGGATCTCAGCTTACAAAGGTGTAATTTGTACCCGGACCAAGCCTCTTCTTCTCAATATAGGAGCATTACATTCTGAAAGTATCTCTTTCCTAATATTCCCTTTTACCACATCTCCAGTCATCCTGGGCCTCCCATGGCTTCAACTCCACTCACCACAATTAGACTGGAGTATGTCTGAGATTCTATCCTGGGGTTCTCAGTGCCATTCAAGATGTTTACCCAAAGTGAGACCACTCCGTTCTTCTAAGGTCATTACACCGTCAGATTCTTCTATGCTACCTTCTCAATATCAATCATTTGCTGATGTCTTTGATAAAGTTCGTGCAGAGACCCTTCCACCTCATTGTCTATGGGATTGCCCCATAGGATTAATACCTGACAAAATTCCACCTAGAGGTCGAGTTTATCCTCTCTCTCAACCAGAGACTGAAGCCATGTCCGTTTATGTCAAGGAGAACCTCCAAAGAGGCTTTATTAGACCTTCTGTCTCCCCGGCTGGGGCTGGCTTCTTTTTTGTAAAGAAAAAAGACGGCTCTCTTCGCCCCTGCATTCACTATCGTGGGCTAAATAAAAGAGCGGATGCCCTGTCTCGAGCCTTTGATACTTCAGCAGATTCAGATCCGTCTACTAATCATCCCATCTTGGATCCTAAGTGCTTGCTGGCTTCTACTGTGTCTCAATCTCCTCCTCCTGGTAAATCTTTCGTTCCTAAACCACTCCTGAAAAAATTATTACATTGGTACCATGCTTCTAAAATTTCTGGCCATGCAGGATTTCTGTAAACCTACGAGTTAATATCCCGCTCCTATTGGTGGCCTTCCATTCGTGTTGATGTTAAGGACTTTGTTGCTTCCTGTGATGTCTGTGCCCAGCACAAATCTTCTCGTCTAGTTCCTATGGGACCTCTGTTACCGCTTTCTATACCCTCCAAACCATGGACTCACATCAGCATGGATTTCATAACCGATCTCCCTACCAGCAGGGGTCACAATACAGTCTGGGTCGTGGTGGACCGCTTTTCAAAGATGGCTTATTTGGTACTACTTGTGGGCCTGACTTCTTCCTCAATCCTGGTGCAACACTTTATTCAAGAAATTTTTCGATTGCATGGGTGCCCTCAAGAGATTGTTTCTGACAGAGGAGTACAATTTATTTCTAAATTCTGGAGAGCGTTATGTAAAGCTCTAGGAGTCCAGCTTAACTTTTCATCCGGATATCATCCACAATCTAATGGGCAAACAGAGAGAGTAAATCAAGATCTTGAGACCTTTATTCATATGTTCTCTTCTGCTTCACAGGATAACTGGATGGATCTCCTGCCATGGGCAGAGTTTGCTCATAATAATTTGTTTAATGAGTCTACTTCTTCTACTCCATTTTTTTATTGTATATGGGTTACATTCTAGTTTGCCCAAGTTTTCAGCCCTCCCTTCCACCCATGTTCCTGCTGCTACAGAACTCATACGGAACTTTTCTTCTACCTGGGGCCAAGTTATTTCCCAGCTCAAGAAAACTTCTGCTCGCTATAAGACAGTGGCAGACAAAAAACGCAGGGCCGTACCTGCTCTTAAAGTGGGTGATAGAGTCTGGTTATCTACCCGGAACATTCGTCTTAAAGTTCCTTCAATGAAGTTCGCTCCTCGATTCATTGGTCCGTATAAAATTTTGGAAAATTAATATCTAATTAACTTACCTTCTCTGCGATGCTTCTCCCGGTCACTGATACACTAGGAGCGCGGCGTTCAGTGATGACGTCACCAAGCTGCGCTCCCAGCCTATCAGAGCCTGGGAGGTGGAGCTGCAGCATTGTGGAGAAGAAGGTAAGAAGAAGAAGGGGCAGCACGGTCTGTCAGACTGAGGGGCCCGGATAGTCCAGGGCCCCTCAGAGAAATAGAGACAATCCCGGGCAAGCAAATAACCTCTACAAGTAGCAATAGATAATGAAACAAAATGCTATTCAGCAGTATGACAAGGTATAATATATTTTCACAATCTTCTTTCTCCAACAGATCTCCATCTCCGTCCCCGAATCTTGAGGATCTTGCGTATGTATATCATTATAAAGTGTAAACTATTATAGCACAGTAACAGTTAGAAGTCCCCACTTTTTGTCGATATAAGATCCTACTCTCCTGCAGTTCACCACAAGTTCACTATTCACATGAACAATAAGCAAGTGAATACACAGAACATTTAGATATGTAATAGAGTATTGTCAGTGTCACTTTGCACAAGTCAATGCATAGCATACATACAACACGTGTATAATACATACTTAGCTTTGTTTTTGTTACTATGTTGTTTGATTATTGTTATATTACATACATGCTAATAATTATTTTTACTGTTTTATATTTAGAGAAATCTTGAATCGGACACCATACGTGCCGTATACGTATGTATCTTATACATGAGTTAATATAATACTTCTTGACATGACACTATAGTAGGCTGTTGCTTTTGGAGACTCCAGCAGTGAGGTTTATGTAATATGGGGAACAAGGGGGTAAAGATAGTCAATTGTCACAATAGTAAATACCTTTCTATGTCAGTCTAACATTCTAAGTGTATAATTCTTAGGGAGACTGTTTTACTGTGTTTTATAGTATTGGGAAATATTCTTGAAAGTGGTTACACAGCTGCTCAATTTTGGAATTATAACATTGTATTACTACTCTATATTGATATAACTATTTTTCAGTACTGTGATGTCACCCGCCGGTCCCATAGCTAGATGCCGGCTCTGTGACTTTCCCTTTCAGAACCAAGATTGTGCTTGCTTCTGCTTCAGAGACATTACTTTCACACAGGTGTTCCTTGCTACTTTGATCTGGACCTCCTCCCGAATCTCATTGGTCCTGGAGCACTATTTTAACCTCCCATGATTATGGACTCATTGCCTGTTCTTCGTGTTACTCACGCTGCATTGGGATCTGGCTGTATATCTTGACCTTCCGTTTGTCCGTTACCTGCTCGCTGGGGTATACTTGCTGCCGAAGTTACCTGTCATCTTTGATTCCTGGTCGACTCAGATGAAACTCCTCTCCGCTGTTCATCTGCAAGCTGAAACTACTCTCCACTGTTCATCTGCACGCTGACTACTATCGTGAGTTGTTTGCTACACCTGTGCCTAATCTGTTGGCTCAAGTTTACCTCTATCCGGCTGGCTATATTGCTACATCTCGCTGATAGAGCTACTATCAAGTTGCCTGTCACCTGTAGTTCCACGTCTGGCACAGTTTATCCTCACTCTGCTGTTAACTCGTTTGCTGGACTGTTATTGTGAACTGCTTGCTGTGTCTGTGGCTATTACTTCAGCTCAAGTTGCGTGCCTCTGTTCAGCTGGCTCATACTACAGTGAACTTACTTTTGCTTCTACGACTGGAATACCTGTTACCTGTAGTTCCACGCATGGTTCAGATACTCCTCACTTCGCTACTACTTCTAGGCAACATTCTGCTGCATGTGTCCGTGTTCATCCAAGTCCTTGGATGTTGTTTAACGCTTACTACTCTGCTAGATAAGAATCACTGCGATACCAGTAACCACCTGCTATGTTGAATCATCTCTATTCACGGATCAGCCAAGTTCTATATACTACTCTGTTTGGACTTTAGCTGTACCAGTGTTGCACATTCATCTGCTGTGTGTTTCTCTATTGGATCCAAGTGTTCTTATTCATCACCTCTACGTTAAACTGTTGTATTATTCATCTCATGCTGTTGCCAAGGGTTACCAACTATGAACTACCATATGTGATTTGTCTCCTCAATCTGACCAACTGCCGTGTGTTCATCTCTGCCGAGATATATATATATATATATATATATATATATATATATATATATATATATATATACATACAAGTTAACCCGTGCATGATACTCATGCATTCTAGTCAAATCAAGATACTTAAGGTCTTAAAAAGGTTCTTGTCATGCATTTGGGCCTAGCCCAGGCCTCCTCAGGGGAAGATCATTACTTCCCGACGCAAGCGCCCTTTTTAATGTGTGTTCATGAGGTAAAATTACCTCACGAAAATGAGTTTGACCCCCTCAACTCGTAAATTTAGCCTTTACTACCCCTCCCACGGGGGGAGGGGGGGATGATGGAAGTTAACTGACTTGACTATTCTAATTTTTTGGTCAAATAATATCAGTATACCAAATTTCAGGTCAATTGGATGAGCCCTTTTTGAGAAAATAGTTTTTTCCACACACACACACACACACACACACACACTATCGCACGCCTCTACACATGTGTGTTCATGAGGTAAAATTACCTCACAAAAATTAGTTTGAGCCCTACCAAATTTCAGCCCTTTTTGAATTTTTTTTCCCCCACACACAAAGAATTTAGTAGGTCAGTGTGTAACTCTGCCCAGCAGGTGGCGCTGCAACTTGTTGTTTTTTTTTTCCACACACACACAGACGCCACTAAGCATTTATATAATATATATATATATATATATATATATATATATTTTATTTATTTTTTCTCTCATTCCTGTTGTACCATCAGTCAATACACTACTTTGCAGCACTATTATCATCTCCTGTGTTATTATTATCAGTGATGCTTATGAGTAGTGAACTTTTAAACCTGTGACTATCATTGTGTTCTAACTCCACCATCCTCTACTATACAAGTCTGGGCAAAGTTCCCTATAGTAGAGGCAAGGGATCTACTAAAATCTTTCAGAGCTGTGACAGTAAGAACAGGCCCTAATGTCTGATCCCCTGGTGCAGCCTTCTGCGAAGGATTTGCTACAGCATCTAGTTGCTCGAGTAGAACGGCAGGATAACACACAGCGCCAGTTGTTACAATGTCCTCAGACACTCGCTGGTCGTCTGGACTCGCTTCAAACAAATCAACCAGCGGTGCCAGTCTCTCCTCCTGAGCAACTTTCGGGACATCAGGCCTCCCTTGTGAATTCCTCTACGCTTAGGTTACCTACTCTGGCCAAGTTTGATGGGGACCCAAAATTGTGTCGTGGCTTTCTCAATCAGTGTTCAATTCAGTTTGAGCTTCAACCGCAAAATTTTCCCACTGATAGATCCAAAGTGGCATATGTGGTCTCCTTACTAAATGGCCAAGCCTTAGCCTGGGCTTCCCCACTGTGGGAGAGGGATGATCCGCTTCTCTCTAATTATGCATCCTTTCTGTTGATGTTCCGTCGTATTTTCCATGAACCTGGTCGACTCTCCTCCGCCTCCATGGCTATACTCCGTTTACGCCAAGGGAATCACTTAGTGGCCCATGTCATTACACCGTCAGACTCTTCTATGTTACCTTCTCAATATCAATCATTTGCTGATGTCTTTGATAAAGTTCGTGCAGAGACCCTTCCACCTCATCGTCCATGGGATTTCCCCATAGAATTAATACCTGACAAAATTCCACCTTGAGGTTGAGTTTATCCTCTCTCTCAACCAGAGACTGAAGCCATTTCAGTTTATGTCAAGGAGAACCTCCAAAGAGGCTTTATTAGACCTTCTGTCTCCCCGGCTGCAGCTGGCTTCTTTTTTGTAAAGAAAAAAGACGGCTCTCTTCGCCCCTGCATAGACTATCGTGGGCTTAATGTGGTGATCATCAAAAATCGCTATCCTATCCCTCTGATTACCAAATTATTTGACCAAATTAAAGGAGCTAAGATCTTCACGAAACTGGACCTCAGAGGTGCCTATAACTTAATTCGTATTCGGTCAGGAGATGAGTGGAAAACCGCTTTCAATACCCGCGATGGCCATGACGAATATTTGGAGATGTCATTTGGACTTTGTAATGCCCCAGCCGTTTTTCAAAGTTTTATTAAGAGATATTCCGGGATCTCCTCTACTCCTACGTTGTTGTGTATCTAGACGATATTCTCATTTTCTCTAAGACCCTGGATACTTATAGGAAGCATGTGGCCGAAGTACTAACTAGACACTGCAGGAATCATCTTTACTGCAAATTGGAGAAATGTTCTTTTGAAGCAGCTTCTATGCCTTTCCTAGGTTTCATCATTTCCAGATCGGGTCTGCAGATGGATCCAGAAAAGGTTCAGTCCATTCTGGATTGGCCACTTCCAGCTACACTCAAAGCCATTCAACGCTTCTTAGGCTTTGCAAATTACTACCGACAGTTTATCTTAAATTACTCCAGTATTGTGGCTCCCATTACAGCCCACACCAAAAAAGAGGCTAACCCAAAAAAGTGGCCAGTGGAGGCCTTAGAGGCTTTCTCTCATCTCAAGAAGGCCTTTTCCTCGGCACCCATTCTCCAACAACCAAATCTTTCGCAACCCTTCTTTTGGAAGTAGATGCATCAGCAGTTGGTGTTGGAGCAGTCCTCTCCCAATGGTCATCTACCAACCGCTTGTTACCATGTGCTTTTTTCTCTCGAAATTTTTTACCAGCAGAACAAAATTACACCTTTGGAGATAAAGAGTTATTAGCGATGAAGTTGGCATTATCTGAGTGGCGATATCTCTTGGAAGGGGCTCAACATGTAGTAATAATTTTTTCTGACCATAAAAATCTGCTGTATCTACAAACGGCACAATGTCTCAACCCTCGGCAAGCTCGATGGTCCCTCTTTTTCTCTCGTTTTAATCTCCATGTCACCTTTAAACCTGGACATTTGAATAAAAGAGCGGATGCCCTGTCTCGAGCCTTTGATACTTCAGCAGATTCAGATCCGTCTACTAATCGTCCCATCTTGGATCCTAAGTGCTTGCTGACTTCTACTGTGTCTCAATCTCCTCCTCCTGGTAAATCTTTCATTCCTAAAACACTCCTGAAAAAATGGTTACGTTGGTACCATGCTTCTAAAATTTCTGGCCAGGCAGGATTTCTGAAGACCTACGAGTTAATATCCCGTTCCTATTGGTGGCCATCCATTCGTGTTGATGTTAAGGACTTTGTTGCTTCCTGTGATGTCTGTGCCCAGCACAAATCTTCTCGTCTGGCTCCTATGGGACCTCTGTTACCGCTTTCTATACCCTCCAAACCATGGACTCACATCAGCATGGATTTCATAACCGATCCCCCTACCAGCAGGGGTCACAATACAGTCTGGGTCGTGGTGGACTGCTTTTCAAAGATGGCTCATTTTGTACCACTTGTGGGCCTGCCTTCTTCCTCAATCCTGGCTCAACACTTTATTCAAGAAATTTTTCGATTGCATGGGTGCCCTCAAGCGATTGTTTCTGACAGAGTACAATTTACTTCTAAATTCTGGCGAGCGTTATGTAAAGCTCTAGGAGTCCAGCTTAACTTTTCATCCGGATATCATCCACAATCTAATGGGCAGACAGAGAGAGTAAATCAAGATCTTGAGACCTTTATTCGTATGTTCTCTTCTGCTTCACAGGATAACTGGATGGATCTCCTGCCATGGGCAGAGTTTGCTCATAATAATTTGTTTCATGAGTCTACTTCTACTCCATTTTTTATTGTATATGGGTTACATCCTAGTTTGCCCAAGTTTTCAGAAATGTTCCTGCTGCTACAGAACTCATAAGGAACTTTTCTTCTACCTGGGGCCAAGTTATGTATCCCAGCTCAAGAAAACTTCTGCTCGCTATAAGACAGCGGCAGACAAAAAACGCAGGGCCGTACCTGCTCTTAAAGTGGGTGATAGAGTCTGGTTATCTACCCGGAACATTCGTCTTAAAGTTACTTCAATGAAGTTCGCTCTTCGATTCATTGGTCCGTATAAAATTTTGAAAGTTATCAACCCAGTGTCCTTCAAATTAAAGCTGCCAGCTCACTTCATATTTCAAATTCCTTCCACATTTCTCTGTTGAAACCAGTAATTATTAATCATTTCTCATCTACAACATCTTCTTTAACAGTACCAGAATTCTCTCAACAGGAGGACTTTGAGATCACTCAAATTCTGGATTGGAAAGTGGTTCGAGGAGTGATTAAATGTTCGGTCCTGAAGAGCGTTCCTGGGTAAATGCCTCTGACATTAATGCTCCTGCACTATTACGGAAGTTTCATATCAAGTTCCCACGGAAAGTCATCGCTAAGTGTCCGGTGGCCACTTTTAAAAGGGAGGGTACTGTCACACACCGGTCCCATAGCTAGGTGCCGGCTCTGAGACTTTCCCTTTAAGATCCATGACTGTGCTTGCTTCTGCTTCAGAGACATTACTTTCACACAGGTGTTCCTTGCTACTTTAATCTGGACCTCCTCCCGAATCTCATTGGTCCTGGAGCACTATTTTAACCTCCCATGATTATGGACTCATTGCCTGTTCTTCATGTTACTCATGCTGCATTGGGATCTGGCTGTATATCTTGACCTTCTGTTTGTCTGTTACCTGCTCGCTGGGGTATACTTGCTGCCGAAGTTACCTGTCTTCTTTGATTCCTGGTCGGCTCAGCTGAAACTCCTCTCCGCTGTTCATCTGCAAGCTGAAACTACTCTCCACTGTTCATCTGCACGCTGACTACTATCGTGAGTTGTTTGCTACACCTGTGCCTAATCTGTTGGCTCAAGTTTACATCTATCCGGCTGGCTATATTGCTACATCTCGCTGATAGAGCTACTATCAAGTTGCCTGTTACCTGTAGTTCCAAGTCTGGCACGGTTTATCCTCACTCTGCTGTTAACCCGTTTGCTGGACTGTTATTGTGAACTGCTTGCTGTGTCTGTGGCTATTACTTTAGCTCAAGTTGCGTGCCTCTGTTCAGCTGCCTCATACTACAGTGAACTTACCTTTGCACCTAAGACTGGAATACCTGTTACCTGTAGTTCCATGCACGGTTCAGATACTCCTCACTTCGCTGCTACTTCTAGGCAACATTCTGCTGCATGTATCTGTGTTCATCCAAGTCCTTGGATGTTGTTTAACGCTTACTGCTCTGCTAGATAAGAATCACCGCGATACCAGTAACCACCTGCTATGTTGAATCATCTCTATTCACGGATCAGCCAAGTTCTATATACTACTCTGTTTGGACTTTAGCTGTACCAGTGATTCACATTCATCTGCTGTGTGTTTCTCTATTGGATCCAAGTGTTCTTATTCATCACCTCTGCGTTGAACTGTTGTATTATTCATCTCATGCTGTTGCCAAGGGTTACCAACTATGAACTACCATATGTGATTTGTCTCTGCAATCTGACCAACTGCCGTGTGTTCATCTCTGCCGATATATATATATATATATATATATATTTTCTCATTCCTGTTGTGCCATCAGTCAATACACTTCTTTGCAGCACTATTATCATCTCCTGTGTTATTATTATCAGTGATGCTTATGAGTCGTGAACTTTTAAACCTGTGAATATCATTGTGTCCTACCTCCACCATCCTCTACTATACTAGTCTGGGCAAAGTTTCCTATAGTAGAGGCAAGGGATCTACTAAAATCTTTCAGAGCCGTGACATGTGATCAGTAGCTGTTCACGTATAGATGTCATCACACTGTAAAATCACCAATCTATAGGGGTGAAAAATGTTTTATTACAGCATTGGGCAATGAACAACATAAGTAATGATCACATTATTATTAACAGTCTGACATTGTGTTGTCTTGAAAAAAAAACTAAAATAGTGTTTCATTAGCATTGGTCTCAAGAATGGAAGCAAAATAATCAGTTATTATAAATAATAAATAAATATATTTCTGTCTCAAATGAATTTACCAGCACAGGTTACTTTAAAAAAAAAGTGTTATAGTGTATGATATTAGTAAATATAATACGGCAATACCATCCTACATAATAGTATATGGCTCCATTATAATGGGCAGGTTTCTTAGGGCTGCCAGTAGAATGTAAATTAGAATGTAAAACCAGGACAGCTACTGACCCCTGCATCGCGGTCATCAGCTGACATGGAAATGGTGATGTCATCAATGTACCGTCATCTAGGTATTCAGACTGATCCCTAGACAACCAAAACTATACAATATGACCATTAATGTTACTGTGCTGTTAATGTATAGTTAATGTACAGGGTGCAAGTAGCATTAATCTAGTGTAATCTGGATATAATAGCTTCTTACATGCCAATAATAATTAGATTAAATGACACTGAATGTACTAGTACTGACAGCAAGACTGACCTGTCCAAGTCTCATAATTGTTACCTATTAAAGGTTTCATCTCATTGTGTTTATATTAGTTTAAAAAGCATCACACAGTAGAGAAAGCAGAAATGTAACAGTATAACCTGTCCAAGCTAGTGCTAAATATTTCATACACTGAAAATGGGAAGAAGCTAAATACGTCTATATAGAGTATAAAAGGAAATAATTTAGGCTCATATAGTGATTGTAGTGGTTTATGTAACCACCAAATTCATAAAGTCTGTAACAAAATATCTTGTTTCACGCAGAAAAAAATGGGGAAAGGTGTCAATGCCCCCTCGCCTGCCCACCATATATAGTGGAGGGTAAGTTCATGATTGTTAGTTATTCTTACCTATGAAAGTTTTCATCTCATTGTGTTTATATTAGTTTAAAAAGCATCACACAGTAGAGAAAGCAGAAATATATAACCTGTCCAAGCAAGCGCTAATATTTCATACACTGAAAATAGGAAAAGGCTAAATATGTCTATATAGAGTATAAAAGCAAACATTTTAGGCACATATAGTGATTGTAGTGGTTTATGTAACAACCAAATTCATAAAGTCTGTAACAAAATATCTTGTTTCACACAGGCCAAAATCCACAAGGCCCGCGAGCCTCCCCCCCATTATGTTTAATAGGTAAGTTCATGATTGTTAGCGCAGTAGGTCATATACTGATTATATGAATCTAGTATTATGAATAAATGTAACAGACTAAAGGAGGTATTGATGATAGGGAGAAAAGCCCCCGGGCCAGTGACAGCTATCGCTGGGTATCAACAGCGGCACCTTTCACCGGCGGTCTCTGGTGATAGCTTCCCATGGGGAATCCTACTTACCATGGACATCGGTGGTACAATTACCGCTGCTCTCCTGCTATCGCTATTTAAGGTTGGTGACAGCAGGGGAGATAATACTCAAAAAAAGACTTCATTTTTTTATTTAAATAAAGCTTCTCTTTGAATCGGATTACTCCGAATCAATTAAATTTAAAAATATATATCTACATACATAATGGCATATACTCACCTGTCCCTGTATCTCCAACCAATGAACAGGCACATAATAGACTCAGAAGTGAGATGTCATTGTGTAGGATGTCACTAAGTGTGACTGCTTGTGACTCATAGTTCAGAGACAGAATATGCCCCGGCTCTGTGTGAGCTCTCTGAGAGACATACACAATGCTATCTTCTATCACTGTTATTTATCATTATAAGATACCCGGTGTCACTGGCAGGCAGCGGTAAGCAGAGACTTACCTCTTCGCTGGCCAGTCTGGGTCCCCTCTGCACACGTGTGACCCGACATTGTCGGCTCTCACATGCGCACTCAACGGGCCGCCCGGGCTTAGGCCTAAAGTAGCTGATTCAAAGAAAATTAAAACAAAACAAGTGAGTGAATATAAAAAATTAGTTGAAAAAAATAACTATTGAAAAATAATTTTAATTAGAAACATTATTTAATTAAATAAAGCATTTCCCCTCTAAGGCTGTTGCAATAAGTGGTTTGTGGCAGTACAGATACCGTCACAATCCTACTTAATAGGGTTCCCCATGCATGGGGAAGCTATTGTAGGAGATAGATGGATAAGGCAATACCCAGCGATACCTAGTGCCGGCTTCGGCGGTTGGTAAATAGGGAGAAGCCCCGACTCTGGTGAATACACCCCTATTCACCGGATTTAGAGCTCTTCTCCCTATGATAAACACACCCCTAAATCATTCCCCGCTATGTCACACCCCTCTTGGAACAGCCCCATTAGAGTTAGGACTTGTCCTTGTTTTATCTACGTGTCCAATGTCAGACCCCCTTATCTAATGTCTGTGTAACCTGTCTCCTGTCTGATGCACTTAGCTGCCTCCCTTTTCTTCTGTCTTCTGCTTTGGTCTCTTATTTGCCCCTCGCTGTCTCTTGTCTTCATGTCAGTAATCTGGTCCAGGCCGACTATTGACATCAGTGATCGGGAACATTCAAATCAGTGTCTGTAATTCTTTTACTTTCAGATGGGGAACTGAAGACAACCTCTGGTAATGTCTCAATCAGTTACACGTGACAGGGTTCATGTAACATACATGTAGAAATACATTCATTTACTTATGTGTTTGTGCATGTGTTCTGGGCTTGTTTGGCTCAATTCAATAAGTCGCTAATGGGTATAACAACTAAATAAAATAAAAAGTAAAGACAACCACCCTGTACAGCTGCACAAATTGGGGCTGATGCCGACTTGGTTGTATAATGGGAGTAAATTACTCTTAAATAAAAGCACAGAATCATAGTGTATTTCCACCCACACGCAGAGCTGCACACATCTCCTGATGCTTCCGCATCAGCAGCATATGGGCCTGGTCTGCGTCATATCATAAGCCAGTATTTGCACCTGTCCTATAGCAGATGTATAAGATACCCCTCCTACCAGACATATATGTGTGTTTCTGTAGGACTGCATGAGCCGCCTTGTGTAAGCTGGTCCTTACTGTACTCGGCCATTGTCAGGACCCCCCTTCCCACCTCTCCAGCTGTAAGGGGTGCAGGTGTCACATAGGAACAAGTCTACATAGGTGTACAGTGTGCAGCCACAATCTGAGCATGCGCAGAGCGATATCACACAAGGCGCGCTACTCACACTGGCTTACGTCTCACTATGCATCAGCCCCATTACCTTACAATAAATCACACACATTACCTTACAATAAATCACACAGGAGGATAGTTCAGCAATGAAAAAATGACTCTCTCAGATAGATTTAATATAAATGTAACTTTTATTATATCTTGTAAAATAATTCCTGATATTGGAAAGTGGTAAAATAAAAGCATCTGTAGTCTGCGCTCATATAACAATGAATAACTACTGCTGTCCTCCGCTGGCTGCAAGTAATAAGTTATAGCTGAAGAGTTAGAACCTCAGGAATCTATTGTTTAAGTGCAGCTGTACGGGATCATTTTATTTTATTTAGTTGTTACTACATTACACTGTTGTACTTCCCCTTAGTGGTGTAATGTTTGTTGTATTATCTGCTGTTTACTAATAGAGGCACAGATCAGGCAGCCAGTGTACAAAATAACATGTAGCAAACTTTATCAGGAATAATGTACCCCCTACTGTAAATTATAAGGATATTATACCGAGGTGTTAAATAACTAAACAAACACAAGGCCATAGACTGAATGCTGGTATACAATCTTCTAGGTGACTCTCCAAATCCATAATAACTTATAGCAGTGTACACTGAATTGATGACATTGGAATTTATGGATTATAGACAAAGACATCACAACTCAACACATCACAAGATATTATTTACAGGAGATTATACATATATTAGCTTCAGGTGTGTGTTATGAGACTATTAACCTTCACACAAATGTGGAGAATTACTGTGTATTCCAGGCACATTGAAAATGAATTTGAACACTATAACAAACCCCCAGTGTGTGATACGTAATAAGTATAACAAACTAAATCTGACGGTCAATACTTTCAGCCAAAACGTATATTAGGATCCTCTGTATACATCACAAGAGTACACACATTTCATTAAAGATCTCTGTGTGAATGTTATGTAATTATGGGTTATTAAATCCCTGGGGGTCAGAAGTATAACATGAAGATTGACAAACTGATCTTCATACACATGTGCTGGGTAGAAGAAGTACTGCAGGTAACAATGTCTTTGCTGTAATGTGTTATGACTGAAGGAGGCCAGCACTGATAACATGCTTGTTTGTTCAAGAGCAGTACATCACACACATGTAGTCCTAATGCTGCTTTATGTCATGTATTGTATGTAAGATAATCGGGACACTCATTGGAATATATCATTATTTTATCTAGCTACGATTCAGATAAAGCGCAGGCCGAGGAGGAAATGCCTAAGTAAGTGTAACGTTCCTATTAGTAGGGAGCAGACTAACATACAGCTACATTGTAACATGTAGGAGACATACTAAGAAACAATGATTTAATTTTCTAAATGTCCATAGTCCTGGTCCTAGCTATTTATTCTGGGAGGGGAATCATATGTAAATATCTATAATAGTTAAACACACGTAATATACATCTGATGCTGTCATCATCGTCAGCCCACATCTATACACTAATTGCAGCCAAGTCTGACCAGACCATATCCCCAGGGTGTGTGCTACACTTACATGCCCCTGCTGCACTCTACTAATCTGCCCCTGATCTGCCCCCACCCCCCCTTCCAGAGTCTGTGCTACACTTACCTGCCCTGCTGTACTATACTAACCTGCCCCTGATCTGCCCGCCCAAGGTGTAGGGAGCCGCACATGTAAGTTACTCAAAACTTACACTTGAGGCTCCCTAGAGTTACTGTATAGTTAATGTACAGGGTGCAAGTAGCATTAATCTACTATAATCTGGATAGAAGAGCTTCTTACATGTCAATAATAATTAGATTAAATGACACAGAATGTTCTAGTACTGACAACTAGGCTGACCTGTCCAAGTCTCAAAATTCTTACCTATGAAAGGTTTCATCTCATTGTGTTTATATTAGTTTAAAAAGCATCACACAGTAGAGAAAGCAGAAATGTATAACCTGTCCAAGCAAGCGCTAATATTTCATACACTGAAAATAGGAAAAGGCTAAATATGTCTATATAGAGTATAAAAGGAAACATTTTAGGCACATATAGTGATTGTAGTGGTTTATGTAACCACCAAATTCATAAAGTCTGTAACAAAATATCTTGTTTCACACAGGCCAAAATCCACAAGGCCCGCGAGCCTCCCCCCCATTATGTTTAATAGGTAAGTTCATGATTGTTAGCGCAGTAGGTCATATACTGATTATATGAATCTAGTATTATGAATAAATGTAACAGATTAAAGGACCTATTGATGATAGGGAGAAAAGCTCCCGGGACAGTGACAGCTATCGCTGGGTATCAACAGCGGCACCTTTCACCGGCGGTCTCTGGTGATAGCTTCCCATGGAGAAGCCTACTTACCATGGACATCGTGGGTACAATTAACGCTGCTCTCCTGCTATCGCTATTTAAGGTTGGTGACAGCAGGGGAGATACTACTCAAAAAAAGGCTTCATTTTTTTATTTAAATAAAGCTCTCTTTGAATCAGATTACTCTGAATCAGATTACATTTAAAAAATATATATCTACATACATAATGGCATACACTCACCTGTCCCTGTATCTCCAACCAATGAACAGGCACATAATAGACTCAGAAGTGAGATGTCATTGTGTAGGACAGGGTTTCCCAAACCCAGTCCTCAGGGCTCCCTAACAGTGCAGGTTTTCCATATCTCCTTGCTGGAGCACAGGTGTATTCATTACTGACTGATACATTGTAACAAATCCACAGGTGGTCCTAATTATGTCACATGTGATCCGGAAAACCTGCACTGTTAGGGAGCCCCGAGGGCTGGGTTTGGGAAACCCTGGTGTAGGATGTCACTCAGTGTGACTGCTCGTGACTCATAGTTCAGAGACAGAATATGCCCCGGCTCTGTGTGAGCTCTCTGAGAGACATATACAATGCTATCTTCTATCACTGTTATTTATCATTATAAGATCCCCGGTGTCACTGGCAGGTAGCGGTAAGCAGAGACTTACCTCTTCGCTGGCCAGTCTGGGTCTGCACACGTGTGACCCTGCATTGTCAGCTCTCACATGCGCACTCAACGGACCGCTCGGGTTTAGGCCTAAAGTAGCTGATTCAAAGAAAATTAAAACAAAACAAGTGAATTAACATAAAAAATTAGTTGAAAAAAAATAACTATTGAAAAATTATTTTAATTAGAAACATTATTTAATTAAATAAAGCATTTCCCCCTCTAAGGCTGCTGCAATAAGTGGTTTGTGGCAGTACAGATACCATCACAATCCTACTTAATAGGGTTCCCCATGCATGGCGAAGCTATTGCAGGGGACAGATGGAAAAGGCGATACCTAGTCCCGGCTTCGGAGGTTGATAAATAGGGAGAAGACGTCTGGTGAATACACCCCTATTTATCGGATTTAGGTTCTCATCTCCCTATGATAAACACACCCCTAAATCATTCCCTGCTATGTCACACCCCTCTTGGAACAGCCCATTTAGAGTTAGGACTTGTCCTTGTTTTACATGGTGTCTGTCACTCACCGGACTGTGAGTGCTTCTTCCCGGACATTTAGGAACCGTGGCCGTCCTCCATCCTGAGGGACTGCGCATGCGCAGCCCTTTCTATACCTCCAGTGTATGTTCCTTTAACTTAATTGGCAGATCAGGCAACCTCCCTATATTAAGCACCTGTGGTCATCACCACATTGCCTGATCTTGGAGTCTCATTCCCCATGAGTCTCTGAAGGTGTTCCTGTGTTTCCTTGTTTATTCAGCCCTGCTGATTCCTGTGGTTTCCAAACCACTTCTACCTCTGTGGTTTCCAAACCACTTCTGCTGCTGTGGTTCCCATACCACTTCTACCATCTACTGTATCATCGTGACTGTGAGCTGATTCCTATCCGCTGCCTCCGTGCACTACAGTCTTCAAACCACTTCTCCTACTGTGGTTCCCATACCACTTCTACCATCTACTGTATCATCGTGACTGTGAGCTGATTCCTATCCGCTGCCTCCGTGCACTACAGTCTTCTAATCACTTCAACTCTACCATGTATCATTGGGACTGTTAGCTGATGCCTATCCGCTGCCTCCGTGCATTACAGGCTTCAACCACATCCACTCACCTGTTCATGATTGTGACTGCCAGCTGATTCCTATCCGCTGCCTCCGTGCACTACAGGCTTCAACCTGCAACTCGTCTGCGTTTCATCATCGTGACTGTTTGGTTGATTCCTACCCGCTGCCTCCGTGCACTACAGTCTTCAACCTGCAACTCGTCTGTGTTTCATCATCGTGACTGCTAGCTGATTCCTATCCGCTGCCTCCGTGCACTACAGTCTTCAACCTGCAACCCGTCTGTGTTTCATCGCGACTGTTTAACTGATTCCTATCCGCTGCCTCTGTGCGCTTCAGTCTTCAGTCCTTGTCAACTCTACCGTGTTTCCTTGAGTCTGCTGCCACTATTGCTACCCGCTACTCTCCGTGATCATCTGTTCCAGTTCAACTCTGCTCCGGTGTCCCATCGTTACTGCACCTGCTGGTTGCTATTGGTTACCTCCGTGTTCCCGCAGAGACCCGCTGCTGTTACTTCTCAGCGCTACTCATCCATCTACTGCTGATCCGCTCTCCACGCCTTCCTGTGTTCCCTGCTGGTCTACCTACCTGTGCGCTGCACCTGCTAGACCCCTGCTTCACCCATCCAGGGACTTGTATCCTGCTGGCCTCCTGCCCTTCAGGTATCTCTGCACTCCTGTCTGACTGCCTTCTCCTGAACCACGGTATGCATACTTCCCATTGACTGTGCTGTGTATTGCATACCTTGCTGGACTGTGTTGGTTCTCCTCTGGAGTGTACTATCCGCTGAGTCTATTGCCATCATTGACTGTGTTGGTTCTCCTCTGGAGTGTACTATCTGCTGACTCTACTGCCATCATTGACTGTGTTATCTCATGCCGGATTGCTTCAAGAGACTTTCTATATTGGCAGTGTTGTTCAGTCATTTATACATTTATATTGTACATATTACTGTGGATCAAAGTCAAGGTGCCCGTGTATATATTGTGTTGCAGTCTCTCCCCGTGCACCTCCTCACATATATATTCAGTAGTACCACTTGCTAGTGGCAGACCACTGACTCCTGTTTACAGTTTCACCTGTTCCAGTATCCTCTCACATAGCAGTGGTACAACTTGCTAACGCAGACCACTGACTCCCCGGATACCTCCACTTGGATTCCATTCCTTCACTCAGACAGCGGTACAACTTGCTATCCGCAGACCGCTGACTCTCATCACCTCCTCGTTTCTGTTGGACATTCCTCCTCTCTATAGCAGTGGTACAACTTGCTACCGCAGACCACTGACTACCTTCACGTGTCCTTTGTCCATACAGTTCCTCGTGTATTACTACCTCCATATTGCCAGTGCTGCTAGTCATAGACTTTCCTGAGCATCTCATCACCTGCTATTTCCTGTTCCGTGATCACCCTGCTACCAGAGTACCATATTACCACCTATACTGCTCTGGTAAGCCTATCACCTGGTGATCCCTGGGTAAAGACTCCTAGTGCCCGTGACAGTAAGATCAGGCCATGACAGACCCAGATACGGAACCTACTGCTAAAGAGATGCTGCAGCATCTGGTCAGCCGTGTGGAGCAACAGGATGCTCGCCAACAGCTGTTACTTCAATGTTACCAATCGTTAACCTCCCAAGGAACATCTGGACAGACTGTTACAGCTAGTATTGAAGCTCCTGTGCTTTCCTCCGTTTCCCCAGTGCCATCCCAGGTGTCTACAGCTCCTACGCTTCACCTGCCTACTCCGTCAAAATATGACGGGGACCCCAAGACTTGTAGAGGTTTCCTTAACCAATGTTCAGTCCATTTTGAACTCCAACCTCAAAATTTTTCTACCCATCGTTCCAGAGTGGCCTATCTTATCTCATTGTTTTCTGGACAAGCCCTGGCTTGGGCCTCCCCTCTGTGGGAAAGAAACGATCCAATTCTACAAGATAGTGCCAAATTCATTTCCACGTTCCGAAGTGTGTTCGATGAACCAGGTCGTGTGACCTCCGCTGCTTCCAGCATTCTTCGTTTGCGACAAGGCTCCCATACAGTAGGACAGTATGTCATTCAATTTAGGATCTTAGCCTCTGAACTTCAGTGGAACACTGAAGCATTAGTTGCCGCCTTCTGGCAGGGGCTCTCCGATAAAATTAAAGATGCACTGACTACCCAAGAGCTTCCTTCGTCACTAGAAGATTTGATCTCTCTTTGCCATCGTGTAGACATGAGATTTCGTGAAAGAGAATCTGAGAAAACAACTTCTGCTAAAGCACCTCTTCGTTTAAACCCTCAATTTCGTCCAGTTTCACCTTCTGTGATTCCCATGGAGATAGGACGTTCCAAATTATCTTTAGAAGAGAGGAAACGAAGAGTAAAGAATAGACTCTGTATCTATTGTGCTGATTCCACACATATGCTCAGTTCTTGCCCTAAGAAATCGGGAAATGCCAGGCCCTAACTAGTTCTGGAGAGGTGAAGTTAGGGTCCCTGGAGTCCTCTCCATTGTCTATGAAATCTAAAGTCTGCGCTTTCGATGTTACGATTTCCTTTGCTACCAAATCCTTTGAGTCACAGGCATTGATTGATTCCGGAGCAGCAGGAAATTTCATTTCTAAATCACTAGTGAATCAATGGTCCCTACCAGTGATCACTTTAAAAACACCCATTACTGTGACGGCTATAGATGGATCACGTCTCATCAATGGTCTCATCACCCAGAGTACGTCTCCAGTAACCCTTCAGATTGGTGTACTACACCATGAAGAAATTTCGTTTTTAATTCTTCCTGTTACGACAAGTCCGATTGTCTTAGGCCTTCCATGGCTTCAATGTCACTCTCCCCAGATTGACTGGCGCACCCCTCAAGTTACGTCTTGGGGGCCTGAATGTCACCATCGTTGTCTCTCTCAAGTTATTCCTCTTAAAGTACAGCAATCTTCCATCTCATCTTCCTCCCCGGGACTCCCTCCTCAGTATGCTTCATTTGCCGATGTGTTTGATAAAGCTCAGTCTGAACGTCTTCCTCCTCATCGTTCTTGGGATTGTCCGATCGACCTTCTACCTGGCAAGACTCCTCCCAGGGGTCGGGTCTATCCTCTCTCGTTACCTGAAACTCAAGCCACATCTGAGTACATACAGGAGAATCTCCAGCGTGGGTTCATTCGACCTTCCACCTCTCCCGCTGGAGCTGGGTTCTTCTTCGTCAAAAAGAAGGATGGATCATTACGCCCTTGTATAGATTTTCGTGGACTCAACGCCATTACTATCAAGAATCGGTATCCCATTCCGCTGATCACTGAGCTATTTGATCGCATCAAGGGAGCTCGGATATTTACTAAGTTGGATCTTCGTGGTGCCTACAATTTAATTAGAATCCGTTCCGGTGACGAATGGAAGACCGCGTTTAACACCAGAGATGGGCATTACGAATATTTAGTAATGCCCTTCGGGCTGTGTAATGCCCCCGCGGTTTTCCAGGGTTTCATCAATGAGATCTTTCGGGACTTATTATATGTATGTGTCGTTGTCTACCTGGACGACATATTGATCTTCTCACAGGACCTGCCTTCTCATCACCAACATGTGGCAGAGGTCCTCTCCAGACTACGGAAAAACTCGTTGTTCTGTAAATTGGAAAAATGTTCATTCGAGTTACCCCAGATTCCATTCTTGGGGTATATAGTTTCCGGAGTTGGCCTGAAGATGGATCCAGACAAAGTAAATGCTGTACTACATTGGCCTCAGCCAACTACTCTTCGTGCCATCCAGCGTTTTTTAGGTTTTGCCAATTACTATAGACGCTTCATTCAAGACTTCTCATCCATTGCATCTCCCATTGTGGCCTTAACTCGGAAAGGGGCTAATACTAAGCAATGGTCATCTGAGGCTCTCCAAGCCTTTCAAATCCTCAAAGAGTCCTTCTCGTCTGCTCCCATTCTGCGACAACCTGATGTGACACTCCCCTTCTTCCTAGAAGTAGATGCCTCTAATGTGGGCTTAGGAGCTATTCTCTCCCAACGCTCGGAGCAACAAAAATTACATCCTTGTGCCTTCTACTCTCGGGGTCTTCTGCCCGCAGAGAAAAACTATACTATCGGGGACAAGGAGTTGCTGGCCATCAAAGCTGCATTAGAGGAATGGAGATACTTGTTGGAAGGAGCTCGCCATCCGGTGACGATCTTCACGGATCATAAGAACTTGTCATATTTGCAATCTGCTCAATGCTTGAACCCTCGTCAAGCAAGATGGTCTCTTTTCTTTTCCCGTTTTGAATTAATTATAACCTTCAAACCAGCTGCTAAGAACAAGAAAGCTGACGCTCTATCTCGAGCTTTTGTGACGTCCTCTGATGTAGAAGAGGTTCCCAACCATGCTATTCTAGACCCCAAATGTATTTCTCTGGCTGCTTCATCCACCAAAATGCTACCATTTGGGAAGACCCTCGTGCCTCCTACTCTGAGGAGGAAAATCCTTTCGTGGTTCCATGCCTCTCGTTTTTCTGGACACGCCGGTGAACATAAGACCTTTGAGATTCTCTCTCGTAGTTACTGGTGGCCTTCAATGAGGAGAGACGTCAAAGAGTTTATTGCTTCCTGTGATTTATGTTCTCAGTTCAAATCCTCCCGCAGAACTCCAGCAGGGTTGCTGCGACCACTACCCATTCCGTCCAAGCCTTGGACCCATATTAGTATGGATTTTGTTACTGATTTGCCACCAAGTAAGAATCACAATACTATTTGGGTAGTGGTAGACAGATTTTCGAAGATGGCTCATTTCGTCCCTCTGTCCGGTTTACCTTCCTCGTCTACTCTGGCTGAACATTTCATTAAAGAAATCTTCCGCATCCATGGATGTCCGTCTGAGATTGTGTCAGATAGAGGAGTACAATTCGTTTCCAGATTCTGGCGGGCCCTTTGTAAAACCTTGGGCATACGATTAGCACTCTCATCGTCTTACCATCCGCAATCTAACGGACAAACGGAACGAGTCAATCAAGATCTTGAGACTTTTATTAGGATGTTCTCTTCAGCCAACCAAGACAACTGGGTAGAATTGCTCCCTTGGGCTGAATTCGCCCATAACAACATGTACCATGAGTCATCATCCAAAACTCCATTCTTTGTGGTCTACGGTCACCATCCGTCTTTTCCGGAATTTCCTGCCCTCCCGCCCACCCAAGTTCCTGCGGTGGAGACTGCTTGTCAGACCTTCAAAAATATCTGGTCTCAGGTCAAAACCTGTTTAAAGAAGACATCTAACAAATATAAGTCTTTCGCAGATAAGAAGAGGCGGGCTATTCCACCACTAAAAATTGGAGATCGTGTCTGGTTATCTACCAAAAATATTCGTTTGAAGGTTCCATCTATGAAATTCGCCCCTCGTTTTATTGGTCCATATAGGATCATTCAAGTTATCAATCCAGTATGTGTTAAACTTCTTCTTCCTAAGAATCTTCGGATTTCCAATGCCTTCCATGTGTCCTTGCTCAAACCTCTCATCATCAACCGTTTCTCGACTCCTTCCTCAGCACCGCAGCCAGTTCAAGTTCATCAGGAGGAGGATTTCGAGATTACTGAGGTATTGGATGCAAAAATTTCGCGAGGAGTCCTCCGTTTCCTCGTTCATTGGAAGGGCTTTGGTCCTGAAGAGCGTTCATGGATCAAAGCTGAAGATCTTAATGCTCCTGCCCTTCTGAAGAAGTTTTATTCCAAAAATCCGGACAAGCCCGGTTCCAGGCGTTCTGTGCCCACCTTTAAAAGGGGGGGTACTGTCACTCACCGGACTGTGAGTGCTTCTTCCCGGACATTTAGGAACCGTGGCCGTCCTCCATCCTGAGGGACTGCGCATGCGCAGCCCTTTCTATACCTCCAGTGTATGTTCCTTTAACTTAATTGGCAGATCAGGCAACCTCCCTATATTAAGCACCTGTGGTCATCACCACATTGCCTGATCTTGGAGTCTCATTCCCCATGAGTCTCTGAAGGTGTTCCTGTGTTTCCTTGTTTATTCAGCCCTGCTGATTCCTGTGGTTTCCAAACCACTTCTACCTCTGTGGTTTCCAAACCACTTCTGCTGCTGTGGTTCCCATACCACTTCTACCATCTACTGTATCATCGTGACTGTGAGCTGATTCCTATCCGCTGCCTCCGTGCACTACAGTCTTCAAACCACTTCTCCTACTGTGGTTCCCATACCACTTCTACCATCTACTGTATCATCGTGACTGTGAGCTGATTCCTATCCGCTGCCTCCGTGCACTACAGTCTTCTAATCACTTCAACTCTACCATGTATCATTGGGACTGTTAGCTGATGCCTATCCGCTGCCTCCGTGCATTACAGGCTTCAACCACATCCACTCACCTGTTCATGATTGTGACTGCCAGCTGATTCCTATCCGCTGCCTCCGTGCACTACAGGCTTCAACCTGCAACTCGTCTGCGTTTCATCATCGTGACTGTTTGGTTGATTCCTACCCGCTGCCTCCGTGCACTACAGTCTTCAACCTGCAACTCGTCTGTGTTTCATCATCGTGACTGCTAGCTGATTCCTATCCGCTGCCTCCGTGCACTACAGTCTTCAACCTGCAACCCGTCTGTGTTTCATCGCGACTGTTTAACTGATTCCTATCCGCTGCCTCTGTGCGCTTCAGTCTTCAGTCCTTGTCAACTCTACCGTGTTTCCTTGAGTCTGCTGCCACTATTGCTACCCGCTACTCTCCGTGATCATCTGTTCCAGTTCAACTCTGCTCCGGTGTCCCATCGTTACTGCACCTGCTGGTTGCTATTGGTTACCTCCGTGTTCCCGCAGAGACCCGCTGCTGTTACTTCTCAGCGCTACTCATCCATCTACTGCTGATCCGCTCTCCACGCCTTCCTGTGTTCCCTGCTGGTCTACCTACCTGTGCGCTGCACCTGCTAGACCCCTGCTTCACCCATCCAGGGACTTGTATCCTGCTGGCCTCCTGCCCTTCAGGTATCTCTGCACTCCTGTCTGACTGCCTTCTCCTGAACCACGGTATGCATACTTCCCATTGACTGTGCTGTGTATTGCATACCTTGCTGGACTGTGTTGGTTCTCCTCTGGAGTGTACTATCCGCTGAGTCTATTGCCATCATTGACTGTGTTGGTTCTCCTCTGGAGTGTACTATCTGCTGACTCTACTGCCATCATTGACTGTGTTATCTCATGCCGGATTGCTTCAAGAGACTTTCTATATTGGCAGTGTTGTTCAGTCATTTATACATTTATATTGTACATATTACTGTGGATCAAAGTCAAGGTGCCCGTGTATATATTGTGTTGCAGTCTCTCCCCGTGCACCTCCTCACATATATATTCAGTAGTACCACTTGCTAGTGGCAGACCACTGACTCCTGTTTACAGTTTCACCTGTTCCAGTATCCTCTCACATAGCAGTGGTACAACTTGCTAACGCAGACCACTGACTCCCCGGATACCTCCACTTGGATTCCATTCCTTCACTCAGACAGCGGTACAACTTGCTATCCGCAGACCGCTGACTCTCATCACCTCCTCGTTTCTGTTGGACATTCCTCCTCTCTATAGCAGTGGTACAACTTGCTACCGCAGACCACTGACTACCTTCACGTGTCCTTTGTCCATACAGTTCCTCGTGTATTACTACCTCCATATTGCCAGTGCTGCTAGTCATAGACTTTCCTGAGCATCTCATCACCTGCTATTTCCTGTTCCGTGATCACCCTGCTACCAGAGTACCATATTACCACCTATACTGCTCTGGTAAGCCTATCACCTGGTGATCCCTGGGTAAAGACTCCTAGTGCCCGTGACAGTGTCCAATGTCAGTCCCCCCTTATCTGATGTCTGTGTAACCTGTGTTATGCACGTCTAATTGCTATCCAATAACGATTGTCGATTGCCGATGTGTGGTTCCAAAGCACAAAGTGATTTAATAGCCAAAAGTAGCAGAACAACAAATTAGAATAAAATAAGTACAGCTGTTACTTATCGCAGACGCCCTGGATTCAGTAGTACAGTCATTCAGGTCTGAAGGCTGTGGTCAAAAAGACTGGCCACTAGTTCCAGAGCCCCTGCTTATATACAGTCAGTGAATACAGTAAAACAATGCAGATGATGTGGCTTACTTCTATTGGTCCAGGCTTCAGGAAGGTCTAGTGTACTGCAGGTCATAGGCCAGTTCAATCCAAAATATCCAAAGGTGGTGGTCAGCTCTCCAGGGGATGCACTCTGATTTTCCTGCAAAAAATCCAGTTTAAACTAGTCTATTTACATTACACTGGCAGCATCATTTTAAACCTTTATTCCCTAACATCGCTAATTAGAGTATGCAATGTGCGATTCCTTCGGCGAATGAACCGGACAACTGCGGATGAATAGGGGATTAAAATGATACTAAACATGACATATTTCCTGCAACCTAAACCTTTGATTTCACTAACATGTATATAACCTATAATATTAAACATAAATACTACTACATTTCAACATAAATAGCTATGTGTTGCATCTACAATTAATGTGTACTAATTTCAAATGTGTATGTTCGTGTGAATGTGTGTAAACGTGTAAAACCTGTTATTGCCACGTGTTGCGGCTGGATACTCTTCTCCACGCCGTAGTGTGCTCTGCGCATAATTTCAGACAAAGACAACCAAATTTGCTAGATATTAATTGAAATTACTTTATCCAATTTGCTGACTTCGACACCTGTCTCCTGTCTGATGCACTTAGCTGCCTCCCTTATCTTCTGTCTTCTGCTTTGGTCTCTTATTTGCCCCTCGTTGTCTCTTGTCTTCACGTCAGTAATCTGGTCCAGGCCGACTATTGACATCAGTGGCCGGGAACATTCACATCAGTGTTTGTAATTCTCTTTCTTTCAGATGGAGCACTGAAGACAACCTCTGGTAATGTCTCAATCAGTTACGCGTGACAGGGTTCATGTAATAATACAGGGATAATAATAATAATAATACTACAGGACTCATATCAATAAGACAGATGTTAATGTATAAGAACAATAATAATGTATATGTAATAAGTGACTATATAACACTGCCCAGAAATGACCACAGTACACTGATACCACTACACACACTACCACATGCATTAATGAGTGATGAAGAAATGGACTTACACCTGTTTTTTCGTTCTTTTAGTGATCAAAAAGACCAGACGGTAAGTGTATACACTAATAACGTATTGCACACACATTGCACATACATGGCACATACATGGTACATATATGGCACACAGTAATTTCTACTTGATGTAAAGCCATACTTAGAAACACCTTGTTATATAGTCAGTAGTGCCATCATTTAGTTGTCCCTGAAAGTAATAGGTAAAAGCTGACAGTTTCTTTGTTACAGAATGATTCCTTACTGTTCTTCTTCCTCAGCATCCTACAGATCTGTTGTAGTTACCGCTTGTAGAACATCTGCTACATAGAAACCAGAATATAGTCTACACTGTGTTTATGTTGCTTCTACTGTGTATAGAACAGTGAGCTCCTATAGATTAGCATAAAACCTTCCTCGTGAATACTGGGTGCAGCCGCTTTGTGTGGTATTATTTCCACAACAGCTTTACAATTGTATTATACTGTAGATGTGATATAATTTAACATATTTACATCCCCTAATCTAGTATATTTTTATACATGTTTCTATAATCTCTCAGAGGGTAGCACAAATGTATATTAATGTAATTATCCCTCAGCCTCAGCAGTGTGGTTACTTTCTGGGGATAGGGGGGGTTCAGGTTGTGTTTAGTTTGTGTAATATAACACTTATTACCAGTTATTTATATAATGCCTACATAACACTTTTCTTGTACTTTGCATTAAATGTAGAATGACGAACCCGGTGAACAAGGTATGTACTGTGTCATCACTAGTCCTATACACCAAGGGTTTATTACTGATTGGTCAGGACCCAAAACATGGGTCTCCACAGCCTTTATGGTGGGTACCCATGATCCTCTCTGTGCAGACCTGTTGTGTGCTACTAAATAATAATGAATCATGTACCACACAGGCCTAAGCTGGATTATAGTGAAGGTGGAGTCTGGAGGAGTGTGCCTTATAATGGCATTAATACATTTTAATACACTTTTATTTACAGAATATACGTAATCAGAGACATTGTTATAAAGGTGCATGAGCTGTTACAGAAAGGAACACAATCCCCAAATACCTAAACATTATAGAGTCATGGGCTGCAGAGCTGATTCACAAACATAATATGGGTCCTGGCCAAAAAGTGAAGAACTTTAATTTAATCTTTAGAGACAAACTATTTTTAAAGCATAATCCTGATATGTTTCACAATTGTTTACAATATGTCTTCTCTTCTTTTCAGTGGAATCTACGAACAGAAGGTACTCAATATGATAAGACCACAGATCTGATACAATACAATATACAGCACAATAGTTACATTGATAATTTGATTCTCATCAGCTAAACAACCCCCAATACACGACCAATTTCATCTTCCCTCTAATGATGTTTTATAAGCACCCCCCAGTCAGGGTAACAGACAACAGTACCCTGCAACAACCTCCCTCATTATTACTAATAAATCTCACAAATGGGGTGGCTATGGGGCATCACCTTGTGGTATAAACTCAAATGGGAACATATATGTGATAATACATCATGGGTCTGATTCATCTTCTGATGTAAGTCCATTTGTGTGCAGTATCTTGTGTGAACTAGCTCTGTACATGCTCAGTAAAGGACCTTATGTCAATTAATGTAATTGTATGCAATTCATGTCCAAATTCAAATGACACTTACAACTGCGCAAGTCCCAGGTATCTCGTAAGTATGCTTTTTTTAGTTGTATCATTTACACCAGCTACAGGTGTAAGTGGTATGTACAGTACGCATTAAGAACATCCAGATTTTTGTATTTAATGGAAAAAAGAAAAGAAAAAACAATTTTTTTCAAAACATTGGTATTAATAATTATAGTATTATGAGTTGTTAATTTATTTTAAAGACTTATTTTTTTGCATGTCTTCTGATGGGACTGTATATTGTGCATGTGCGTATCCTGCACTGTGTTCTGTCTGTTAACATACGACAAGTAAACTTTAGGCAGAACGTACTTACACCCAGATTCAAATTGTACCTTGACATCCGCTTGGATTTAAACTATGCTCAAGTTTCGTGCTCTTTTTTTAAACACAAGTTGCATGCAGGTTGCGTCCGAACATGAATCAGGCCAAATATGTCTAAGTGCCTCAATGACACAGAGATGAAGGTTACATTAATATACAGACTGTACCTAACCCCCAGCCAGACCCCACAAAATTTGTCCCTCAAGTCTGATTTCTTTCTTCTGAACTATAACACAGCTATTATGTAAGACATTTCTGTAAAACCAACAATCTTCCTTCGTGTTAACAGGGGCAGAATCTGGAGCAGACTCCGGAATGTTTTCCAGTCAATAGCAAGGTGAGTAATCATTGTGGTATGGTCCCTTCTAAGGTGACTCGTCCTGGGAAGTTACTCAAAGCTTAGGATCCAGCCTCAGTTTCATGCACATGTGCAGTGTGACAAAATGTGACTTGTAGCTGTACTTACATGTAAATCTAGATCAGGCCTTTAGTCTGGGTTTATAGCAATATAACAGTGTAATACATCTGGTATTATAGATTGTTTGATCACATTATGTAATGTAGTAATGTGCATTTATTACCTATGCCATGATAATCTGGAGGACAGAAGAAAATTCCCCTACCCTACATTTCTTACTTAATAAAACAAAATGTGGGGACCTCTCCTGTGATCTGATAACTGCACCTTCACATTATCATTCCTTCATGTAAACCTGGATGACCTCATCCCAATCCAGAATCCTGCAGACACCACACAATCTAGGAGTATGAATCCCAAGTACTGTGGATGTCAAGGAACCAAGTATCTGATAGATGAGATGGTTAAATAATCAGAACACGTGTATTAGCTCTAAGGACATGTGGGTAACAAGAATAATACTATGGGCTCAGAACACTAGTTCTTATGTTTAAATATAATATGTATAAAAATCTTTACAGTGTCTCAAATCAAATTGTCTCTTTTGTATGAAACAATTACTTATACAGAGCAAATCTCTGATTGTTAGCACGTCTCATTTTTTCCCATCTTTTTCAGATACATGTGCTGCTGCTGTTCCACCAATGATGAATAAATTATTTTTTATATAAGAGGAATTTCTTTATTTAAATACTAATTTTTAATACTCGGTTAACGTTTTGTTACCATTGTGTATATTTTATTAATGTACTTATTATATTTTACTATAATGGGGCAAGTCAAAATAATTTTTGCCATTATTATTAATGTTTCTATAACACCACTATGTTATGCAGCACGGTATAGAAAAATATTTATCATTCACATCGGTCCATGTCCCAGTAGAGCTTAGAGTCTAATTTCCGTATCACACAAAGAAAGGGGAGAAATACAAACTCCAACCAGATTGGACCTTGGGCAGAATCAGACTCTTGACCTCATCACTGTTAAGTGATCATTTGTTTGCAGCTTCCCCTCATAGAGGGTCTAGACCAGGGTGGTCACTTTATAACAGGGGGATCACAATCTGCAGGTTTCCATCATAGTGTGACATGGCCAGTCGGTGGAGCTTGGGGCTGGGGGCTAGAGCAGGATGGATTTTTTTTTTAACTGGTCACACAATTTTTTATTAAATGTGTTTGTTTATTGATATATTTATTTTTTAAACAAAGTTAAAACGTAGACTGAAGTCATCATTGTCATCTTTTTACCAGAGTCACTTAAACTACTTGGTCTGGGGAAGATAATGCTGATGACCGTTTCATTATAACTCCGGATGGATCTATACTGTACTCCTAATCTTATGAATAATTCACTTCTGTTATTTGCTGTAAAAGTCCCACAAGCAGCTCGAACTTATACTGCAGTCAAAACGTATTAAAGATTCTGGGAGTTACATTATAGTAACATGAAGTCAAATGGTAACAGCAATGGTAGCGCCATCGTGATAAAACCGTGACATGACAGGTGTCCCTATAGCGCTTTCTATATCTGTATCCATTTTTCCCCAATTACTCCATGCTTTATAGGACAGCACCCGTAGCCACATGAAAAACACATTAAGGGAGACACAAACATAATACTAAACATACAATTAATATTCCAATGAAGAAGTCCAAAGTTAAAAGAATCTTTTTTTCCCCAGAAGATATATGGCCTCTAATTGGTTTTCAGACTCAGGAAGATTCAATAAACTAATCAATACATAGGAGCATATCAATCGATACCTCAACATTTTTTAACAAAAACAACTTAGTCTAATAACGCGAAAACATACAAAAATAAATAGATATTAGTGAGTTAAACTCACATTTATGTTGGTGATGTGTTCACTTATAGGTCATAAAAGGATGTTAGATGATTCTTTATCCTTTGATGTCTCCTTAATACTGCTTAAAACATACAATACCTCAAGAAAAAAAACAATGACAAATGTGATATTGCAAAAATATATCTTTATAAATGAACTTCAGAAGAAAAGATTCAATACATTTAGAACAAGAGATCAAATCATTAGTTTCTCTGTTTTCTGATCTTGAATATTTTAGAGAGATGGAAGAAGGAATTATCCAACGGCTCAATAAAAGGGAGAAGGTGATTACTTAGAAAAAAATAAAGTAGAGATAGAACAGATTTTAAATATAAAAAAGGCACTCAATATGTTAGATCCAGGAAAGAAAGGGATATGTTGAACATACAGGCTAAGTTTAAAATAGTGCAGTAGATTTTCACAAATAAAAATAATATTAAAGGATGAAGTGAAATATGCAAAAAATCCTGGCAATAAGAGAGAGACAGTTTGAGGGCCAAACCACAAAATACAGCAAAAGGTAGTGATCATTGCCACAAGCTACATACTAAAGATTCCTGAAAAAGGAAAAATAATCAAAAATAGAATATAAGATATATAACACCATAGGATCAATGAAGGCAAATAAAATATAAAAGGTTTGATCAAGAATGAAGACAAGGGCTTTACGATAGAAACACAAGAGGCCTTTATACGGTTCCTATGGCTCCCTTTCTGACATGTTCTCTTTAAACAATAGGAAATAGCCAGGTTGCCAGCTTCCCCCCTGAATTTGGCCTTGGCCAGGTCTATTGGAATCAACTCTGATCTGTCCATGGTGCTGGGGGGGAGGGGGCATAAAATGGTGGTATTTGCAGCTGACCTACTGACAATCATCACCAGTACTGTGATTTCATTATGCAAATTGTTATAGAAATCAAGCAGTTTGGTACTATCTAGCGTCTAAATAAATTATGCCAAATCTATGGGTTTGATATCGACAACAGCTCTAGAGTGGCTCCAACAATCAGTCCCTTTTACCTGGCACCCCAGTCACATCAAATATATTGGGGTATTATTAGGTAATGATCTCTCTAACATGTACAAAGCTAATTTTGTCCCCTCAATTTCTAAGTTCCACACAGAGTTTAGGAACTGCCAGTCTCGGGGATTCTCCTGACTGACGCCAATCAACAACATTAAAATGAACACCCTACAAAAGCTTCCGTATCTCCTACAAACACTCTCTATCTACATTCCTCCCTGATATTTTACTGATCTCTAAAGGCAAGTCCGTGAATTTGTTTGGGTGGGGAAAACCCCTAGATTTTATCACGACATCCTCTATAGGCGGAAAACACAGGGAAGTCTGCAATCACCTCTGTTCTTCAAATACTACCAGACCATGCTACTTAATAGCATACTAGAATGGATTAGAACCATTGACTCTAAACAATGGGTCATGATAGAGGGTCAAATTACCACACTCATCCCATCCCACCATTGGTCCAACTCTGCAATGCTGCACCAGACTACGGACATTAAAATGTCCTATTATCCCTTCTCACTCCCTTAACCTTCAAGCCAGACTTTCTGCCGGAATTGTCACCATGGGCTTTTAGGTCATGGTCTGAAGGAGCAATGATCAGGAGTGGTCAGCTGGTAGCTAATGTGTGCGCCTTTTCTGTTTCTTGTTAAACCCGCAAACTAGATAATATTTACATAATAATGAAATTTTGGTAGGGGTGGGAATCAGTCAGACTAGTTTTGAGGACTTCTCCCAAAAACCTGAACATACAATTTCTAACATCTATAACATGCTTATTATATACTGTGTTACACCTGGTCTTGGTACCAGGATCTGGTAAGGTCAAGTAGCTACTGGACTTGGACTAAAGTCTGCTCTACCAGTCTTTCTGTGAAAATGCAGTTCAAGGTTCTCTCTCGTGGTATAAGTGTCCGTCTCAACTTTGTAAAATGCACACTGATGTCTTGGGTTAGAGAATATGCTATGGAAATTATGCGAAGCCCAGTGCCTGGGGGACTAGACATTTGGTTATTCAACCTCCCAGTACAAAAACTCATTACTTAGACACTTTAGCAATGCTGCAAAAGTAGTGATCTCAGTACACTGGAGGTCTCCTGTTCCCCCCAGCGTGAAGGATGGTTTATAGGGTAGACCTTTAGACCTTTAAATGACCAGGGATGATATTTTACATGTCTAAATTATATATATATATTGCATAGAATGGTCAATAGCTTATCTCAAATCCCATAGATACAGGAAGCAGAAGACATCTCCGCCACATCCACATCTGGAAAAGGCTTCGTACAACACTGTCCTCTCCTTAGGGATCGCCACAATTTCTTTTGCATTGGAAGTATAGCAGAGCACGTTGTGGGAGGCTCTGCTTTCCCTCACACAGCGAGGATGTTATAACACGCTCCCTCCATGGTGTCTAGTGTTGGTAACGTGTCCTATTCCCCTACCACCATAGGAGGTCCGGCTGAAGGGAGAGTGATTGGTTAACAGTTAATTGGTTGGCAACACACTGCTACCGGCGAATGGCAATGCAGCAATACATAAGCTGGGGACTGGTAATTGTGTTTCATGGCCTTGATCTGTGTGCTCCGATGGGAGGGAATTTGCTTATGAACAACACCACCTGGAGGATTTTTTATTGTGGAAAAGTACATTGATGATGTTATATATTAATTAAATTAAGCAGTAAAATAAAATATATATAAAGGTGATGAAAGAAAAGAAATGTGAAATTTATTTCCTCGATCTACTTCTTACTGTGACCCCCATCGCGGCGGGGCTTCACAATATGGAGCTGCCAATCGGCTTCACCAAGATGGTGGCGCCAGGCCTCCATGCCTGCCCACATCTAGGCTGCTAGGAGGAGGGAAGAGAAGAGAGGAGGATATAAATAGTATATCGATTTTACAGAAACTTGTTTAAAGATTGGGAAAGTTAAACTGACATCACCTTAACTAATTCTATGATATCATGCTGATTTGTAGATTGCATAGAGACACATATGTTCTAAAAAGTACAAGAAGTTATTAGAATGCTGCTATGAGGCCAGTTCAAACCAACTTGTATGATGACTTCACGCTGATTTATCTGTTTGTTATGCTTTGCTGTTTTCTGCTTCTGAAGAACTTCATGTTTGGAACCCCTCCAGCCAGTACAGCAAAACCCAGAGTCTGCGATGAAGTCTGGTGTTCACTGTTGCCCCTAGTAGTGGGGACAGACTTGGCTGCAGACAAGCAGAGGGTCGAGAGATGTGTACCAGCTAAGGAATAGAGTGTTATGACAGATAGCAGCATGGGGTCCGGGCCAGAATCGGGGCCGGCAGTAAACAACGTATCCAGAGAACAAACCAAGGTCAGGGGTCACAGGCTCAGGATCCAGGGACAGGCGTAAGATCAGGGTCACTAGCAGAGAATCAGAATCTGGGTTCAGGCAATAGATCAGGGTCAGAAGCACAGGTTCAGAGTCCAGGAACAGGCAATGGTCATACCCGGGAAATCAATCTTAGGTTAAACACCAAACACAGGGACAAAGTAGCAGGCAGCAGTACTGAAACAGGACGCTATAACCGGCAGTGAGGCTCAGTCTTCACTGCCGGTGAGGACTGAGTGCAAATTAGCATTCTGATTTGCACATAAGTTAAATACTGACTGTTTTTTCATGTAGCACACAAATATCAACTTTAAATTTCAGTGTACAAATAAGCTATCAAGTATTTGTGTGCTACATGAAAAAACAGTCAGTATTTAACTTATGTGCAAAACAGAAGGCTAATTTGCACCCCTTGTATTTTAACTTGTCAGTAAACTTTGTGTATATTATGGGTTGTGATGAAACGGGGTCGTACTGGACTGAGAACCGTTTCTCACAGTTTATTGTACTTTTTAATTATTGGCCCAGTCTAAATATTCTCGAAGTCAAATAATTGGATAAAGTAAACCAAATTGATTAATATTGTTACGGGTTCATTTACATTTCATATCATTTACATAAACATACACATTTACATTCACACTTACACTTGTAAATAATACACATTTATTTAGGTTCCAATCCACATTTATTTATTAGTAAAATGTATTAGATTGTTTATTTATGCATAGATAATACTATAGTATGGTATTTATGGTTCAGGTGTTTTAAAAAGTAAAGAGTTTGGTCTCATATTAAAGCTTATTTCACCAGCATTAACCCGGTGTGGACAGAGTAGCGATCGCATTTAGCGATCGCAAGATACAAGCAATAGGAGATTAATACTCAAAAGTACTTTTTGTGTGTGGGTCAGTTTGAACTGGTTGTTCAGAGTGAAAACAGGTAGACAATAGTTGGGGGAAGTCGCCCCTCACTTTTTTAAAGGATCAAATGAACTGCCCTATGGCCAGCAGGCAACTGGAATATCATTAACCCTGGACCAATGAAGACCTCACTAAGTGTTATCATATAAGCATGCTGGCCATTGTTCTCTCTCTCTCTGATCCTGACTACATGTGTCCATGACTGGGTGAAGCACTATAAGAAAAATGGAATGTATTCAGTGTTTTTATACTTTCCTGCTTTATTGTAACATCTTTAATGCGTAAAAATGGCTTGCTGTAAATCCTGCTATATTTGTGCTTTGGAACCACAACAATCGCATTGTACAATGTTTAATTGGTAAGCGATAAAATGATTTTAATAATATATACTCCAGAGCATCGGTATATTATGTGTATTGTTATTTCTTGTTATTAGGTACATTTTGCCCTTGCTATTACCTGCAATATTGTATGTATTAATAGTATAAACACAATGTAACAATCTGCGCACTAACCAGAGTAAAGTCTGTGAAACAGCTAGATTCAATAAGCAGGATGATCCAACCCACATAAATACTGTACTGTTGAAAGAGATCAGCGCTCAACACAGACTAATGATACGATCAATGTTTGTGCAACATAAATAATAGCATAAATAATAGCAATTTATTTCAAGCAATAGTTAAAACACAGATAACTGCTAAGCTAAAACAATTAATGTAAATCTCTAAACACTGGTGATAAACTTGGTGATAATAAATAGTAAGGTGGTAATAATAAAATATATATATATATATATATATATATATATATATATATATTGTGGCAAGAGCCCGCTACTGGTGAAGCACACGCGTACTTCTTCCTTTTTATGGTTCTTTATTGTCAGGATGGAAATAAATGTTTTGACACCGTATACTTTCACAGCAATTATGGAGACCCTAAACGCTTGCTATACATAGACCAGCTCTCTCTCAAGACTAGCCAGCTACCCCAGCGTTAGTCTCCCTGAACAAATTAAACAAACAAGCTTTTATACATGATGCTCCTCCCCCAGCCTTAGCTTGATGGACAGGTGACACACCCACCTTTTCTTTAAAAGAAAACACCCATCACTGCCTCTGTTTGCAAAACCAGACATGCCCTGTCTGTTTGCTGAGAGGAAAGATTTCAGATCATGTAAGTTTAACCAAATTTAAACTATTGCTTTTCATACATAAGTCTTCACTCTAGGTGCATTACTGCACAAATGTTTTACTCTACTTCCCTGCTTTCTCTGTATATTGCCAGCTAAATGCCTCCTTTTGTTACAATATATATAGAGAGAGAACTTGGTAAACAAATCCTGAGGATAGATCTATCCTAAAAATCGATTGGAAAGTATCTGACCATTCTCAATGCAAGCAGGCAAAGTCTGATGTAAGTCCTGTAAATGTAAGAAGGGCGCACTGCCTCTCGCTATACTTGCGGTTGGTAAGGTCCTATGAATCCAAATGCGACGGGTTCTATTAGGATGAGGTCAGTAGGGAGTAAAGAGAGCGCTTCTCCGCGATATCACAATGGCGTGGGTTTCACCTTGGAAATGAAGGTACCACAAACCTCATTAATCCATGGGAGCGTCCAAAACGGTCAAGGAAAACATGATCTCAGACTTTGCTCTCTCTAGACACCTACAGTACCAGGTATTCTCCCATCTATTTGGACAGGGTACTAACCTGGCTCACCTCGTTTCACTTCCAAAATCGGAAGGGTTTGACTGATGGAATGGTGGTTTGACCATAGGTGCAGGATTTATTGTTCGATCTAGCCATCGGACTTTACCAAGTTCTCTCACTATATATATTTTTTATTACTACCATTATTGTTGTTTTATTCTGCATCTTTGCGCCATTTAGTATTTATTATTACCAATGTTTAGACATTTCCATTCATTGTTTTAGCTTAGCAATTATCCGTGTTTAATAAATTGCTTGTAATAATAAATTGGTATTATTTATGCTATTATTTATGTTGCACAAACATTGATCATATCATTAGTCTGTGTTGAGCGTTTATCTCTTTCATTAGTAGTATAAAGACTGTGCCATATTGTGTAAAAATAGAGGACAGCAGATGCCATATTGCATGACAGGATGGAAAGTTGTGTTAGCTAAAGTAGTTAACATTTGTCTCAAATTCCCATTGTTATGATGTGTGGCCTAGGTCTGGGCTGTTAATAATCAGAGCAATGTCTGAGTGACTGTTAATATAGCTAACTGGCAGCCAATGTTAGTTATCTAGGTCAACAGGTAATCTGAGAGATAATTAGGTCAGATTATGTGCAATGTGTCTTCACAGTACTAGTGGCTGAAAGAGCATTGGGAAATGTATTAATATTTAACAATATAAATGTTATTGTATCAAAATGTATCTCAGACTTATGTACTATCATGTCTTAATGCTTCACGCAAACGTAAAGTGTCATGTTATTCTCTGATGTAATATTGTAACCCTTTGTTAAGTGTATCCAGCCAAATACTGCAGGATGATACGATTCTGAAAGATACTGAGACTGTTACTATGGAGCGCTGACTGAAAGGGGCTGCTGGAGGGTACACGCTACCATTTACCCTGTACATTGTGAATGCCTTATGGTGTTGTGCTGTCATAATAAACAAAGAATTATGAACAGAGGTTCATCATAGAGGGACATATTAGAACTCCTAGTGTTGCTTAAAATATAACTTTTATTAATACTGTTTAATAATAATATCCTCCCGGAAAAAAAGGTGAAATATTAAAAATCCAAGTATACACACATACATACATGTATTAAAAAACAAAAGGACACCAACAGATAGGGATTTATTGTAAGTAGGAGTAATTATATATAAACTCATAGAATTGTCTGAAACAATCCTAAGTAGCAATCCAGCGTCTAAGCCAACTGGTGATTAATATTTGCTTGACAGAACAGTTTATCGATTGCATGAGAACCTTGTCTCCTATAATATATGCACTATAACCTGTTTAAGTCTCCGAAATTGGAGTATATATCACGTGTGCAGCAGAAAAAGAGTTATGTTTAAGTAATCAAAAATGACTTACAGATAACGATTAATTTATTTGGCAGATTTCAACAGTAAGAAGCTCTTTTGTAGTGAGCAATGATAAGATTATCAGGGTTAATTAACTCCGTAGTGTCTCAGCAGGCTGTAGAGGGAGGTCTACACACTATGTGATACTGAGAACAACGAAAGTTTCCCAAACAACATCGGCAAGTTCCGAAAAGAGAGCGAGATTGGAGGAAAGGGATAAAAGGGGAAAAGACTCCCTAAGTGCCCCTCATACAACTCCGGTGAGACCACTCTTTTCTATGAGTGAGAATACTCTATTTCTATGTGTTTGAGCCCACAGAGTTAACCCATTGGGAAATCAACCGGAGATGTTTTACATCTAATTATACTTGACAAACAGCTCCCAGAAGGGAAAATATGGCGCTTACAAGTGAAAAAAGATTGTAATAAATAAATACTTAATAGATACTAAAAAAAGGGTCAGAATGATAACATATCAGAAAATGTATTCCCCTGCAGCTTGTCCAGGGTCTATTGCAATAACCCAGATACAACAAAGTAAAACTTAAACAAAAGGACCACGCTGTGGACATTAAAATCCAAATATCAAGTGTATAAAGATGGAGATGAGAAAATTCTCACATTACAATTGAAATAAAGGATTGGTTCTTGTAAAAACACATATTTAATCACATGAATAAATAAAAATGTACAGTATAACACAAAATAATAAAAAAACATCAGCTTGATGGGATAATCTCCTGAATTGATAGTTTATATAGATGCTGATCTTCAATTAGATAAAAATCTACTTATCATATGACAGGAAGCAAATAAATAGATATAGCTGCAAGCACGCAAAAATTGTAGTTCCCAATAGTGCCACCAATAGAGGGGGAGTTGTCAGTTCCCGACAATCATACCTCAATGGACATAAAAAAATCTTCTCCTTACACTCTCCTGGGGAAGTAACATGGATATAATTCCGGCACAAGAATAATAGTAGGTGTGACACACAGATAACAGTCTCTTACAGGTACTGGCCAAGTATTCACCCTCTGGAGGGAATGATTATAACACAATGCTCATAAATGTTCAGTCCTGACGACCATCTCACATCTAATTCCGCACGCCGGGTCGGCGGTATATCATCTCTAATTACGACCCAGATGGAAACGTGTAAGCAGATGAAAATGCAGCAGATGAAAATGTAGAATATGAACAAACTCCTCTCAGCCTGATAAACTTGAATAGGAAGCAACACAGGGTCCACATCCAGCATAGAATAAAAAGTATGGATTTCTGACTCGTTTCGTGCTGATATACAGCACTTTCTCAAAACTATTAGAAACTCTTCAAACCTCCACTACATATACACAGATGTTCCACTTAATCATGTAGCTAATATAAACTCAACCAATGAACTCATATCATCAACAAAACATTTACAAAAACAGAATACAACTCATGATAATAATGTCTTCCCAATCAAATAAACAAAAACGTATACATAAACTTAATAATAATAATAAAGAAAGAACCAATCCTATTTAATATATGTAGAGAGAGAACTAGGGATATAAAAAGAAATATAGACATATCCCCCTCTCATAAATCACTGGCCACATTAAAAAACACAGATATAACAAATAATCCATTAAAATCATAAAATTATTGAAAATAAGAAATAAAAATAATATATATATATATATATATACATAAAAAATATTAGAAAAATAATATACAAATATACAGTTAATAAAAATAAACATTAATACACCATATATCCTCCCTAAATTATAACATAATCATAAAAACGCAATAATGAATAATCCAATATACACACTTAAGAGTTCAGCAGAACAAACCACCTAGAACCCAAAAAAAAATGTATATACCCAAACACTAATTAAAACAATTATGGTCCAAAGCTTCATTCAAACCTAAGGGACACAAGGTAACTAAATTAAAAATCCACGCTGACTCGGAGAGACAAAGTTTAGAAAACCTGTCTCCTCCTCTAATAGTATTGTCTATATGCTCTACTCCTATTACCGTTAGACTAGTCAGATCACTGTTGTGAAAGGTGGAAAAATGTCTAGAAACACTATGTATGAGTCTGAACCTTATTTATAATATTCCTTCTGTGTTCCCTAAAGTGTGCTTTCAAGGGTTTAGTTGTCCTGCCACATATTGTAACTTACAGTTACATTCTAATACATGCACATCATAGGGAGTATCACAGTCTGATTATACTTGAAGCACTTATATGATCACGATCCATATAGTGAATTAGCCACTCACTCTACGATTTATATAATCATTCACTTAGATGATATATATTAAGTGCAATATCAGGACTATATTTATATTCAGCTGCACTAAAAACAGGGGCAGGCTGAGCTGGGGGGGCCAGGCTGGTCCAATAGTGGGCTACTTGGGCTGGGTTACTGGGCCACCTGCATTTTGTTCTCTTAAAATGTTCCTAAATCGAGTCTTGCCCCCCCAGGCTAAGATGTGCCAGCCCTACCCTAAGTTTGAGCCGTTCTTTGTTAGACATTATCATGTACATTTCATACATATATATATATATATACACACACACACACACATATATATATATATATACACACATATCAGTTTCATACAAATAGGCGTATAATACGTCATCATGGATCACTTTTTCTCTAATAAAGAGCAGAAATTCTCAATTGGCATTGACTAGGGACAAATGCATTTAAGATTTTTAGGGTTTTAAAATGTAATTTACATTTCCCGCAATTTCTCTATACTTTCTCTATACTTTAATTACATGAAATGAATACATTTTGAGGTGAGGTACATTCACCACCAGGTAGTAACAACACAAAACCATTTTAATGTCAGATCGACATTTTAATTCATCCCTCCAAACCCCGAAACGTACACACTCTTTGTGGAAGAAACAAGCTGGACATCCATTGAATTCAGTTGTATTATATTTATATGATGTAGCATCACAAGCAGCATCTAGTGAATGATTGTATACCTTAGTATCAGACCAGTGCCTCTAGATTGCAGGCACAGATGTGACTATGAACACGCACATGTCACCCTCCTATATATTCTTATTCCGCCCACCCAGACGTCACTCATTCTCCCCGGCCCTCTTCCTGCGCTGCGTGTTGGCGTCACTCTCTGTCACTCCGCGTTTGCCCTTCAGTCCCGAGCTCTCCGTTACCCGCAGACATGGCCTCCGCCAGCAGGCAGCTCCTTGTACGATGTATGTCCAGCAGCGCCGCGGCCGCCGGGAAGAAGCTGTCCATCAAACACGTGACGGTGATCGGAGGAGGACTGATGGGAGCCGGGATAGCTCAGGTGAGAGCCTCGGCAGGTGCAGGGACCTGGTGACAGCCTGTGTTTAGCAGCTCACACCCCCTAGCAAAAGTGTGGAGCTACAGAACATAGACGAGGCAAGGTATGCTGGGACTTGTAGTTCCTTATCAGCTAAGAGCACTGGGTTACCGATCTTTGTGTGTGTGCCAGCTTACTCCCCAGTGGTGAATCTGTGGTGAAACCAGTGACCCTCCTCCCCTTACCTTTCACCTGCTGTCCTGTGCCCATTAGGTATGACCTGTCACTGGATTTATGCGATGTTGGACTTCTGTGGCCGACAGAAGATAGGGCTTGTTGTGCAGTTTTTTGGCACTTCAACATGAATTGTCAAATTATATAGGATTCTCAAACTGTAAAGCTCATAATATTTTAACATCATTCGTTTAAGTAGATTGTCTTCAATTTATTTTGTGAGCTTATCCATATAAAAAAGTTACTCAAAGGCCTTGTAGTATTATTTATTTAAACTGACACTACTTTTTATTTGGGAACAAACACCGTAATAAAACAAGACTGGGTATTTGGGGGCACATTTAACAATTGACGGTATTGCACTACTGTGTAATTAGGTAAAGGAAGTCTGCAATTGATATTTATGAAAGCTCCATCGGACTGTTCAATCTCCAAAACCAGTAATTTTCTCTGCACTTCGTTTTTTCTAGCAGTCACCATACAACAGTATGGTGACTGCTCGGGGCCGGCATTTAACAAGTTCCGGAAAAACTAATTTTTCGGAAACTTGTAATGTAAATGTACGCCAGCTGCTGGCGTACATCATCGGAACTGTTACAGATTCTTTTCCTCCTCATTATGTCCAGCTCTGCTACGGAGAGAAGAGCTGGACAGCGCATGTCCAGGGAGTGATCTTGTGATCCCTCCCTGTCATCTGATCTCATTTCAGACTACAGATGCCGAAACACTAGTCTCGTGTCTGTGCACAGCCTGGAGGTCTCTAGACTGCACATGCGCCGTTGCATCTACAAATGGAAAAAAAAAAGAGGAGGAGGAGATGGGAATACAGCGCGTCCGAAGAGGCAGGGGTAAGTATGATTTTTCTTTTCACAGAAACAGCAGATTATCGGGACTGCTGTTTCTGTGCTCCGGTTTTGATAAATTTGAGAAATGAATCAATACTTATCCGTCCGATAAGGATTGATAACCATTTCTCTATTTCTACGATAAATGATAAATGTGCCCCTAAGTATTAAGACAAAGAGGTAAGCAGTATCTGCTTAAATTCTGTAGGAACATAGTAAGTTTAAGCGTGAGGTTAAGCACAACATAGCACATATAGATCCAGTCTGATTAATGGGAAGAAGTGCTTTGTGGGACTATATGATCCACTTACACATTAATGTTTGGGGAGGGGGGGGGGGGGGGAGTATGGAAGCAGAATAAATGTAAATTTTGTGTTGACTGTGTGATAATTGGGTAGATTAGCCTAGATAAAGAGGGTTTTCTGGGAATGTGATAAACTTGCCCGAAGAGGTTTATTATCAGGGACTGGTTAGAGGGTAGCACAAAGTCTTGTATGAAGGAGGTAATTCTGAAGATTGGATGCAGCCTGAAAAAGTCCTGTAACTAAAAATGTGAGCAAGTAATGAGTTTGGATGAGAGGTGCTAATTTTGGGCATAGTGGAAAGCGTTGAGTTGGGAGATATTTTGAAACAAGTCATGATATCTATGTTGGTGCAATTTTGCTATTAAATTTCTATGTTAGAAGTATCTTGGATTCTGTAAAGAATGAAGTATCAGCAGAAGGACGTTTTGGGGAGGGAAATTAGTGTAGCAGCTGCATTTAAAATGGATGCTAGTAGGAGACCTAACTGGCCTCGGTTTCTGGCCCTGTTGATTGCCATCTAGCTGCTGCTGCGGATCCCCTCGCTGGACCACTAGGACTGTATTACTGGGTGCTGTGTCCTCCCCTCCCCCCTGTTCACCAGGACCTCTCTGACCCACAGGCTGCTCCAAATTAAGTGCAGAAGAACTACAAAGCCAGCTGTCCATCTGCAGAGTGGAGTGGGACCTGCTCTTCCTGGTCACAGTGCTTGGATTCAAACTGACCTGCCTGTGCCTTTCTATAAGGGGTGAGTCCTTTCCCCTGTCTGGATCACCCACAATTTAGCACACTCCTGCAGTATGTAAGAAGATCCAATTAGCTAAAGTCCACTTCCATTTCATCTCATAGATGTGAGAAGCTCCACTCCACTTGTCGCATTCCATGTGAGTTCTCCTGGGGCTTCTTGCCACACAGATCTGTAGGACCCCCATGGAGGGACAGGGGTTCATGGGCATTAAATTTATTGCTGCTCTCAATCTATCCTGTACAAGCAGATCCACACAATCAAATTGCCTGAACCTATCTGTCCTCTGCAGTGCCAGTGCTGCCACCCGGTAGCTGATATGTCACTACGCTCTATCTTCCTGCTATATATAATCTGTTGTTCACTTCAGCACCGAGACAGACACAGGGTCATAATGTTACGATAAGAGCGATGGCTCTTATCGTAATATGACCCTGTGTCTGTCTCGGTGCTCCCACTGTCGGTCCGCCAAGAACTATAAGCTAGTGGCTGTCATCTGTTATATACCCGAGACCTCCTTTTCAAATATTTCCCTCAATTTGCTGCTCACTATACATAAAGGTCATGTGATCATCTCTACGTGACCCAGACTCGGGCGGACCCCTCTCATATGATTTGAACACAATGTGTGCCCCTCTCCTTTCCCCATCCTCTCATCTTGACTCTCTCCCATCTTCTCCAACCCCCCAAGCGATCTAATTTCTTTTGTCAATCTCACTATGTCTACCAAACCAAAGAAGCCTGGGACTTCGGCCAACTTCTTTTGATCAAAATCCAAGCCCTCTCCTCCTCATGTGGACTGCCGAGCGGTGTCGAGCCTCTTCTTCCTTCGGAGATGGAATTGGATCCTCTGATTCATGCAGTAATGACTAACCTTCTTGAGGAAGTAAAAGTAGCGTTACAACAAGAACTCTCTAAGGCAGTCAATGACTTTAAAACTGAATTGAACTCCCTCTGCACCGGAACAGACACCTTGGAATCCAAAACAGATGATCTGTGCCGCTCTCAGACGGTTCTTGACAAAGAACTATCCAACCTCCGCGACGACATTGAGTCCCTGAAGGAGAAACAAGAGGACTCTGAAAACCATTTCCGGCGCAATAATACTCGCATTAGAAATGTTTCTGAAGACATCCTGCCGGCGGAAATTCAAGCTTGTCTTAAAGGCCTTTTCCTTCACATTTTTTTCAGATCTCACTGATGCAAACTGCCTCATGGATCGGGCTCTGAGATCCAAACCCGTTAGTGGTCAACCTCCTCGGGACATTATAGCTTGGTTGCATTATTTTTGTACCAGGGACCGCATTCTACAAGCAACTAGAGATCGGTCTGCTCTCTCTTCTCGAGACATGGATGTCCAGTTGTTTCAGGACCTTGCCCCAACAATGATCCAGAAACGTTGAGATCTGCAACCTGATACAAGGATACTCTGCCAACATAACGTCCGTAATCGCTGGGGCTTACCTTTTCCGCTCCAGGTTTTTGCAGCCAACACCTCTCATTTTTTCAAAACCCTAAACCAAGGTCAAGACCTGCTTACCAAGCTGGACATCCTGCCCATGTCATCTTCCCTGCAGTCTCCACCTCCAAGAGCCCAACGTTTTGCTCCCACGCAACCTGAGTGGTCCCGAGTGGTCCCGTACCTCTTGCCACTTGGCCCGGGATGCTACTCCACCTTAACATGTTAATTGTTATTGTTGACATTTGAAATTTGTTTTGTCATCATTTTTTTGCTTTCACAGGTGGACTTCTTCGGGTAATTGGAGCCTTGGATTGTTAGTCACTGATTACAACTCCAGCCCTCTTGTTTTCCTTGCATTAAGTATGACATATAGGTAGTTTTCTTACGTTATTTTGCTCCAATAGGCCTTTATAGCACACTGCCTTAAGTGCTGTCTTCGGTCCCTAAGTCTCCTCCCCATCTATACCCCCTATTCCCTTCCCTTACCTAATTGCCTAACTGTTTAAAGCAGCATGTCTAGTGTTTACATACTGTTTGTTTTACACACACTGTTCTTTGGTTTATTATTTTTTTCTAAAGAATTCTTTTGCGGGTCCTTCGGTCCTGACGCCTATCCTCCTCAGGATTAGGACTCCACACACCCTTTGATATTGTTCATTGTATCATGCATAGGCTCTCCACTATGTCTTTGAACCCTCTACGGATTCCTTTTATTCAGTGTTGTTGCCCAATTGGGCTTACTGTTTCCTTTTCTCTCTACTTTTTTGTCTGTGGCTTTTTTCCTACTACTCTCCTGTTCTTATACTCTAACTCAGGGACACACTAATTATTTGTATTTCTCTCCTCAAGCATTAGTTTACCTTGTGAGATTCTACCCCCCCTGCAGAGCTATGTCTTTAAAAATATTTTCTGTCAACGTTAACAGCCGTAATTCCCTACATAAGCCACTACGCTCTTGGGAGCCTGTAGGAGAGAACGAGCAACATTGTTTTTCTACAACAAACTCCTCTTACTGGAGTCGACTCACAGCTTCAGGGTAAGCAATTTTCTCAGACCTTCTTTGCCTCTGCGGACTGCAAGAAACGGGGCATGGCTATCTTGATTCACAGCAAAGTCCCCTTTTTGCACTCTTACACTTTTGCAGATCCAGAGGGTCGCCTCCTGATTGTCACGCTACACTCTGCCCGTCACCCTGGTCTCAGTATATGTCCCAAACCAGAAACAAAAACCCTTTTTCACCAGACTCTTCAAGCACATTTAGCAACTGGTGCAAGGTCACATGATTGTCGACGAAGACTTTAATGTAGTTCTTGACTCTCTCCTGGATAAATCCTCTCCTCCCTCCTCCCGGCGGGCTACCCCTTTCTCCTCTGAATTCACCTCACTCGCTATATTGCTCACCCAACACCGTCTGTATGATTCCTGGCGACTATGTAACTCCGATGCCAGAGATTATACACACTTCTCAGCCCCACACCTACTATACTCGCTCATAGATATGCTCTGTGTTTCATATTCTCTTGCTCTTCAAGTAACTCAAGCAGGCATATATCTGCTCTCCTGGACAGACCACTCGGGTTTTTCTGCTTTTAGACCTCCTCAAACATACACGACCTCGTGGCAGGTGGCGCTTAGATGACTCCCTCCTGCTTAATCAAACAATGCTCCTACATGTTAAAACCTCCATCTCAAACTATTTCCTAGAAAACTGTACCTCTGACATAGCTCCGGGTGTCCTATGAGAGGCCCATAAGGCCACTATTTGAGGGCACCTAATTAGCCTGACTGCGTCCTCCAGAAAGAAGGCTGCAACGGAGGTGACATGATAGGGAAATCATTAAAAATAAAAAAGCTGCTTGTTAACTTTATGCAGGAAACAACCTTATTATTGTTTAGTTAAAAAAATGAGATCTACAAAATCTAGGTAGTTTCAAAATAGTAACACTACTTTTCCTTTCTCTGTAAAGATTTTTATTGAAGGCTGGTTTGTAAGTTTGTCTGCCACAACTGAATCATTACTTTGTTTAAACTAAATTATTAACAATACCATACTCTGTGCTGTTTTTTAGCTTATTGTATGTACTTCGTTCATGTTCAAATTACAAAGAAAGGATCTCAGATGAGCTAAATTTTCAAAAGTGTTCCACCAAATATTCACCCCATTCCACGTTTGGGTGTGGAAATTCACATGTTTCTCCAGCCAAACTTTTCCTTTATTATACCCCAACTATACCACAGATCAGCCTTGGCTCTATTTATAGACTACAACCCTACAGAATTTACAAATAACTGGTGAAGCGGAACTTGAAGATTGTATTTGAAAATTGCTCTTTTGAGTTCAGGAAAAAGAGCTCCGCCCCTTCCAAGCTAATTTTCTGAAAATAACGTCTGATCTGCAAATTACGCTACTGCTTGTCTGGTCAGCAGAGGCGTGCAGGCACCAGGAGCAATGATTCTGGTGTCTGCAATATTTTCAGAGGACTTTCTCGCAACATGATGATAATTGAGAAAAGTAAAAGGCTATTTAGACGTTAATGTTTAATTTCAGCTCTGTGGACCTTGAATAGACTGCAGATTTCTGCTACGTTTTCATCTGCAGTTCACCTTTTGGACTACACTAATTGCTTATTGTTCTGCAGTGGCTTTTGATATCCTCCCTCTTTCCCGCACCCTTGAGGGTCATCTTAGAAATGTGCATTCTAATTGATCAGGACACCTTGCTTGCATTTACTAGTATACATGGTCCTCATCTGAAATGGTTCAGATGACTTTTCGTTTTCAGTCATAATCCAGCTGTCATGAACAGCAGCGGCTGTACCAGTAATATTTCCTGGTAATCCTGATCAACATCCTCAGCCTCATTCTTGTGCACTCTGTATTTTTTAATTTTTATTTTACATCACGTGATTTTATTGCTGTTGTGATGTTTTGTAGGAGACAGATATTTGGTTATACTTTATGATTATTTTTGTGTGATGCTGTTGTACCTAAACCACGCCATCGATCAACAACCCTGTTGGGTTTTCATGTTATAATTTATCAGTAGCTGTGGTGACAAACTGATACATGGCAGTTGCTTAATGCAACGTCTGTGGGAATACTGTGTTTCAGCACAACTTTCTGAGGTAAGGTTAAATAAGATGCATACATAAAACATCTAAAAATAACCTTGTCAGAGTCACTAATTACCCATTTGTGAGAGCGCTTTGTAAATAAGATCCATTCAGTGCTATGATGACACAATAGTCAACAAAGTTGTAACATTAAAAAATTATATTTAATTTCTGGCCTTTACCTGAGGAAATAATTTTATTATGCATAGTGTACATTATTAAAAATGTTCCCTTATCTGTATTCCTCTCTGGTAATCCCCTTGTGTTTGTCTGTCCTAGGCTGCTCACAGACTGTGACTGCATCAATCCAGAATTGAATTTGTTAAATTGTAAGCTCATTTGGCCAGGACTTTCCTTACCTTATGTTTTATATTGTATGTAATTAGTTTGTGTTATGATCCCATCAATGTACAGCAAAAAGATGATGATGATAATTATTTAGGCTCTGACTAGAAATGATTATTTGTGGGGGGTTGTCAAAACTAGAAATAGGTCACAATGTATGATGAGCACTAAGGGGGGTGGTTCAGTAATATAAAATCTCCTACTCCACAATTCATTTCTGTTAAAGAATAACTTTGCCCAAAACATAGAATTTAGTTTAGCGTGATATAGTGCCGAATGTCCCTAAACTTCTCTGGATATAAGGACTTGTCTTGGAAATGTTCCTATTTTTCAGTAGTGGCTAACTGCACAATAAAATTTCCCTTATTCTGTATATTAAATATATTGATTCAAGTTATAAACTCAATTTAAAAAAGGTGAGAGCATTACATGTCATGGATGATAGTAGGTTCTCACAGAAATATTGATATGCTTACTACATTTTTCAAGTTTAGCCTATATTATAAAATGGACACGAAGAAATTAAGTATCATTAATATAATTAAGACAGATCTAAACACTGTACAAAAATAAAGGACCGACTTTTCTGTGTGCTTATCCCACGTTACTGACACCTGAAAGAATGTTGGACAACATTCAGTGGAGTACCCCAAGGATCTGTACTTGGACCAATGCTTTTTAACATCTTTATTGGAGACATTGCAAATCGTAATGAAGGGAGAGTGTGCCTTTTTGCAGATGACACAAAGATATGCAACAGGGTAGACTCACCAGGAGGTGTCAGACAAATGATTGATGATCTAAGTAGACTAGAGGAATGGGTAAGACAGTGGCAACTACAGTTTAATGCCAAAAAAATGCAAAATCAAAACCCAAAGGCTAAATATAGTATTAATGGCATAATAATGGAAACTACTGAGGAGGAAAGGGATCTAGTAGTCACTATTTCAGGTGACTTAAAGGCAGGTAAGCAATGTAACAAAGCAATGAGTAAGCCAAGTCGGATGCTTGGTTGCATAGGGAGAGAAATCCGTAACAGAAAGAAGTAATAATGCCACTGTATAGGTCACTGGTACGGCCTCATCTATAATACTGTGTTCAGTTTAGGAGGCTATATCTCCATAAGGATATAAATACATTAGAAACTGTACAAAGAAGGGCAACTAAAATGGTGCATGGGCTACAGCACAAAACTTACCCGGAAAGACTAAAAGAACACTATGTATAGTTTGGAGCAGAGAAGGGAAAGGGGGGACATGATAGAAACTTTCAAACTTATCAAGGGTTTGAACAAGGTACATGAGGGAAACATTCTTCAAATGAAGAGAAGTACTAGAACATGAGGACATGCACTGAAACTGGAGGGAAGTAGGTTCAGAGGAAATTTAAGGTGGGCTACCCTGGGCTTTTCCGCTCGTCGCTTTGGAGCGGGGGCGTAAGTCCTGATTAGTGGTGTGCAGCCAGGGGTTTTCCGGGTGTTGTTTACCTTCGCCTGGGTGGTCTGCTCCCCGTATGTGTCTCTCTTCCCTAATCCTCCCCCGTAAACCTGTTATTTCCACCATTCTATCCTTCTTGTGCTTTATGCTAAGCCTGGACTGTCTTCCAAATATGGTGGTATGTTTTTTAACACCGGTTTTCTGCTTCCAGGTGAGAGTGCTCCAACTAAGATGGTGTGGATTATCGGGCATTCCTTTGTTTTCTGGGCCGCTGGCCATCCCAGGTCTAATGTTATCCCGAATCACGAGGACGTCATAATAAGATGGTTGGGCAGAAGAGGCTTAGGTTGGTCCGATCTAGTTCCATGGTTGGTGAGGCTTATTCTACATCAGGGCCCACCAAATGTCCTAATAGTGCACGCGGGTGGCAATGACTTGGGAAAAGGAAAGTCACTAGATCTTATTATTGAGATTCGGGAAGACCTAAGGCGAATTCACGAGGCTTGGCCTGATATCCTTATTGGTTGGTCAGCATTAATCCCCCGGCTGGCATGGAGAACAAAGATCCCATTCAAAAAGATGACATTATGGTCAGGAAGGTTAATAGCGCCATTCGGAAGGTAGTACGGTCTCTAGGAGGAATAATTATAGATCACCCGGGATTGGGGGTAGAGTCACCTCAATTTTTTAGACGGGACGGCGTTCATCAAACGGAAGAGGGTATGGGTTTCTTTGTAGATAGGATTAACGGGGGAGTTTCGGTGTGTTTAGTTGGTGGCGTGCTGCGGCGTCTGTGGGGCGCAGCGGGGTAGGAAGGCACTGCGTTCAGCGGCTGATTTGTGGGCGCACAGGTAGTTGGCGTAGGTCACTGTCCCCTAGGTGGCACCAGTAACTCCTTTTTTGGTCCTTCGGTGAGGAGGGTCCCTGTCCGGCTCGGTGAGGGAGGGCAGCGTGAGTTTAAAGGGGCAGTCACTCTGACGCCAACTCGGCGCTAGTGATGACGGGATTTGTTCCCCTGTTGTGGACGTACGGCGGTTTGCGCCAGTCCACTTGTGTGATAGTGTGACCAGCTTGAGAGCTGTTTCGCAGTGCCCTTTTCGCCGCCACCATAGGTTTAGCTAAAATTAAAACTCATAATAATAAAAGTTCTCGCAATTTTTTTATAAACTTATCCAAGTCTCCGTGTGTTTATTTGCATGCAAATGTTTAGTATTTTTTAAAGGTGTGATATGAGGTTTATGGTGACATACACAGTGAGCCCTTTAACTGTTTTTTGGATAATTTATTAGCTTTACAATTACATTACTTATCCAAGAAACAGGTGGAGCACTAAACATTGATTTTTAAACAAAATAGCAAAACAAAACCAAAGAAAACCAAAACACGCAGGTCAATGAGCATCTCTAGTTTTAAGCCATTAATACAAACCTTGGTATTTACTGCAAAATGTAAGTATTTACACTGTTCAATACAGGCTTGCAAGTATGTTTATTTCACTCTAGGTATGACACCATGAACAAGAAAAAAAGTACACATTAAATATGCATGGGTACGCAAGATAGGGGTAAGACAAGTTTTGGGGTTTTTTTTGTTGCTTTAGGATTATGTGCCACAGTTTTGCATAATTTCTTGTCATGGGTAACACAATGTTGTTGGTTTGGTAGTAGAGACTTTATATATAAACACACACACACTTTTATATACTATTCTATGTAATTGGCTATTGTTTTACTTATACAAACAAAACGAAAACATTATCAAGTCTATATCATGCAGCGATTTACCATTCATGATTCCTATGCACCTCCTCCAGTTTTGGTTCTTTATTCAGAATCATTCAGAAGTTGCTCATTGAGTGTTGCCATATTTCTGTTAAATGTCCTCTCACATGCCATGCCAATAAATAAAATGCCCTATTAACAATGTCATATTTCATTAAAGTATAATTTATAACACCCTTAACCTATTTCAATGTCACATATAAAAAACACCAATGAAAGGAGAGTATTGTTTTTGTTTGTTAAAGAATTGTATTTGCCCTCAGCATGTAAATCTCTGTACCAAATACTATAAAAGGCATAATCATGGTTCTAAGACTGATTACCCACTGGCATTGGTAAAACGCCAGCGACACCACATTTCAAATGCAAGTAAATAGAGGAAAGAGTGTATACAAAAATGCTGCCGTGCCACCACTGCTCCTAATCTCAAGCACAACTGTGGATCTAACAAAGCAACAAGTAGACATGTGCCCATGTACAGCGTAATCTGGTCATGTGGTCAGATTACCAAACAACCACACACATGCCGGAATCAGGGCCTGATTAATGGTTCAGACCGCCCTAGGCTAATATGCTTATATCTTGCCTTCAATTTCAGGCTAAAGATAAAAACAAGTGCGGGCTTAATTTAAAGTCCACCTTCCCTCGCACCACCAAACTCCACTTGGATTTTTAAATTGGTCATGATAATTTTTGTCACTCATTTCATTTAATTGAAATCAAAACGGTTTAGCGGAATGGCGGTGTTAACGAGTGTTACTGAGGGTTAAGGGGTGAATGTGGAGGGGGGATGGTCCTTGTCTTTCCCACTCGCTTATTCTCAAGTGCCCGTCTGAGGATGACTCATTGGGGTATATTTACTAAACTGTGGGTTTGTAAAACTGGAAATGTTGCCTATAGCAACCAATCAGATTCTAGTTATCATTTATTTAGTGCATGCTACATAATGACAGCTAGAATCTGATTTTTTGCTATAGGCAACATCTCCACTTTTTCAAACCCGCAGTTTAAAAAAAATATACCCCATTTTCTTTACCATAGGAAAAATTCAAGTTTCCATTTTTTTCATGATTTCTTTTTAGTTTGGAGAACAACTATTTTAAATTAATTTCAGAGTGTGAATGTAGCAGAGGTGGGGCCACACACCGGAGCCCGCTGTCCCTATTCCGCAACACCACCGATGGCAGAGAGCAGATGGTATGTTTGAGGGAAGATTAGTGGCTATTAATAATGTTGTATATATTTTGTGACACTGGGGTTTATTGATCGCCAGCCTGAGTAGGAGATAACAGAGCGGGTATTGCATTGTTACAAGAACCACCACAATTCTTGATAAACAGGTATCCCAATGAAAACATTTGGAAACCCCCCCCCCCTTTAGAAATCCTGCTTTTGAGACAGTAGTATGTGGTCACCCAAGCCATGTATGGGGGCAGAATAAAAACAGAAAAATAAACAAAATTATGTTTAGGACACAGAACTTTCCTGTGCAAAATCAATGGTGCAGGTACGGTGTAACGTCGATGAACTTAAAATCCAGGATGTATTTAAATAGGATTTTGTTTAAACTGCATAACCAAACAATGCAATAGACTCAGGTCCTCAGAAAAACTAGTACTGCAGTGTGGATATTAGGGATGTGCACCGGAGACTTTTGGTGTCTCGTGTTTTGGGTTCGGATTTGTTTCGCAAAACACCTGCCGAAAGGTTTTGGTTCGGATTTAAGGTTTTGGATTCGGATTTTTTTTGAAAAAAGCATAAAAAAAGTTCAAAAATCACGTTTTTGGGCTTATTTTCACTCCTACGCTATTATTAACCTCAATAGCATTCAATAAAAATCATTTCCACTAATTTACAGTGTATTCTGAACACCTCACAATATTGTTATTAGTCCAAAACGTTGCAATGAGGTATCTTTCGGGACTGCGTAGTGGAGTGGTCCCCACAATATAATAAGAAAACCCTCAAATGATCTGAATCCCACCAAAAATTGTACCTGGACTGCGTAGAGGAGTGGTCCCTACAATATAATTAAAAAAACCCTCCACGGGTCTGAATTCTACCAAAAAATTTATGGACTGCATAGTGTAGTGTTCCCCACAATATTATTTAAAAATTTTGCAGCAACAGTCAACGTTGTTTAATATCTGATACACCTCTATCTGGACTGCATAGTGGAGTGGCCCAGGTACGAAATTTGGTACCGGGGCCACAATACCTCCTCCAACTTCCAAGTGTAGTGTTTATAACATATAAACACTACAGTAGTTCTAGCACGTCAATACCTCTTGTTTTAAATTATGACAGGGCATTTTACTTTTGGTTTAATTTTTTGAATTTGTTGACATTTTGTTTTACTTTTTGAACATGGCAAACGACTGTTGAATGGTCACATAATGCCAAAAAAAGAGTTGCAAGATGGAATTGTCCTTGGGCCCTCCCACCCACATGTTGTTGAAATAGGACATGCACACTTTAACAAACCAATCATTTCAGCGACAGGGCCTACCAAACAACTGTGGCTGAAATGATTGGTTTGTTTGGGCCCCCACACCAAAAAAAAACAATTCATCTCTCCCTGTACAAACTAAACAGGCTCTACTGAGGCAAGATGTCGTCCTCATCCTCAACCTCTGATTCCTCTCCCCCCTACAGTGTGTACTTCCTCCTCTTCACACATTATCAATTCGTCCCCGCTGGACTCCACAACCACAGGTCCCTCTGTACTATCTGGAGGGCAGTGCTGTACTTCATTGAGGAATTGATTATTCATTTTTATAAACATCATTTTTTCAATGTTGTGAGGAAGCAACCTCTTTCGCCGCTCACTGACCAGGTTCCCCGCTGCACTAAAAACTCTATCCGAGTACACACTGGAGGGGGGACAACTCAGGTAAAATAGAGCCAGTTTGTACAGGGGCTTCCAAACTGCCTTTTTTTCCTGCCAGTAACAATATGGACTGTCTGACATGTCTATTTGGATGGTGTCAGCAAAATAATCCTCCACCATTTTTTCTATTGTGACAGCATCCAATGCAGCAACAGTAGACATGTCTGCAATGATTGGCAGGTCCTTCAGGCCGGACCAGATGTTATCAGCATCCCCGCCAGTGGGTCTTTTAGGAAAACTGAGCTTTTTCCTCGCAGCTTTATCCTTCAAATTTTTGTTTTCCATTATATGTAGCACAAGAGAGCGTACCCCTAAGCCACACACACTCGGCAAAGCCTTTAAAAATTATATCCGGCACAGGAGAGTACCACTGGACTTATACTGGAGAATCAGTGAACTTTGTAATATTGCAGTACCACTGGACTTATACTGCAGAATCAGTGAACTTTGTAATATTGCAGTACCACTGGACTTATACTGCAGAATCAGTGAACTTTGTATTATTGCAGTACCAATGGACTTATACTGCAGGATTGTTTTTGGATATTTTTTTTTAATTTCTTTTTTTTTATAATTATTTTTTATTTCTTTTTTTTATAACTTTTTTTTTAATTTTTTATAACTTGGGAATAATGGGGAAATAACAATGCCCTTAGAAGCACAGAGCACAGGACACAGCACCACTGGACTGAACAGGACACAGTACAGGACCCAGCAGCACCACTGAACTCAGAAGGACAGAGCACAGGACACAGCACCACTGGACTGAGCACAGCACAGCACAGCACAGCACAGGATATAGCAGGGCAGAGGACCACCTAACACAACCTCCCTGTACCCTGATCAATGCCTGAGTGAAGATGGCGGCGGCCAGCGGGGAATTTATAGAATCCGAGTATTGCGAGATCCGACAACAGGATTATGACTCGGAGCCTCGCTTTCAGTTTTGCAATTGGCGGGAATACCTGGATCTGTCTCGGATCGGCAAGGTTCGGGTGGGCTCGGATTTCAGATATCCGAGCCCGCTCATCCCTAGTGGATATAATAATATTTATTAAAAACATAAAATATAAAATGCACTCATTGAGCATATATAGAGAGACCACCTTCTAGATGGGAATATCAATAATAAATCTATAGGTGCACCTACAAAAGATTATATAAATTGAATACGGTTACAGATGCTCCCTCTCGAGGTGGTATGAACAATGTCTATTAATGAAATTGACTCCTTGTGGCAGTGCTCACGTTGATATAACTTTATAATATGCGTATATCAATTCGCATAGGTGTATAGTAATCAAAACTAATACGATCCAGAGGTAGCTATATGGACTTCAATTTATTCCACGATCATAATATAACATGCTTTGATTCCTCAAACTCCAAGGCTGAAACTCCCATCTAGTGTAGATGTAGTTCAACATGCAAATATAAACAATGTTGTACAGCAATAGAGACAATGTAGCAGATGTTCTAGTATGGAAATGAAGGCAGTCCACGGGTAATAATATGGTATATTCTTACCAGATTCCTGAAGTTATTAGGATGTATCATCCAATCTGTGATTTAGCCGTCAGCATAAACAAGTTGGAAGCATGCTGCTATAGTTACCCGGAATGAGTATTTCAATCTGTTTTTGCTCCTCCGTGTACAAGTGCTGAATAATGCTGCTCCGGCAGAAACAACTCTCCAATAGAGATACCCGTTTACACGGTCATCTGTATATTGAATACAGAGTTAGTTCTCGTGGACTCATGTCAGCTTACACAGTATATTTGCAGCCCCCTGCACCAGCAGTGCTGTTCCCGGGCTTCTGGTTTAAAATCCAATATCGAGATGCTAAGAAGGGAGTTTCGATCCTAGCCAATGAGTGAGCTATCCGTCCACAAAGATAGTGTATGAGTGCCAAAAAAGTTTAGACAAGGATGTCTATCTTACGCGTTTCGTGGTAGCAAACCACTTCATCAGAGAATGATGAAGTGGTTTGCTACCACGAAACTACATCTACACTAGATGGGAGTTTCAGCCTTGGAGGAATCAAAGCATGCTATATTATGATCGTGGAATAAATTGAAGTCCATATAGCTACCTCTGGATCGTATTAGTTTTGATTACTATACACCTATGCAAATTGATATACGCATATTATAAAGTTATATCAGCGTGAGCACTGCCACAAGGAGTCAATTTTAATAATAGACATTGTTCATACCACCTCGAGAGGGAGCATCTGTAACCGTATTCATAGAAGGTGGTCTGTCTATATATGCTTAATGAGTGCATTTTATATTATATGTTTTTAATAAATATTATTATATCCACACTGCAGTTCTAGTTTTTCTGAGGACCTGAGTCTATTGCATTGTTTGGTTTTGGTATATATTTGTGTACGCTGACGCAGACCCCGGGCAATAGTTCTCTGGTCCACCTCATAATCATACGCCAAAAAACACTTTGTTGGTTTAAACTGCATATTCAAATTGCAAATTTGAAAATAAAAATAGAGGAATTTGCAATGTGTGTGTGGATCGAAGTAGACTGAGCAGAGTTGGACCAATAATAGCAGCCAGCATGGAGTGAAATAAACGTTTTTTCATCAGTAAATGCGAGTAATGAAAAAAATTCATTATAAAAGATTATTGAAAAAACTCCTGTTATTAAAATATAATTATTGTAATACTGTCCACTCTCCAGTCAAAAAAGTTCAAACTTAACATTGTTTGTACTTTGTCTGATATAAGGCATTAAAAACTATAAAACAATTTTGACATTATTCACACTCTGTTTTAGTTAAGGATTTGCAAAGTTAATATGTTTTGGTATAACATTGTTTGCATTATCTTTTCTAGTAGGTGTTAAAAGTTAATATATGCTATGGTAAAAAAAAAATATATAGTGCTATGGATTGTTTCAGGGAGGGGGACCCCAAAACAGTATCTTGCCTAGAGCCCCATGAGGTCTAAATCCGGCTCTGACTGGGACCACTGAGGTAGCAAAGTTCCCATTTTCTTCATTACTCCAGTTCCTCTCAGCCACGGGATCTGGGTAAAGCCTTACACCTTAGTCTCTGAAAAGGGGGTCATGCTGTTTTATGCCCTACCCTCCCTATAGAGACTCCAGCCCTGCATTTACCAGACTGTGGCTTGTTTCCACCATCTCCAGAAATTCGCCATTATAAATCTAGCACTAAAAAAGACAAAAGTAACAACAACAAAAAAATGAAAAAAGACAACAAATAGTAAATATGACAAACAGTGAAATTAATCAAGACTACAGTTACAATAAATTAATCAGTTTTAATATTATGACACAAATAGATTTCCTCACTGACACCTATACTCCCCACTCAATAACTATGCGGCACCAGGAAGAAGCTGGCTGTTTATGGACTTGTCTGCGGGACACATTAGACCCTAATAGTTTGGAATTTTTACACACCCCATAAATAGTGCTCAAACAGTAAACTGCATATGTTAAGTATATACGTAAGAAGGATCTTTTCTGGGTAATGCTTCAATCCAGGAGGTGGATCAAACACCCAATGTAGACCTCAATGTTATTCTTTTAAGTTTGGCTTTCTGAAGATCATCATCATCATCATCATCATCATTTATTTATATAGCGCCACTAATTCCGCAGCGCTGTACAGAGAACTCATTCACATCCTTAATATGCAAGGACTTCTACATATACCTACAGTTTACCCAAGATACTTCCACCAGAAAAGGAAAAATTGCCAGAAGGTCACTTATTAAAATAAGGATTAAAATCCTGTACATTATACAAACAGTGAATACAGAGTATACTACACATAAGTGGCCTTCTGCTCGTTTTTATTTTCCTCATGGAGATCTCTTGGGTAAACTACAGATTATCTGTACATTGGTTTTGAGAAGCCTAAATTAAATCTTACATATTTTTCTGGAAATTGTAGATCCTTCAGAAATTTTCCAGACAGTTATAGGTTTTATTTTAGGTTAAGACCTTGTACCTTTGGTACTAAGCAAACAAAGTGTTGGAATCGTTATATCCCTATTACAGGATGACCTACAGACTTGGGCCATTGGGATTGATTTGCAGAATCCTGCTCTTTCTGTCTTTCTGGTTTAGATGCATTTTTTGAAGCAGTAGGGATACTTGATGATGACCGTGATAATACTTAATCTGCAGAGTCACATCTATGTTACCTTCATCAGGGTCATCATTCCCTGGAATAATATAGCTCTGAATTTAGGCGCTTGGCAACTGATTCTCCTTAGAGTGATCCGGCTCTATGAAGTAGGTACTGCATTGGGTGAGTAGATGAGGGATCACCTAGTGGAGTATCCCTCTCCTAAGTCCTTAGAAATACTTATGCATTTCGCTATTAGGACTGACCACCAGGTCAAAGAAAGGAAACAAGAGAAAGTACTCTAGTACTTATAGTGCTTCTACATCTACTGCTACTCCTTGTTGTTCTAAGAAGGTAACAGTCAAATTAATGCAGATTAGCGTCTAAACTGTCATTGTTGAAAAAAACAGGGACCTAATTTATTAAGGATCTTAACTTCAGAAACTTCTTATTTCAGTCTCCTGGACAAAACCATGTTACAATGCAAGGGGTGCAAATTAGTATTCTGTTTTGCACATAAGTTAAATACTGACTGTTTTTTATGTAGCACACAAATAATTGATAGCTTATTTGTACACTGAAATTTAAAGTTGATATTTGTGTGCTACATGAAAAAGCAGTCAGTATTTCACTTATGTGCAAAACAGAATACTAATTTGCACCCCTTGCATTGTAACATGGTTTTGTCCAGGAGACTGAAATAAGAAGTTTCTGAAGTTAAGATCCTTAATGAATCAGGCCCCAGGTGACCATCTGCTGGCTTATCATCTATTGTGGTAATAAGGACCATTTTGTTTCCAATTGCCCATTATTGATATATAAGCATCCTGCAGCACTTATATTTCTTTATCCAGACACTTTTCACTAACAATATAACAGCATCTTAAGTATTAACTTGACAATTACGTTACTCCGACTACCACTGAAAGGACAATATGTTCCGTTATTTTAATTAGCTCAAGAGGCCATGGTGCTCCGTTTCATATCCTTTATTTCAATACAAACAGAATAGATATGTAAATTATGTTCCACAATTATTTTTCCTGAATTTTAATTTACTATTCTGCTTTATGAAGGGTTACATGCAAGTGAACTTAACAAAAAATATACCTGACGGGTACCAAGTGGATGGGTAACAGATATAGTATTGTGATATTTACTATTACTGGACACTAAAAATAAGAAAAGAGATATAGGCTGTATAGACTATAGACTATAGTTAGGGGCACTGGACGTTTAGAAGTGCTGGGATGGAAAATGTAATGAGAATGTGCGCGAATGGGATTTCTAGAGTTAGAATAAAGACAGTAGAAGAAGCTGTGGTATGGCATATACCCCTGAGTACACTTCATTTCCACCACTGTTTATACATATATATATATATATATGGGCAGCACGGTGGCTAAGTGGTTAGCACCTCTGCCTCACAGCGCTGGGGTCATGAGTTCAATTCCCAACCATGGCCTTATCTGTGTGGAGTTTGTATGTTCTCCCCATGTTTGCGTGAGTTTCCTCCGGGTGCTCCGGTTTCCTCCCACATTCCAAAAACATACTGGTAGGTTAATTGGCTGCTATCAAAATTGACCCTAGTCTCTGTGTGTGTGTGTGTTAGGGAATTTAGACTGTAAGCTCCAATGGGGCAGGGACTGATGTGAGTGAGCTCTCTGTACAGCGCTGCGGAATCAGTGGCGCTATATAAATAAATGGTGATGATGATGATATATATATATATATATGTATATATTATAGACTATTAGATGGGACGCATTAACATAACAGCGGGACCCCCTGTCTTTGGTTGCTGTGGTACAAGACGGGCGTTTTAGAGGTTTACATAGAATGATGCCTACTAAAAACTTCTGTATTGTAGTCAAAAAATGCGCAAATTGTAATATACTCAATTAATTAATGACATTAACAGTTCAGAAATAAGGAATCTGACTTACTATTAGTTTTTCCTACTTTAGCTTTCAAACCGATAAGTGTGTAGTAATGATGAAGAAAAGAGACAATGAACTAATTGAAACCCTACAAGCAGATAATGAAGGAACTTTTGTCACATTAGAAAGGGAATCCGAACATCTGCATTGATTAAAAATGTTTCCACAAGCTCTTTAGTTTACCACAGAGCAAGAAAAGGAAATATGTCATAGGAATAAGGTGTCAGGGTGATAAACCTCATGTCAGTGGTAACAAAGGTACTAGTGAAATGTATCACGCTGTCCCCAAGACAGGAAAAGAGAACATCTATTAACACCAATGCAAAAAAATCTATATCAATGGGGATGATGCACCAATTTTGCAATTTATAGACAGAAAGTGGTGGATGCATGCAGTGGCAGAACTACCATTGGTGCAACCCATGGAGATAATGGGGCCCGCTGCATGGCAGGTGCCGAGGGTCGGGGGCCCCGGTTCCCGTCTCCCTGCACTGGGGCCTACAGCTGCCTAGTTCCACATCTGGTTGGATATATAGAATTCCCATATTTCTTATATGTGATTGTGAACCAACCAAATACTGGCAGAATAAGCTTAACCAGAATTACCCACATTTGCTTTAGAAACTCCTTCCTGGCCATAATCTAGTGTACTATGCATCAGTGCTGGTCAGCTATCACCTAAACACGTGGAACTGCTCACAGTCCAAAAAATAAATAAACAAGGTGAGTTGTACCGGCTATGCACTTCCCCCAGTTCTGGAGTTTTTGTTCTGATGAAGATATTTTTAAACTCCACATGGCTCTCTACCTGAGATAATTATTTATGCTGCTTGTGTACATTGTTTTATCTGCTCCCCACCACGTACCCCCCCCCCCTCCCTCCATTTCTTTTTTTCTCTACCCCTCTCCCCTCGCCTGAATACTTTCATAAAAATAATAATGAAAAAAAATATTTTTTTTCATAATTAAGAAGTCTCGAAATTTTGGAAATTATCCTGATATTGGATAATAACAGAATGAATGTATAAATGTGGTGCTGGACATTGCATGAGTTGTGCTGATGGAAAACAAAGCTTACCCTAAATTATCCTTATAACTGTATTTCTGCTCATGTGATGTGTCTTCTTTTCATGTAGCAAACAGTATGTGGGTCAAACAACAAGTCATTGAAAGGATAAGATCAGGGAACATTGGTGGCAGATTAGAATGGGTGATGACAACCATTTAGACAATTGAAATGTATGCACAATAGTAACCAAAATGTATTACAATTTATTATTATTTTATCATTTCAACCAGAAGGGGTTATTTGGACAGACTCCTTTATACAAGAGAGATTTTTTGCAAATTTAAAATAGCCAGCAGTCAATGATTACATTACTCACAATGACATTCCAGGGATTTCTAAACTCTCAATTTGGGAGGCTCATAAGTGTGTAATAAGAGGTAAATTAATCAAATTGGGAGCTTTCATGAATGATCAAAAAGAGGCAGATAAAATTTCCCTTTTAAATAAACCAAAAATGTTAGAGACGGGTCATAAAGCCACCTTGTCTGCAGACATCATGTCTGAATTAACAGAGACGAGACCGGCTCTGAATAAGCCTATGTCAGGTAGGATTAAACTAGATTTGCGTAAGTGCTGAAGTCGCTTCTTCCAATGGGGCAATAAGCCGGGGAGTAGACTTGCCATGGCCTTACGAACGCAGCGAGCCACTATGTTTATTCAGACAGTATCTGATGAAAAAGGAGACTAAATGTAACTCTACCCAAGAAATAGCTAAAGCATTCCATACATTTCCAAATTATTGCAAATTTCAGAATTTGTCCCAAAGCGTTAAGAACGACATACTTAAGAAACAAGTAAACATTGCCTCCTATCTAACAGACGTTGGCTTCCCCACTCTCTCAGAACCAAAGAAGGAAATGTTGGATACTCTTTTTACCTCTATGGAGTTAGTGGACGCGATTAAATCTACGCCATCTGGAAAAGCCTGGGTCCTGATGGGTTTACCATTATCTATTATGAAACCTTCAAAGAAAAATTAGTTCCCTTTACCCTTCAGGCTTTTAACTTGTTCTCTAATAAAGAAAGATTTACAACATAGGCCTTAGAAGCTCACATCTCAGTCATACCCAAAGATGGGAAAGATCCGTCTAGATGTCCAAGTTATAGACCAATCTCTCTCCTCAATCTGTATCTTAAACTTTATGCTGAGCTCATCCCTAATAGGTTGAAGTCCATATTGCCGAGAATCATACATTCTGATCAGGTGGGTTTTGGCCGTGAAGCGAGGGATAATACTACTAAAGATCTTGATCTTATACACTTGATGCTGTAAAGACGTTTGACAGACTAGACTGGACATTTCTGAGAGGTGTTCTAACCCATCTGGGCCCGGATTAAACAAGTCGACATAGAATACTTGCAGTATACCACCACCCCACAGCGAGGTTAAAGATAAATGGTGATCTCTCTGAGCTAGTGACAATCTCCAATGGTACCAGACAAGGATGTCCTTTATCACCACTTGTTTTTGTTATATGCATGGAGGCATTGGCGAGGTCGATAAGACTGAATCCTGATATTTCTGGGATTCATGTGGGTAGATCACCGTACAAACTTGCGCTTTACGCTGATGATTTGTTAGCAACAATTATGAATCCTTTAATCTCTGTCCCATATTTGGTTTCAGTGTTTCACAAATTCGGAGCTCTAACAAATTTTAAAATAAAGTATTAAAAATCTGTAACACTTAATCTTACTACTCCTACAGCAATGATCGAAGGACTGAAACATGCCTTTCCTTTTAAATGGCACCCAAAGCATGTTAAGTGTCTGGGGGTCTTTATCACTAGAGACCTTATCCAAATTTTTTATGTTAATTTTGAACCCATTTACAACAAGCTTCAAAAGGAACTTAGAGAGTGGAGAGGGAAGAGTTTCTGGTGGATAGGTAGAGCCAATATCATCAAAATGAATATTCTCCTGTGCATTCTGTATCTTTTGCAAACTGTACCGATTTACATTCCTAGTAAGTGGTTCTCAAACAGGAACTGTCGGATTAGAGACTTCATGTGGGGAGGAAGGAAACCTTACTTTAAGCATGACATTTTATTCAGGCTGAACACTTGATTGTACAAGGGCAAAAGTGGACAAGCAGTGGGTGTATATAAGTGTATATAGAAGAATGGTCTCTCAAAAATCATTCTTAAGTTATTCCTTGGCTTATGAGTTTGGCAAATATTCAGCACCCCATAATAAAATATACTGTAGTTTGTTGGACCAAACTTTGGAAACATACATACATCATTTTTTTCTCCCTTGACCCCACTGCTTGCCAACCAATCCTTTCCTCCTGGAATTCAGGGAAAGGAGTTTAAAGTCCTCTCCAGATGGTATCATTGGCCTAATGCCCTCGCTAAAATGTACCCTGGGACCTCTGACACTTGTTGGAGATGTAATCTGGCTATTGAACACCATTACACATTGGTGGGAATGTCCATCTATAAGGCCATTTTGGGATGGGGTCATTCCTACTTCAAAAGAATTTATGAAATCTGAGGAGCCAGGTTTTTGGTTATTGAATCAGACAAAGTTTACAATTTCATTGTATAAAAATCCCTGTGAAAACATTTAAATAGTGTTGCAAAGGCATTATTCCTGTACATTGGAGATCCTCCTCTCCTCCAACTCTAAAAGAATGGCTTACCCGCATTGACTTTTATAGGTATATGGACGATATGATCCTCTGCTCCTCTGATATGTTTAATGACTTTTGTGCCACATGGTTCTACTGGCTGGAATTCCAAGACACCGAAAAATATTCTGATCCAAATAGTCCCCTTTTGTGGAGTTTCGTGATAGTAGTTAGCACACTTTTCTGTCTTTTCCATTCGCCCTTTATCTAGTTATCATTGAAGACCGGGGTCTTTTCGAAAAGATTCCCCTTTCCTTCCCCTCCTTTAATATACTCACCTTCCTTTATATGTTTAATTTTGTTTGGTTTATTCTTTTTAAATATTCAATGTTTATTGAACTAGGGCAATTAATCTCATGTAAGATATAATTTATAAAATCGGCTGACTTAAAGTTGGAACTTAGAACTTGTTTTTTACTAGATTTTGTGAGAATTATTTTTACTCAACTTTCCTTACATCTATTTTGTATGACAATTTGTTTGATTGCCCTTTATTTACACATTTGTATATTTTGAATATTTTTTCTCAATAAAAAGCTATTGAAAAAAAATAAAAAGTCAGCAGAACACGCAATGGTTATATTCATGGATTCAAATGATCTTAATTTTTTTAATGATAAAACATATAATGGTGTTCATGTAGAGTTGTACAAACATCTGTTTTATTTGCACATAATGGGCATGAATACCTATTATCCCAGAGTTCCGGTATGAGCAGAGACACAGTATGCTGAGTGATCCAACATACTGAGTGACACAGTATGCTGAGTGATCCAATATGCTGAGTGACCCGGAATGCTGAGTGACCCAGTATGCTGAGTGACCCAATATCATCATCATCATCATCATCATTTATTTATATAGCGCCACTAATTCCGCAGCGCTGTACAGAGAACTCATTCACATCAGTCCCTGCCCCATTGGAGCTTACAGTCTAAATTCCCTACTATAGACACACACTCACAGACAGAGAGGGAGAGACTAGGGTCAATTTGATTGCAGCCAATTAACCTACCAGTATGTTTTTGGAGTGTGGGAGGAAACCGGAGCACCTGGAGGAAACCCACGCAAACACAGGGAGAACATACAAACTCCACACAGATAAGGCCATGGTTGGGAATCGAACTCATGACCCCAGTGCTATGAGGCACCCGGTGTGCTGAGTGCCCCCGTATGCTGAGTGACCCGGTATGCTGAGTGCCCCGTATGCTGAGTGACCCGGAGTGCTGAGTGACCCGGAATGCTGAGTGACCCAGTATGCTGAGTGACCCAATATGCTGAGTGATCCAGTATGCTGATTGACCTGGAGTGCTGAGTGACCCAGTATGATGAGTGACCCGGAATGCTGAGTGACCCGGAGTGCTGAGTGACCCAGTATGCTGAGTGACCTGGAGTGCTGAGTGACCAGGAGTGCTGAGTGACCTGGATTGCTGAGTGACCCGGTGTGCTAACTGACCCCGTGTGCTGACTGACCTTGTGTGCTGATGGACCCCGTGTGCTGAGTGCCCCTGCGTTGTGAGTGACACGGTGTGCTGAGTGCCCTCGGTGTGCTGAGTGACCCCGGTGTGCGGAGGGAACCGGCATGCTTAGTGCCCCCGTGTGCTGAGTGACATGGTGTGCTGAGTGATCCAGTATGCTCAGTATCATTTGCTCCCACTACAGGACAGGTGTAAGTGCCGACTGATAGCGACAGAACATGTGTATACAAGTAATATAGACTATATAATTGCATTGTATGTACAGTACACATTTAGAGAAACTTTATGTAATTAATGTTATATAAAAAAAGAATAATATTTGAATATTAATATTGATATAACTGATAAAACAGTTGTTATTTTAGTTTATGATCAAAAAAAGGTCTTATGTGTTCTATAATTGTACATACGCTTATGTGGATACTGCAGTCTGTTATGTTTGTCTACGTACGGCAAGTAGGGCCATTTGAATTTGGATATAAGTAAGCTCTGCTTACACGTTAACTTATTAACCTCCGTTACTTCATACCTAGCTGAGCACTGCACATCGTTCTGCTCTCCAGTCATCAAACTATCATCCTGTAGCAACACAAACAATAACATACTATACAACACCCAGAATGTTACATTATCAGACACTAACCTGAGACAAAGATGATGACAGCTGAGAGTAGGACACTGAGGGTTATCCCACCGTGTAGCTGCATGCTGAATAACTCAGAAGGAAAAACAGAGACAGGACGTGCAGCAGATGTGGTTAGGGGGGACGTTCATGACGTGGACACACAATGTATACAATGTATCATCAAAACCAGTAAAGAACATAGATAGAGGGCACCTGTCACCCCCATCACTGATCCCCCACATATATACGAGTCCCCTTCATTTAAATATTTTTCGGTTTACATCAATATCTGCAAACAAGTTAATCCCAGGATGTACATCTTCTCCTATCCATGAGACAACATATTCACTCATAGCGTAATATTTGTGTGATAAGGAATCCGAACTGTATAGCAGAATGGAGGCATCAATTAGCGCTACTGAGGGTCAAATTGCGGCCCTGCTATACAGTAACTGTTATTCCTCATGTACAGTTACATACAGCGCCACCAATGCCTCTGAATTTGAATTGAAAGTTTGCAGAAAAGCAGTTTAGCATGTTGGTAGCAGTGTAAATTTGTAATTACATAGTTGATGAGGTTGAAAAAAGACACCAGTCCATCAAGTTGAACCTATTTTGGATCTCCTGCGATCCTGCACTTATATTTGAAATTCATCCAGAGTAAGCAACCGCCAATCTGTTTCAATCATGAAAATCCCCCCAGACTCAATATTGCAGTCCTATTTTTACCCTATATCCACTACTATCCTACATTTTAATTAACGGTCGTATCCCTGGATACCTTTCCGCTAAAAATTTATCTAACCCTTTCTTAAACATATCAATTGAATCTGCCATCACAACCTTCCCTGGCAATGAATTCCATATCTTGACTGCCCTTACTGTAAAGAACCCCTTCCTTTGCTGGTTGTGAAATTTCCTCTCCTCTAACCTTAGGGGGTGACCACGTGTCCTGTATATAGTCCTTGGGGTGAAAAGTTCCCATGAAAGTTCTCTGTATTGACCCCTAATGTATTTGTACATAGTAATCATATCTCCCCTTAGACGCCTCTTTTCTAAAGTAAACATGCCTAAACTGGCTAACCTTTCCTCATAACTTAATGACTCCATACCCTTTATCAATTTTGTCGCCCTTCTCTGAACCCTTTCTAGTTCCAAATTATCTTTTTTATAGAGTGGTCCCCAGAACTGTACTGCATATTCAAGATGAGGTCTTACCAACGATTTATACAGTGGCAAAATTACACTGTCTTCCCTTGCATCTATGCCCCTTTTTATGGATGACAAAACTTTGTTTGCCCTTGCAGCTGCTGCTTGACATTGAGCACTATTGCTAAGTCTACTGTCTACGAGTACTCCCAAATCCTTTTCCATTATAGATTCTCCTAAATTAATTACATTTAATTTATAGATTGCGTTCTTGTTTTTGATCCCTGAATGCATAACCTTACATTTATCTGTGTTAAACCTCATATTCCATTTGGCCGCCCAATCCTCCAGTTTATTTAAGTCCCTCTGTAGAGAAGCTACATCTTGCTCTGATTTTATTACCTTACAGAGTTTAGTGTCATCTGCAAAAATAGAAACTTTACTCTCTAAACCATCACCAAGGTCATTAATGAATATATTAAAAAGGAGTGGCCCCAGATGAAGATGTAATATTTTGCAAAACAGAACCACATTGATAACTGTGATGGGGCCAGTGATCATTGTGTGGCCTTCAGGAAAGGCCAATTTTAGACTTAGCTGTGAAAAGTAAGATTACCTAATGTAGTGGAACTTTTTGGTGACCCCTAAGGATACCCCTGTAATGAGGCTTTTTTTTTTATCACTTTGCTCCTTCAGTTCATTGCTGCCAGGTCTTGCTGGGAACAGTATTGCCATATACTAAATTACAATTTTGACATTATTACCCCAACACCCACAGCCTAGCGGTGTTGGGGTGACCAGCAGTGCTATCAGCACAGGGGTGGTTATTCCCTCTAGGGCATTCAGCCCTGAGCTGAGCAGGTTGTTACTAAGGATGAGCGCGCTCGGATTTCTGAAATCCGAGCCCACCCGAACGTTGCGGATCCGAGTCGGATCCGAGACAGATCCGGGTATTGGCGCCAAATTCAAAAGTGAAACTGAGGCTCTGACTCATAATCCCGTTGTCGGATCTCGCGATACTCGGATCCTATAAATTCCCCGCTAGTCGCCGCCATCTTCACTCGGGCATTGATCAGGGTAGAGGGAGGGTGTGTTAGGTGGTCCTCTGTGCTGTTTAGTTCTGTGCTGTTTAGTTCTGTGCTGTTTAGTTCTGTGCTGTTTAGTGCTGTTTAGTGCTGTGCTGTGCTGTGCTGTGCTGTGCTGTGCTGTGCTGTGTTCTGCAGTATCAGTCCAGTGGTGCTGTGTGCTGTGCTCTGTCCTTCTGAGGTCAGTGGTGCTGCTGGGTCCTGTGCTGTGTCCTGTTCAGTCCAGTGGTGCTGTGTCCTGTGCTCTGTGCTTCTAAGGGCATAGTTATTTCCCCAATATTCCCCTGTGTTTAAAAAAATAAAAAAAAATTTTTTTTATAAAATACCAAAAACTACTTTAATATTTTTTAATTACCACAAAATTTTCACAACCAATCCTGCAGTATAAGCCCATTGGTACTGCAATATTACCAAGTTCACACATTCAGCAGTAAAAGTCCAGTGGTACTGCAATATTACAAAGTTTACACATTCTGCAGTATCAGTCCAGTGGTGCTGTGTCCTGTGCTCTGTCCTGCTGAGTTCCGTAGTGCTGCTGGGTCCTGTGCCGTGTCCTGTTCAGTCCAGTGGTGCTGTGTCCTGTGCTCTGTGCTTCTAAGGGCATAGTTATTTCCCCATTATTCCCAAGTTTGTAAAAAATAAAAAAAAAGTAAAAAAAAATAAAAAATTAAAAAAAAAAAAAAAAATATAATAATTATAACCAAATTTGCAAAACCAATCCAGCATTATAAGTCCATTGGTACTGCAATATTACCAAGTTCACACATTCAGCAGTAAAAGTCCAGTGGTACTGCAATATTACAAAGTTTACACATTCTGCAGTATCAGTCCAGTGGTGCTGTGTCCTGTGCTCTGTCCTGCTGAGTTCCGTAGTGCTGCTGGGTCCTGTGCCGTGTCCTGTTCAGTCCAGTGGTGCTGTGTCCTGTGCTCTGTGCTTCTAAGGGCATAGTTATTTCCCCATTATTCCCAAGTTTTTAAAAAATAAAAAAAAAGTAAAAAAAAATAAAAAATTAAAAAAAAAAAAAATATATAATAATTATAACCAAATTTGCAAAACCAATCCAGCATTATAAGTCCATTGGTACTGCAATATTACCAAGTTCACACATTCAGCAGTAAAAGTCCAGTGGTACTGCAATATTACAAAGTTTACACATTCTGCAGTATCAGTCCAGTGGTGCTGTGTCCTGTGCTCTGTCCTGCTGAGTTCCGTAGTGCTGCTGGGTCCTGTGCCGTGTCCTGTTCAGTCCAGTGGTGCTGTGTCCTGTGCTCTGTGCTTCTAAGGGCATAGTTATTTCCCCATTATTCCCAAGTTTTTAAAAAATAAAAAAAAAGTAAAAAAAAAAAAAAAATTAAAAAAAAAAAAAATATATAATAATTATAACCAAATTTGCAAAAGCAATCCAGCATTATAAGTCCATTGGTACTGCAATATTACCAAGTTCACACATTCTGCAGTATCTTGTGCTACATATAATGGAGAGCAAAAATTTGGAGGATAAAGTAGGGAAAGATCAAGACCCACTTCCTCCTAATGCTGAAGCTGCTGCCACTAGTCATGACATAGACGATGAAATGCCATCAACGTCGTCTGGCAAGCACGATGCCCAATCTCCTAGTACAGGGCATGTAAAATCCAAAAAGCCCAAGTTCTCAAAAAACAGCAAAAAAAGAAACTTAAAATCATCTGAGGAGAAACGTAAAGTTGGCAATATGCCAATTACGACAAGTAGTGGCAAGGAACGGCTTAGGCCCTGTCCCGTGTTCATGACTAGTGGTCCAACTTCACCCAAGGATCAAAGCCCTCCTCCCCCCCCCTACAAAAAATTTAAGAGAGTTATGCTGTCAGCAACAACAACAAAACAGCAAAGAACTCTGCCTTCTAAACAGATGACATCACAAATCCCCAAGGCGAGTCCAAGGGTGTTGTTGGTTGTGAACACTGACCTTCCCATCACTGTACGGGAAGAGGTGACTCCATCCAGCATTTGCAGCACGCCCTCTGCATATGCTGGAAGGATCACCCACAGTCCAGTTACAGATTTGGCTAATGAAGGTGTGAATGTTGTGCACTGGGAGGAGGATATTGATGTAGCTGGCGCTGAGGAGGATGTTGATGATTATGATGCAGACAGATACCAAATTGCATTTCTCAATTTCTATTTATATTCTAGATTATATAACGGCTGAAAAGTTTTCTGTTTTACTCCTAGTGGAGAGGGGATCTGATGCAGACAGATACCAAACTGCCTTTGTCCATTTCTTTGTATATTTGAATTGCTAGTTCTACAGTCTATGCAGGCTGCTTTATTTATATTCAACTACAAGTGTAGGGCGGGGGGGGGGCATAGATAGCCACCAAAGTAACGTGGTCCATTTAATTTCACTTTCTAGCTCCACAGTCTGTGCAGCCTGCTTTTTTTTATCTTCAAAGTATTTATATTTACAAGCCTTGCAATCTAAATTAACTAGAGGTAGTGACGTGGTAGAACTCCAAAAGGCAGTTTGGAAGCCCCTGTACAAACTGGCTCTATTTTTTAACTGAGTTGTCCCCCCTCCAGTGTGTACTCGGAAAGAGTTTTTAGTGCAGCGGGGAACCTGGTCAGTGAGCGGCGAAGGAGGTTGCTTCCTCACAACGTTGAAAAAATGATGTTTATAAAAATGAATAATCAATTCCTCAATGAAGTACAGCACTGCCCTCCAGATACTACAGAGGGACCTGTGGTTGTGGAGTCCAGCGGGGACGAATTGATAATGTGTGATGAGGAGGAAGTAGACACTGTAGGGGGAGAGGAATCAGAGGTTGAGGATGAGGACGACATCTTGCCTCAGTAGAGCCTGTTTAGTCTGTACAGGGAGAGATGAATAGCTTTTTTGGTGTGGGGGCCCAAACAAACCAATCATTTCAGTCAAAGTTGTTTGGTAGGCCCTGTCGCTGAAATGATTGGTTTGTTAAAGTGTGCATGTCCTATTTCAACAGCAGACCTCTCAACTGCAGCTCATCCCTCCTCTGCCGGGATAATGTCTCCTGTGCTCTGACACGTCACTCTGTGTACTCTCAGCCTCAGGATCTGACACTACAGCTACCATGCCTCTTGTAGCAGCCCTCACTCCAGGGCCTCTTCCATGTGCAGTGTCCCCCTCTCTCTTGGGTTCACTATAGTGGCATGGAGTTCTCCCCCTCATCCAGGGCACACATTCCTTGCCCTGGCTCAGTCACCACGCTCAGACTTCCAGGCAATGCTGGGGGAGCCTGGGAGCTTCCACCCCAGGTCCCCAGCTACAACTCTCCTCTCCTGTGTCTTCTCTCTCTTTCTGACACTTGAAAGATCGTGCCTTTAAATGAAAAAGTCAGTCTTGATTGCACGACTATGTGCAAGTGCAACAGGGACATTTTTTTGGGTTTACAAAGTCAAACAGTAACACTACGACCCTGTCTGTCTGGGGTCTGTCAATGACGAATTGTCTGGAGCATGTTTTGAGGAGGTATTGTGGCCCCGGTATCAAATTGGGTACCGGGGCCACCCCACTATGCAGTCCAGATACTTGTTTGGTGGAATTCCGACACGTGGAGGGTTTTTTAATTATATTGTGGCCTCGGTACCAAATTGTGTACCGGGGCCACCACACTACGCAGTCAAGATACTTGTTTGGTGGAATTCAGACCAGTTGAGGGTTTTATTATTATATTGTGTGGACCACTCTATCTATACCACACTACAACTCTATACCACTCTATTTCCTACTTTAATTCTATTTAATTCTATTTCCTACTTTAATTCTATTACTAATTAATTACCATAAAGAGGAACCAAAAAAACCAATTTTACCAAAAGTATAATATGACTTAGACTTACAAACACTACACTTGAAAGATCGTGCCTTTAAATGAAAAAGTCAGTCTTGATTGCACGACTATGTGCAAGTGCAACAGGGACATTTTTTTGGGTTTACAAAGTCAAACAATAACACTACGACCCTGTCTGTCTGGGGTCTGTCAATGACGAATTGTCTGGAGCATGTTTTGAGGAGGTATTGTGGCCCCGGTATCAAATTGGGTACCGGGGCCACCCCACTATGCAGTCCAGATACTTGTTTGGTGGAATTCCGACACGTGGAGGGTTTTTTAATTATATTGTGGCCTCGGTACCAAATTGTGTACCGGGGCCACCACACTACGCAGTCAAGATACTTGTTTGGTGGAATTCAGACCAGTTGAGGGTTTTATTATTATATTGTGTGGACCACTCTATCTATACCACACTACAACTCTATACCACTCTATTTCCTACTTTAATTCTATTTAATTCTATTTCCTACTTTAATTCTATTACTAATTAATTACCATAAAGAGGAACCAAAAAAACCAATTTTACCAAAAGTATAATATGACTTAGACTTACAAACACTACACTTGAAAGATCGTGCCTTTAAATGAAAAAGTCAGTCTTGATTGCACGACTATGTGCAACAGGGACAGTTTTTTTCTTTACAAAGTCAACTAATAACACTTGGACCCTGTCTGTCTTTAACATACTTAATGGGATCTCAATGACGAATTGTCTGTAGCATGTTTGGAGGAGGTATTGTGGCCCCGGTATCAAGTTGGGTACCGGGGCCACCCCACTACGCAGTCCAGATACTTGTTTGGTGGAATTCTGACACGTGGAGGGTGTATTTATTTTATTGTGGCCCCGGTATCAAGTTGGGTACCGGGGCCACCCCACTACGCAGTCCAGATACTTGTTTGGTGGAATTCTGACACGTGGAGGGTGTATTTATTTTATTGTGGCCCCGGTATCAAGTTGGGTACCGGGGCCACCCCACTACGCAGTCCAGATACTTGTTTGGTGGAATTCTGACACGTGGAGGGTGTATTTATTTTATTGTGGCCCCGGTATCAAGTTGGGTACCGGGGCCACCCCACTACGCAGTCCAGATACTTGTTTGGTGGAATTCTGACACGTGGAGGGTGTATTTATTTTATTGTGGCCCCGGTATCAAGTTGGGTACCGGGGCCACCCCACTACGCAGTCCAGATACTTGTTTGGTGGAATTCTGACACGTGGAGGGTGTATTTATTTTATTGTGGCCCCGGTACCAAATTGTGTACCGGGGCCACCACACTACGCAGTCAAGATAGATAGATGCGTATCATAGATAAAGTACATTCAGTGGTGTGGGGCAAATTGAAAAATATTCAAAATGCACTGACATTATCAAAAACAAGAGGTTGTCACACGCTAAAACTCCAACATGTATATGATGGAGAGGATGGAGGAGCAGCCGTATGTGTAGTGTAATGCAGACCTGTTGAAGGTTTTTTATATATTTTATTGTGGTGCCCAGTGCCCACTCCTCTACGCAGTCCAGGTACATTTATTGGTGCGAATCAAACAAGTTGATGGTTTTCTTATTATATATATTGTGGTGACCCACTCCTCTACGCAGTCCAGGTACATTTATTGGTGCGAATCAAACAAGTTGATGGTTTTCTTATTATATATATTGTGGTGACCCACTCCTCTACGCAGTCCAGGTACATTTATTGGTGCGATTCATAAAAGTTCAGGGTTTTTAAGATATTGTGGTGACCCACTCCTCTACGCAGTCCAGGTACATTTATTGGTGCGATTCATAAAAGTTCAGGGTTTTTAATATATTGTGGTGACCCACTCCTCTACGCAGTCCAGGTACATTTATTGGTGCGAATCAAACAAGTTGATGGTTTTCTTATTATATATATTGTGGTGACCCACTCCTCTACGCAGTCCAGGTACATTTATTGGTGCGATTCATAAAAGTTCAGGGTTTTTAAGATATTGTGGTGACCCACTCCTCTACGCAGTCCAGGTACATTTATTGGTGCGAATCAAACAAGTTGATGGTTTTCTTATTATATATATTGTGGTGACCCACTCCTCTACGCAGTCCAGGTACATTTATTGGTGCGATTCATAAAAGTTCAGGGTTTTTAATATATTGTGGTGACCCACTCCTCTACGCAGTCCAGGTACATTTATTGGTGCGAATCAAACAAGTTGATGGTTTTCTTATTATATATATTGTGGTGACCCACTCCTCTACGCAGTCCAGGTACATTTATTGGTGCGATTCATAAAAGTTCAGGGTTTTTAATATATTGTGGTGACCCACTCCTCTACGCAGTCCAGGTACATTTATTGGTGCGAATCAAACCAGTTGATGGTTTTCTTATTATATATATTGTGGTGACCCACTCCTCTACGCAGTCCAGGTACATTTATTGGTGCGATTCATAAAAGTTCAGGGTTTTTAATATATTGTGGTGACCCACTCCTCTACGCAGTCCAGGTACAATTATTGGTGCGAATCATAAAAGTTCAGGGTTTTTAATATATATTGTGGTGACCCACTCCTCTACGCAGTCCAGAAAGATACCTTGTTGCAACGTTTTGGACTAATAACTATATTGTGAGGTGTTCAGAATACACTGTAAATTAGTGGAAATGCTTGTTATTGAATGTTATTGAGGTTAATAATAGCCTAGGAGTGAAAATAAGCCCAAAAACTTGATTTTTAAACTTTTTATGTTTTTTTCAAAAAAAATCCGAATCCAATACCTTAAATCCGAACCGAGACCTTTCGTCAAGTGTTTTGCGAGACAAATCCGAACCTCAAAAATAACGAAAATCCGGATCCAAAACACAAAACACGAGACCTCAAAAGTCGCCGGTGCACATCCCTAGTTGTTACTGAGTCCAACTATAACAGGAGGACCTCCCTCTGCCAGTTCCCCTGTTATAGTCTGGTGCTATTTGTCTCCCACATTAGCTGTAATCAGCTTGGGCTATGAGTGCTTGTCTTGGCTCAATTTTATAAGGAGGAAAAGTTTTTTCTTTCATTATTTATTTATCTTGATATTTATCTTACTTGCCAGTCATCAAGTTGATGATGATGACGACTGAACTATGCAGCCTCATGTACTTTAAGCGCCTCTCCACACATCACATTCTTACACAGTATCTTGAGCTGCACATATATTAAGATATGTGAAGCACACAATACACAGATAACAATGTAACATTGCTGCCCGTACTTTACATCTACGTTCAGGCAGCAAAATTGCATAGAACTCTAAGTGAGGCCCTTTATAGTCAGCTCCACATAGTTCATGTTATTGTACAATTCTATGAATGACTGAGGAATACGTACCGTACACAGTGAGATTATATGATGTGAGATATGTTTCTCCATCTGTAAACGTTATGGTTACAAAGTACAGTCCACTGTCCTCCATTCTCAGGTGTCTGATCCTCAGTGTGGTTCCACTGTCTAGTATCTCCAGTCTACTATTAAACTGACTATTTATTATGTCGAGGTGATGATTTGTGTAAAATGCCATTATCTGGGCTTGGAAGTTCCAGAAGACTTTATATACAGGCCGTGTCCGATCCACAGACAGATCCACAGACTGGTCTATTATGCCATTCACTTGTAGAGGGGGGTCATGTTTTCCTGTGCACAGATGAGAGTATAGGACAGTCAATATTTACACAATGTCTTTTCCATATAACGTTGTTCATACGGTATGTATGCAATGTTATTACCACCCAATGGGAATTAATGTACACATGGAAGGACATAGTAATCATGTTCATATGTGTTATCTTTACAGAACCCCTTCAGTGCTGCTCAGGTCTCTCCATAAGAGGAGACATCAGACACAGGGCTGTGACCGAAATCAATCAGGGACCTGATAAATATCATTATATATGGGGTGTTGGGAGCGGAGTTAGTAATTTGTGATTCTAATGACAGAAAACCCTTTAAAAAGAGGATTTGATGCTTCTCTTACAGGAAACAGTATCTCTTGTTATAACTATTAGAAAGTATTATTGGGAGGGGGGGCATTTTTAAGGTAAATTATAATTGTCCCCCCAACACAGATCAATCAGCAGCTGCCTTACTGGGGGCTGTTTTCTGGATCACAGATAAAACATATAAGAATAGGTTGTACTTGATGGACTTTTGTCTTTATTTAACCTCACTTACTATGTGATGATGGAGCATCAGAGGATATCTGCTATTTGTTACATCTTCTTGTATCTGTTCCCCTGATCCCCCAGTCATACATTCCTGTGGGCTTCTACATACACCAACGTCATGTCACACTCATTGCAATGTCCTTGTCTGACACATCACTTTTATAGCTCCAGGACCTGATTCATCCAGGTACGTATCTGACGATATTGAGCGTATTGTACGCAAAATCTGCGCATGGCCAGATCCACGTGATACGGCCGTGAACGCAGCCTTGTTCTGTGCGCCAGTGACCACAAAGGACCCTTACTACACCCTATGATGGAGTGAACTAGGTGGGGAAGGGGAGTTTTACGCTCAAAAATGTCAGATAGCTGTCTTAATGAATCAGGTCTCCAGTGTGTAAGTGTCACAATCTGATATGTAATATGGCTGCATTACAAGAAAGAGGAATTAGGTTTTGTTTATTGTGTTCAACTAGCAAAACATAGATATATATTTAATGGGTGAGAATGGATTCCCTAGTTGGACATTTTAGATTTTATATATATATATATATATATATATATATATATATATATATATATATATATATTGTCTGGACAGGAATTTATATATATATATATATATATATATATATATATATATTTATTTATAAGATCAGGTTAGGGGTACCGTCTCCTGACGTTAGATGGCTGCACTTCACATGCATCAGCCAAATAAAATCACACCGGTCCAGTGTCTTGTTTTATATAGCCTCAGCTAGTTTTATTCACCAGAATCAAAAGTAATAAAATCATAAACAAAAGACCTAGCCTGTCCGGCTTCTGATACAAAGGGCCACCTTCTTTAGACTAAAGAAGCTTATGTCCTACACACCAAATATCAGCACTTACTGGTCACAATGTGCAGTATCTCTCAGGAGCCATCTGACCTCCACCCCGGATTTTGAGAGACTGATTGAGCTACCTAGCAGTGTTTTACCAGCACCATGTAGATGAACTCCTGATTACCATTAGAGTGTCTGGTCTGTTGGAAACCCTGGAATGTATCTCATGGATGTAGCCTTTCCCTTCTCTCTCCAGTCATACCCCAGGGACCCTTAAGACAATCCCTGGGAAGTTTGTCCCAAACACCAACAATCTCCCTGGGATTTTAAAGCAGATAAGACAGAAAGTCTTGGCCATATATATATCTGTATTTACCAATTTCCCAGTGCTTCTGTCACAATATATATATATCAAACAAGGGGCCACTTCCATGGTGTGAAATAATTGAAAATGTATTACATAAATCAAATGACAAGATGCACATGTACCAGAGATATGATATATACACGTATATATCAACAGCGCTCCCGTGATGAGCCGAAAATCGGTGTACAGCGCCAGTAACAAATGCACACTGGAGTGAATGTTTGCAAGATAAACCCTAAATGCATTTCGTAACAGACTTTGTTAGGAAGAAGCTTGGAGACATCTGTCATCTTGCGATGACAAATAATAGTTAATGGGGCAAATCCCTGTTAATTAATAAACAGGCCCCTTCATCTGCAATTTCTTATTTGCTCTGCACCATCCACACTCCAGAGGAGAGTATAGGTAGTGTGTTGTTCTCCTGCGATTGTGTTTATATATCTATATCTATCTATTGCTATCTCTATATCTATCTCATCTCTTTTTACCGTTTATTAAATAAGCTTGGAAGTATATTAAATGTAGTATACTCTCTACATTTCCTCAGTATCATTGCTGTAAGTGGACAACAGGAAATGTTACAAGCTATCATCAGAATGTTACATTATCAGACACTAACCTGAGACAAAGATGATGACAGCTGAGAGTAGTACACTGAGGGTGATTCCACTTGTGACTCGTTCATCTGGTTTCAGATAGTTATGGTTACATTGGTATGGCTTATGTTATGACTGAGAAAATTAAAAAAATAGAACAAAGCATTTTTTTTAAAGTACAAACCAATCACATAAATGACAGCCACCGGATGGTTCAGACAAAGGATTGTTTCCGCATGACATAAAGATATTGTTGTATATCTATACATTTGTCATAGAGAATCTTGATCCCTATGAGAAACACAATGTTGCAGGATGAACATGGATGGGAAACAATGCACACGATCCCTTTTTAACATTTACATCAATCCCCCATTATATGAGGATGGCTGTATGCACTTTCTCTCATAGGGATCAATGATCCCTATTGCAACCATTTCATATAGCAGATGAGACCTAGCAATGTGTAATCAGTCTGAGAACTCACAGGAACGCTCTGCTGCTGAGCTGGAGCAGGTAAGTGCAGTAAGTCTAGATCAGTCTCAGAGGAACTTACTCATACTTGCCAACTCTCCCAGAATGTCCGGGAGACTCCCGCATTTCTCGTGAGTCTCACAGACTCCCGGGAGAGTGTGGCAATCTCCCAGATTTTGCCCACTTCCTAGTGAAGTGGGCAGATTTAGATCCAAAACGCCGCGATTCCCAGTGAATCGCGTCGTAAAATGACGCATTTCGCGTCATTACGTCACAAGGGCGGGGCCAAATTACGTAATTTTTGGAGCCCCGCTCCCTGCACTCCCATTTTCCCCGGCAGGCTCCCGGATCATACTTGCCATAAGTTGGCAAGTATGAACTTACTACACCACAGTCCCTATCTTTACATGTTTATTAAACTTAATTTTAATATCATTATTTGCATCTTGCTTAAGTGTTCTTTAATAAATATGATCACATTAAGCCTTCACAATAAGAAGAAATGTTGAGAAATGCATCAAACAAACAGAATCATTTTGCTGTAGAATTAATTAGTGTTGAAAAATAGGGACATTTAAAGGGACAAATAATTGAAACCCGACACTGAGCCAGAAAATCAGGGACAATTGACAACTGGCCTTACATTGTTAGTTTATATGTGCTGGGGCCTCTGATTACAGACAGGGCTGGGCGGTCTGGCATCGCTGGCAGATGTGGGATGGGGTGAAATAGGGATGGCTCCCTAAAAAGACTCCAATTTAGATTTAGTGATTGATCTCATGTTTTGCTTTTTGAAGTCCTACATTTAGATCATTAAAGTGCAGAAGACGTCAGTAAATCACATGAGGGTCATGTATTAACAGGCAGGACGGTGGATCCACAGGGTGGGTGACCAGCTGTTTATCCGAGGCGGAAGAGGCAAGTCAAAATCACATGGAAATTCTATATTCACCTAGAAACTCTATAAATACGTCTCATATTCTATAACCAACCTGAAACCGTAATCATCAGGGAATTCAAGCTTTTTTTTATAATGAACAAACAAGGTTCAATTTCAACTAGTGATGAGCGGGCTCGGATATCTGAAATCCGAGCCCACCCGAATCTTGCCGATCCGAGCCGGATCCGAGACAGATCCGGGTATTCCCGCCAATTGCAAAACTGAAATCGAGGCTCCGAGTCATAATCCCGTTGTCGGATCTCGCGATACTCGGATTCTATAAATTCCCCGCTGGCCGCCACCACATTCACTCAGGCATTGATCAGGGTAGAGGGAGGTTGTGTTAGGTGGTCTTCTGCCCTGCTATATCCTGTGCTGTGCTGTGCTGTGTCCTGTTCAGTCCAGTGGTGTTGTGTCCTGTGCTCGGTCCTTCTAAGGGCATTGTTATTTCCCCATTATTCCCAAGTTATAAAAAATTTAAAAAAAAGTTATAAAAAAAAAGAAATTAAAAATAATTATAAAAAAAAGAAATTAAAAAAAAATATCCAAAAACAATCCTGCAGTAGACTGTGAGTATAGCGTATTGCGAAGTAGTACTGCTTCTAGGTCAGGGCAGTGTAGGTACAGTTGTATATCAGCACCGTGGCACACTGGTTAGCATTGCTGCTGCAAAGCGCTAGGATAGGCTCGACCATGACCCTATCTGCGTGAAGTTTGTATGTTCTTCCCATTTTGGGTGGGTTTCCTCTGTGCTGGTTTCCTCACACACGCCAAAGACCAACTGCCCGGTTAATTGGCTTCCGACAAAATTATCCATAGTGTGTGTGTGTGTTAGGGAATATAGATTGTAAGCTCCACTGGGACTGATGAGAACAATTAAAGATTATCTGTAAAATGATTGTAGGTGCCATATAAATAACTGCTAATAAATAAGTAAGGTCATACAATGTCATCTTGATTTAGTGTACCAAGGGAATTACTATACAGATTATTCACTTATGCCCACTAGACCCACATCCAGATCCTGATCACCATTGGGCAACACTTTGTCACACATGTAACAACCCGAGATTACCACTGTGTACGTGGCATCATCCATTGGTCCATCCAGGGCAAGCAAAATTGGCTCCATGCTGCTGACTGCAGGAGAGAAACAGCGGTGTCTCTAGGTAAAGGTCCACGTTCCGTAAACTAATAATGTCTTCTCACAACAGCAGATAGTGTGACTGAGTCTTTTCTAGAGCATTTTCCATGAGTGAAACATAATACATAATGATGTAAAGGGGAACTAATAAAGGAGAAGTCCAGGCAAAACAAAAATGATAAAGAGAATTCCACGCTGAACACTTAAGACCAAAGAAAAACATGCAAAATTCTGCAGCAATACTTGTAATGTGGCAAAGATTCAGTGTAAAACTTCAACTCATCTCTACAACCAATGCATAGAACCTTTCATGTACAGTGGCCTGAAAAATGTGAGTGCACAGGTCTGAATAATGGTTCATGACTTTTGTTTCTGAACCAAAGAGGGAAAATTGCAGCATGCTAACTCTCGGCCGCCCTATGCAAGGGCCTATGTGGAATCATACTTGGCATTTTATCTATCAACCCGTGATGAAAAAATAGCGTGAAGATGTTGGGTTGTGATTGATTGGCAGATGCATACTGTGTGGGCCTATTGGATCTTGTCATCTAGCCAATCCCTAAATGACCCCCCATGTAAAATTGGGCATTCCACTGTCAAAAAGACTAGATCCTGTCTTTGGTCATTGGGTTGAAAGATGCCTGTGAGCAGCTTATATTGTTTTTACATTATTGGTTAAGCTAAATATCAAATTCTGTACATGACACATGAAAGTTATAAGGTATATTGATCAGTGATAGACAACCTGATACATTTCATTACCTTTGAGTAATAAAGTCAAACAATACATTGAATCAAAAAGACATATATCTGTAATAACATATTAGCAGGCATTTTAATAAGTGGTACAAACTATAAAATACAAATCTGACAATAAAGCAGGAAGGAGCTGGAGACCATAGATGAAAGCTCGGGGGGCTGCCTGTTGTCCATCACAGATGTACAGTAGGTTTCCAAGTGATAATATAAAACACAGAAAAGCTATTCCATGTTTGATTCTTACAGGCAGATTAGCAGTTATCACATAAATTGATTGAAGCCGCCATGACTTTCATTTCTTTCATCACTAACAAAGGCTTTTGTGCTTAATGCTTTTGTATAATGAACCATCCAGATATCGGTCCACTTAGCAGTTACACTGAAAAATAATATATTAAATGAGAATATCATCAAGAAAGGATGTACTGCATATAGAGAGAACAAAACACAAAGAGCAGAGTTACTGGTAGTACATTAACTGGTAGAGTAACAGAAAAATAATGAATTCCATTATAACTTCTTCATCCAACCTTTGTGTACATTAGGGAGAGCAAAGCATAAAAAAAGGAGTAGATTTGCACCTGGGCAAAACCATGTTGCAATGGAAGGGGGTTAAATTTAAAATGTGGGGACAGATTTATAGCTGGGGTAGGACATTTCCTAGATCAACTTTAAATTTCAGGGTAAAAATAAAGCTATCAAGTATTTGTGTGATAGATGAAAAACAGCCAGTAATTAACTTATGTTCAAAATAATAAACTAATTTGCACCCCTTACATTGTAACATGGTTTGTCCCAATGCTCAGATTATTGAATTAACAATGTAGGTACCATGTGTCTAATTTTAATAGTTCAGAACAATTGTACAATCCAGAAACGGTGCATATTCATCAATGGACAAAATAATGCTTTGTATCAAGGTCTGTGCTCAATGGGGTCTTCCAATCAATAGTGGCAATAGCCACTACACTGGTATGACAATAACGCAGAAGCGGATGGTAATGGGACATATGTGAGGGTAACTCACCTAAATTCCAAAAGTGCTTCTCTGCTTGCACTGGTGGTATCTGTGAATGCCTCCCTTATTAGCTTCGGGTCATACATTTTCTCTATGAACTTATCTGCTAGTTGTTGTGTTGTCTTGTGTTGTGTAATACTCTAGGGTTGAGCAGTTATGTCTAATTCTCTTAAACTGACCATGTGGTATATTCTGCAACCATGTGTGCAAGCAGAGAAGCACTTTTGGAATATAAAGAAAAATCACACTCAAAACAGATAGCAAGGTATACTTTATCACTAAGTACAGTAGCTCAGCTAACCAGATCAAACAAATTCTTAAGAGACGCTGGCCAATAACAGACCATAGTTTGGCCACTATCCTGCCCTAAACTCCAGAGATAGTATATGAAAAAGCACATAATCTAAAGAACAATTAACCACTTAAAACCAATTAACAATTACAAAGTCATTTACAGAATTCATTAGTAGAGGGGGATTTTATCCCTGTGGTCAATGTTGCAATTGTAAAAACGTCAGTCAAAGAAGCACTAAACCCATACAGACCTTTACATCAAACAAAACAGGCCTGGAATATAAGATCACTCCAAATGTCACATGTGACAGTAAGGGACTGGTATATCTGATAGAGTGTCCATGCAGAATGCAATATATATAGGGAGGACAATAAGAACCTTTAAATTGAGGATTAGTGAGCACATTAGAAATATTAAGAAGGGATTTGAGAAACACAGCCTCTCCACACACTTCAAGGATAAGCATGAGTCTAAACCAAAAGGAATGACTTATACAGCAATAAGAAAGGTAGAAAAAAACTGAAGGGGAGGTGATTATATAAGGATCATTAATAAAGAAGATTTTAAATGGATTTAGTTAATGAAAACACCCCCCCAAACATGCAAACATGGAGTGTTAGTGTAACTCCATTATTACATACGTGACTATAGGGAGGCCATTGTATTTTGGGGTCTGTTGTTATCATTCTTCATCTCCAGACCTCAAACAATTTTTGAGATTTAACAAACCCATATGACCTCATTGGAGGCACAGGACAAGTGAGGAATTTTAGAACATTAGACATCTAATAGGTTAGAACGGCGGTTCTCAAACTGTGCGCCACGGCTCCCAGGGGTGCCGCGGCGCTGTTACTGGGGTGCCGCGGGTCAGCCATAAAAAAAAAAAGAACACAGAAACTTACCAATCCGTCAGGCACTGGGACCCAGCAGCCTCCTCTCTCCCGCAGCTGTCACTGAATATCGACGTCAGTAACAGCTGCTGCGGGAGATAGGAGTCTGCTGGGTCCCGGCGCCCGACGGATTGGTAAGTTTCTGTGTTCTTTTTTTTTTTATGACTGGCGCGGGGAAGAGGAGGGTGACAGTGGGGCAGAGGAGGGGGACAGAGAGCAGAGGAGGGGGACAGAGAGCAGAGGATGGGGACAGAGAGCAGAGGATGGTGACAGCAGGGCTGTCACGGGCACTAGGAGTCTTTACCCAGGGATCACCAGGTGATAGGCTTACCAGAGCAGTATAGATGGTAATATGGTACTCTGGTAGCAGGGTGATCACGGAACAGGAAATAGCAGATGATGGAGATGCTCAGGAAAGTCTATGACTAGCAGCACTGGTAATATGGATGTAGAAATACACGAGGAACTGTATGGACAAAGGACACGTGAAGGTAGTCAGTGGTCTGCGGTAGCAAGTTGTACCACTGCTATAGTGAGGAGGAATGTCCAACAGAAACGAGGAGGTGATGAGAGTCAGCGGTCTGCGGATAGCAAGTTGTACCGCTGTCTGAGTGAAGGAATGGAATCCACGTGGAGGTATCCGGGGAGTCAGTGGTCTGCGTTAGCAAGTTGTACCACTGCTATGTGAGAGGATACTGGAACAGGTGACACAGGAAACAGGGATCAGTGGTCTGCCTCTAGCAAGTTGTACCACTGAATATATATGTGAGGAGGAGCACGGGGAGAGACTGCAATACAGGGGATACACGGGCACCTTAAACTTGATCCACAATAACATGCACAATATATTAATGACTGAACAGCACTGCAATAATAGAAAGTCACTTGAGGTAATCCGGCACAAGATAACACAGTCAATGATGGCAATAGTCTCAGCGGATAGTAAACTCCAGAGGAGAACAAACTCAGTCCAGCAAGATATGCAATACACCAGCACAGTCAATGAGAAGTATGCATACCGTGGTTCAGAAGCAGGCTGTCAGACAGGAGTGCAGAGATACCTGAACGGCTGGAGGCCGGCAGGATGCGAAGTCCCTGGAGGGGTGAAGCGGTAATCAAGTAGGTGCAGCGCACAGGTAGGTAGACCAGCAGGGGAACAAATACTCAGGAAGCAGTAGTATGTAGAACTGGACTCCTGGAGGACCCTGAAGAGTAGCGATGATCTAGATGAGATGAAAACAGTGAGGCGCAGATCCGATGCAGACTGGCGAGTAGAGACCAGCGGGAACACGGAGAAGCACGGAGAGCGGATCAGCTGTTGTAGGACGAGTAGAACTGAGAAGTAGCAGCAGCAGGACTCTGCAGATACACGGAGGTAGCGGATGGCAACCAGCAGGTGCAGCAACGATGAAACACGGGAGAGCAGAGCTGAGCTGAAACTGTTGAGCACGGAGAGTAGCGGATAGGAATCAGTTGTAGCAGTCTCGAGGAAACACGGGAGAGATGAGATGAGCTAAAGACTGAAGCGCACGGAGGCAGCGGATAGGAATCAGCCAAAGAGTCACGATGAAACACAGGCGAGTTGAAGTAGATTGAAGACTGTAGTGCACGGAGGCAGCGGATAGGAATCAGCTAACAGTCATGATGGCACACAGGTGAATTGAAGTAGATTGAAGACTGTAGTGCACGGAGGCAGCGGATAGGAATCAGCTAACAGTCACGATGATACATAGCAGAGTTGAAGTGGCTTGAAGACTGTAGTGCATGGAGGCAGCGGATAGGAATCAGCTAACAGTCACGATGATACATAGCAGGGTTGAAGTGGCTTGAAGACTGTAGTGCACGGAGGCAGCGGATAGGAATCAGCTAACAGTCACGATGATACACAGGAGGGTTGAAGTGGTTAGGAAACCACAGGAGTAGAAGTGGTCTGGAAACCACAGGGGTAGAAGTGGTTTGGAAACCACAGGGGTAGAAGTGGTTTGGAAACCACAGGAATCAGCAGCGCTGAATACACGAGGAAACACCTTCAGAGGCTCATGGGAATGAGACTCCAAGATCAGGCCACGTGGTATTGACCACAGGTGCTTAATATAGGGAGTGTTGCCTGATCTGCCAATTAAGTTAAAGGAACAGGTACTGAAGGGTTTGAAAGGGCTGCGCATGCGCAGACCCTCAGGATGGAGGACGGCCACGGTTCCTAAATATACGGGAAGAAGCACTCACAGTCCGGTGAGTGACAGTACCCCCCCTTTTAAAGGTGGGCACAGAACGCCTGGAACCGGGCTTGTCCGGATTTTTGGAATAAAACTTCTTAAGAAGAGCTGGGGCGTTGAGATCTTCAGCTTTGATCCATGAACGCTCCTCAGGACCAAAGCCCTTTGTCACGGGCACTAGGAGTCTTTACCCAGGGATCACCAGATGGTAGGCTTACCAGAGCAATGTAGATGGTAATCGAATACTCTGGTAGCTAGGTGATCACGGAACATGAAATGATGGCCGATGAGATGCTCAGGAAAGTCTATGACTAGCAACACTGGTAATAATGAGGTAATAATACACAAGGAACTGTATGGACAAGGACACGTGAAGATAGTCAGTGGTCTGCGATAGCAAGTTGTACCACTGCTATAGGGAGGAGGAATGTCCAACAGAATCAAGGAGGTGATGAGAGTCAGCGGTCTGCGGGTAGCAAGTTGTACCGCTGTCTGAGTGAAGGAATGGAATCCAAGTGGAGGTATCCGGGTAGTCAGTGGTCTGCGGCAGCAAGTTGTACCACTGCTATGTGAGAGGATGATGGAACAGGTGATAACGGAAACAGGGATCAGTGGTCTGACATCAGCAAGTTGTACCACTGAATATATATGTGAGGAGGTGCACAGGGGAAGACTGCAACACAGGATATACACAGGCACCTTATACACGATCCACTGTAATATGCACAATATAGATATACATATAGATATAAATGACTGAGCAGGTCTGCAATCTAGAAAGTCTCTTGAAGTAGTCCAGCACAATAATAACACAGTCAATGATGGCAATAGACTCAGCGGATAGCAGACTCCAGAGAGAACCAAACACAGTCCAGCAAGATATGCAATACACAGCACAGTCAATGAGAAGTATGCATACCGTGGTTCAGCAGTAGCAGTCAGATGGGATAGCAGCGGTACCTGAGCGGCGGGAGGCCGCCTGGATAGAAAGTCCCTGGATAGGTGAGGCAGCGGTCTAGCAGGTGCAGCGCCCAGGTGAGTAGACCAACAGGGACACGAATTCACAGGAGTCAGCAACACGTGGAACTGGACTCATAGGAGACCCAGGAGAATGGAGATGATCCAGCAGAGGGTAGTAGATGAGATACAAATCAAATGCTGACAGGAGGGTAGAGACCAGTGGAACACGTGAAGGCGTGGAGAGTGGATCAGCAAGAGATGGAGGATAGCGCTGACCACAGCAGCAGGACTCAGCGGCACACGGAGGTAACCAGTAGCAACCACAGGAACCAACAGCGATGGGAAACAGGAGTGCAGCGCAGGGCAGGAGCTGTTGATCATGAAGTGTAGCAGATGGTAATGAAAGCGGCAGGCTCGAGGAAGTCACAGCAAAGATGAGATGAGACTGTAGTGCACGGAGGCAGCGGATAGTAATCAGCTGGCAGTCACGATGTTGAACACAGGCGAGTTGAAAGCAGGAGACTGTAGTGCACGGAGGCAGCGGATAGTATTCAGCTGGCAGTCACGATGATGAACACAGGCGAGTTGCAAGCAGGAGACTGTAGTGCACGGAGGCCGCGGATAGTAATCAGCTGGCAGTCACGATGTTGAACACAGGCGAGTTGCCAGCAGGAAACTGTAGTGCACGGAGGCAGCGGATAGGAATCAGCAAACAGACTTGATGAGAAGCAGGTGAGTGAAGTAAAAGCTGGAGTGCACGGAGGCAGCGGATAGCAATGAGCAAACAGTCACATAGATGTACAATAATGTAGAAGTGGTTTAGAAGACTGTAGTGCACGGAGGCAGCGGATAGGAATCAGCAAACAGTCATGATGATACAGTTGATGGTAGAAGTGGTATGGAACCACAGTAGTAGAAATGGTTTGGAAACCACAGGAATCAGCAGCGCTGAATACACGAGTAATACAGGAACACCTTCAGAGACTCATGAGGAATGAGACTCCAAGATCAGGCAACGTGGTGTTGACCACAGGTGCTTAATATAGGGAGGTTGCCTGATCTGCCAATTGAGTTAAAGGGGTATACACTGAAGTATAGAAAAGGGCTGCGCATGCGCAGACCCTCAGGATGGTGGACGGCCACGGTTCCTAAATGTCCGGGAAGAGGCACTCACGGTCCGGTGAGTGACAGTACCCCCCCTTTTAAAGGTGGGCACAGAACGCCTGGAACCGGGCTTGTCCGGATTTTTGGAGTAAAACTTCTTCAAAAGGGCAGGAGCATTAAGATCTTCAGCTTTGATCCAAGAGCGCTCCTCAGGACCAAAGCCCTTCCAATGAACGAGGAAGTGGAGGACTCCTCGCGAAATTTTTGCATCTAGTACCTCGGTAATCTCAAAATCCTCCTCCTGATGAACTTGAACTGGCTGCGGAGCTGAGGGAGGAGTTGAAAAACGGTTGATAATAAGAGGTTTGAGCAAAGATACATGGAAGGCATTAGAAATCCGAAGATTCTTAGGAAGAAGAAGTTTCACACATACTGGATTGATTACTTGAATGATCCTATATGGACCAATAAAACGAGGGGCGAATTTCATAGATGGAACCTTCAAACGAATGTTTTTAGTAGATAACCAGACACGATCTCCAATTTTTAGTGGTGGAATAGCCCGCCTCTTCTTATCTGCGAAAGATTTATATTTGATAGATGTCTTCTTTAAACAGGTTTTGACCTGAGACCAGATATTTTTAAAGGTCTGACAAGCAGTTTCCACTGCAGGGACTTGGGTGGGCGGGAGGGCAGGAAATTCCGGAAAAGACGGATGGTGACCGTGAACCACCAGCACTTGACTTTTTGAAGATGACTCCTGAGATCCATCTTCAACGTCCGATGACGTCACGAACGCCCGATGAGGAGGAAGGCGTTCAGACTGAACCTTATCACACAGATCCGTAGATGAAGGATCCTGTGGAGGAGGACCTGGTGGAATAGACGAATGCTGTCTTTTGAATGAAACCATTTGAGAGAGACAACGATGATGACATTCAGCTCCCCAAGATGTAACTTGAGAAGTGCGCCAGTCAATCTGGGGAGAATGACATTGAAGCCATGGAAGGCCTAAGACAATCGGACTTGTCGTAACAGGAAGAATTAAAAACGAAATCTCTTCATGGTGTAGCCCACCAATCTGAAGCGTTACTGGAGACGTACTCTGGGTGATGAGACCATTGATGAGACGTGATCCATCCATAGCAGTCACAGTAATCGGTGTTTTCAAAGTAATCACTGGTAGGGACCATTGATTCACTAGGGATTTAGAAATGAAATTTCCTGCTGCTCCAGAATCAATCAATGCCTGTGACTCAAAGGATTTGGTAGCAAAGGAAATCGTAACATCAAAAGCGCAGGCTTTTAATTTCGTAGAAGATGGAGAGGACTCCAGGAACCCTAACCTTATCTCCCCAGTATTGGTTAGAGCCCGGCATTTCCTGGGACAAGAATTGAGCATATGCGTAGAATCGGCACAATAGATACAAAGTCTATTCTTTATTCTTCGGTCCCTCTCCTCTAAAGTTAATTTGGAGCGACCTATCTCCATGGGTATCACCGGAGATGAAGCTGTGTGAAATTGAGGATTTGAGAGAAGAGGTGTTTTAACCGAAGTTGTTTTCTCAGGTTCTCTTTCACGAAACCTCAGGTCTACACGATGGCAAAGAGAGATCAAATCTTCTAAAGAGGAGGGTAGTTCTTGTGAAGTCAGTGCGTTTTTAATTTTATCGGAAAGCCCCTGCTAGAAGGCGGCAATTAATGCTTCAGTGTTCCACTGAAGTTCAGAGGCTAAGATCCTAAATTGAATGACATACTGAGCCACAGTGCGAGATCCTTGGCGAAGACGGAGAATGCTGGATGCAGCGGAAATAACACGACCTGGTTCATCGAACACACTTCGGAATGTAGAAATGAATTTGGCACTATCTTGTAACAATGGATCGTTTCTCTCCCACAGAGGGGAAGCCCATGCGAGAGCTTGTCCAGAAAACAATGAAATAAGATAGGCCACTCTGGAACGATGGGTAGAAAAATTTTGAGGTTGGAGCTCAAAATGAACTGAGCATTGAGTAAGAAAACCCCTACAAGTTTTGGGGTCTCCATCGTATTTTGACGGAGTAGGCAGGTGAAGCGTGGAAGCTGTAAACACCTGGGATGGCACTGGGGAAACGGAGGAAGGCACAGGAGCATCAACAGTAGTTGTGGCATCTTGCACAGACGGTCTTTGGGAGGCTAACGCCTGGTAACACCGCAGTAAATGCCGTTGGCGAACTTCCTGTTGCTCAATACGGGTAACCAGATGCCGCAGCATCTCTTTGGCTGTAGGCTCCGTATCTGGGTCTGTCATGGCCTGATCTTACTGTCACGGGCACTAGGAGTCTTTACCCAGGGATCACCAGATGGTAGGCTTACCAGAGCAATGTAGATGGTAATCGAATACTCTGGTAGCTAGGTGATCACGGAACATGAAATGATGGCCGATGAGATGCTCAGGAAAGTCTATGACTAGCAACACTGGTAATAATGAGGTAATAATACACAAGGAACTGTATGGACAAGGACACGTGAAGATAGTCAGTGGTCTGCGATAGCAAGTTGTACCACTGCTATAGGGAGGAGGAATGTCCAACAGAATCAAGGAGGTGATGAGAGTCAGCGGTCTGCGGGTAGCAAGTTGTACCGCTGTCTGAGTGAAGGAATGGAATCCAAGTGGAGGTATCCGGGTAGTCAGTGGTCTGCGGCAGCAAGTTGTACCACTGCTATGTGAGAGGATGATGGAACAGGTGATAACGGAAACAGGGATCAGTGGTCTGACATCAGCAAGTTGTACCACTGAATATATATGTGAGGAGGTGCACAGGGGAAGACTGCAACACAGGATATACACAGGCACCTTATACACGATCCACTGTAATATGCACAATATAGATATACATATAGATATAAATGACTGAGCAGGTCTGCAATCTAGAAAGTCTCTTGAAGTAGTCCAGCACAATAATAACACAGTCAATGATGGCAATAGACTCAGCGGATAGCAGACTCCAGAGAGAACCAAACACAGTCCAGCAAGATATGCAATACACAGCACAGTCAATGAGAAGTATGCATACCGTGGTTCAGCAGTAGCAGTCAGATGGGATAGCAGCGGTACCTGAGCGGCGGGAGGCCGCCTGGATAGAAAGTCCCTGGATAGGTGAGGCAGCGGTCTAGCAGGTGCAGCGCCCAGGTGAGTAGACCAACAGGGACACGAATTCACAGGAGTCAGCAACACGTGGAACTGGACTCATAGGAGACCCAGGAGAATGGAGATGATCCAGCAGAGGGTAGTAGATGAGATACAAATCAAATGCTGACAGGAGGGTAGAGACCAGTGGAACACGTGAAGGCGTGGAGAGTGGATCAGCAAGAGATGGAGGATAGCGCTGACCACAGCAGCAGGACTCAGCGGCACACGGAGGTAACCAGTAGCAACCACAGGAACCAACAGCGATGGGAAACAGGAGTGCAGCGCAGGGCAGGAGCTGTTGATCATGAAGTGTAGCAGATGGTAATGAAAGCGGCAGGCTCGAGGAAGTCACAGCAAAGATGAGATGAGACTGTAGTGCACGGAGGCAGCGGATAGTAATCAGCTGGCAGTCACGATGTTGAACACAGGCGAGTTGAAAGCAGGAGACTGTAGTGCACGGAGGCAGCGGATAGTATTCAGCTGGCAGTCACGATGATGAACACAGGCGAGTTGCAAGCAGGAGACTGTAGTGCACGGAGGCCGCGGATAGTAATCAGCTGGCAGTCACGATGTTGAACACAGGCGAGTTGCCAGCAGGAAACTGTAGTGCACGGAGGCAGCGGATAGGAATCAGCAAACAGACTTGATGAGAAGCAGGTGAGTGAAGTAAAAGCTGGAGTGCACGGAGGCAGCGGATAGCAATGAGCAAACAGTCACATAGATGTACAATAATGTAGAAGTGGTTTAGAAGACTGTAGTGCACGGAGGCAGCGGATAGGAATCAGCAAACAGTCATGATGATACAGTTGATGGTAGAAGTGGTATGGAACCACAGTAGTAGAAATGGTTTGGAAACCACAGGAATCAGCAGCGCTGAATACACGAGTAATACAGGAACACCTTCAGAGACTCATGAGGAATGAGACTCCAAGATCAGGCAACGTGGTGTTGACCACAGGTGCTTAATATAGGGAGGTTGCCTGATCTGCCAATTGAGTTAAAGGGGTATACACTGAAGTATAGAAAAGGGCTGCGCATGCGCAGACCCTCAGGATGGTGGACGGCCACGGTTCCTAAATGTCCGGGAAGAGGCACTCACGGTCCGGTGAGTGACACCCTTCCAATGAACGAGGAAACGGAGAACTCCTCGCGAAATTTTTGCGTCCAATACCTGAGTAATCTCGAAATCTTCCTCCTGATGAACTTGAACTGGCTGAGGTGCTGACGGAGGAGTCGAGAAACGGTTGATGATGAGAGGTTTGAGCAAGGACACATGGAAGGCATTGGAAATACGAAGATTCTTAGGAAGTAGAAGTTTGACACAAACTGGATTTATTACTTGAATGGTCCTATATGGACCAATAAAACGAGGAGCGAATTTCATAGATGGGACCTTCAAACGAATATTTTTGGTAGATAACCAGACACGATCTCCAATTTTTAGTAGTGGAATAGCCCGCCTCTTCTTATCTGCGAAAGACTTATATTTGTCAGATGTCTTCTTTAAACAGGTTTTGACCTGAGACCAGATGTTTTTGAAGGTCTGACAAACAGTCTCTACAGCAGGAACTTGGGTGGGAGGGAGGGCAGGAAATTCCGGAAAAGACGGATGGTGACCGTAAACCACAAAGAATGGAGTTTTGGACGATGACTCATGGTACATGTTGTTATCGGCGAATTCAGCCCAAGGAAGCAATTCTACCCAGTTGTCTTGATTGGCTGATGAGAACATCCTTATAAAGGTCTCGAGATCTTGATTGACCCGTTCAGTTTGTCCGTTTGATTGCGGATGGTAAGAAGATGAGAGTGCTAATCGTATGCCCAAGGTTTTACAAAGGGCCCGCCAGAATCTGGAAACGAACTGTACTCCTCTATCTGACACAATCTCAGACGGACATCCATGGATACGAAAGATTTCTTTAACGAAATGTTCAGCCAGAGTAGACGAGGAAGGCAAACCAGACAAAGGGACAAAATGAGCCATCTTCGAAAATCTGTCTACCACTACCCAAATAGTATTACAATTTTTACTAGATGGCAGATCAGTAACAAAGTCCATACTAATATGGGTCCAGGGCTTGGCCGGAATGGGTAGTGGTTGCAGCAACCCCGCTGGAGTTCTGCGGGAGGATTTGAACTGAGAACACAATTCACAGGAAGCAACAAACTCTTTGACGTCTCTCCTCATCGAGGGCCACCAGTAACTTCGAGAGAGAATCTCAAAGGTCTTGCATTCACCAGCATGTCCAGAAAAACGAGAAGAATGGAACCACAAAAGGATTTTCCTCCTCAGAGTAGGAGGCACGAAGGTCTTCCCAAATGGTAGCACTTTGGTGGACGAAGCAGCCAGCGAGATACATTTGGGGTCTAATATAGAATGGTTGGAAACCTCTTCAACGTCAGAGGACGTCACAAAAGCTCGAGATAGAGCGTCAGCTTTCTTGTTCTTGGCAGCTGGTTTGAAGGTTATGATTAATTCGAAACGGGAAAAGAAAAGAGACCATCTTGCTTGACGAGGATTCAAGCATTGGGCAGACTGTAGATATGACAGGTTCTTATGATCTGTGAAAATCGTCACCGGGTGACGAGCTCCTTCCAATAAGTATCTCCACTCCTCTAATGCAACTTTGATAGCCAGCAACTCCTTGTCCCCGATCGTGTAATTTTTCTCTGCAGGCAGGAGACCCCGAGAGTAAAAGGCACAAGGGTGGAATTTTTGTTGCTCCGAGCGTTGGGAGAGAATGGCTCCTAAGCCCACATTAGAGGCATCTACTTCTAGGAAGAAGGGAAGTGTCACATCAGGCTGTCGAAGAATGGGAGCAGAGGAGAAGGACTCTTTAAGAATTTGAAAGGCTTGGAGGGCCTCGGATGACCATTGCTTAGTATTGGCCCCGTTACGAGTCAGGGCCACAATAGGAGATGCAATGGACGAGAAGTCTTGAATGAAGCGTCTATAGTAATTGGCGAAACCTAAAAAACGCTGAATAGCACGAAGAGTAGTTGGCTGGGGCCAATGTAATACAGCATTCACCTTGTCTGGATCCATCTTCAGGCCAACTCCGGAAACAATATACCCCAAAAATGGAATCTGGGGCAACTCGAATGAACATTTTTCTAGTTTACAGAATAATGAATTTTCCCGGAGTCTGGAAAGGACCTCTGCCACATGTTGGTGATGAGAAGGCAGGTCCTGTGAGAAGATCAATATGTCGTCCAGGTAGACAACGACACATACATATAATAAGTCCCGAAAGATCTCATTAACGAAGCCTTGGAAAACAGCGGGGGCATTGCACAACCCGAAAGGCATTACTAGATATTCATAATGCCCATCTCTGGTGTTGAACGCTGTCTTCCATTCGTCACCGGGACGGATTCTAATTAAATTATAGGCACCACGAAGATCCAACTTGGTAAAGATCCGAGCTCCCTTGATGCGATCAAATAACTCAGTGATCAACGGAATGGGATACCGATTCTTAATAGTAATGGCATTGAGTCCACGAAAATCTATGCAGGGGCGTAGTGATCCATCCTTCTTTTTTACGAAGAAGAATCCGGCTCCAGCGGGAGAGGTGGAAGGTCGAATAAACCCTCGCTGGAGATTCTCCTGGATGTACTCAGATGTGGCTTGAGTTTCAGGTAACGAAAGTGGATAGACCCGACCCCTAGGAGGAGTCTTGCCAGGTAGAAGATCGATCGGACAATCCCAAGAACGATAAGGAGGAAGACGTTCAGACTGAGCTTTATCAAAAACATCGGCAAATGAAGCATACTGAGGAGGGAGTCCCGGTGAGGACGATGAGATGGAAGATTGCTGTACTTTAAGAGGAATGACTTGAGAAAGACAACGATGATGACATTCAGCTCTCCAAGACGTAACTTGAGGAGTGCGCCAGTCAATCTGGGGAGAATGACATTGAAGCCATGGAAGGCCTAAGACAATTGGACTTGTCGTAACTGGAAGAATTAAAAACGAGATCTCTTCATGGTGTAGCACACCAATCTGAAGTGTTACTGGAGACGTACTCTGAGTGATGAGACCATTGATGAGACGTGATCCATCTATAGCAGTCACAGTAATCGGTGTTTTCAAAGTAATCACTGGTAGGGACCATTGATTCACTAGGGATTTAGAAATGAAATTTCCCGCTGCTCCAGAATCAATCAGTGCCTGAGACTCAAAGGATTTGGTAGCAAAGGAAATCGTAACATCAAAAGCGCAGACTTTTAATTTCCTAGAAGATGGAGAGGACTCCAGGGACCCTAACTTCACCTCTCCAGAACTAGTTAGGGCCTGGCATTTCCCAATTTCTTAGGGCAAGAACTGAGCATATGTGTGGAATCAGCACAATAGATACAAAGTCTATTCTTTACTCTTCGTTTCCTCTCTTCTAAAGATAATTTGGAACGTCCTATCTCCATGGGAATCACGGAAGGTGAAGCTGGACGAAACTGAGGGGTTGAGCGAAGAGGTGCTTTAACTGAAGTTGTTTTCTCAGATTCTCTTTCATGAAACCTCATGTCTACACGATGGCAAAGAGAGATCAAATCTTCTAGTGACGAAGGAAGCTCTTGGGTAGTCAGTGCATCTTTAATTTTATCGGAGAGCCCCTGCCAGAAGGCGGCAATTAATGCTTCAGTGTTCCACTGAAGTTCAGAGGCTAATATCCTAAATTGAATGACGTACTGGCCTACTGTATGAGAACCTTGACGTAAACGAAGAATGCTGGAAGCAGCGGAGGTCACACGACCTGGTTCATCGAACACACTTCGGAACATAGAAATGAATTTGGCACTATCTTGTAATACAGGATCGTTTCTCTCCCACAGAGGGGAGGCCCAAACCAGAGCTTGTCCAGAAAACAATGAGATAAGATAGGCCACTCTGGAACGGTGGGTAGAAAAATTTTGAGGTTGGAGCTCAAAATGAACTGAGCATTGGTTAAGGAAACCCCTACAAGTTTTGGGGTCTCCATCGTACTTTGACGGAGTAGGCAGGTGAAGCGTGGGAGCTGTAGACACCTGGGATGGCACTGGGGAAACGGAGGAAAGCACAGGAGCTTCAACATTAGCTGTAACAGGCTGTCCAGATGGTCCTTGGGAGGCTAACGACTGGTAGCATTGAAGTAACAGCTGTTGGCGAGCATCCTGTTGCTCCACACTGGTGACCAGATGCTGCAGCATCTCTTTGGCTGTAGGTTCCGTATCTGGGTCTGTCATGGCCTGATCTTACTGTCACGGGCACTAGGAGTCTTTACCCAGGGATCACCAGGTGATAGGCTTACCAGAGCAGTATAGATGGTAATATGGTACTCTGGTAGCAGGGTGATCACGGAACAGGAAATAGCAGATGATGGAGATGCTCAGGAAAGTCTATGACTAGCAGCACTGGTAATATGGATGTAGAAATACACGAGGAACTGTATGGACAAAGGACACGTGAAGGTAGTCAGTGGTCTGCGGTAGCAAGTTGTACCACTGCTATAGTGAGGAGGAATGTCCAACAGAAACGAGGAGGTGATGAGAGTCAGCGGTCTGCGGATAGCAAGTTGTACCGCTGTCTGAGTGAAGGAATGGAATCCACGTGGAGGTATCCGGGGAGTCAGTGGTCTGCGTTAGCAAGTTGTACCACTGCTATGTGAGAGGATACTGGAACAGGTGACACAGGAAACAGGGATCAGTGGTCTGCCTCTAGCAAGTTGTACCACTGAATATATATGTGAGGAGGAGCACGGGGAGAGACTGCATTACAGGGGATACACGGGCACCTTAAACTTGATCCACAATAACATGCACAATATATTAATGACTGAACAGCACTGCAATAATAGAAAGTCACTTGAGGTAATCCGGCACAAGATAACACAGTCAATGATGGCAATAGTCTCAGCGGATAGTAAACTCCAGAGGAGAACAAACTCAGTCCAGCAAGATATGCAATACACCAGCACAGTCAATGAGAAGTATGCATACCGTGGTTCAGAAGCAGGCTGTCAGACAGGAGTGCAGAGATACCTGAACGGCTGGAGGCCGGCAGGATGCGAAGTCCCTGGAGGGGTGAAGCGGTAATCAAGTAGGTGCAGCGCACAGGTAGGTAGACCAGCAGGGGAACAAATACTCAGGAAGCAGTAGTATGTAGAACTGGACTCCTGGAGGACCCTGAAGAGTAGCAATGATCTAGATGAGATGAAAACAGTGAGGCGCAGATCCGATGCAGACTGGCGAGTAGAGACCAGCGGGAACACGGAGAAGCACGAAGAGCGGATCAGCTGTTGTAGGACGAGTAGAACTGAGAAGTAGCAGCAGCAGGACTCTGCAGATACACGGAGATAGCGGATGGCAACCAGCAGGTGCAGCAACGATGAAACACGGGAGAGCAGAGCTGAGCTGAAACTGTTGAGCACGGAGAGTAGCGGATAGGAATCAGTTGTAGCAGTCTCGAGGAAACACGGGAGAGATGAGATGAGCTGAAGACTGAAGCGCACGGAGGCAGCGGATAGGAATCAGCCAAACAGTCACGATGAAACACAGGCGAGTTGAAGTAGATTGAAGACTGTAGTGCACGGAGGCAGCGGATAGGAATCAGCTAACAGTCATGATGGCACACAGGTGAGTTGAAGTGGCTTGAAGACTGTAGTGCACGGAGGCAGCGGATAGGAATCAGCTAACAGTCACGATGATACATAGCAGGGTTGAAGTGGCTTGAAGACTGTAGTGCACGGAGGCAGCGGATAGGAATCAGCTAACAGTCACGATGATACACAGGAGGGTTGAAGTGGTTAGGAAACCACAGGAGTAGAAGTGGTCTGGAAACCACAGGGGTAGAAGTGGTTTGGAAACCACAGGGGTAGAAGTGGTTTGGAAACCACAGGAATCAGCAGCGCTGAATACACGAGGAAACACCTTCAGAGGCTCATGGGAATGAGACTCCAAGATCAGGCCACGTGGTATTGACCACAGGTGCTTAATATAGGGAGTGTTGCCTGATCTGCCAATTAAGTTAAAGGAACAGGTACTGAAGGGTTTGAAAGGGCTGCGCATGCGCAGACCCTCAGGATGGAGGACGGCCACGGTTCCTAAATATACGGGAAGAAGCACTCACAGTCCGGTGAGTGACAAGGGCAGAGAAGGGGGACAGAGAGCAGAGGATGGCGACAGAGAGCAGAGGATGGGGACAGAGAGCAAAGGATGGGGACAGCGGGGCAGAGGAGGGGGACAGAGAGCAGAGGATGGTGACAGCGGGGCAGAGGAGGAGGACAGAGAGCAGAGGAGGACAGAGAGCAGAGGAGGGGGACAGAGAGCAGAGGATGGTGACAGTGGGGAAGAGGAGGGGGACAGAGAGCAGAGGAGGGGGACAGAGAGCAGAGGATGGTGACAGCGGGGCAGAGGAGGGGGACAGAGAGCAGAGGAGGGGGACAGAGAGCAGAGGAGGGGGACAGAGAGCAGAGGATGGGGACAGAGAGCAGAGGATGGGGACAGAGAGCAGAGGATGGGGACAGCGGGGTAGAGGAGGGGGACATAGAGCAGAGGATGGGGACAGAGAGCAGAGGATGGGGACAGAGAGCAGAGGATGGGGCACAGCGGGGCAGTGGAGGGGGACACAGCGTGAGAGAGGGCAGTGGAGGGGGACACAGCGTGAGAGGGGCAGTGGAAGGGGACACAGCGTGAGAGGGGCAGTGGAGGGGGACACAGCGTGAGAGAGGGCAGTGGAGGGGGACACAGCGTGAGAGGGGCAGTGGAGGGGGACACAGCGTGAGAGAGGGCAGTGGAGGGGGACACAGCGTGAGAGGGGCAGTGGAGGGGGACACAACGTGAGAGGGGCAGTGGAGGGGACACAGCTTGAGAGGGGCAGTGGAGGGGGACACAGCATGAGAGGGGCAGTGGAGGGGGACACAGCGTTAAGAGAGGGCAGTGGAGGGGGACACAGCGTGAGAGAGGGCAGTGGAGGGGGACACAGCGTATGAGAGGGCAGAGGAGGAGACAGCGTGTGAGAGGGCAGAGGAGGGGACAGCGTGTGAGAGGGCAGAGGAGGGGACAGCTTGTGAGAGGGCAGAGGAGGGTACAGTGTGTGAGAGGGCAGAGGAGGGGACAGCGTGTGAGAGGGCAGAGGAGGGGACAGCGTGTGAGAGGGCAGAGGAGGGGACAGCGTGTGAGAGGGCAGAGGAGGGGGACATTGTGAGAGAGGGCAGAGGAGGGGGGACAGCGTGACAGAGCAGAGGAGGGGGGACAGCGTGACAGAGGGCAGAGGGGGCAGTGTGAGAGAGGGCAGTGTGTCTGGATGCAGAGGGGGCAGAGTGCCTGAGGGCAGAGTGTCTGGATGCAGAGGGGCCATTTTTGCATACAACTAAATAAGTATTTCTGTCCTGACCTAAATACTTATTACAATTTTTTGACCCAACTACTTCTAAAACAGGACTGCTCAATAATTATTTTGGAGGGGTGCCTTGAAAAAATTTGGAGACTATAAGGGTGCCGCGAACTGCAAAAGTTTGGGAATCACTGGGTTAGAACAATTCTATAAAAAAAAATGTTAACCTCGTTCTTCATTTGACCTCATTATTTCACATGTTTATTTGGCAGAATTTGTCTTTCAGTGTTCGCAGTCCTACTATAACTCCACCACACAGCAGTATGAATTAACTGTCATCATCTCATGCCTATCAATAGACTAGAGATCTCTTATAATTGTGAATTTCCAAATTTACAAAAACGGCGAAGCAAAAGTGGAGTGAAGATTGAATCACTGGTTCGTTACACCTCTGTGAAATGGCCTGTTCCACTGCAAAAATCAATTTGTAGGAAATTTCGCTACAACTTTGCTAATCTCTATATATTGGTAATATAACATGGATGCTATAGGAAGGAGATAGACTCCAATAGATCAGGGGGTAAATGTATCAAGCTGCGAGTTTCCGGCGGGTTTGAAAAGTGGAGATGTTGCCTATAGCAACCAATCAGATTCTAGCTGTCATTTTGTAGAATGTACTAAATAAGTGATAGCTAGAATCTGATTGGTTGCTATAGACATCATCTTCACTTTTCAAACCCACCGGAAACTTGCAGTTTGATACATTTACCCCCAAGTGCTTTTTATATTACGACAATGATACAATTAAAGTTGCACTTACATAAGGATGGATATTGTAGTGCATTGAAACATTGAAAAAACTGTTCCCCATCAGCAATCAGATCAGGATAACTATGTTGTTACTGGGTTCAACTATATATTTCAAAGGTGTTTAATTCTTCTTCAGACTACAAAACACACTTAGGTTAAAGAGGGCTCATTATATAAAGGATAAAATGCCCACAACAGTATCATACGTAACTGGGAGAATTTCCATACAAGATTACCATACTTAATTGGGATCATTTTAACATTGGTTGTTCAGAGTAAGGTTGATTGAAACTTTCGAACCAGTTTAAAATTCAATTGATTTTCACTGGCTTGAAGCCACTGAACGTGTTTGCAGTACAATTATTTATAGACATACAATAAAAATACCATTTTAAGTTTTTTTACTTCAATAGTATTTTTATTAATTTTTCAGAATTATGGGGTACAGAAAGAAGAAAGGGATGGGGGGGGGGGTAAGGAAAGAACACAAAACTAAAAAGGGGAAGGATTGAAGGGTACATAGTGGGGAGGAACACCTTAGACAATTCTGCTGTTAAACCATATTGAACATATGAGGGGAGGAACCCAATAGGATCCCTTCCAATTCGTGAAAGTTACACTAGTTGAATGGTCACCAGGGAACAACTAATAGGAACATTGGGGAACTTCTCTAAGTGTAGGAGATGCAGGTATTAGATCAGAGTCTATTCGATTTGGACGCGCTCCCTCTCCGTCCGTAACATACACATGCCAGCTGAACCACTTCATTATCGGGGACGAGGTGGAAGTGGAGTAGGGCATCCCCTCTGTCTCCATTCATTTTAAGTTTTTTAATGTGAACATTACTGTGTTTGCAGTCCAAAGTTCACCGTTCACATTAAGGGCTAGATTTACTAAACTGCAGATTTGAAAAGGTGGAGATGTTTCCTATAGCAACCAATCAGATTCTAGCTGTCATTTTGTAGAATGTACTAAATTAATGACAGAGAGAATCTGATTGGTTGCTATAGGCAACATCTGCACTTTTTTCAAACCCACCGTTTAGTAAATCTAGCTCCAAAGGTTTGCCGTTTCCCCCCCAAAAACAAATCTGAAAGATGGTTACATCGATATAAAGTTTCACATAATATTTATAGCGTCATCTGGGATATTTTTTTTCTAGCTACTATATTCTTCTTAACATTCAGAGCTCTACTGTATATAAAATCAAACTTTTACGATGTAGCACCAGTTTCAAGATTTTTCTTAATGAACACAAGTTTTACTTTGTTTCCCCACAGGCTGAAAACTGTCAAAGTAATTTATCATCAGTGTGTCACGACTAGCGGCGATATTCACAGCCGCCGCGGCTCGCTTCCCGTGTGCCCTGGCGTCCCGGCCGTCACCTTGATGACCGGGACGTCACTTCCCCTTCCTACCCGGCAGTTGCCAAGGCAACGGCCGGACGCCTGTTATGTAGCGCCGTGTTCCGGCGGTGCTGGAAGCCGGGCGCATGCGCGAAAGAGGACACAGCCTGTGGGCTGATTAGGAGTCTGACACACATGCAGGCTAAATGCCTGTAACTATCAAGCTATCAGGGACCAGCCCTGATTGGTCTGGAGTCATATTGCTCATTAGTCTGCAGGGGTGCATGTAAGTTCCTATTGGGCCAGCTGTGTATTTAAGGCAATGATGTCTGCTACCTCATTGCCGGTTATAGCTTCTGTGCTCCAGTCTGCTGACCTGCTAGTTCCAGTTATGTATCCTGATATCTATATTTGACTTCCCGTGTATGACCCTTGGCTTTGTATTGGACTTCGCTCGTGTTTCCTGTGACCCTGATCCTTGGCTTGTTTACCTGTTCTGCTACTTTGCCTGTGACCTCTGACCTCAGCTTGCTCATCACTACTGCTATCTGCTGCCGGCCCTTGACCTCTGCGTGGACCTGACTCTTCTTGCCTGGGTTCTCCCCAGCCGGTACACACTTCACGACCCTCTGTTAGTCTGCGGCCCAGTCTGTCCCCACCATCAGGGGCTCCAGTGAACACCTGACTGGCAGAGTAGACTCCGGGTTGTGTTGTGCCGGCTGGAGGGGTCCCTAACACAGTGTTAGCAGGATACACCCTTTGTATGGAATAAAAGTGACCAAGTTTGACTACAAGAATACCAAGAATAGAACAGCTGCAAAGTAAGTTAATAGTAATACACATTGTTAGTTTGATATAATAATACTGCTAAAAGTGTGTGCGTGAAAGATTTAGTGGTAGACTTATCCAACCTTATAAAAAGGAGAAGTGGAGATGTTGCCCATAGCAACCAATTAGATCCCAGCTATCATTTATCCAATGCATTCTAGCATGTGATAGATAAATGATATCTGGAATCTGATTGGTTGCTATGGGCAACACCTCCAAATTTCCTTTTTAGAAGTTTTGATAAATTTATCCCTTAGGGCAGTGGTTCCCAAACTTTTGCAGTTCGCGGCACCCTTAGAGTCTCCATAATTTTTTCAAGGCACCCCTCCAAAATAATTACCGAGCAGTCCTGTTATAGAAGTAGTTGGGTCAAAAAAAAGTAGTAAGTATTTAGGTCAGGACAGAAATACTTATTTAGTTGTATGCAAAAATAATATATAAATATATAAATATAAATCCAAGGGAAAAGAATATTTTTATATATTTCTTTCAATTATATTTCTGCCAAAGAATAATTTACAGCAAACTCACTCTGTGCCCTCCTTCATCTCCACACACTCTGCGCCCTCCTTCATCTCCACACAAGCTGCCCCATCTGTGCCCTCCTTCATCTCCACACAAGCTGCCCCTTGTCATGCTGGCCCCTCTGCCCCTTGTCATGCTGGCCCCTCTGCCCCTTGTCACGCTGCCCCCTCTGCCCCTTGTCACGCTGTCTCCTCTTCCCCTTGTCACTCTGCCCCTTGTCATGCTGCCCCCTCTGCCCCTTATCACGCTGGCCCCTCTGCCCCTTGTCACGCTGCCCCCTCTGCCCCTTGTCATGCTGGCCCCTCTGCCCCTTGTCACGCTGCCCCCTCTGCCCCTTGTCATGCTGCCCCCTCTGCCCCTTATCACGCTGCCCCCTCTGCCCCTTGTCATGCTGGCCCCTCTGCCCCTTGTCACGCTGCCCCCTCTGCCCCTTGTCACGCTGTCTCCTTTTCCCCTTGTCACTCTGCCCCTTGTCACGCTGCTTCCTCTGCCCCTTATCACGCTGCCCCCTCTGCCCCTTGTCACGCTGCCACCTCTGCCCCTTGTCACGCTGCCACCTCTGCCCCTTGTCACGCTGCCTCTTCTGCCGCAGCCAGCCAAAGAAAAAAAAACTTACCAATCCGCACGGCGCCCGGGACCAAGCATTCTCCTCTCTCCCGCAGCTGTCAGCTATCTTCACAACTTGTTGAAGGTATGGCTCAGACCAGGTTTGAGAAATAAGAGGATAGTCAGGAGCAGAAGGTTGCTAACAGGAGGTCACAATGTCCTCTGAATTGGCAGGCGTAGATCTTGCAAACTTCTCCAGGCACGCAGCTACAACAACAGTTTGGTTGAATTTACCCATTTAAACTAGGAATACACTGCTATAGGTAGGTATATTGTGTGGAGCTATGACGAGGCACACTGAGCCCCTGATTATTTTGATACTAGGAAAGCAGGGATGTGGAAGGGAGGCACAAATACCACAAATATGTACTGCTGCGGTACCAATAACAGGTGTTTCCTCACACTGCAGGTAGTTTGTGACGGCCAAGAAGAAGCGGCTAAATACTAAGGCAAAGTATTGAATGTTTATAAAGTCAGGCACTTTTCTCTCTGTCACAGTGTATACAACCTCACAGTATTTATTATCAAATATGTGCACTGAAGCACTAAGGGCTCAGAGACTAAAGTTCCTCAGCCAAGTGCAAAATTCCAATAAAATGCATAGTGTTGACTACCCTTCAATGCATACCCCTTTTGTTTAAGCAAACCCACATATACAACCATAAAATAAAGACACGGACACCGACTTAAGTTTGGAATAAAAAAGGTCCTTTTATTACATTATTATTTGTTTTAAATTATTTTTATTTTATTTTATTTATCTTTATTTTATTTTATCTATCAATACTATCAAAAGCTATAAACAATTTGGACCTTTTCTTTATATAGGTGGCCAAGAGCAAGGGCAGCCAGCTAAAAAACCAACATAAGCCAATGCGGTGGAAGATCGCCTCCTTTCCACCAACCCAGGTTAACACCTTATCTATTGGCCGGTACTATACACTATAGATTAACTCAATACCCTCTGAACTCAAACTGGTCAAGCCCTTTCTAGCCAAACCTGATACTCCTTACTAGAGTATCAACGAGTCTAATAACATTGAGGGAACCAAGGCTATATCGCCAACACATTAAGTACCGTATGTTTAACAACCTTATGACTGCCATGCTCTCCTGCCATTCAAAAACCTCACTCCTCATGACGAGGAAATATAACCATATAAACTGAAACCAGGGCGGGTGGGTGGGTCTCCGTCCAGGAAACAGGAAGCTCTCTCCTTCTCACACTGCTTGATGTATTCTTTCCACGACACTCCCACATTCTTCCTATTGGCTGATTCCAACACTGACTTAAACCCTCCACCCAATGGTAAGTAACATTATCAGTTTCACACCACATGATTTTAAACTCCCTCGGCTAATGGCCTCTCTCATAATACAATGTTCTCCACATACAGTCCTTAATTATAGGCTGGCATATGCATTATCATCAATTGACAATTAGTATCTATTGGTGCCCGATGCTGGAACTTGAAAAGCACCTAGTTGTGACAATTTGATGCACCACTGTGTAGAAAAGTGTTGCAGGATTCAAATACCCCAGAGCAGGGACTGTTACTGGAGTGTTGCACAGATACTGGCAGACAGCCTACTGTTGATTTTCCTGCCACTCCTATACTGTGCGGTAAGCGTAGTGCTGTGTAATGGTGACTCCTGTTGCAATAATAGAACGGTACTCACTCCCCGTTCTCCCAGCATTTAGTGAAACTGATGCAGTCTAGTGACCACCGCTATCTGCGTCCTCAGAGCAGACCACTGATTTGCAATGACCAGCAGAGGCTCTACAAGCTGCAAGGCAAGAAGCACAGGACCCAGCGTCTGTGAGCAGCTGTCTGCAGAGTCCAGTGCTGGATAAAACTGTGCTCGAGTTGTCAGCTGAGGGAGAGAGGAGGATGCTGGTCCCGGGCGCCGTGCGGATTGGTAAGTATTTTTTTTTTTTTTTTTTTGTGCTTTTTGTTTCTGCCTTTTCCGCGGCACCCCTGTGACAGCGCCGCGGCACCCCTGGGAGCCGCGGCGCACACTTTGGAAACCGCTGCTAGGGTATCAATATGCTTATTGCAGCAATGGACAAAACTTTATCATAAAAATATCACCGCCCTGGATAACTTAACTTACTGCATTGCCAGCAGTTAGTCTCTGCATATATGCTCTAGCCGGCTCGTACATGCACAGTGACACTGAAAGTCCACAATTAAACTTTCCGTTCCTCTTTTTTTTTTTAAAAAGGTACAAAATAAATAAAAATATTTAATTAAATGAGTTAAAAACCATAGACATTAAAAGGAATAAGGATCATTAAGAAAATAAGGCATTTTTAAAAATAATTTTTATCTGTTATATCCACCCTGAGCTAGCGATAACTTAACAGGTATTGCTGCGAAATAAGTTCGGCAGTAACCTTTTGTTGTATAGGGCAAAGGGAGAAAAAGTTTTTGTCGGCAATAGGGCTTTTAACTCTTTTATCAGCGTGGCAGTAATAGCACTAGAGATCCATTTCGTTAAAAATACACTATAAACCCATTAAGATCAATTATAAACGTAAGTGTTTTTATGAATCTTATACTGTAAAATAGATATTAATTATATTGAATTCACTTTTGCGGCAGGCAAGTATTTGCAAAGGATTGTTACTACATATAAACCCTGTTTATCTATGTAACTGCTTTCCACTCTTCCCAGCAGTGATTCTCTATCAGTTGTAAGAGTAATTTGGGCATATCTCTTCTCTAGAAAGCTATTAATCAAAATTGTTGCTTCTCTTGATAGCTTGCCATTCAAGGTACAATTCTTTTTTGTATTTGCAACCGATTGCCTGTAGGAGAATGCGAAACGCGTAGTTAAAGGATGACACGAGCATCTGCCCAATCTACTATTTACCGATATGTTGTTTTATCTGCTAACTGGTGTAAGTACCATTTATACATAAAGAAAAGTATATACATACACTTCATCTCTCCAGTGCTTCTTTCTTTTCAATGATCTCCCTTATAACAGCTGTAGATGGTTTATCCAATCAGTATATATAAAGCGTACCTCCCGATAGTCGCAATTGCACCAGGACTGTCGGCTTCATAGGAATGTGGGCGTGTATTAAACAGATCAAGGAGTGGTTTGGGTGGTTCATTGGTGGGGCTTATTATGTTCTGATAATGGATTTTTAAAGAGATTGGAGGTATGAAAAAGTTATGTCATTGGCCGTAAACTCAGACAGGCTTTGCTGGTCATTAGCAAACCCACCATTTTTATCCCTTCCAAGCTGTGCAAAATGTTTTACTTCTGAAGTTCCTACTTAATTTTCTATTGCAGATCCCAGGGCTGCATTAATTGTTTTAAAGCAAACTCCTTATCAATTAACTAAATCACAACCCCTCACCTACTTTTTACAATGGGCTTTACACCTATGCACAGTGTTTTTATAATGCACAATCAGTTAATAGCACAGGTCCACAGTGAGACAATCACCAACCACTACCTATATAAATGGATGCCATCATTTCTGCACAATGTTCGAAATAATGCTGTGCAGTGAATAGAGGAAATGGTATTCTGCCGTCGCCCCCTACAGGGGAGAGAGAGAACTACAGTACACCTCACCATGCCTCCCTGTTCACTTGCCATACCCATATTCTCACCTCGCCCAACTTCACGCTCCTGTCCCCGCACTCCCCCGCGCACCGCTAACCTTGCCAACCTTATCCCCATCTCCCCTCCCTCCCTTTCTCCTGTGCCCTCTGGAATGCTAGATCTGTCCGCAACAAACTCCCCTCTATCCATGACCTCTTCTTATCTAACTCTCTTAACCTTCTTGCCATTACCGAAACCTGGCTCACCGATTCCGACATTGCCTACCCTGCCGCTCTCTCCTATGGCGGCCTCTCCTTCACCCACTCCGCCAGACCTGGAGACCGCCCAGGCGGTGAAGTGGGCATTCTCCTATCCTCCACCTGTACTTTCAGACTCATTCCTCCTGAACCCTCCCTCTCCTTCTCCTCTTTTGAAGTCCACTCTATCCGTCTCTTCTACCCCATCCATCTCCGCGTCTCTGTCATATACCGCCCCACTGGGCCCTCCTCCCTTTTCCTTGACAACTTTGCTGCCTGGCTCCCACACCACCTCTCCTCTGACATCCCCTCCATTATCCTTGGCGACTTTAATATCCCTATTGACAACCCCACCGACCCTGCTTCCGTCAAACTCCTTGCCCTTTCTTCCTCCCTTGGCCTCTTCCAACGGACCTCCTCTTCTACCCACTGTCTTGGTCACTCCCTTGACCTTGTCTTCTCCCACCGTTGCAGTCTGTCCGACTTCTCTATCTCCCCCTTTCCTCTCTCGGACCACCATCTCCTCTCATTCTCTCTCTCCTCTACTCCTGCACCCCTCCCCCCACCCAAATCTATCCGGTCCAGGCGCGATCTCAACACCCTTGATCCTGCTATTCTATCCTCTTCTCTCGAAACTCTCCTCTCTCCCCTTTCCACCCTGTCCTGCCCTAATCAGGCGGCCTCCCTCTATAACCAAACCCTCTCCTCCGCCCTTGATGCGGTTGCCCCTGCCCAGCCCATCCACCTTCGCTGCTCCAATCCCCAACCCTGGCACTCCAAACTTACCCGTTTCCTCCAAAAATGCTCTCGTACTGCCGAACGCCACTGGAGAAAATCTCGCTCCCTGGCGGATTTCCTCCACTTCAAGTTTATCCTCTCCTCCTACAGCTCTGCCCTCTCGCTCGCTAAGCAATCCTTCTTTAAATCCCTCATCTCCTCCCAGTCCTCCAACCACCGCCGCCTCTTCGCTACCTTTAAAACTCTCCTGTCTCCCCCACCCCCCCCTCCCTTCCTCCTTATCTGCCACTGACTTCACCTCCTTTTTCTCCTCTAAAATCGCGGCCATCAGACTTGAAATCTCCTCCTCCACCCACTTTTCCGCCACCCCCCCTCTCGCCCTTCCTCCCCCATCCACTCTCCCCCCCTCTCCCCCCAGCCACCAACTCCTTCTCTCCTTCCGCCCCACCTCGGGTGAGGAAGACCACTGTCTTATTTCTTCTTCCCCCCTTCTACCTGCCCCCAGGACCCCATCCCTTCTCACCTTCTTCGCTCCCTTTCCACCTCCACCTGCTGCCACCTCGCTCACCTTTTTAATCTGTCCCTCTCCACCGGCATCTTCCTCTCCGCCTTTAAACATGCTCTCGTCTCACCCATTCTCAAGAAACCCAATCTTGACCCCACCTCACTCTCTAATTACCGCCCCATTTCCCTTCTCCCATTTGCCTCCAAAATACTCGAGACTTGTCTGCAACCGTCTCTCCACCTACCTCTCTGAACACTCCCTCCTTGATCCTCTCCAATCAGGCTTCCGCCCCCTCCATTCCACTCCACTGAAACTGCCCTGGCTCAAGTTACGAACGATCTACTCTCGGCTAAAGCCATGGGCCACTACTCCCTCCTGATTCTCCTCGACCCCTCAGCGGCCTTTGACACCGTTGACCACCCCCTCCTGCTTCACACCCTTCAGTCCATTGGCCTCTCCGGTACCGTCCTCTCCTGGTTCACCTCTTACCTTGCCGACCATTCCTTCTCTGTTTCCACCTCTGATTCTCTCTCCCCTTCTTCCTCCCTTCCAGTCGGGGTCCCTCAGGGCTCTGTCCATGGACCCTTACTATTCTCACTATACACCTCTTCTCTGGGTGCACTCATCAGCTCCTTCGGCCTCAAGTACCACCTTTATGCTGATGACACTCAACTCTACCTTTCCTCTCCTGATCTCTCTCCCTCCCTTCTTTCCAGGGTATCCGCATGCCTCTCTGCCATCTCCTCCTGGATGTCCTCTAGATTTCTTAAACTCAATCTTGCTAAAACTGAACTCATTGTCTTTCCTCCCTCTCGTACCTCCTTCCCCTTTGACCTCTCCATCACTGTTGACAACTCATCTATCTCCCCTGTTCCCCAACTCCGCTGCCTAGGTGTCATCCTCGACTCCTCTCTCTCCTTTGCCCCTCACAGTCACTCTCTCGCCAAATCCTGCCGTTTCCAGCTTCGCAACATTGCCCGCATTCGGCCCTTCCTCTCCTAGGATGCCACCAAATCTCTCGTCCACTCTCTGATTATCTCCCGCTTGGACTACTGCAACCTTCTCCTTATTTGCTTCCCCCTCTCTCATCTCGCTCCCCTTAGATCTGTACTTAACGCCGCTGCTAGGCTTATTTTCCTCTCTCGCCGTTCCACCTCTGTATCCCCACTCTACCAAGCCCTTCACTGGCTCCCCTTCCCCTACAGAATCCTTTTCAAGCTCCTCACTCTGACTTACAAGGCCCTCGCCAACTCAACTGCTCCCTACATCTCTAAGCTTATCTCTATTCACACTCCCTCCCGCTCACTGCGATCGTCCAACGATTGTCGCCTCTCTTCCCCTCTGATTACCTCCTCTAACGCACGTATCCAAGACTTCTCCCGTGCCACTCCCCTCCATTGGAACAAGCTCCCCCGCTCCATCAGAACTTTCCCTAATCTGTCCTCTTTCAAACGAACATTAAAAACCCACCTTTTCCTTAAAGCCTTCCAGTCTCATGCCTAAACTCCCAGCGGTCGGCTACCTCTCTTTCTCATCCTTTCTTCCCTTCTCCCCCTTCCTCCCGTCTCTCCGTCTCATCCATGTGTCTGTCTGTCTTCCCCTCCCTTTAGATTGTTCGCTCCTTTAAGCAGGGCTCTCCTACCTTCTGTTTCCATCACTTTTAACTGCGCTCTCCAGCTACTCAGCTCACCTCCTCTCAGTCCCTCTGCCCTCTCTCTCCTCTCGCTTCTCTCCGCTCCCCTCAGTGACTCTCAACCTGTCATCCGTGCCCACCCTCTTGGGCCATAGTTACCTGCCTATACTCACTTTTCCCCTCCCTCCCTCTCTTTCATGCTGTGCCTGAGCCCCCAGAGTTATAGTGCTTACTGTTACTTGTACTGTGCTGTTTCACCTTGTACTGTGCCACTGTTTGTCCTTGTACGGCGCTACGGATACTTTGTGGCGCCCTATAAATAAAAATTAATAATAATAATAATAATAATAATACTGGACCAGGTAGGATCAGGCTAGGTCTAATATTAAAAATAAATGGGGATGGTATATCAACTCCACTTAGAACAGTTGCTGTACAAATTTAAATATATTGGTAGCGTTTCCCTAGATCTAATCTGACCTACTGGGGAGAAGATTCTACTAAAAAGTAATACAAGTTTTTTAAATAGAAAGAAAAAGAGATATAGCAAAAAAGAGCACATATACACACATTCTTAGCCTTATAAATCCAATAAACTAGAGAAAATGACACATATTACTATCAAAATAAACAAGAGAAATAGGGGAACATCTTTAAAAGAGATACTCATAGGCAGAGCCGTAACTTAGAATTCTAGCGCCTGGGGCGAGAAAGACAAATGCCGCCCCCCCTAGTCCTCAATTTTAACCAAATGAACCTAAAATATTCCTAAATTGCGACCCCCTTCAGCGTTGCGCCCTGGGCAGTTGCCCCTGTCGCACAGCCCTGGTTACGGCCCTGCTCATAGGGGTGCACTAAAATAAACAATATAATCATTTAAAAGTAAGCCCTACCTGTCACTCTAAAATCCAACCAAATAAGAAATGAAGGTAACTATACCAATTAATATTGACCATATATTAAATTACAGGCATTATACTACAAAATTGTAATAACTATATTGTTTTAATTCCAGGTTAATAAATTATATCAACACCAGAAAGAAGCCAAGTCAAATACATTTTTGTGGTACTAATCCATTGAAGGGTGAATTGTATTACAACCAACTACAGCTATCTCACAATCCCACCTCGGTGTTGTGAAATACTATAAAACAATGAATTACAGAACAGAAACATAGAACATTGTAAAGAAGAGAATAGAGTCAGTTTTGTATATTGGAGCAGAGTCCAGAGATGCCGCTCTGATGTGATCTGACCAGTTCTACAACCCAGTAATAACTGATCAATGTTCTGCTGGTCATATATGTTACACTTACTTGATACCATTAGAGACAGGGGCAGTAATACAGAGACCAGAGCTACAGCCGTGACTGTCATGTTGTCTGGAGACGAAGCAATCACACAACGAGAACAACAAATTGAGGGTACCATAGCTCAATTTTGGCAGCAGTATGAGACAGGAAGGATCACGTGACTGGTGTGTGTAAAACTCACCCACAGAACAGTCTGTCCAAAAATAGAATGTAAAAAAAGACAGTATTGTAACATTTACTTTCCTAGATGCAACACAAATAAAGAACATCTTGAGGTTTGTGTCCCTTAAATTAAGACTCTCACCTTACAATGTGTTCAAGATTTAACTTATACCACTTTTATACTGCCGCTCCGGCAATATCCCGGGTTTTTGAAGCCGGGTTGCGTCCCAGCTCAGAAACACCATTCATACTGCACCTTGGACCCGGGAATTTCCTGGGTTGACCCCATTCATACTGCACAAGTCTGTGCCCTGGCAATTTGTGGGAGTCATCACCAGAGCACTTTTCATTGGCTGAAAGCTGGAATATGAAAGAAAAAAAAAAAAATCTCTCTCTCTCCCTCTCTCTCTCTCTCTCTCTCTCTCTCTCTCTCTCTCTCTCTCTCTCTCTCTCTCTCTCTCCCCCCCGGGTCGGTTCTGAAGTTTTGAAAATTGCCCATAAATACTCAAACGTTCGCTAGACTAAAACAAACTGAACATAGTCCAATCCGCACATTTTATACTTTATTTTAAATGTGAGCTGCAATATTTGAGTTTGAACTTTAAGTGTTTTGTTTACAACTTAGCAATTATAGATACAAACATGGTGGTAAGGCCAAAAATGAATTTTGATACTTTTTAGATCAATCGTGGTTCAATAAAAGGCATCTCCACTTTAATAAGGCGGATCTAGACTTTATGTTTAGGAGGGGCAATTTTGCATAATCAAGCCCCTCCTTTGCTCTGATTGGCTGGCCTGTGTTAACCCCGCCTTCCGCCCACAATTGGCCCCGCCCTCTCCCGTTGTGGTCGCCGGCTGGGACCACTCTGATTGGCTGGCCCACATTTAGCCCCCCCCCCCCCCCCCCCCCGCACGCTTAGCCCCGCCCCTAACCTTTTTAATCGGCAGCTGGGACCTAGCTTTTTGCTGCTAGGGGGGGTGAATGCCCCGATCGCCCCCCCCTGGATCCGCCACTGATCTCTACTCAGTTGGGACATAGCCTAAGGCTAGGAGGACATGAGAAAGGAGGACTCAGTCATTTCTCACTCTTCTGTCTACAATTCAGACTCTTCATATGCAAGATTAATTGAAATAAAATATATAGCTATTTTCTACAATTCCTATTTAAAAAGAATCAAAACAGTGCAGTAATAGACTGTGAAAACATAATGCCACGTTGGTACCACATTTTTACTATTAGAAGTATAGTACATAGAGGGGCATACTCCTCACCTTGCCTTCAAGGTGAGGAGTATGTGAGTGGGTGCCCAAGGAGGGGGAGTGTATAGGGCGCACAGGGCGTTTTAACTGGCCCTGCAGGGATCTAATAAAAAATAGGGATCATCCACTATAAATCAAACTTATACACACACACATCTGATTAAAAGATTGCAATCATCTGACAACTCAACGACTGTTAAGATTTCCCATGCATATAGACCAGGAACCCAGATAAGCCGATTTATTTTAACAGAGATAATTCAAAATGATAATTAAAAACTACCACACTGGTGGCCAGCTTAAAAATCTTGGTAAGTGAGATTTTTTAATAGCCTTAATCTTTAGACAAGTCAGGTCTACTCCATGTTTATTCTAGAGATGAGCGGGCTCGGATTTCGCAAATCTGAGCCCACCCGAACAGTGCGGATCCGACGGGATCCGAGCACTGTTCGGGAACTTCCGCCCACCAAATGAATCCAAAACGAGGCTATGACATCCAAGTCTCGCGTCGGATCTCGCGAGACTCGGATGTCATAAATTCCCTGCTCGCGGCCGCCATCTTCATTCTGCCTGCGTTTAGTGAAGAGGGAGGTTGTGGTTTGGGAGCCCCTGTATATATATCTTCAGTGAGAAGCCTTTTGCATAATTTTAGGTACATCTGATACAGGAACCAGCATAGTTATTAGGTATGCTGACAGATTCTAGTGTAATGACATAAATGAGCTACTAACAACAAGCAGAAATTTATTAGGAGTAAAAAGAAAAAGCAATTAATGTATTTCTTGGAGTGCTACTACAGCCTTACTGTCTTATTGCAAACAGTCTGATCTGAATTAAGAAAATGCAGTTTTATTTCTAATGGTAATTACTACTACAGCCTTATTGCCTTATTGTCCTTTCACTGTTTGTTTGTTTGTTTGTTTAAACATTTTACTGCTAAGGTTTGTTGGGGGGGGGGGTTATTGAGGGCTTGATTGAAGTACTCTGATCACATGTGTCTGTTAAGCAGATATATACATAGTAGAATGGCTGCAAAGCCAGTGATTGCTGCTTAGTTAGTGTGTATAGCTCTAAGTGTATAGATACAAGTGTGAAACAAAAAATTTAAACAGCATAATTCGGAGTTATACCGGATGAAACAGGAGAAGAACACTCTGCCTATTAACACATCTTCACAAGGACAACAGTCAGTATTCACCTGAAATTCCATATTCAACCTCTGATGTTTTCAACTCACTCTGGCTACAAGCTACATGCAACATGAGGACTGTTTTTGACTCTGATCTCATTTTCCTCTCATCTCATGAAAGTTTGTTTTATTTATCAGTTTGTTTTCAATGCAAAATCCACTCTGTTTAATTAGACTGCTGGACTACTTGCTCAACCACTCCCTACCCATGCTACAGTTATTTCAGTCCCCTATCTTACCACTGTACTTCAATTATATTTAAGCTTTGTCTCCCTTTACAAGTAGGAAGAAATTATACTGTTTTTCAACCAATCTCCTCTCTCATGAGTCTGCAAAATCTCAGCTACTCAATTACCTGCTCTTTATTACTCTCCATTCAACACTTCCACCCACTCCCCCACATGGCTCCCCACATCATTACTTTATACTATCCAGACATCCAGGAATTCACTACATTTGCTGCAGCCTAGCTCTACACTACTTATCTGATTACACTGGACATTGCAATTAGGCAACTCCTTTAATTCCTCATTCTTGCTATTTGACTACTAGTCCCAATGCTTGCCAAAATATTTTTCTTTCTCTCTTTCCATGGCATTATCTTTAGGACTATATCATCCCTCACCCATCCTGCAACACACACCTCTGTCCACATTGCCCTTCATTACTTCACTCACCTCTAGTGAACGCTCATGAACTCTTTTGCTATTTAAATTCAATAACTTTAACAGCCTCACCCTGCCGCCAGAAACTAAAAGGACACACATCTTACAATCATCTTTCCTACCTTTCTTCCTCCCTGCTTCTATTAGCTGGTGATATATCACCTAATCCAGGTCCCCCTCACTTCTCCCACACACATATATCTGAACACTACAGAAATCTGGCAAACCTCAAACACATCACCTGTCTCCCCTCTCTTCCAAAGTCCTTTAGATGTGCCCTTTGGAATGCACGCTCTGTTTGTAACAAACTTACCTCCGTACATGATCTCTTCCTCTCATACAACCTCAACCTTCTAGCAATAACAGAAACATGGCCCACGCATTCAGACACTGCCTCACCTGCAGCCCTTTCACATGGTGATCTCCATTTCACCCACACCCCCAGACCAGGAGGCAGACAAGGAGGGGGGGTTGGACTACTTCTCTCCCCACAGTGCACATTCACAGTTCTACCAAGTATCCCTTCACTCACATTCACATCTTTTGAAGTACATGCTGTTAGGATTTTTAACCCATTCTCTATGCGTGTTGCTGTCATCTATCGCCCCCCTGGTCCACACCAACAATTTCTTGAACACTTCTCTGCATGGCTCCCTCACTTCTTATCTACTGATATCCCCACCATCATCATGGGTAATTTCAACATCCCTATTTCTAATCCACGTTCCAATGCTGCTTCCAAACTACTCTCTCTAACCTCCTCACTTGACCTCTCCCAGTGGATTGAATCTGCTACTCATCAGGATGGCCACTGTCTTGATCTTGTTTTCTCTAGACTATGCTCAGTTTCTAATTTCCTTAACACTCCTTTCCCCCTCTCGGATCATCACCTTACTAGCTACGCGCTCACCCCCAGTTCTTTACCCTCCCTGGTGTCAAACTCTTCCAAGCCTTCTCGTACCCGCAGGAATATCAACGCTATTGATTTTCAACAGTTTTCCACCTCTCTCCAACACCTTCTCTCCCCAATTTCTACATTCTCCTCTCCTGATCGGGCAGTACCCCATTTTCATCAAACCCTAGCAACTGCTCTGGATCAAGTGGCTCCAGCGACACTACATAATTTGCGTAGAATTCGTTGCCAACCATGGCACACTACAGTAACACGAACTCTACAAAAACTTTCTCGTAAAGCAGAACATCACTGGCGTAAATCTTGTGCCTCTAATGATTTCATCACATATGCTAATATCTACCACTCCTACAGAAATGCTCTGGACACTGCTAAACAAGCATACTACCGATCTCTCATCTATGCTCAGGCTTCTAACCCCAAACGCCTCTTTAACACATATAACTCTCTTCTGAATCCTCCCGCCCCAAATCCTCCAATTAACATCAGAGCACAGGATCTTGCTTCCTATTTCAAGGACAAAATAGATAAGATCAGGCTTGAAATGGTATCTCCCTTGACAAGCAATCTGCTCAATTCCTTTGTAGCACCCTCTGACACTCTCTCTTCATTTGATCCCACAAATGAAGAGGAAGTTTCTACTCTCTTCTCATCTTCCTACTCTACCTCCTGTCCTCTTGATCCCATTCCCTCACAAATGGGTATGTCCCTGTCTCCTGTGCTCATTCCCCCTCTAACTAAAATCTGTAATCTATCTCTTTCTACTGGTATTTTTCCATCAATATTCAAGCATGCAGTGATTACTCCCATTTTAAAAAAACAGAATTCTGACCCTAACTCTCTCATAAATTACCGCCCCATCTCCCAGCTCCCATGCCCCTCCAAGCTGCTCGAGAGAATTGCTTACACACGCCTCACACACTTTCTTACAGCAAACAACCTACTGGATCCTCTTCAGTCAGGCTTTCGCTCTCAACACTCCACAGATACTGCGCTGACCAAAGTTGTCAATGATTTGATCACAGCAAAAAATAATAACCTATACTCTCTTCTAATTCTCCTGAATCTCTCTGCTGCATTTAAAACTGTTGACCACTCTCTCCTCATACAAACGCTGCAATCCCTAGGTCTTGAAGGCACTGTCCTATCCTGGTTCTCATCCTACCTATCTAATCGCTCTTTCAGTGTTAATTTCTCTGGATCCACCTCTGCTCCGCTTCCTTTATCAGTTGGAGTTCCACAAGGCTCAGTCCTAGGTCCTCTGCTATTCTCTATCTACACCACTTCTCTTGGAAAACTAATAAGCTCCTTTGGATTTCAGTATCATCTCTATGCGGATGATACACAAATTTATCTATCCTCTCCTGATCTTTCACCATCTGTGTTGTCTCGCGTTACTGACTGTCTTTCTGCCATTTCATCTTTCAAAAACTGAAATCTTTCAAAAACTGAATTAATAATATTCCCACCCAAGAACAGAAGCTTCCTGCCTGACATTTCTATTTCTGTCGATAACATGACCATAAATCCCACCCCGCAAGCTCGTTGCCTAGGTGTAATCCTTGATTCACAACTGTCGTTTATTCCCCACATCAACTCTATATCTAAATCATGTTACATACACCTAAAGAACATTTCCAGAATACGCACATATCTGACACAAGACACCGCAAAAACATTAATTCATGCACTCCTCATCTCCCGCATCGACTATTGCAATTCCCTTCTTACTGGTCTTCCCAAAGTCAGACTTGAACCCCTACAATCTATTTTGCACGCAGCGGCTAGACTGATTTTCATTACAAACCGTTATTCCTCTGCTGAGCCACTCTGTCAGTCTCTACATTGGCTGCCTGTATTTCAACGAATCCAATATAAAATTCTTCTACTAACATACAAGGCCATCAACAAAATTGCACCGACATACATTTCCTCACTTGTCTCGAAATATCTCCCTACTCGACACCTCCGTTCTGCACAAGATCTACGTCTCTCCTCCACTCTCATCACATCCTCCCATTCTCGGTTACAGGATTTTTTCCGGGCTGCACCTACTTTGTGGAATTCCCTCCCTCGCACAGTAAGACTTTCCTTTAGTCTTCAAACCTTCAAGCGTTCACTGAAAACCCACCTCTTCAGACAAGGTTATGATATTCCTCAACCATCATCTTAATTTCCCTAGATTACCCTATTGCCATCCTCTACACTGCTAACGCAAGACAACAACCTTCTGACCAACATTGCAACACACACAGCCCACTCAGTACTTTTACCTTTGCAGTCTGGCTGGTCCATTGTGCAATATGATGTAGCACATGCCCTTGTGTTTCTAACTCCCATTGTCCTATAGATTGTAAGCTTTCGAGCAGGGTTCTCTTACCTCTCTGTCTGTATGTATTACCCAGTATTGTCTTATTAATGTTTGTTCCCAGTTGTAAAGCGCTACAGAATTTGCTGGCGCTATATAAATAAATGTTGATGTTGATGATGATGAGTGCTAGTAGTCAGGAATCCAGAGTGGGTTGTACAGAGTCTTTTTGTCGGGGAAGAAGTAGAGTATACTGCAGGCAGATAAATACCCATTTACACATAATTAAATGCTACTTGTCTGTATTTCTTGCTATTAGTAAAAACCCTTTTTATATTAAAATGTGTTTGTGTGCTTAAAGGATGCAGCTCCCAGCAGCAGGAGTGCCCATGTTACAATCACTACACAGAGCACTACAAGGTAAAAAGTCATTCCAGATTTTCAGTGTCCTGCTGAGTCCAGTGTGCTTTTGTCCTGTGCTTTGTTCTGCTAAGTCCATAGTTATTTTAAAATTATCCAAAAATCCTAAAAAAAATTAAAAAAAACAAAAAAAATAATTCTAGAAAAATAATTAAAAAAAAATTTAAAAAAATTATACAAAAATAATTTAAAAAAAATATAAAAAAATTATTTAAAAAGTCTAAAAAAATTTCTAGTGCAATATATTCTTGCAGTCCAGAAATATTACTACTGCAATACCTACGTTCACTGTTCCTGCAGTGCAGAAATATTAGTATCAGATATTAAACTACGTTCACTGTTCCTGCAGTGCAGAAATATTAGTATCAGATATTAAAGTACGTTCACTGTTCCTGCAGTGCAGAAATATTAGTATCAGATATTAAACTACATTCACTGTTCCTGCTACATCAAAAAAGCATGAACCTGATCTGCCATCAACAAAAACAAGAGGTAGTGACGCGCTTGAACTCCACCCTCTATATGCTGCAGAGGATGGAGGAGCAGCAAAAGGCCATTCAAGCCTACACAGCCACCTACAATGGGCCACGTGTTTGTGCCGCCCACTTGTGTCGCTTAGCTTAGACATCCAGCTACCTCGGTGCAACCTTTTGGACTAAAAACAATATTGTGAGGTGTGAGGTGTTCAGAATAGACTGGAAATTAGTGGAAATTAATGTTATTGAGGTTAATAATAGTGTAGGAGTGGGAAAAAAAACAAAATATGGATTTTAGCACTTTTTATGCTTTTTTAAAAAAAAATCAGAACCCAAAACCCAAAATCAGAACCAAAACCTTTCGTGGGGTGTTTTAGCAAAACAAATCAGAACCCAAAACCTCAAGCTAATCAGAACCCAAAACACCAAAAGTGCCGGTGCATACCCCTAGTTTATTTATACAGTGTCTGAAAACTGGATGATGTTCACATTCTCTTCTGTTATCACCTAAATGCTCCATAACTCTTTCTTTAACATGTCTAGTTGTTGTCTGACTTGTTTCTTACCACAAGGAAAGGAAAAGAGGAAACTTATTTTCCTGAAGTGACAGTTGTAGTGATCATTCAAAATGAACTTTTCTTCTGTGGTGTGAATCTCAAATACCTTAACTTGTTTTATACCGTAGCAACATCAATTGGCCACATTTACATGTCTGTGGTTCTGATGTGTTCTCTTCTTAGATAAACTATGTGAGAGTTAACTTTCCAAAGTTTTTTTCTATAAATAATCTTACCACCTCAGTGAAAGTTAAGTCTATATTTAATACTGGTAAATGTTTTGGGATTACACTACTAGAGATTACTAGAAATGACTAGAGATGTGAGCAGACCCCGTGTTACGGTTTTGGACATAAATCCTCATATGTTTTGGTTTTGGATCTGGCTTTCATTAAAAATTGTGAAACAGGTAAAATCATAAAATTTTGAGCTGTTTTTGTTCCTACATTACTATTTACAGCATTAACATTCATTTACAGTCTATGTTCTACTGATCTTTTCACAACTATAAAAATGTTCACCAATTTTGGCCAAGGGCTGCAGTGATCTGGTTGGCTAAACTTAGTGACACAGCAGCAGCACAGATTTATGAGAGTTTAATTAACGATATCATCCCTATGAAACATAGTGGCACAGCAGTGGCAGACAGGATGGCAGTTTAATAAAGTAAAGGCCACCTATTAAACATAAAGGCAGAGCACCGGCTGATAGGATGGACATTATAGAAAATAAGATATCTCAAGGTATAATAAAAGGCATATAATTGTGGAATTCCCTCTCGTTACTACCTCTTGCTTCAGATGGTGGCATGGCAGGTCATATTTTTGGAAGCTGCTGCAATGTTCTACATGCTGTTGCTGAATGGGAAAAAAGCAAAAAAAAATCTATGGGCCACAGACAGCATCTCCTGCAATGATCACTCATTTTTTAAGAAATTCTGCACCACCAAGTTTATAAATGGCATATCGTTGATGCCCCTATATATAATAGGGGCATCAATAATAATAATATTAAATAATATTTAATTCTCTATATAGTAATAATCTCCCATTATAAACAGCATGTTATATGCACTGTTATCTCCCTATACAGACACTCTGTATAATAATCCTATCACCAGTATTGTGTCTGGGAGACTAAGGCAAAATGGCCACCACTGTTCTGCATTGAGGACAATATACTAATAACCATTTTACTCTAGTGATAAAATTGTTGCCAGTCAGCTATATGTTATGTTCATTATAATATATCCAGTATATGTTCCTGCAGGAATAAAGTAATGTGTGTCTCCACCAGCATTCACTATCTGTACTATAAGAAAATGACTTCTACTCCTATAAATAGGATATATGTTATCATACAGTAATTAAATTATATTTTCATCTAGTGTTCCTCTAATTCACCTCTCAGACTGTCTTGTATATAGAATATAATAATGAGAGTCAGTGATTTATTAATCTATTCTAGAGGGATTATGATTGTACTACAGGAAAATGGCCGCAGACATTGAGGACAGATTTTATCCCTGTGTGTAAGCATTTTCATCCTCTAGTTTTATCACCAGACAACTGAGCAGTGAGATCCTAGCTCAGGGTTGTACCATACTTGCCAAATGACGCGATTCTCGGTGATATCCGGGAGAAATGCCAGCTCCCGGGAGATTGACCCGAATTTCGGGAGTCTCCCGGACTTTCCGGGAGAGTTGGCAAGTATGGGTTGTACACTGGATATTCATCTTCATATGTATTACATGCTAAATGCACATTGTACCTACTATATGCTGATGTATATATAAAACAACATATAATAAGCCTATGGGCTTCTGGGACAACAATGCTTCCAGCCCTGGAGCCTGTGGAAAGTTCCAACATTGTGAAAGACATGGGAGAGGCTATTGATAAAAGTAACTGTATACCATGCTTGCCTACTTTTCGGCACTTCAGTCCAGGGGGATCCCGGACAGGGGGCGTGAATAGTGCTCAGGAAGGGGCAGGGTGTGGTAAATCACGTCATTTTGGCCCCTCCCCCGCGTTTAAAATGATGTTTTCATGTAGGGGGACGGGGCCAAAATGACGCGATTCAACGCAAAACACATTGTTTTGGCCAGGTATTTGCCGGATGCGGGAGAATTGCCAGCTCTCCCGGGAATCCGTGAGACCAACCCGAATTTCGGGAGTCTCCCGGACACTCCGGGAGAGTTGGCAAGTATGATATTGTTATAGTGTGTAGTGCTGGTTACCTAGTATTGTGTTATACTTGGTTGGATCATGCTACATATTGATCAGGCATCCTTAATGATTATAAAAGCTGGTATGTGATGTGCGGCATGCTCACATATATATCTGTGCTGCACCTTATTGTATGCACCATGTAATATATATAGTCACATTTTTATCAGGTGTGACCCAGATCACCTGAGCCTATACCCTGTGTCCTTTGCTTATGTACTCCCCATACCTGTACCCAGGCCCAGTGCTTCCATTAGGCAAGCTCAGGCAAATGCCTAGGGCGCGGGGCCTGGGGGGCGCCACTGACTGGCTGGTGTGCGGACGACTGCGCCCACCGGCTGTTTGAAGTTATCGGCAGCCGCTGGATGAATACAGTGCATGGCGGGCGCCGGATGGATGAAGGGGGTTTCAGGCGTCAGCTCTGTACAGATTGATTCGTCCTCTAGTCACTATCTGATATTTCTCTGTACGACAACAGGCAGCATAACAGGAGATCTCACTGCTGGGTCTGATACTCCCACTATTACTACATCCCCGTTGTACTCAGATAACAGGACTGTTAGATGACTGTGGGAGGAGATGAGGCAGTGTCACTGTGATGTGCCGCCCAGAGGATCTGTCTGCTGCACACTGTTGTCAGTGTAAATAAAGTTATTGCAGTGCCACTCCGCCCTCTCCCCATCATTCCTTTCTGTGAAGCTCACATACAGCCTCTGAGAAGAAGGTAAGATCCCTGACTGTGAGGAGCAGTTTTGTGTCACCATTGACACTTGGAGAGCCAGAGTTTGAGTTCCTTGCAGATCCTGCTTTGCTGACCAGCCAAGAGAAAAACAATAGGTAAGTAAAATAAATCAAATATTCATTAAAACGTTTTTTTTAAAAAATTAGGTAAGTAGTTGGGTGGCAAAAAATTAAATGTAAAATAATTAGTTGGTATATAGACTTCATCAGAAGTCTATACATGACGAAACGCGTTGAGGTTGTTCCCTATCATCTATTCCTGGTATACTTAAGGCTTCACTGCCTACCTGGGCCCTGAGAGTTATCCCTTTGAGAACTTCTGTGTGGAGCCCACTGGTGTTTACCTCATGGAGTGTCCAGATATCTACAATGTTTAGCAGTATTCCTTATACCACAGGATTACAGATAAGCTTTTAAAACTTTTATACATTGTGAGTGTGCATTTTTTATGATATATGCTGAATAAATCTTTGTATATAAGTACTACACTATATGGTTTTTCCTCTTTGTGTGGAGTTTGCGAGCAGTGACTGGGCTGTGGTCGGTGATCCAGACATACTATATCCTCACAAGCAATCTATATGTCTGTTCCTGACTTACTTGGCTGTGTGGAGACTACTTTCAGATATTTCTGATACACTGCTGCTACCCAGGGACGTCTTTCCCATTGGGCACAATGGGCAGGTGCCCGGGGGCACTGCAGCCCAGGGGGGCCCGTCGGAGGCAGAAAAAAAGAAAAAAAACCCTGGAGAAAAAAAAAAGACAATACTTACCTTGCGGTCAGCTGGCGATCCGGCTCCCTCCATGGTCTACTCCTCCGTACGGCGCTCACAGTGCATGTCGGGCGTGACGTCATCACGCCCACCCCACATCCATTGCAGAGCGTGACGGAGGAGGAGACCATGGAGGGAGCCGGATCGCCAGCTGACCGCAAGGTAAGTATTGTCTTTTTTTTTTTCCAGGTTTTTGGGGTTTTTTGCTGCCTCCGACGGGCCTCCCTGGGCTGCAGGGCCCATATATATAATCTTTTTTATATATATATATATATATATATATATATATGTATATATAGGGGCCCCGGTGCACTGCTGTGCCCGGGGGCCCAAGATGTTGTTAAGAGGGCCCTGCTGCCACCTATTACTTTATATTGTATATCACGGGTGCTTGTGACACTACATCTTTTGCTTCTCTCTGTCTCTATTTCGGTATATGGTTGGAGTTTCTGGAAGCTATTGGATATTGACTGTACCAGCTTGCCAAGATTAATACTCTGCATCTCTATTACGTATTCAATATTTATTGACGGTCTGGGTGATTTTTACCAGCTAACACTACCTAACTTGGCGCCATTTTTTCCTCCCATCTTTGTATATATTGATTATTCTGTTATCGTAGTACCATCCGAAATCTGGGAGGGAGGCTGCCTCCTCTTATGAAGAAAGTGTTTACCTATATTGGACATTATTATCATTCACTCATATATTCTGTGTTTGAGCGCCATATTTATTTTATTATCTGCTACATATATGTATATATATATATATATATATATATATATACATATATATATATATGTATATATATATATATATATACCTTTTTTATTCCTTGCAGTGAAATAAATTTGTATAGGCTGTATATTTAAGGCTTCCAGCTGCCCAGCAATACACAAGAACCATGTGGCTATAAATGGAAGTCATATCTTAAATTATAATATATATTTTTACATCAGCATGTAATTTTAAATAATGTACTGCTGTTACTGCAACAACTTGCCAATGGGCAGAAATGGAACCTGGACAGCGTTGAGAGCAGACATCATCAGACATCAGTGCGTCCGGACTGCAGCCTTGCCAGCAAGGAGAAGGTAAGAGTTGTTATTTTTACTTTACACTACACCTTGAACCAAATTAATCACTCATTGGTTGTGGGCTTGGGCGAATTGGCCATAGGCCTTACTGGGAATTTTCCCAATAGGCCTGTTGTCTAATGGGGCCACTTGATTTGGTTTTGGTCTTTGTTTGTTTTTTTGGTTTGTGCATCAGTCTGGTTTTGTTTTTGTTTGTTTTTTTTAAAACCAATGATCTCTTTTTTTTATATGGTGCTCTGCAGCCCAGAATCATCTGCGCAGACCCTGGACTAAAGGTAGGCGGCCCCTACAACTGCCAGACTGTCTCTTATTGCAGGCCGGCGGAGCTCTTGCAATGAGCCTCACAGGAGGGTATTAGTGGTAGTGAGGAGGGGGGGGGTTGGCTGAAACCTTGCCTAGGGCGCCTGGAGACCTTGCACCGGCCCTGCCTGTACCCCACTACACAAGTGACATAATGTGGAATTATTACTGATTACTATGGAATAAGCGCTGTTTTATACACCCTGTCCATTCAGGAATGTCAATACAAAGTTGCACATAAAAGTTGCACTGTTGTAAAACTTTAAAGCGATTTGCAACAAGTTTTGTATCTCGGAAGCTTATAATGATATGTATCTATTAAATATTTTTTTTAATATTACACTGTTTCCTCAAACACTAGGAGAAATCCCAACATTGAATTTAGTCATAGATATTTGCTAAATACTCATTGTATATATTACAAGGAATGTACGTTCTCTAATTAGAGCAGACACTATTTAAGTACCGTATATACTCGAGTATAAGTCGACCCGAATATAAGCCGAGGCACCTAATTTTACCACATAAAACTGGGAAAACTTATTGACTCGAGTATAAGCCTAGGGTGGTAAAGAGCGCTAATTTAAAAACCTGTTTGTTCATTATCTAATGTAAGCTAATTTGATTTACCTTGAAGCAAAGTTTTGAAGTGTAACCTTATTTTGAAAATGTACAGTGCACAGTAAATTAAAAAAGAAAAGAGAGAGAGAAAGAGAGAGATAGAGAGATCAGTCTCTGGATGTACAGGTGAGGGAGACAGACTTAGATGAGAACTTCTCACCCACTGATTTTGGGTATGTACTACAGTGGCAGATTTAAAATCAAAGTAATCAATTGCACACGGTGGAGGAGGAGTTTGTGAAGGAGCTTATTGTGATAATTATTGAATGAGTTAATACCTGTCAGGATAACCCCTACACATATACTTTTGATTACTTTGATGTTATGTCTGAGATTGACCAGGCTACTGAACCGCTGGTATCTCTGGGTGAGAAATAGATCAGACTCAGAGATTGGTGAGAAGTAGAGGTGAGTGTCTGGATACTGATGTGAAAGATTCCTCAGCTGTTTCTGTTCTGAACACAGGTCCGTGTCCCGAGGTAAAACAAACTCTGAAATTACCAGAAGCGACCAATCGGCAAGGATATGCCTGCTACGATCCGAGAGTGACATATGGTGAGATGAATGACATGAATGAAGCACTGCAGATTTTTCACTTACCCCGCAGTTGCAGTGGAACGCATATGCGTTCCAACAACAGGAAGTTCGGCATTTGGAATGCAAGTTTGCGTTCCAAATGCCGAACTTCCTGTTGTTGGAATGCATATGCAGAAGTTAACAGCCGAGGGACCGGACACCAGGTAAGTTCACCCGTGTATAAGCCGAGTGGCCTTTTTCAGCATACAAAAATGTGCTGAAAAACTCGGCTTATACACGAGTATATACGGTAGGTTAATATTGAAGCACCTCACACCTTGAAAAAGACCTGCATCATATTGAAACGTATTAGTTGGTGTTTTATGTATAGATACGAATCCGTTACCTGCCACCAATTTCTTCCGTGTGATCCTGCAGCCATATTAACTAGTCTCAGTTTACATCTTTGCTGCTAAAAATCGAAAATGTGAATACATCTTTGTATATATATATATATATATATATATATATATATATATACACTTTATTGTGGGCGGGTGTGCTGATCACAGTCAAACAGCACCCTGTTTTTCTCTACTAAATAGTTTGGATGTCACTGATACTGCCCCTCACACATTTGCTTTCAAATTTAAATACTTGGAATTTTAAAAGCAAGATATTTTTGGGGCGTGTTCTGCTCACAATCAAACAGCGCCCTGTTCCCTGTCCACTAAATAGTTTGGATGTCACTGATTCTGACCCTTGCACTACTGCCTTTCGATTGAAACACTTTGATTTTAAAAGCAAGAAAGAATATTTTTTGTCAACTCTTAGTTTAATAATATACTATTACTTCCAATAGCCACTGATTGTAAATAAACTTAAGATTTATGCAGTAATATCACAGCTATGTCAATATACATTGCCTCTTTCACCCTGAGTAACCAACTTTCTGAGCACAGAATTGCAGCAAACGTCCTACCCACATGCTATCACTTCTAAAATGGCAGCTGAGAACAGGAAGGAGGGCTATACACTGAACATATCGATCCAATACTCGGGAGATCCGACAGTTTACATAGAATTATGTTTTGCCTTTTCTGTTTTTCATTTCAGAGTTTAGAGCAAGACACTGAGTCATGACTCAATTCGACTCCGTACCCCAAAATTCCTATCGATCTAATTCTATCTCCATACTGGATATCTGTAGTAAACCATAAAAACAAAATATGGGGGAAAGGTAGAAATTCTTCTTGTTTCAAACACAACAATGGGAAATTGAATAGCTCATTAAGTAGTCTTATGCCAATATATAGATAGTTTTTTATAACATAACCATTCAGGTCATGGTTTCACTTCCCGACAATTCACACAGTTCATCCGTGTTACATATATGTATATAATTAAGACATAGGGCTGTCATACATATGGCCATATACAGTTACACGGCTCTCAACCAATGGCTGATCAGGGATTACTGGGCTCTGAGCTACCTGGGTTGGTGATGTCACAGAATTCTCTACAATCTGATTGGTGGAAACTGCTGTTTACACTTAAATTTCAAACAGAGCGTCTGTCATCTCCACAGGTAATGTAACAAGACTGTGACGGGGATTATATAATATATGGGATATTTTCAGGGGGTGAGAATAATTTACAGCCTGTGTGTTTCTGGTTTACCCATCTCTAAGCTCTGTGTTAATGGCTTTAATCTGGTAACAATATTTACAGTACATTGTAAGTATAAAAAGAACGTGGACCTGATTTTAAACCCAAATACATTTAAAAATTCAATTCAAAAGTAATGTGGAAAATAGATATTTGACTAAAGTCAAAGACTTTACTGAAACAGCATATCTTCATGTAGCTACTTCTGCCATTGATTTAATTTCATATGACAGTAATTAACAAGCTTAGTGGGAAACAGTCACTATAATATTTTTACAAGAACTAATTTTAATGCTGCAGTTTACAATAGAACTATACACATGAGAAAGGTTTATTTTGGCACACTGGGTAAGCACTTGGCAAGGTGGTTATTTTAGTCTGTGGTGTAAGGACCTAAAGCAGGTTACCCATAGACTGGTCAGAACATTGTCATTAGGATACCTCCTACCTGCCATCAGAAACGTTAAGAGGTACAGAATTGAAGATAACCGGGGGAGATTTACTTTGTGGTTTGCCTATGAGTATTGACTAACGAGATTTTGTCTGACCTAACAGATTGGCAGATTCACAAGTAATTCCCCATAATTCACACAGTTCATCCATGTTACATATATGTGCATAATTAAGACATAGGGCTGTCATACATATGGCCATATACAGTTACACGGCTCTCAACCAATGGCTGATCAGGGATTACTGGGCTCTGAGCTACCTGGGTTGGTGATGTCACAGAATTATCTTCAATCTGATTGGTGGAAACAGCTGTTTACACTTGAATTTCAAAGAGAGTCTGTCATCTCCACAGGTAATGTAACAAGACTGTGATGGGGATTATATTATAAATGGGATATTTTAAGGTGGTGAGAATGATTTATAGTCTGTGTATTGCTGGTTTACCCATCTCTAAGCACTGTGTTAATGGTTTTAACATGGTAACAATGTTTACAGTATAGTATAAGTATGAAAACTTGGACCTGATTTTAAACCCAAATATCTCTAAGAATTGAAAGGTGAATACAAAGGGGAACATTTTCTAAATGGTTTTACAGAAAATGTGTATTATTATTATTATTATTATTATTATTATTGATTTTTAAGGCCAAATGTGCTTTACAGATTAGTGAGGAAAACATGTCATATATAAAACAGCTACATACAATATAGATAAAATAAATGCCAATATAAAAACCAAGGGTAGGGAGAACCCTTCTCCTGAGAGAGCTTACAATCTAAAGATAGCAATAAAAGTGCAGCAAATAATTTATAAGCCCAAAATGCCCTATAGTTAATAAAAATGCCCCAGTTAGTGCCTTGTGTTTTTCCTACACCAGATCTGACGTTCTATGGGCTCTAGTGATAGTCTCCAGCCCTTTATTCAGGTAAGCCCACTTGTGGGGTCACAGGGGGAACAGGAGATTAACCTTTATATAATAAAAGATTGAATATACAGGACTATAATGGTGCCCATGTGCATTAGCCCCAATGTGAACTAACTAAACTAATCCAGAACTAACAATTATTTTAGTCCAACTTGATCACCCCGTGATAGAGAACCAAAGACAGATGGAGAGAAAGGGGGTGAGTGGAAAGTAACAGAGATTAGAAAGGATGAGGAAGTAATGGGGTGAGGGGAGGAGGATGAGCGAGGGAGACAAGACAAGGTTGGAGGTAAAGTGTAGAATACATTTAAACACAGTGGGCCTGATTCATTAAGGAGAACAAAGCAAAAAAGGACTATATTTGATCCTAGACAAAACCATGTTAAAATGCAAGGGGTGCAAATTAGTTTATTATTGTGCATATAAGTTAAATACTGGCTGTTTTTTCATGTAGCACACAAATACTTGATAGCTTTATTTGTACACTGAATTTTAAAGTTGACCTAGGACATGCCCTACCACTAAATTTACCTCCCCCTCCAATGCAACATGGTTTTGCCAAGGTGCAAAGTTACTCATTTATTATGCTTTCCTTTCCTTAATGAATTAGGCCCAGTAACTTTGGGACACATTTTTTGAGACGTGCTTTTGGTAACTTTTTTTTAATTAAATAATGAAGAGCTCCGAAAGTAACCATGTATTGAATAATTTTCCTAAAAACAGATTGATCGCTAAGTCTGACAAGAGACAGAACAATGAGTGAAGACAAGCCTGTCATCCGCAGATCTTCCAGATGTAAGAAAAATATAAATGTGTTCATTAGGACGGGGCTCCAAAAATCCGGGGCACCCAGTGGTAATATCAAACAAGAATTTAATACGAACATTTAGGGCACCCAGTGGTACACCAAGCTCCCCCCATCTCCCATCTTTCTGGTAACTCCGATGTAACTTGTTGAGTCCCGAAGCCGCCATCAGCCTGTTCTGTTACAGACAGATAGCGCTTACTTTCTGTTCCTGCCCTGGTCTCTGGCTGTAGGAGAGCAAACTGCAAGTAAGGGGTAAGAGAAGAACTGCTATGGGCCCTGACAGGAGAGTTTGCAGGGTAGTCTGTTTTCTATGATTGTCAGCAAATTATGGCTCCCTTTGTATGTTTATTAACATATTATGGCCCTGTTTTCTATGACTGATGCCATAATCTGGTGACAATTTTTAAGGTTATCACTAAATATTATATGAGAGCTGCTTTGCATATATAAAATAGCAGATGTCCTCCACTTGGATATGAGCTTTTTTCTGGTAAGATATATTTTGGTTCCTCACTATATCGTGTTTGTGCCAATGCGTCTCAGTATGTGTTTCTTCCTTGTTTATGGTATAGTTTCGCCACAATTGATAAGCAGTATGGTAGTTACATACCTCCTAACTGTCTAGAATTTAGGGCTCTGTCCCACTATCCTGCCCGGGAACATATTTGTCAAGCCAGTGGAAATGTTGGGGTAAGGAAGATAACTAATGACCACGCCCCCATCGTAACTTGACCATACCTCATTAAGATCTGGTCATGTTTGTCTGCCTTGTATGTCCCTGTATTCTGTATACTCTGTTTTTCCCAATACCTGTTCTGCCGATCACTGTGTCACTTTACATATCAACTACGATAGTAATAATAATAAATGGGACTCATGTACTAGCCAAGACTCACGGCTATGCCGCGGAAGCTAACTTTTCCATGTAGATCAGTTATGGACTCTCTGCCGGCATAGGTCACTTTCTTGCAAAATTTCACAGAAGTGATGTGCAAATTGAAAGTCCCTTATCCCTCCTGAGTGCCAGATGGTGCAGACTGGATCTACACACAAGAGGTAGCTATTGCACACAAAGGAACGCACATAACAGACAACTGGGGAGGAACTAAGGGTGGAAGTCACAAAACAAGGGTAATGAGCAAACACATGGATGCAGATCAGAGACATGAGGAACACGTTTAACAGATTTTATATAGCTAATGCCATGGGGTAAATTAATAATAATTTGTATTAAAACAAAGTCACCCATCATTGAGAATATGTTAGCTGAAAATGAATATTCTTGTCTCCCCAGTGCCAGGAGCTGTAATGAAGTCCCTCGTTGGAGATCCCAATGACACCTCCCAGAGGAATAAGGAAAACATCTCTGTGAATTCCATTGCTGAGGTTAAATGTCTTGTCTACTATATTATATATGGAAGATCATTGTTTCAATTCTAAATTGAGGCACAGGTTAAGCTTTGTTGTAATATTGTTAAATTATATTTATATTGTAAGTAATATTCAGTCTTTATTCCATGCCTCCCAACTTTTGCAATCCCCGAATCAGAACAAAGCACAGTTTGCAGAGCTGCGTCCAGAAATGGAGGTGTGGTCACATCACAATTTATGCGTGGCCACACCCTCATGGGCACCCTTTACCATCCTCCCCTAACAACTCCTAAGATTTTAATCTCTTCTATGTATATAGATGTACATGTAATATTATGGGCCAGATTCATGTTCAGACGTATCTTGTGTGAAATAGACCTGCGCTTGCTCTAAAACTGACTTTACGCCAATTGCATGCAATTCAAGTCCAAAAGCAATATGACACTTACGACTGCATACAACACAAAAGGGAACAATGCTGGTGGCAAGGTGTGGACGGACATAGACATTGTATAATAAGGGCGTGCCGAAGGCGTTCCGACGCAGATGCGGCCGATTCAAGACCTGTGTTTCTTGTAAGTACGCTTGTTTCAGTCGTTTCATTTGCATCAGTTACAGGGCAGGTGTAAGTGCCGACTGATAGTGATGGCTAACACAGTATAGTCTTTATTTGGAAAAGTACACGTATGCGTGCCACTAACTAGCACAGAACATGGGTATGCAAGTAAGATAGACCAGAAAAAAATATTGGGCCTGATTCATTAATGAAAGGAAGTAAAAAAAATGAGTAAGTTTTCTCCTGGACAAAACCATGCTAGGGGTGAAAATAGGTTTATAGGTTTATTATATTGCACATAAGATAACTACTGGCTGTTTTTCATGTAACACACAAATGCTTGATAGCTTTATTTTTACACTGAAATGTGAAGTTGATCTAGGACATGCCCAACCCCACCTATAAATCTGCCATCACATTTCAAATTTGCCTCCCCCCTTCAAAGCAACATGGTTTTACCAAGATGCAAAGTTACTCCTTTTTTACTTCTTTTTTCTTTTTTGCTTTACTTTCCTTAATGAATCAATATTCATTGTATGTACAATATGCATTAAGGATATCTTGATTTATGTATTTAATGTAAAAAAATATAAAAATTATTATACTGTTTAGAGTTGTTCATAATTTATTTTCTAGACTTTATTTCAATACCATATATTGTACATACGCTTGTGTGTATACTGCGCTGTGCTCTGTTAATGTACAACATGTAATGTTTAGGCAGAGCGTACTTACACCAAGATTCAAATTGAAATGCATTTTGATGTTCGCTAGGATTTGAATATGGGTTCCGTGATCTTCTCTTAGGCGTAAGTTAGGTGCAAGTTGCGTTCGGACTTGAATCAGGCCCTATATGACCCTCTTCTTCAAGGTTCTCATATTTCCCTAACATGATCCTCACCAGGTAGTGGTCCAGGTACCAGATATTCCCACCAATGGTTCTTTAACATCCATCTTGCAAAGAGCCTGTGGTATGAATCAGCAGTCATTTTTATACCAGTAACATGTAAATTTTATCACTTAAATTTAAAGTTGAAATGTCTTAGTAGGCTCTAGTAGCCCCTTTCCTTATTATTTCCATTATCTAGCTTTCGTTTGTATTGAGAGTCATTCATTTGTCTCCATCCTACAGTATGCTTGTAATGACATTTACTTTTTATATTCCTGGTTGTCTTAGGAGAGTGTATCAAGCCCGAGGTCACCACCGCGTGGATTTTATCTGGGCTCCAGCTCGGAGGTATTTTCTACATATATAACTTTCTAAAGATATAAGTCTTTCCATCAGTGGACTCTTCATTTTATATTTATTTATTTTACACCAATGGTATATGGTTGAGGTTGAAGCCATATGTCGTGGTGGTGATGTGATGGTGGGTGGACTACAGCAACATCAAGGTGGGTGGAGGGGTAAGACAAAAAATGAAATCCAGTCCCCTTGATAAGTGCAATTAATAATATTGCCCGCTCGTTGTTCATAATTAATCCCTAAATGCATTTAATTAATGTTAGTGCCCCCTTCATCATCATCATCATCACCACCATTTATTTATATAGCGCCACCAACTTTACAGCGCTGTACAGAGAACTCATTCACATCAGTCCCTGCCCCATTGGGGCTTACAGTCTAAATTCCCTAACGTACACACACAGACAGAGAGACAAAATAGGGTTTGTTAGCAGCCAACTATTTGTTAGCAGCCAATTAACCTATCAGTATGTTTTTTGGCGTGTGGGAGGAAACCGGAGCACCCGGAGGAAACCCACGCAAACACGGGGAGAACATACAAACTCCACACAGATAAGGCCATGGTTGGGAATTGAACTCATGACCCCAGTGCAGTAAGGCAGAAGTGCTAACCACTACGCCACCGTGCTGCCCCCTTGATGATTTTAATTAATAATAGTGCCCCCTTAATGATATAATTATTTTAGGGCTTCTCTCTTTTTTCGTCTTTCTTTTGTCCAGCACCTGTTCTCGCAGTGTGTGTAGGGAGGCTCCTGGATGTGACATAATAACGCTGTCATGCTTAGGGGAGCCGGGGGCCCCTGCATACAGTCACATCAGGGACCAGGTGCTGCTGGCAATTAAGATGGCAATTTTTTAAAAGAGAACCCCGGTGTCATCTGTTTATCTGCTAAAATGTAACATTCTCAACTTAAACTCAAAGTTGGAATGTATTAATAGTCTCTAGTAACCTCTGTCCTTGTTATTCCAAGTCACTGACTTCCCTTTGTATTGAGAGCCATTCATTTGTCTCCCTCCTACAGTATGTTTGTAATAACATTTACTTTTTATGTTCCCGGTTGTCTTAGGAGAGTGTATAAAGACCAGAGTCACCACAGCGGGGATTTTATATTGGCTCCAGCTCTAAGGTATTTTCTACATATATAACTTTCTAAAGATAAAAGTTTTCTCATCTATAGACTCTTCATTTTATATTTATTTATTTTACACCAATTGCATATGTTTGAGGTTGAAGCCATGGGGCCTAGTGGTTATGTGATGGTGGGTGGTCTACAGCAACTCTAGCAGCCCCTGTCCTTATTGTTACAATTCTCTGGCTTTCCTTTGTATTGAGAGACTTTCATTTGTAAAACCCATATACTTCCTCCTACAATATGTTTGTAATGACAATGACAAGTGAGGCTTCATGGGACGAACGCACTTAAAGGGTGACAGGGTTTGTAATAAGCTGAACACTAACCTGAAGGGGTTAACATTGGGTTGGGCCCGACCAATGGGAGCTCCTGGGGGAGGGACCTTGATTGATATAGTAGGCTGCACTTCCTGGGCTGCCTCATTCCACAGCACGAGATCAGTGGGAGAACCTGCAACAGCCAAATCGGATAAGTAGTTCCATTTATTTGTTCCTGTTTTCTTGCCCTCTTATCTTCTACTAGCCTTTTGCCTGCTCCTTCCTCCTGCTTTCCTCCACTTGCCTCATATCCTCCATCCTCCCTTTTACCTTCCCACTTCTCCTCTCTCTCCGTTTTTTCCTCCTCCACATCTTCCTCCCGTCCCTTGTCATGCCTCGCCCCAAACGCACTATCTCCCGGCTGGTGGGCCTCAGGTCCCCCCATCGGCTCGTCCCGCCCGCCATATTGCCTCCCCGCTGGGCTCACCGGGCAGCTCCATCCCCCGTGGCCAGCCCGTGTCCTCCCTTCCCATACTTACCCGAGCATCTGCGGGGCTTATCGCCACTGCCAGCGGTCAGAGGGGGCGGCCAACGGTGGCCGTTTCAGCTGCCTCTAGTGTAGCGGGAGGGTTGAAAAGGGGAACAGCAGGTCTGCCCAGGAGACTGTTAGTCTAAGACAGGGGCATGGGCCTGGCGGTTTCCTTCTGGAGGGCAGCGCAGGGGGGTATGTAGTTGATATGGCCACCAGCCCAGTAGCAGGGGCACAGAGGCACATGCCCTTCACCCAGTGCCCCATTACCCCCCCTTCCTATAGCGCGGGGGGGGGGAGCACGTATTGACAATCCTCCAGCCCCGCATCAGTTACACTTTCCACCTAGCCCCTTTCTGCCCCACAGTGGGAGGGGCTCGGCATGGGGGTCCCAATATGGCGCAGATCATTGGTTGTCCAGGGGCCGGTATAGTCGGCCCATGTCACAATGGTATCCGGCGCCGCGGACTCCTCGGGAGCGAGTTTCCACTGGGACGGACGCCTTTGACAGCGGTATCGCTGACAGTTTTGGTAGAAGGGAATTTTGGTAGAAGGCCTGTGAGGCCTCCCCTACCCCGTTACAGCCTATCACCACCGGCGAGGGGGTCATGGCGGGAAAGACGGGATTACGGGGCGGACAGTACAGTTGGGGGGCCAGTTTTTGGCATTCGTACCCCCGAGGGGGACGGCCTTATCTTCGATTACCATCATGCTAGCACGGGCCAGTTTGCCATCCGGTCCCCGTCTCATCACGACCCAGTCCGCCCTAGGGGTTACGGGTGGGGTTCGCCGCGACACGCGAGTCCTGTCACTTCCAGGCGGGAGGAGGTTGGGTGGTTCCCCAGTATGGCTCATCATTCCGCCCCAGCTCAGGAGCACGGCGGCGACAGGCTTGACGCAACGCGGCGGCGCTTAGACTATTTACCCAGACCACAGCTTACTGCTCCTATGTCTATTTCAGAGCCAGCGAATAGTGGATCAAGGCTCGACATTGGTGGCTGTTCCGGGTCTGAGTCACGGGATCAGAGGACGTCCAGAGGCGGCGAGGAGTCGAGGTCTTCAGGGGGCCAGGTCGTGCCAGCAAGGGAGGTGGAGTCGGCTGCCGGAGCCGGGAGTCCCGCTACCGGGGGTGAGTCTATTTCCGTTAATGCACATAAAATACAGCTGTTGGGGTCCCCCGTTCTCTCCACTAACAGCGGGTCATCTGACTCCGAGGATAGACCTAGGAAATTGATTAGATTGCTAGAGTCCCGGTTGCTAGGAAAACGCGGTAAGCAGACAGCCCAGGCAGGAGACACTGAACAGCCGGTAGTCCGCAGCGACTTGGGGCAGGTCGTAATGTTAGAAATAACGCACGGGATCAGGCCTAGCGTAAGGGACAGAATTAAGAGAGGGAAGTACGTGGACATGTACGCATTGACAGGCGAAGATAAGAAGGCAGTGGCGGCGGCGTGTGAGAAGTCAGGCAAGGGGGAGGAGAAGTACCGATCCTTCCCAAGATGGGCGAATGCCTTCTACATTTTCGCCACTATATACCTGGAGACTAGGCCCAGCAAGCAGGCGGAAGTATGGCGTTACATGCACCTGATTAGCGGGATGTACGTCAAAGACGGTCCGGTCATTTGGAGGGCATATGATAAGCTTTTCAGAAAGCGCATGAGTGGACGCGAGAGATTGCCCTTAGGGTCGAAGGATATAGACACCTGGCTTGAACTGATGAGGCCGAGCAACCAGGCGGCAGAGGGCAGCTCAGGCAGGCGGTTTCAAGGGCTGGGGAGGGCGCAAACAGCCCTCCCCGCGAAAGGAAGGTGCTATGATTTCAATGCAGGCTCCTGCCAGCGAGGGTCATCCTGCAGATTTAAACACCAATGCACATCATGCGGCGGACAGCATCCAGCCTCCGAATGTGCAAGTTAATTAATTTGGCAGAGCTGGACAAATGGCTGGCTTGGTTTGAGAATAGAGACACCGCTTCCCTCGTTCATGACGGCTTTCATCTAGGATTTAGACTCCCAGTTCAGGGCAGCATCTCAACGGCTGCGCCAGTTAATTTGAAGTCAGCCCTCGCCAGGGCCTGATTAAGGGTTCTGGCCGCCCTAGGCTAATACGGCCGCAGCGCCCCCCCCCTCCTCCGAATATATAGGTGTATAGGAACACTCCTGAATATGAATGTTCAGGTGTATTCTCCAGCATTCAAATTTAGACAGATTGTGCCGTTGTCTCTTACCTGTCCTTGCTCTTCTCTCTTGCAACTTTGTTATCCTCTCGCTGGCTTCTGGAAAGTTGGCGTCCTTTTTTGAAAATGCAAAAATGTATTATAATGCAAACCCTGAATGATTAGGCCCTTTAGTTAAAACAAAACACTCCATTATGGCCAGCTAAAAGTACCCCATTGGACAGGCATATATAAGCAATATCTGAATATTTGTTGTCAATCAAATACAAACCTCTACCAGCCCCATCTCACTAATATTTAGTATTATAGTGATTGCTGAGACCACCCATGTGACCACCACACAATCATGAGATTCTGCCCCCCAAAGCTGCTCTATTTTTTAAATACCCCCTGCAGCCATTTTCCTTAACCACAACCCCCCCCCCACACAGCCATTTTCCTTAACCCCTGCTGCAGCCATTTTCTTTACCTCCCACCCTGCATCCATCCCCCTTGCAGCTATTTTCCTTACCTCCACTCTGCTAGCTAGCTATCCCCCAGTCACATATATCAGCCCCCCTCCTCTGCCCTCCTTCATACATATCAACTTCTCTACCTCCCTATAGATTTTCACGGCAGCCCCCCCCCCTCCCACCCTATAGATTTGTATGACAGTCCCCCTCTCCCTCCCTATACATATGCATGACAGTCCCCCCTCTCCCTCCCTATAGATATGCAGGGTAGTCCCCCCCCCTCTCCCTATAGATATGCAGGGTAGTTCCCCCCCTCCCTATAGATATGCAGGGTAGTTCCCCCCCTTCCTATAGATATGCAGGGCAGTTCCCCCTCCCTATAGATATGCAGGGCAGTTCTCCCCCTCCCTATAGATATGCAGGGCAGTTCCCCCCCTCCTTATAGATATGCAGGGCAGTTCCCCCCCCTATAGATATGCAGGGGAGTTCCCCCCCTTCCTATAGATATGCAGGGCAGTTCCCCCCCTTCTTATAGATATGCAGGGCAGTTCCCCCCCCTCCCTATAGATATGCAGGGCAGTTCCCCCCCCTATAGATATGCAGGGTAGTTCCCCCCCCTCCCTATAGATATGCAGGGCAGTTCCCCCCCTCCCTATAGATATGCAGGGCAGTTCCCCCCCCTCCCTATAGATATGCAGGGCAGTTCCCCCTCCCTATAGATATGCAGGGCAGTTCCCCCCCTTCCTATAGATATGCAGGGCAGTTCCCCCCCCTCCCTATAGATATGCAGGGCAGTTCCCCCCTTCACTTACCTGTAGTTGTGCCAGCGTCGCTCCTCTCCTCAGATCAGCAGATAGGAAGTGAAGACGTCCTGCTTCCTGTCTGCTGCACAGCAACAGGCAGCCTGGCGATTGGCTGTGTGTTGCTAACCACTGACCACCAATGCTTTTGATCGTCGAGCCCTCCACCCCCCCGCGGCGATCCCCAGCGGCGACCCCCACCCCCCTCCCCCACCCCCACCCCGAAAAAAAAAATGAATGAAAAAAAAATGAATGGAAAAAAAAAAAAAACATTTAAAAAAAAAAAAAAAATTACCCACAGTGCAGCGCCCCAGGCTGCAGCCTGGTCAGTCTAGTGGTTGATCAGGCCCTGGCCCTCGCTCTCCCGGAGGTGCTAGACGAGAAAATATGGAAGGAGGTCGCTTTGGGTCGTATGATTGGCCCATTCCAGCTTCCTCCCATTCCCAACCTGATTTTGTCCCCGGTGGGGGTTGTTCCCAAGATGGCAGCGGGGAAATTCAGACTGATACAGCATTTGTCATACCCCGCTGGCCAATCCGTTAACAATGAGATAGACGCCACTCTGAGCTCGGTTAGTTATCAGTCATTTGAGTCTGCGCTAGCACTGGTACAGGAATGTGGTAAGGGTTCCCTGATAGCTAAAATTGATATCGAGTCGGCTTTCAGGTTATTGCCCCTTCAGCCGGAGTCGTTTCAATACGTGGGTTTTCGGCATCGTGGTGGATACTATATCGATCGCTGTCTTCCTATGGGTTGTTCGATATCCTGTGCGCTATTCGAGAAGTTTAGTGGCTTCTTGCATTGGTGCATTCAGGCGGGAACAGGGTGTCGGTGGATCGCACATTATCTCGATGACTTTTTGGTTATCGGACCATCTGATTCCACGGGTTGTGGAGATATGCTGTTTTCCACAGAGGCTTTGTTCAGGGTGCTAGGCGTTCCCATTGCCGCGGACAAGACGGATGGCCCGGCCACGTGTCTCTCATTCCTCGGAATTGAGATCGACACAACAGCGGGTATATGTAGGCTTCCAGCTGATAAGGTGTTAAAGATGTACGAGTCCATTGTGGAGGTGTTAGGCTCCAGCTCTAGTTCACTAAGGCAGGTTCAGTCCCTGTTAGGGAGGTTCAATTTTGCATGTCGTGTGATTCCCATGGGTAGGGTCTTCTGCAGAAAATTGCAGAGAGCCACCGCGGGTAGAAGCAGGCCGCATGCGGCCGTGCAGCTATCCAAGGTGATCAGGGAGGATTTGCAAATATGGCTCATCTTTCTCAGGGAGTTCAACGGCAGTCGAATTTGGCCGTCAACACCCGCAACGAACTTTAATATCAACCTTTTCACGGATGCTTCCGGACATGCGGCTTTGGGGCCTACCTGGACGGGCACTGGTGCGCGGACAGCTGGCCTGAGGAGTGGCATAGGCTGGGGATTACCAAGAACTTGTTGGTCTTGGAGTTGTTCCCAATTGAGGTAGCTATCGAACTGTGGGTGCCTGTGTTGCGGGGGAAACACATAGTATTTTGGTGCGAGAATTTGGGGGTGGTTCAGTCGATCAATAAACAGAGTGCCTCGGCGCATCATGCCATATCCCTGCTGTGTCACCTAGTTTTGCGCTGTCTGTAGCATGATATTTCGTTTAGGGCTAGACATGTTCCGGGGGTGCAAAATGGGTTAGCCGATGCGTTGTCTCGCTTCCAATGGAGCAAGTTCCCCAGTCTGGCTCCCCAGGCGGACAGTGTTGGTATCCCGTGTCCCTCTTGTGTTTGGCAGATCATCAAGCCGGCATGAGAGGGCTAGTGGAACAAGCGGTAGCTCCCTCCACCCTGAGGACATATCAGTCAGCATGGAGACGGTGGTCACTGTACAGCAAGCAAAAAGATCAGTCGGAAGCAGGTCAGCGTGACGCTATGTTTGCCTTCATGTGGGAAAGGTACTCCAATGGGGAATCTAGAGCCTCTATGGCATCTACCCTGGCGGGGATATCGTTCATGGCAAGGCTGCAAGGTTACCCAGATGTTACTAAGGGTTTTATGATCAGCAAGGCCCTAAAGGGGTGGGCTAGGGCACGACCCTTGCACGTTGATGCGCGTTTACCAATCACCACCAACATGCTGGATGAGTTGATAGGGAATCTGGGTCTAGTCGCAGTAGACGAATACGAGAGGCTCTTATTTAGCACCGCGTTCTCCATGGCATTTTTTGCGGAGCTTTTCGGGTTTCTGAACTGGTAGCTAGGTCCAGGGGACATCAAGAGCCTGGTTTGAGGGCAGAGCATGTTAGTGTCACACTTCTGGTATTACAAACGGAACCCAATAGCCAGGTAGTACTGTAGTAAACAGGATTTATTTTGATACAGAAATAAATCTTAAATGTCCAGCAAGCAAGTCCAAAGTATCAACAGGATAAATATCCTGTAGAGGTACCAAGTAATTCTATTCCAAATCACAAGGGAGCAAGGTTCTGTGGAAGCATCTGGTTCAGACACAAACACAATACTCGAGCAAAGGCTGCATAACAGGAAGTGCCTTTTCCAGGCCCAAACAGGAAATGAGATCCAAGATGGAATCTTCCTGAGACAGTTCTGGCCATCTTGGATAAGGGCTATTGTAAGGGCAAGTTCATATCAGAGATCCAAGATGGAAACTTCATGAGGCAATCACGGCCATCTTGAATGAGGGCAAATCTAAGGGCAAAAACATAAATTTTCCCTAACATGATCTTGACTATATAGTGGCCCAGGTTCCTCTTGTAAAGAGCCTGTGAAATTAATTAGTTGTTATCTATGTATGAAATGTAAAATTTACATAACTTCAAATTTGCAATATCTTCCTAGGCTCTAGTAACTCCTGCTCTTGTTATAACAATTCACTGTATTTTCTCTGTATTCATTTTTAAAACACATATTCTCTCTCTGTAATAACATCTACTTTTTCTGCTCCTTTTTGTCCTATTAGTGCGCACCGAGACTGGAGTCACCGCCCCCAGGATTTTATCTGGATTACAGCTCGGAGGTATTTACTAAGATACAACTTTCTAAAAATATAAGTCTTCCTATCAGTGCCCACTTCACATTATATTTATTTTACACAGATGAAACATAATTAAGGTTGAGGCCATTGGGCCTTGGTGGTGGTGGTGGTGGTGGGTGGTCTAAAGCAACAGCAAGCTGGATGGAGGGGTGGGGCAGAAAAATGGAATCCAGTTCAGGTAGCAGGTACAGCAAATGATATGTGGAAAAATCAGATTTCTATTATGCTTCTTCTTATATGAGTAATTTCTATATCTGGGCTTGCAAAACATTTGGATTTCTGTTGAGAACATGACAAAAAATCAACAATTTCCACACTTGCTGCCTAGGTGTGATCTTTGGCTCAAAACTATCCTTTATTCCCCACATCCGATCTCTATCTCTCTGACCCCCTGACCAACATTGCTGTGTGACTAGATCATATAGCCCACTGAGCACTTTTTACAGTTGCAATCTGACCAATATACAATATATAGCACTTAACCTCGTGTATCAAACTTACATTGTCCCATAGGTTGTAAGCTTGTGAGCACGGTCCTCTTACTTCTCTGTCTGTCTGCATTACCTAGTACTGTTTTATTACTGTGTTTGTATGCATTTGTAAAGCGCTATGGAATATGCTGGCGCTATATAAATAAATGATGATGATGATGATAGTAGCAGAGGTAGCAAAAGTCACTACAAAGCCCAAGGAGTAGAGCTGGACATCTGGAAATCTTCTACCTCCTGCTAAAATTCATCTCTTTAGGATCAAGTGTTTGATTCGTGGGGGTTTCCCATTTCTTGCAAAGTTTGTAAATATTAGGGATGTGCACAGTCCACTTTTGGTGTTTCGTGTTTTGTGTTTTGGATTCGGATTTGCTTGAGGTTTTGGGTTCGGATTTGTTTTGCAAAACACCTGACGAAAGGTTTTGGTTCGGATTTAAGGTTTTGGATTCGAATTTATTTTGAAAAAAACATAAAAAGTGTTAAAAACAAGTTTTTTGGTTTATTTTCACTCCTACGCTATTATCAACCTCAATAACATTCAATAACAATCATTTCCACTAATTCCCAGTCTATTCTGAGCACCTCACACCTCACAATATTGTTTTTAGTCCAAAACGTTTCACCGAGGTAGCTTTCTGGACTGCATAGTGCAGTGGTCCCAGGACACAATTTGGTACCGGGGCCACAATACCTCCGCCTTCAAATGGTCTGAATTCCACTGCACAGCTGCCTGCTCCTACATCCTCTGCAGCATATACACGGTGTAGTTCGAGCGTGTCAATACCTCTTGTTTTTGACGATGACAGGTCATTTTCATTAATTTATGATTTGGCAGCAACAGTCAACGTTGTTTAATATCTGATACGCCTCTATCTGGACTGCATAGTGGAGTGGCCCCAGTACCCAATTTGGTACCGGGGCCATAATACCTCCTCCAACTTTCAAGTGTAGTGTTTATAATTTATAAAAACTACAGTAGTTTTCTCTTTCATCCAGTCTGGGGGACACTGCTTACCATAGGGGTTGTGGAGGGAGCTTGGGGAGTTGGCACCTAACTAGTTAAGTTTTAGTACTGCCGACAGACCCCTCCCCTCTACAATCCCCCTGGACTCTTCAGTTTTTTTCAGGTGCCCTGGAGTTGGGCAGCGTTTTTTATAGCTAGTGTAATTTTAAAAAATTGTATTTCTTTCTTTTATTTTATTATTCTAATCTTTACTGGTGACAGTGCTGGGGTGTGTTCTATGATAGAGAACACACTCACAGCCAGCAGCGCAGGCATTCCCCTGTCAACTGGGAGCCAGAGGCTCTCACTGACAGGAAAACTTTCAGAAGGGTGCCTAAACTGAGGAGTGACAAGTGGTCTCATGGACTGCTGCACTCCTCCAGCCTCCCCGATAACCGGCGCTGCCATGACAGGCATAGAGTGCCGGTTATCGGATTTACAAGTAGCGGCGGCCATCTTGGATTTTCGGGCAAGCAGCGCTACGGAGAGAGGAGGAAGGGGGCTATACCACGGTTCCCCCCTCATGCATAGGAGGAGGGCGCCGGGTATGTCGCTGCGGAGACCTCTGTAAAGAGGTCTCCACTACCTGTCACGCTCCATTTTTTTTTCTTTTTTTCTTTTTACAACGTTTTGGAGCTATTGAAGGGGGGGAGCTAATACATAGAGTTCCCCCCTCCTTCCACAGAGAGATGGTATATCCCAGTCTTCTGGCGCCAAAGGAAGCCCGGGAAGAGAGATCAGAGCTGAGGGAGCAGACACTGGACAAACTGCCGTGGACTTCTCTCCTTTATGGCCCTGGGCTAAGTATTGCCTTTAAACACACATATTGTTTATTTCTGTGGAAAAAAAAAAAAAAGTAGGCTTGTAAGGTTTACATTATAGTCTCCTACTTGCCTACTAAACATTTGGTGTTTAATTATTACAAGTACAACTTTTATTATATAGATCAGTTGTTTCTTGTTATATAATCTGTTTTTTTCTGCATACATATCTCTCTCTATTCTCTCTGTTACACAGCTAGATTAACCCATTAATCTGTGTGTTTGGTGTGCCTTCCTTTATAAAAATGACAGATAAGGGAAAGGGCCCTATTGTAAAATATTTTACTTGTTCAAAATGTCAAGTTAAATTACCGTGTGGGCAGGGGGACCCTAAATTGGCGCTCTGTTCTGCATGTGATGCAGGGGCTTCCACGGTGCAGACTCATCAGTCCACAGCCCCTCTGACGGAGGAGCCGGCCTGGGTGGCCTCCCTGACACAGTCGGTTTCCTCCTTAGCTCAGATGGTATTACAATCTAACCAATTGCTATCTAATATGGCTACTTCGGTGGCTACTAATAATAGCACTCAGCTGGGCCTCCCTGTTACCACAGGGTCTATTGGAGCGTCCTTACCAGGACCTTCCTCCTTCTTTTCTGACCAAACCCCTATCCCCACAGAAGGGGCATGGTCTACAGCTTTCCTTAAAGATTTAAATAAGCTTAGCTTGTTGCTTGAGTCCCCAAACATCCCGTCCGCTAAAAGGAAGAGACCTAGATCGGATAACCCTATCACGGTCCTTTCAGACTCTGAGGAATCTTCTGAGGATGAGGAGACAGGTTATTCCGATTCTGACCAAGTTCAGTCTTCGGAACAGGAGGATAGTTCTAGAAACCAATTTGTTAATGATTTGGTTTTTGCAGTTAGACAAGCGTTAGACCTCCCAGAACCGGAGGATCCTATGCCTAGAGACAGAATTCTGTTCAAGAAAGCCAAAAGAAAGCTTGCCGTTTTCCCCCTTCTAGGGAACTTGTAGATATTGCTGAAGGAGCATGGAAACAACCTGAGAAGAGGTTCTCAGTTCCCAGAAGATTCTCCTCCTTGTACCCCTTACAGGAGGAGGAGGTAATTCGTTGGGAAAGTATCCCAAAAGTAGATGTTCCTATAGCACGTTTAGCCAAACACACCTTACTTCCAGCTCCTGGTTCAGCGTCCCTTCCGGATGCCAATGACCGGAAGGTGGAATCCCAACTGAAATCTATTTTTGCGGCTGCAGGTTCGTCCTTTAGACCCACATTCGCTTCAGCTTGGGTGGCTAGAGCCATGGAAGTATGGGCAGACCAGCTGGCAGAGACCTTACAGGGTTCTGAATTACTCCCCCTGGCCTTACATTTAAAAGAGGCATCGGGGTACATTTATGAGGCGGCTCAAAACTCAGCGGCTGTCTCTTCCTCAATACAGGCTGCATCCATTTCAGCTAGAAGAACTCTATGGCTGAAATCCTGGGAAGGAGATGCGGAATCAAAAAAGTCTGTTGAAATCATTCCCTTTTCAGCAGCAGGTTTGTTTGGTCCGGAATTAGATACCTTGATATCCCAGGCTACTGGGGGTAAGAGTACTTCCTTGCCGGTTTTCCCAGGTAGAAGCAGAAAATCCAGGTTCAGCTCCTTCCATCAGCCCTTTCGAGGATCCTCCTTGTCCAGGGGACAGGTGTTTAGGGGTAAACAGCCAAATGCCCGAGGCTCCTCCTCTAGAGGAAGATCCTCTTTTTCGGCCAGGCGCCAGGCCTCCAGGACTCAGGAGAAGCCTGCGTCCTGACGATCACTTGTTTCCCTGGAGGAAAACCCCAGTGGGAGGTCGTCTGTCTCTTTTTCTTCAACAGTGGACAGAGTCCTCCCAGGACTCCTGGATTCGGTGCATTATATCAAGGGGATACAGGATAGACCTGCTGGGTCCCAGACACCATCGGTTCTTCGTAACCCCCCTACCCCGAGATCCTTCCAGAAGACAGGCAATACAGGATTGTGTCACCTCTCTTCTCTCTCAGAAGGTTGTCTGCAGGGTTCCAGAATTCCAAAAGGGACAGGGTTTTTATTCAAACCTGTTCCTTGTGAAGAAGCCGGACGGCTCCTTCCGACCCATTTTAAACCTAAAGACCCTCAATGTGCACCTAAGAGTCGACAGATTTCGGATGGAATCTCTGAGGTCGGTCATAAACGGTTTGGAGAGAGATCAATTTATGGCTTCCATAGACAAAAGATGCATACCTCCACATTCCCATTTGGGAGGGCCATCAGTCCCTCCTCAGATTCACTGTAGGACCCTCCCATTATCAGTTTCGGGCCCTCCCTTTCGGCCTCTCCACGGCGCCGAGGGTTTTCACAAAAGTCATGTCGGTTATGGCAGCTCGTCTTCACCTTCTGGGCATCCAGGTCGTGCCTTATCTGGACGACCTGCTCTTCAAATTCTCCTCAGAGAGTTGTTTGCGTTATCACTTGTCCCTTGCCTTGGCGGTTCTCAAGGGTCACGGATGGCTCATCAACCTAAAGAAATCTCAGATGGTTCCGTGTTAACGCATGATTTTCCTGGGCCTCATCATGGACACCAGACAGCAAAAGGTGTTCCTTCCTGTCGAAAAGGCTGCTTCAATTCAAAGCATAACATCTCAGGTCTTGTCCTCCCCCAGCCCATCAATCCACTTGTGCATGCGGCTGCTGGAAAAGATGGTGGCCTCTTTCGAGACCATTCCCTTTGGTCGAGCCCACTCTCGCTGTTTTCAGTGACACCTGTAGACGAAGTGGTCAGGATCCCATCTACGCCTGGACCTCCAGAAGATCTCTCTATCCCCGAGGTCCAGAGAATCTCTCCAGTGGTGGCTGATTCAGGATCACTTGACAGTGGGCAGATCCTTCTCTCCGGGGGCGTGGGTCATAGCAACGACAGACGCCAGCCTGAAAGGTTGGGGGGCGGTAATCCTTCACCTCCGGCTGCAGGGCCTTTGGTCGGTTCAGGAATCATCCCTATCCATAAATGTGTTGGAACTGAAGGCTATTCTCTTGGCCCTCAAAGGAGGACAATCCCTCCTCCAGGGCCACCCTGTCAGAATTCAGTCCGACAATGCCACGGCTGTGGCATATGTCAACAGACAGGGAGGAACCAAGAGTGCAGCGGCAATGAAAATTGCAGCCCAGATTTTGTCTTGGGCAGAACTTCATGTTCCGGCAATATCGGCTGTATTCATCCCAGGAATACACAATTGGGAAGCCGACTATCTCAGTCGCAACCAGATGATGCCGGGGGAGTGGTATCTCCATCCGGAAGTCTTTCAGTCCCTAGTTCAGAGGTGGGGTCTTCCGGACATAGACCTCATGGCCTCCAGACACAACAGGAAGGTTTTCACGTTTTGCGCAAGGTCAAGAGACCCCTTAGCCGTGGCAGTGGACGTCATGACCATGCCATGGGAGTTCAGGATGGGATACCTATTTCCTTTCATATCCATGCTTCCTCGCGTTCTCAGACGGGTCAGGCAGGGGCGTCTGCCAGTAATTCTGTAGCTCCCTTATGGCCGCGCCGAGTCTGGTACGCGGACATAATCTCCATGGCAGAAGGACCCGGGGTTCGTCTACCATCTCGAGACGACCTTCTCCTTCAGGGTCCATTCCGACACCAGAATTTACCTCAGCTCAGTTTAACGGCATGGCTGTTGAAGCCAGCCTCTGGAGGGCTAGAGGTTTCTCCCCCAACGTGGTGAACACCCTGATGCGAGCTAGGAAGCCAGTTTCAGCTCGCATCTATCACAGGATTTGGAGAGCTTACATTAGATGGTGCGAAGGTAGGACTTGCCACTCATCCGCCTTTCGCCTCACTCGCTTGTTAGCTTTCCTTCAGGATGGCCTTGTGGCAGGTCTCAGGTTAGGTTCCCTAAAAGTCCAGGTATCGGCACTTTCGGTATTTTTCCATATGAAATTAGCCGATTTACCAGATATCAGGACTTTTCTCCAGGGAGTACTGCATATTCAGCCTCCCTATGTTCCGCCGACAGCACCATGGGATCTCAACCTGGTACTGGAAATGCTTAAAGGGCCTCCCTTTGAGCCCTTGCGTGTGACAGAATTAAAGTGGTTGACCTGGAAGGTCCTCTTTCTTTTAGCTATCGCTTCTGCTCGAAGAGTTTCGGAATTAGGAGCCTTGTCCTGTCGGGAACCATATTTGGTTTTCCACAAGGACAGAGCGGTCCTAAGAACCCTTCCTTCCTTCGTTCCGAAGGTAGTTTCGGCTTTTCACCTTAACCAAGAAATTGTAGTTCCGGCTTTTTCATCCTCTTCCCAATCTGATCACCAGACTATGGAAAAGTTAGATGTGGTTAGGGCTTTGCGCATCTATGTAAAAAGAACTTCTCAAATTAGACGTATAGATTCTTTGTTTGTTCTCTATGATGCTAATAAGAGAGGCTGGCCAGCCTCAAAACAGTCCATCGCTAGATGGATTACGGCAACCATTAGACATGCTTACATAAAGGCTAACCGCCCTGTGCCAGAGAGACTTTCGGCCCATTCCACCAGATCGGTAGGGGCGTCGTGGGGAGCGAGAAATGGGGCTTCTGCGGACCAGCTTTGCAGAGTGGCCACCTGGTCCTCTGTCCACACGTTTACAAAGTTTTACCAATTTAATGTATTTGCATCTACGGATGCAGATTTCGCTCGTAATGCTTTGCGAGCGGGATTTTCAGAGTAGTCCCACCCTTAGGGGGCTGCTTTAGAACGTCCCCATGGTAAGCAGTGTCCCCCAGACTGGATGAAAGAGAAAAGAGGATTTATGTACTTACGTTAAATCCGTTTCTCTGATTCCGTCTGGGGGACACTGCGATCCCTCCCTTCTTCTGTTCTTCTGTGTGCTCTTGTTTGACTGGCCTTACTCCTAGGGCTTTTTAATAAACTGAAGAGTCCAGGGGGATTGTAGAGGGGAGGGGTCTGTCGGCAGTACTAAAACTTAACTAGTTAGGTGCCAACTCCCCAAGCTCCCTCCACAAGCCCTATGGTAAGCAGTGTCCCCCAGACGGAATCAGAGAAACGGATTTAACGTAAGTACATAAATCCTCTTATAGCACGTCAATAACTCTTGTTTTAGACGACCATGGTACAGAGCATTCATCATTGAGATCCCATCAAGTATGTGAAAGACAGACAGCGTCGAAGTGTTATTTGTTGACTTTGTTAACCAAAAAATTGTTGCTGTTGCAAATATTCGTGCAATGAAGAGTGACTTTATCATTTAAAGGCTCAAGCTTTCAAGTGTAGTGTTTATACATTACAGTAGTTCAAGCACGTCAATACCTCTTGTTTTAGACGACCATGGTACAGAGCTTTCATCATTGAGATCCCATCAAGTATGTGAAAGACAGACAGGGTCGAAGTGTTATTTGTTGACTTTGTTAACCAAAAAACTGTCCCTGTTGCAAATATTGGTGCAATGAAGAGTGACTTTTTCTATTAAAGGCTCAAGCTTTCAAGTGTTTATAACTTATAAACACTACAGTAGTTCTAGCACATCAATACCTCTTGTTTTTGATTATGACAGGGCATTTTACTTTTGGTTTAATTTGTTGAATTTGTTTTAATTTTGTTTTACTTTGTGCTCATGGCAAACGACTGTTGAATGGTCACATAATGGCAAATAAAGAGTTGCAAGATGGAATTGTCCTTGGGCCCTCCCACCCACCCTTATGTTGTTGAAATAGGAAATGCACACTTTAACAAACCAATCATTTCAGCGAAAGGGCCTACCAAACTGTGCCTGAAATAATTGGTTTGTTTGGACCCCCACAAAAAGAGCTGGCAAAGAAATAAAAGAGTTGCAAGATGGAATTGTCCTTGGGCCCTCCCACCCACCCTTATGTTGTTGAAATAGGACATGCACACTTTAACAAACCAATCATTTCAGCGACAGGGCCTACCAAACAACTGTGGCTGAAATGATTGGTTTGTTTGGGCCCCCACACCAAAAAAGCTATTCATCTCTCCCTGTACAAACTAAACAGGCTCTACTGAGGCAAGATGTCGTCCTCATCCTCAACCTCTGATTCCTCTCCCCCTACAGTGTGTACTTCCTCCTCCTCACACATGATCAATTCGTCCCCGCTGGACTCCACAACCACAGGTCCCTCTGTACTATCTGGAGGGCAGTGCTGTACTTGATTGAGGAATTGATAATTCATTTTTATGAACATCATTTTTTCAACATTCTGAGGAACCAACCTCCTTCGCCGCTCACTGACCAGGTTCCCCGCTGCACTAAAAACTCTTTCCGAGTACACACTGGAGGGGGGACAACTCAGGTAAAATAGAGCCAGTTTGTACAGGGGCTTCCAAACTGCCTTTTTTTCCTGCCAGTAACAATATGGACTGTCTGACATGTCTATTTGGATGGTGTCAGCAAAATAATCCTTCACCATTTTTTCTATTGTGACAGCATCCAATGCAGCAACAGTAGACATGTTGGCAATGGTTGGCAGGTCCTTCAGTCCGGACCAGATGTTATCAGCATCCCCGCCAGCGGCTCTTTTAGGAAAACTGAGCTTTTTCCTCGCAGCCATAGATGTGGAAGAAAATGAGGGTGGAGCTGTTGGCATGTCACGGTCCTCTTCAGAGGACAATCTCCTGACCAGCAGGTCTTTGCACCGCTGCAGACTTGTGTCCGCCGGAAACAGAGACAAAACATACGCTTTAAACCGAGGATCGAGAACGGTAGCCAGAATGTATTCCTCTGCCTTTAAAATAGTGACCACCCTCGGATCCTGGCAAAGCGTACGAAGGGCTTCATCCACAAGAGCTACATGCTTGGTGGAATTGCAATGGTTTACCAGCTCCTTCCTCACTTTCTCCAGCTGCTTCTGCAACAGCCTGATCAGGGAAATCACCTGACTCAAGCTGGCAGTGTCGGAACTGACTTCTCGTGTGGCAAGTTCAAACGGCTGGAGAACCTTGCACAACACGGAAATCAGTCTCCACTGCGCTTGACTCAGGCGCATCCCCACTCCTTTGCCTATGTTGTAGGTGGCGGTGTAGGCCTGAATGGCCTTTTGCTGCTCTTCCATCCTCTGCAGCATATAGAGGGTGGAGTTCCAGCGCGTCACAACCTCTTGTTTGAGGTGATGGCAGGGCAGGTTCAGGCTTTTTTGATGCACCTCGAGCCTGCGGTAGGCACTGGCAGAATGCCGAAAGTGTCCAGCAATTTTGCGGGCCACAGCAAGCATCTCCTGCACACCCCTGTCACTCTTGAGGTAATGCTGCACCACCAAATTAACGGTGTGGGCAAAACATGGGACGTGCTGGAAATTGCCCATATGCAATGCCCGCACAATGTTACTGGCGTTGTCTGACAACACAAATCCCCAGGACAGTCTAAGTGGGGTAAGCCACTGCGAAATAATTTCCCTCATTTTCTCTAATAGGTTGTCAGCGTTGTGCTTCTTATTAAAGCCTGTAATACAAAATGGTGCCTGCCTTGCCACGAGCAGACGTTGTGTAGATGCTGCTACTGATGCAGCTGCTGCTAATGCTGCGGAAGGGGATGCATCTACCCAGTGGGCTGTCACAGTCATATAGTCCTTCGTTTGCCCAGAACCACTTGTCCACATGTCCGTGGTTAAGTGGACAGTGGGTACAACCGCATTTTTAAGAGCACTGAGGACACTTGCTCGTACTTCTCTGTACATCTTTGGTATCGCCTGCCTAGTGAAGTGGAATCTCGACGGGATTTGGTACCGGGGACACAATACCTCCATCAACCCTCTAAATCCCACTCCACTGATGGCGGTCACCGGGCGCACGTCTAACACCAACATAGCAGTTACAGCCCCAGTTATAAGCTTTGCAATAGGGTGACTACTATCGTATTTTGTGGTCATGGCAAACGACTGCTGGACGGTCAATTGTTTTGTGAAAGACGTAGCGGTCTTACGACTTCCCCTCTGGGAAGATGACCGACTAACAGCAGCAACAGCAGCAGTGGCAGTAGTAGGCGTACCGCTGCAGGATTCCTTGGATGAATCCCGTATTGGAGAGGACTCAGTCTGGCTGGTGACATGGCCTGCAGTACTAAATCTGATGGAGATCGTGGAGGAAGTTGACGAGGAGGGTGTTGGTGGTGTGTATCCAACAGGACCAAGGGATTTAGGTGTCCCTGTACTGATGACGGTCCTAGGCCCAGTTCCTGAACTAACCACTGAACTATGAAGGTTATTCAGGTGACGTATAAGGGAGGATGTCCCTAGGTGGGCTAGATCCTTACCCCTGCTTATTTGAGCTTTACATAAGCTACATATGGCCATACATTGGTTGTCCGGATTTGGATAAAAATAACTCCAGACCGAAGAGGTGCATTTTTTGGTCTTCTGACCAGGCATGACGATGGGCTTTTTCATCCCATGGACATCAGCTGTTTCCCCCCCTGGTGCCTCATTTACAATAACCACATCACCACCCTAATCATCAAGTTCCTCCACAGCGCCAGCTACATCAATAGCCCCCTCCCGGTGTACAACATTGACACCTTGATTATCCAAATCTGGATCTACACTGTGGGTGATCCTTCCAACATATGCAGAGGGTGTGCTGCAAATGCTGGATGGAGTCACCTCTTCCCGTAGAGTGATGGGAAGGTCAGGCTTCACAACCACCAACACCCTTGGACTCGCCTTGGGGATTTGTGATGTCATCTGTTTAGAAGGCAGAGTTCTTTGCTGTTTTGTTGTTGTTGCTGACAGCATAACTCTCTTAAATTTTTTGTAGGGAGGGGGAGGAGGAGGGCTTAGATCCTTGGGTGAAGCTGGACCACTAGTCATGAACACGGGCCAGGGCCTAAGCCGTTCCTTGCCACTACGTGTCGTAAATGGCATATTGCCAACTTTACGTTTCTCCTCAGATGATTTTAAGTTTCTCTTTTTGCTACTTTTTGAGAACTTGGGCTTTTTGGATTTTACATGCCCTGTACTAGGAGATTGGGCATCGGGCTTGCCAGACGACGTTGATGGCATTTCATCGTCTATGTCATGACTAGTGGCAGCAGCTTCAGCATTAGGAGGAAGTGGGTCTTGATCTTTCCCTACTTTATCCTCCAAATTTTTGTTTTCCATTATATGTAGCACAAGAGAGCGTACCCCTAAGCCACACACACTCGGCAAAGCCTTTAAAAATTATATGCGGCACAGGAGAGTACCACTGGACTTATACTGCTGAATCAGTGAACTTTGTAATATAGCAGTACCAATGGACTTATACTGCAGAATCAGTGAACTTTGTAATATTGCAGTACCACTGGACTTATACTGCTGAATCAGTGAACTTTGTAATATAGCAGTACCACTGGACTTATACTGCTGAATCAGTGAACTTTGTAATATTGCAGTACCACTGGACTTATACTGCTGAATCAGTGAACTTTGTAATATAGCAGTACCATGGACTTATACTGCTGAATCAGTGAACTTTGTAATATTGCAGTACCACTGGACTTATACTGCTGAATCAGTGAACCTTGTAATATAGCAGTACCACTGGACTTATACTGCTGAATCAGTGAACTTTGTAATATAGCAGTACCACTGGACTTATACTGCTGAATCAGTGAACTTTGTAATATTGCAGTACCACTGGACTTATACTGCTGAATCAGTGAACTTTGTAATATAGCAGTACCAATGGACTTATACTGCAGAATCAGTGAACTTTGTAATATTGCAGTACCACTGGACTTATACTGCTGAATCAGTGAACTTTGTAATATAGCAGTACCACTGGACTTATACTGCTGAATTAGTGAACTTTGTAATATAGCAGTACCACTGGACTTATACTGCTGAATCAGTGAACTTTGTAATATAGCAGTACCACTGGACTTATAGTGCTGAATCAGTGAACTTTGTAATATAGCAGTACCACTGGACTTATACTGCTGAATCAGTGAACTTTGTAATATAGCAGTATCACTGGACTTATACTGCTGAATCAGTGAACTTTGTAATATAGCAGTACCACTGGACTTATACTGCTAAATCAGTGAACTTTGTAATATTGCAGTACCAATGGACTTATACTGCAGGATTGTTTTTGGATATTTTTTTTTTTTTTTTTTTTTTTCTAATAATTATTTTTTACATTTTTTTTATAACTTTTTTAAAAAATTTTTATAACTTGGGAATAATGCGGAAATAACAATGCCCTTAGAAGGACAGAGCACAGGACACAGCACCACTGGACTGAACAGGACACAGCACAGGACCCAGCAGCACCACTGAACTCAGAAGGACAGAGCACAGGACACAGCACCACTGGACTGAGCAGAACACAGCACAGAACTGAACAGCACAGCACAGCACGAGATATAGCAGGACAGAGGACCACCTAACACAACCTCCCTCTACCCTGATCAATGCCCGAGTGAAGATGGCGGCGGCTAGCGGGGAATTTATAGAATACGAGTATCGCGAGATCCGACAGCGGGATTATGACTCAGAGCCTCGGTTTTAGTTCTGCAATTGGCGGGAATACCCGGATCTGTCTCAGATCCGGATCGGATCGGCAACGTTCGGGTGGGCTCGGATTTCAGATATCTGAGCCCGCTCATCTCTAGTAAATATCTGCTAAATTACACTATCAGTTACTCTGATATCCTACTATTAGTCTGGGGATGGTCTTCTCATTTGTTTGGTTCACGTGAAGTGCTATCTTGTTTTACGAGTACTAGGCATGTATCTTTGGCTGTAGCTCCTAAAATTTCAGTCCATTATTGGTATTTAGCATCCGCATGTAGATTAATGTAACAGACGCAACACAAATATAATCTGCCTGGTTTGTTAAACCATGCGCATGTCCTTTTGGCTTTGTCTTTGTCTACCTGTGTCTTTTATTAAGCTGACATTCTGCTATCTATATGTCCTCTGTTTCATTTCTGTCCAATGCTGTCTACTTCTACTACTAGGAATGTCTTGTTATAATAGGTTACTACAAGTTACAGCTCATCTGTGATATCTCCATCAGCTTAAAAAAACAAAACAAATTAATGCACATGCAGCCCCAGGAGTGAATTGCATAAAATTAATGGTTAATTCACAACTTTAGGAAATTGTACCTGTGTACATGGTATACCCCATTGTGTAGTCATTCTTTTAATATGCATACATTTTATCAACAGTCAGAATCCTCAGCATCTGATGAAGAGAAGACAACTGAAGATGCTGGATGTGAAGTTCCCATCAATGTGGTATGGTGGCTTTTTTCTTTCATATTTAGATGGATTCTCTGCTTATTAAGAGAATAGGACAATATAAGTTTCTCATTATCTTTGAACATAAACATGCAAAAGTACAATTTGACTGACTGACTCTTTGTGCCATCACAATTCTACTTTTGTGTGAATGCACCTATTTTTCCAGGTAACACATGCATTTGGGGATGTTTGTGAAGTTGCAAAAGTATTGCAGTGTCTGATGGGAGGAAACAGATAGATCAGGGGGCAGCTTTACTAAGTGCAGATACGGAGCACAACTGTGTCTAGTTTTGCACTGTTCGTTAAATGAGCTAGTTTGGGCAGAGAAGCTGCTTTTAGGGAAGCAACTGAATGTTTTGATGTTTGTAAATGAGCCTTAGGGCTTTTGTTGTTCATCACATGACTTTATTAGAACACATATCGGTGAAGGAAGCTGGTAAAATTTATTATGTCCGCACAATTTGTGCTCTTTAATTAAGTTACATTCAGAGGAGGGAATTCAATTAACAGCATTACTCGTGAGAATAACGCGTTCCGTGCACTATTAATGTTACTACGGTAATAGTGCACATTACTATCGTTAGTACGGTAATATCCACGTTAATTTTCGCTTGCAGCTCTGAAAGCCTTGAGCAGAGAGCCGGGTTAAAATAATCATACTAACAATAATAGGGCGTGGGCCGAGTTATTCTCATGAGTAACGCTGCCAATTGTATTCCCCCATAGAACACCCAGGCGTGCAATAACAACTAATCCTTGTTACATTTACTAAGATCAGTATCAGTTTTCTTAGCAGGCTTGGACTCAAACTTTTTTCCCTTACAGGATACACATGTGAAACAGACAGCAACAGAACGTCTTCATGCTCTATGCAGCTTGGTCTCAGACTATACACCATTCCCACCAGAAAGACCGCAAGCCTCAATTGACGACATCCCTCCTTCCATTCCTGAGGTCATCACTACATCACCGCAGGTGGACACAAGAGAGATCACCATCGAAAATGATGCACAACCAAATTTTTCATTCTTATGTTTGTGCTCATGGTGCTGCCTTCCAGCAGACCTGCAGCAGCGGAGGCAACAGCAAACATCTGGCCCCGGAGATCTCGTCTTCAGTCCCTGTGGAGGTGGATTCTTAAAAGATGTGGAAGGGTGGTTTCCACGAGCAACATCAGTGGAAACCAAGACAATGGCAGCGTTGGGAACTGAGACATACCATCATGCGACATACAGGGTGAGCTCATGTGTTGCACTGAAGGGTTAAGTTGTTACATAGTCTGATTCTATACATACTAACCTAGAAAACACCTATATTGTACTGATGCACTGTCCACAATGTGTAAATACACCAAGAAAATCATAATCCGATTCTGTTGGCTGAATCCCAAGGATTCAACTGAACACAAATCTTCCTAAACCTGATAGGAATTGTCCAAATTTTAATCCAAATTCAGGATTCTCTACTTCAATATATTTTACATATAATACATTTTCCACATTTCTAGATATAGCTGTAACATAAGTCTTCTAGTTTTAATCTTTCCTTCACCATCAGCCATCTAAAGATACAATATGTTTACATAAATTAGTGGTCTTAAGTCTGGATTTAACCAAATCTACCAAAGATCTTTAATTCTTCATATAAAACCTGCACATACTACAAATTCATTAGAGACATGAAAGTATCTCAGAGAAGAGGACTAGTGACTGTATCCTTCAGTGCAAGACATTTCCCCTGTTCATGAGCACGGAAAGATGGACACTGTTGCTGATTTAACACCAAATGTTTCATTTAGATATATAGATATATAAATATATAGATCTATTTGTTTCATATAGATATAGATATACAGATATAGATGTTTATGTTATATGCTTAAAATATTGGTAGTTACAAAAAAAAAATATTTTTATTTATTTAAATTAATTTTATATTATAAGAATAGCAGAGGGCTGGGATTAGAAATTATATAAACACTGAGGGTGCATGTAGAAGAAAAGGTTAAGGTATACCAAGAGTTAATTTATCTGCAGATGGTGACTGACAGGTTAGGTTCAGGGCAGGGTCATACGTCCTCCCTTGCAGGTCCTCGAGTCGTCCCCTGCACGGTTGCCTCAAATTTAGTTGACCCAGGCCAGCGAGCAGGTCCAGTCGCGGTGGCTGACCGTAGTTTGTTTACTTTAGCACTGTCGGTGGATGCAGGGACTGTGGCTCCTGGGCCGGGGAGATCTCCTTCTGTTTCTCCCTCTGCAGGTTCGGCTGGTTGTGTGACAGGTCGGAGGTCCGGGCGTGCTTCTTATGCGGAAGCCGCATCTATGGCCATGGTGGGCCCGTCATCACGTGTGGAAGGTGGTAGTCGTGGATCAGTTGGTGAGCATGCCAGTAGGGTGTCTGGTTCTAGCTCTGATTCTAGCTCTTCTACCTCTGGGAGTGATGTTCCGGGCAGGTCTGGGAGGGCAGACACAAGATTGATGAAGCTCCTGGAGAGGAAGTTGTGTAGTCTGTGCCATAGGGCAGGGTTGGAAGGTGTTGGCTCCAATGAAGGAAGCAGGATATCAAGGGACGATGTGTTGCGCTGTTCCAATATAGCCGTCCTGCGGGACATTAGGAGCCGGGTGCGTGGTAAGATAGGCACAGGCCATTTTGTGGATATGTTTTCCATCACTAATAAGGCTATGGTTGCTTTGGCAGCAGCAAGGTCACGCTCTGGCATGGTTGACGAGGCATATCAAGAAATTGTCATACCTGGTTTTTGAAATTGACATTGTTGCAGGGTGTTGTAGGCTTCAATGGAGAAAGTGACTATGATGAGGGGTGTGATTCATTTGTTTCAGGGTGAGTGTAAGGTGCAGTTAAAACAGGTGCAGTCACTGCTTGGCCTGCTTAATTTTGCTTGTTAGCCCCTGATGCTAATGTTATTGGTGTTTCATGCCCTGATTTTGTCTGGCAAATTATAAGGCTGGTATAAAGGAGCTTGCTAAGCGTTCAGTAGCACCGGGTACCTTGAAGAAATATCAGGAGGCTTGGTCGTCCTGGGAAGGGTTTTGTGGATAAAGGGAGGCTCGAGGTAAGACTGAGCAGCAGCGCTTACTTGCTTTTGTGTGGCATTGTTTTCAGGCAGTTAGATCGAAGGCATATATGGTATAGGCTCTGTCTGGTATTTCCTTTTTTATGCAGCTTAATGGTAGTCGGGATATTATCAAGCATGTGTAGGTGCGTAAAGCGTTAAGAGGTTGGGCTAGGATTTCCCCAGCGTTGGAAGACCTATTGACAAAGGATTGTTGGTTGGTCTTTTGAATATTGTTTCAGTAGTTGCTAATGATGAGTTTGAGGCTGCTTTGTTTCGGCTTGAGTTTGCAATGGCTTTTTTTGGTGCTTTCAGAATAGGTGAGTTGTTAGCTTCACCTAGATTGGCAATCGGTTTAGGGTTACTTCACAGGAATGTTGTGGTTAAGAATGATAACTTAGCTTGTAAGATCCATAGATCGAAGACTGATCCTTTGGGTAGGGGGCGGTGGATTACCTTGCATCTTAATCAGGATATTGCAGTTTGCCCGGTTGAGTTTACAAGATTGTATAGAGATATGTCCTCTGCTCCTGGTGGTAATTGGCTTAGGCACTGTGATGGGTACCCCCTTACAAAGTTCTAGTTTTCCACGGTCTTTAAGAATTGTATTGCTAAGCTTGGATTAGATACAGCAGACTATGGGACTCATTCTTTTAGAATAGGAGCGGCTACAGTAGCAGCGGAGGAGGGTGTGTCAAAACAGAGTATCGTGGCTTTGTGTAGGTGGAGGTCTAAGTGTTTCAAACGGTATGTTAGGCCAGCTGTTGCGCTTTGGGCTTAATAATGCGATGTAGTAAGGCTGACCCATGACATGCCTTGCTTGTCTTGTTTAAAGGAGGCGCGGAGGGATTTGCCATTTCTCTTCCTCGGGGGCCTGATTGGCTTGTGGCACCCCGGGGTTTCCGGTTTTACCTCTGCATGGGTCACCCTGCGTTGCGCGCAAATATATAGTAGTGTCTTTCTCTAATACCATGTATTATGTCTTGACATTTGTTTCATGTGCATTTTACTCCATGTTGCAGGTTCACGGCAGGATGGGAAGAATATGTGGCTGGTCGGCCGTTCATTTGTTTATTGGGCCGGTAAGAGCGGTCCTGCTCAAGATTTCAGCAAATTTCCCCGGGCGCATTCTGTTAGATGGTTAGGTTTTAGGGGTTTGTGTTGGGCGTCACTGTTGAAGATTCTAAGGGATAGTGAGATAAAGTTTGGGCGCCCTTCAGTGCTTATAATTCACCTTGGTGGGAATGATTTGAGCAAGTGGAAGGGCTTAGAGCTCATTGATAATATTAAATCTGATGTTAAGATCATTAAATTACATTGGCCAGCAGTTCACCTTGTTTGGTCCGACTTCATCCCTAGAAGCAATTGGAAGGGAACGGATAGACCAGCTCGTATTGAAAAGGCCCGCAGGTAGGTTAATAGGGCAGTGAGAACATTTTTTCAGGAAGTAGGTGGGGGGTTTATTAGCTATCCTTGAATTAGAGCTTGTTTTAGACAAATTTATAGACCCGATGGGATACACTTGTGGGAGTTTGGCATGTCTTATTTTGTACAGCAGATTTTTAGTTTTCTTGTTTGGCTATAAAAGGTCAGTTGGTGGTGGGCTTAGGTTCCTAGCGGGAACCTAGCTGTGGCGGTAAGTAGCCTAATCAGCGGCCAAATTGGTTATATTCAAGACGTGGTAAGTACTCTCCCCTAAAGGGATTGGGCAATTAGTCATTAGTCCGGCCTGTGTTTAACTTTCATCAGATGGGCTGCATTTTATATTATTGCAATAAACAGTTTAATGTTTTCAATATATTTCTGGCTCCATGGCTTTAATTACAAGGACCTAGTTTGTGGAACAGGATTGTAACAACTATTTGCTTGGCAGAGTGATGAACAGCAGAGAGGTGTTCCTCAATTAATAAAACTTTTTGGTGTTGGCTGCTAGACTGGCGCTTCTGCCAGGGTGGCCAAAACACCACACATTTTGATTTGCCAACTGGGCCGCTACTTCAAATATTTCTGAGTTGCGGTCTAGTACCAATTTTTACCTTTATATATTTATTAAGATACACTTTAAAATACATTGCACCTCCAGCACATAGCACTCGGGGGTTAACCATTTGACACTGCAGCATCAGAAGGGTTAATCTTTACACGTATGGAGAACGGATGGGGAACCAGCCACAGGGTATGGTAAAATCTACTAACTACACCTTATTAAGATCAGAACTATGCAATCACTCTGCCATTGTGTTAAACTTTAATGTGTTCTAAATATGTTGTTCAATATGTGACTGTTCGCATTTTACCAAGACATACATATATATATATATATATATATATATATATATATATATATATACACACACACACACATTGCTTCCAAACTCAAATATAATATATATTTTCTATAATGTCCGATGCCTTGTGTTTTATATGATATTATACATTCTTCACATTCCCTACATTGTACTACCACATAATTAATTATACTTTTATTAAAATAACCAATTGTTTAGTAATTCCCATGATGTTCATTATTCATTTTGTACCTTGCGAAAACAAAATTTACTCTGTAGGAATGAAACATGTTAAATGTTATCTAGATGTAAAATAAATTCCCTGATTAAGTAGATACAGTGTTTCTAAAGTCCTATTCTTTGTCTTAAACTGATATGGATATTCCAGTCCTCATGTTCTCTCCAAACTAATAACAGTAGAGCCTGCTACAGCTGCTGTACACGTGTATGCTGGTGCCCTATCATGTATATATATATAGTACCTTTCTGTTGAACATTGTGATGACAAGACAATACACTGTCATGATAGTGATATGCTGCTGCAGAGGAGCACCTAAATCTTCATTACCACCTAATTGTTGCATGTCATCATGTTACTCACTTGCTTTTCCCTCTCTGGAGCCCCGGGGCCTGCTCCATGCACACGTTTTTCCAGTGGTTCCCTGGTTCATCTCACAGCTTTGACTAAATTGACATTTTGGGCCAAATTACGCAATCGACTCACCCCGCCCCCTTTTGATCTTCCCGAAGTAAAAAATGAAAAGACGGCAAGTATGAGTAAGCAGCCATATGTACATGGAGGAGCCAGAAACGAAGGTGTCCCGGGAAAGCGGCTGTATAGAGCAGACCCTGGAGCTGGAAAGGGGCAAATGAGTAACATGTAAAAATTATTTGATAATGCAACTTTAATCTCAATTATGTCAAGGTTTTTTATGAGGTCTGACTATACCCAATATATTGTTTTTAGTGCCAAAGCCCTGTATAAAATAAAATCCTTTCAGAACCATAATTTAAGGGGTTTACAACCATCACATGTCTTTAATGACTTGTATAGGCTTTACGCCAAATTTTATTAAATACACAACTTTTACGTCCTGGCTTCCCTCTGTACGTTTAAGGCGTGTGGTGATACCATGGGGCAGAGCTGTGTGTTTGTGTTGCTCTGCTCTGCTTTCTGTATAATTGTACCCAGTGAGCAGCTTTATGTTGTATCCTGGGGCAAGAAAATAATCCACTCTCCCAGATTATATAAATACGTGGCTAAAATCACAGAAGGGGGCTAGTAAGAAACAAAATGCATGTAGTAACATTTTCAGGATGGTGTGTACAAGATAAAATAAAGCAATCTGAAGGTGGAACAAACAAGCAAAACATCGCACAGCTGATATTTCAGTACATAGACATCAAACTAGGTTATTTATTATTATTATCGTTTATTTGTTAGGCGCCACAAGGTTTCCGCAGCGCCGAACATGGTACAAACAGTAGACTATACAGGGTAAAACAGTACAGGACAATAAACACAAAGTACCAGTACTTCAGAAACTCCAAGCAGGCAGATACAGTAGAGACGGAGCAGAAGAACAGGTATGGAGACAGGAGGGAAGAGGGCCCTGCTCATTCGAGCTTACATCCTAAGGGAGGGTAAACAAAGTCAGGCACAAAAGGGAGCCAGTGAAGCAACGGGGAGAGAGGAAAGGAGCCAGGGGAGAAACAGAAGGGTGAGTGGTTAAGTGGATGGTTGGTAGGCCTTAAGGAACAGGTGAGTTTTAAGTGCCCGCTTGAAGGAGCACAGATTGGGTGAGAGACGAATGGAGCGAGGGAGGTCGTTCCAGTGAAGGGGTGCAGCACGGGAGAAGTCTTGGATTCTAGAGTGGGAAGAGGTGATCAGAGTGGAGGAGAGGCGGCGATCATTGGCCGAGCGCAGGGAGCGGGCGGGAGTGTGAATGGAGAGGAGGCTAGAGATGTAAGGGGCAGTAGACTGAGAGAGAGCCTTGTAAGTGGTGGTGAGGAGTTTGAAAAGGATTCTGTAGGGGAAGGGGAGCCAGTGTAAGGAAAGACAGAGAGGGGAGGCAGAGGAGGAGCGGCGTGAGAGGAAGATGAGTCTTGCAGCCGCATTGAGTATAGAGCGGAGGGGGGAGAGACGGGAGTGGGGGAGGCCAGTAAGGAGGAGGTTGCAGTAGTCGAGACGGGAGATGATGAGGGCATGGATGATAGTTTTGGTGGCATCTTGAGAGAGGAAGGGACGGATGCGGGCAATGTTACGGAGTTGGAAGCGACAGGCTTGGGCAAGGGATTGAATGTGGGGGGCAAAAGAGAGAGAGGAGTCGAGAGTGACACCTAGGCAGCGGAGTTGGGTGACAGAGGAGATAGTGGAGTTGTTAACAACGATAGAGAGGTCATGGTGAGAAGGGAGCCTGGGTGGGGGAAAGACAATGAGTTCGGTTTTGGAGATGTTAATTTTAAGAAAGCGAGAGGACATCCAGGATGAGATGGCTGAGAGGCAGTCAGTTACACGAGAGAGGAGGGAGGAGGAAAGATCAGGAGAAGAGATGTAGAGTTGAATATCATCAGCATATAGGTGATACTGAAGACCGAAAGAGGAGATGAGAGCCCCAAGGGAGGAAGTATAGAGCGAAAAGAGTAAAGGGCCAAGAACAGAGCCCTGAGGGACTCCAACAGGGAGAGGGGAGGGGGTGGAGGAAGAACCAGACGTGGATACGGAGAAGGAGCGATTAGCAAGGTATGAGGTGAACCAGGCATGGACAGAGCCAGAGAGGCCGAGTGAAAGAAGAGTTTGCAGTAGGAGGGGATGGTCCACGGTGTCGAAGGCTGCGGAGAGGTCAAGGAGGATGAGTATGGAGTAGTGACCCTTGGATTTGGCTGATAGGAGATCATCGGTAACTTTAGCCAGGGCTGTTTCAGTGGAGTGGAGGGGGCGGTAGCCGGATTGGAGAGGGTCAAGGAGGGAGTTGTCAGAGAGGTGTCTGGTGAGGCGGCTGCAGACAATCCGCTCAAGTAATTTGGAGGCATATGGGAGAAGAGAGATAGGGCGGTAGTTAGCAAGAGAGGTGGGGTCAAGATTGGGTTTCTTAAGGATAGGGGAGATAAGAGCATGTTTGAATGAGGATGGGACAACGCCAGAGGAGAGTGATAGGTTGAAGAGGTGTGCGAGGTAGGAGCAGGCAGTAGGAGAGAGAGAGCGAAGGAGGTGGGAGGGGATGGGATCAAGAGGACAGGTAGAGGGTGGAGAGGAAAGAATAAGGGAGCGAACTTCTTCACCTGATGTGGGGATGAAGGAGGACCACAGCTGGTTAATGGCGGGAGGTGAAGCGGTGATGGGGGGAGAGTGGTGGGAGGAGGAGATGTTGCGTCTGATGGCTTCAATTTTGGAGGAGAAAAAGGAGGCGAAGTCAGACGCAGAGAGGGAAGGCGGGACAGTGGGAGGGGGGGGGGAGAGGAGGGAGTTGAATGTGGCAAAGAGGCGGCGGGGGTTGGAGGACTGAGAAGAGATGAGCGACTTGAAGAAGGATTGTTTAGCGAGGGACAGGGCAGAGCAGAAAGAGGAGAGGATGAATTTGAAGTGAAGGAAGTCAGCCAGGGAACGAGATTTCCTCCAGAGGCGTTCAGCTGTACGAGAGCACTTTTGGAGGGAGCGGGTGAGTTTGGAGTGCCAGGGTTGGGGAGTAAGGCGACGACGGCGGATAGAAGAGGCCGGGGCGACGGTGTCCAGGGCAGTAGTGAGGGATTGGTTGTAGAGAGAGGACGCCTGATCTGGGCAGGCCAGAGAGGGAAGGGGTGATAGGAGAGTTTCAAGAGAGGCAGAGAAGGAGATGGGGTCAATAGCGTCAAGGTTGCGCCTGGTGAGGGTGGCTTTAGGCGAGGTGGGAGAAGGGGAGGAGGACAGAGAGAAGGAGAGGAGATGGTGGTCAGAGAGTGGGAAGGGAGAGTTGGAGAACTCAGAGAGATCACAGAGGTTAGAGAAGACAAGGTCGAGGGAGTGACCAAGACAGTGGGTAGGGGAGGAGGTCCACTGAGTGAGGCCAAGGGAGGAGGAAAGAGTGAGAAGTTTTATGGTGGCAGGGTCAGTACAGTTGTCAACAGGGATGTTGAAGTCACCCAGTATAATGGAGGGCAGGTCAGAGGAAAGATAGTGGGGGAGCCAGGCGGCGAAGTTGTCGAGAAAAAGAGAGGTAGGGCCAGGGGGACGGTAGATGACGGAGACACGGAGGTGGATGGGGGAGAAGAGCCGAATGGAGTGGACTTCAAAGGAGGAGAAGGAGAGGGAAGGTAGAGTAGGTATGACCCGAAAAGTGCAGTTAGGGGATAGGAGGAGGCCCACTCCCCCTCCTGGACGCTCGTCTGGTCTGGTGGAGTGGGTGAAAGAGAGGCCCCCATAGGAGAGAGCGGCAGGAGAGGCAGTATCAGAAGAAGTGAGCCAGGTTTCAGTTATGGCAAGAAGATTAAGAGAGTTAGAGATGAAGAGGTCGTGAATGGAGGACAGTTTGTTACAGACAGACCTAGAGTTCCAGAGGGCACACGAAAAAGGGAGGGACGAAGAAGAGGAGATATGGATGAGATTGTCAGGGTTGATGGAGCGAGGGGGGGGGTGAGAGATAGGATAGAGAGATATGGGCCCTTGGCGGGGGCTGGGGGAGAGGATGGGTATAGGAAAGGAGCGAGGCGGCATGATGACAGACAGGGGAATAAGAGAACGGCTGGAGGAAGCGGGGAGGAGAGGGGGAGAAGTACAGAGAGGAGGGCAGCGGTAGGGAGTCCGAAGTGGAACAGATCAAATTAGAAGCGGAGACAAAGCAGTGAAACCAATGAAAGCAATGTGGACAATGTAAAAGGAGAAGAGCAGTGGCAGAGCAATAACAATGTGAAGTGGAGGAGAATGAAATCACGATCAAGCGGTGTAGTCAATGTAAAGTGGGGAACAAAAATAAAGGTGGAATAAATAAAATAAATAGATAACTTAAATAGATAGGCGGTGGGGTGAAATGAATGAGATATAATAATGATCACGATTTAAGCAGTGACGACAATGTACAGTGGGGAACAGTAGAATAAAGGTGAAATAATTAAAATAAATAGAATAAATAGATTAACTTAAGTAGATTGAAGTCACGATCTAAGCGGTGTAGACAATGTACTGTGGGGAACAATAAAATAAGGTGGAGTAAATAAAATAAATGGATTAGCTTAAATAGATTGGTGGTGTGGTGAGCAATGAGGACAATGTACAGTGGGGAACAATAAAATAAAGGTGGAATAAATAAAATAAATGGATAGGTGGTATGGTGAAATGAATGAAAAAAACACAGTGAAATGAATGAAAATACAATCTAAGCAATGGAGAGTGGGTAATACTAAAATGAAAAGTGGGAAAAATAGATAAAAATTAAATTAAATAAATGGATTGGTGGTATGATCAGATGAAACACAACAAAAGGCAGTGAGGGCTACAGAGTGCAGGTACCGGGAGAGTTTGGGAGAGTTCCAGGTAATCACAGGAGCAGGAGTAGTTTGTGGGGACCAGCGTTCAGGAGCAGGAGGGTCCAGGGTTGTCAGAGATCCTGAGGGACAGGCCAACGGACCAGAGTTCAGATGGATGAACAGCCGGAGCAGTGAGGACGCCTCAGGAATCGGAGTAGCTGGAGGTCATGGGAGACAGCACTGGAAGGGAAACCGCAGGACTGGAGGAGAACAGCAGCGTCAGGACTGGAGGGCAGGAAGAGGCCACTGGAACAGAGCAACAGGAGACCACAGGATTGGCAGCCAGAGAGATGGTTACAGAGTGGCATCAGAAGGCACCGGACAGGAGGATCCGCAGCAAGAGAGCTGGTAACAGAGCAGCAGGAGCCAGGGACCGCAGGCAGGAGGATCAGCGACCAGAGGACTTGAAGGGGATCAGCAGCACCTGGAGGCTGGAAGCGGCGTCGTGGAGGTCCAGAAGACTGCAGGAGTCATCACCCGGAGAGGAGATCCGCGGCACGTGGAGGCTGGAAGCGGCGTCCAGAAGACTGCAGGACCCGGTGAGTAGAACAGATACGGAGCAGGAATGGTGGGTGCAGGAAGGCAGCAGGTTGCAGGCGGGCCAGTAGACAGCAGTAGACAGCAGTTAGCTGAGCGGAGGAGTCCGGAGTGGCCGGGGAGTGAGGCCGAAGCCACGGCCCAGAGTGGAGACGGCAGGCGGCAGGGAGATGCATCAAGGGAGGCGGAAGTCACCAGGAATCGGCATCAGGTAAGGAGGCAGAGGAGGCAGGCATCTCCGAGAATGAATGCGGGGCCCATAAGGTTTGCAGGCTGGGCTCCAACGGAGAGCACGCAGGACACGTCTGTCCGTTGGTAATGTAAGATATTCAAGATAGGTTGAGCTTGATCTGCTCTAGTGGGGAATGCAAAATATCTTTATCAGCATTGTATAAAGGAAATGTATATATTGGGGCTCATTTAGAGTTAGACACACGTCATTGTTTGCATAAGATGTGTGTTTTCATACTGCAATGATTCCAAAATCCAGTAAGTATATGTCCATATATAGAGTTATGTATATCGCTGACATCCGTCCGCCTTCGTCTGGAGAAGCAGAATAAGGATGTGCAGGGACTAGCATGCATGGGCTGAGCACAGTAAGGGTGGGTTCATGTAATTGTAATATAGCATCTGCAAATACGCCTTTTAGGACTCGAACCTCTTGCAGGTATTAGATTTGTGGTGCAGTTATGTGATGATGACTATCAGCAGCCCTATTTAGCCGTTTCCAATTCGCTGATTGTGTATTACGTAATTGACATCTCCATTTTTAATTACATTTTATATGGAAATCATCTCTATGGTAATGTGCGGGGCAGACCTACGTCGGGCAAGAAACCATTTTTGAGCTGCACACGTCTTGGACTCAACATCAATGAGTAAATCCACTTTTTTGTGTGCATTATTTCCAACTTACTTTTGGTGCGCAAATACGTTCAACTCTGAATAAGCCCCATTATGTCTTTTTTGTACTAGTTATGATTTTGTTGCATATACTTGTTATTTCTACACTGTGAATGTGGTTATTTTGCTATTTCCATGCAATACATTTTGTAATTAAAGAATTGTGTCTGTGTTTTTTTTTCTTACTGTAGCAATAACTAGATATTTATGTGGATAAGAAATTCCTTGCTATGGGCATATTTAAAAAGAGCTTTATTCACTGCACAGAGAGAGAGGGATGCAACAGTTTTTATTGTAGCTATTTGTTTGACTGTACAATTCAATTTCTCTTAGACAAAATAGATCTACACTAGAACCAGTACCTGTGTAATACCTGTCATCAATACCAATTGTAAAATGAGGACAATTTAAGCCAATTGCCAATCCACTAAAAACCATGCTCAATTTGCCAAGAGTTTGCCCCGATCAGCCCAAACACCTTTCCTAGTAGGTTCAGCCTATTTGACCAACACAAATTGTGAGTGTTCAAGGAAAGAAGGTAGGTGAAGTCTAAGGTTAAGGCAGCTCAGGGGTTATGGCACCCTTGCCCCCTCCCCCAGGTAAATCTTGGTCCTGCTCAGAACATGGGAAATGTTTTCCTAAAATATTACTTCTTAAATATCAGAGAAGCCATACCGTAAAGAAACCATATTATAGAATGTTGGAAATATTTAGCACATAATTCACTTCTTGTTGCGCACTATACAGGAGATCATGTCATACAGGAGAGAGACCATATGCTTGCTCTGAATGTGGGAAATGTTTTACACATAATCCAAATTGTTAAACATCAAAGAAATCACTTGGGGAACATCCAAATTCATGTGCTGATGTGGGAAAGGTTTTCAAAGTAATTCAGAATGGTATTGTCAGAGAAGTAATAAAGGGGTGAAACAATATCTTACGCTTTGCATATGGGAATGTTTTACAAGTTCTTACCTTTTCATATATCTGAGATCTCACAAAGGAAAGAAACCATTTTCTTGCTCTGGATGTATGAAATGTTTTACGTAATGTTGAAGCTTTTAATATTAAATTGAAGAGCTGATATGTCTACAAATTCTGAAAATTACTACATGTGGTTGGATAAGGAGTTTAGGGGTTTGGTGCAAGGAAATGATTATCTCTAAAGAGAATGTTTTGGAATCAATATTTGCTGTCTGGATGCCCCATGTGCCTATAAATGAGGTTGGGATTTCCTGCAAAGGGTTGGCAGTGGTTTTCTCCTGGGCCTGCTGTGGTGTTGCTAGGGGCAAGAAAGGGAACATGCTGGCAGTTTATTGATGGCCAATGTATGTAACCCCATGCAGACATGAATGTTCAGCTGTGGTGGAGGGCAGCCGCTTGCTAAGTGTTTTCAAGATCGGAAGACAGGGCAGGCATGGGAAACCTGCTTGAAAAAGACATGACAAATTAAAAATAGATACAAAGCATCCCTGACTTAGGAGACATCCAGACAGGGAGGCAGCATTATTATTGGAGAATGAGTTTAAGAATGTATTTAGAGTTCCTTACAGGGAGTCCAAAGAGTTGAAACTGTACAAATATTTGATGTCAGCCATGCATTATCTGGAGGTGGACAGGAACAGGAGATGGGGATCTGTCAACTGTAAATGGTCCCTAAATCAGAGCTTAGAAAATTCAGCCTGATTCATCATTTGTCAATTCCAAAGAAAGATTCGGTGACTAATGGGATCAGTAAGGAGATGTGTTCTGCGTCATACATCTCACTTGATGCGGCCATTCTGTAACAGAGGCATCTTTCTGAAGCTTTCACCTCCTTAAAAGAGTGAATGCTAAGGGAGGAAATTGGAATCAAGTCAGTTATCCACTATCTGGACAATTTTCTTTTCATGTGACGAGACCAGCATCTTATGAAAACCTATAATGAATGGTGATAGTATTGGGACAGTCATGCTACTCAGATTTTGATGATCAGTGTCAGGTTACCAGGGCATTAGAGTCAAGACCCACAGAGTAGCCCTGGTACCTTGGTGTTCTTTGGATCACACAGACAAAGAGGAGTGGAAGATATAATAGAATCTTTATTACAGAAGGTGCAAACACAACTGTAACACAATAACTATAATAATCAGTGCAATTTAACAAAACCCAGAACAATCGCCAACATCTAAAAACCTCCCCAACACATCCCCAGATAAAGATATGAGCAACCGTTACATATATTTAAACAGTATTTCGTTAGCCAGGCTAAGTTTTAAAAAAGTCTCTGGCCAAGTGGTATAATCTTACCCTGCCAAGTTGTATCCCAAGTGGTCCTGATCCTTTTGTCACAATAGCTCAGTACTCGGGTCTTCCAGGTTCCACCGATTTCTAGACTTCTAGGCTTGCTGGTCCTGGCATCTCGGCCTTATGCTCTCTACCGAGATGTTAGCAGCCTGGACCCCAGTCACCCTACTCCAGTAGGCACACCAAATGTGCAGACTCACAAGCAGCTCCCTTTGGAGCAGAGTTATACTGTTGCACAATGTTCAGCCAGAGATGTGCCTAGATGTAAAATTGTGATCAGGACACACGTTGGAGCTGATAGGAGACAGATCTTCAATACCAAGCTCAGGATATCCAATAAACAACCCTTGGTCTCCTTGCAGGCTCTTTTAAAACAGTTCAGAATTCCCACAGGTGAAATCCCATCCTGCAAGGTTATCCCAAGTCCATTCAGAATGCCATTGGCTCCCAAATCAGGGGTTGGGTATGGGAGTGGAGAGAAGTCATCCCCACATGGGTTTCCCCCCTGCTGGTCTAGTGCATAAAAGTCTGACACAGTTCTAGGGAGAACAATAGAGTAGCAAACTGGTTACTGCAGAGCTTAATCCCAGATGATGAATAGCAACTCCCTGTTTCAATCCCTTATACGCATTTATGTTGTGAAAGGGGCTCCAGCTGTTCCAGACTCCCTGTCCTCACTGAGGGAGGGGGTAACTGGCCAGGATATGGTACAGCAGACAATTTGTAGTCCAAATAAAGAACATGCAGCCCACCTGGATATATTTTTGAACCTGGAGTTTTAGACTATTGACTATTCATTCAGAACCATGTTATAAAATCCATATACATCAGCAAACGAACCCACAGAGTCTTTATATGAGCCAAATGGGGATAACAATCTATCCAAATACTAGTGACCAGATACATACCTTTGTATGGGGGGATTGTAACTGTAATCCTATGTCGTCACAATCAGCTTTTCTGTATCCCTTTCAGTTTGTATCTATTGTCAGACACTGCATAGGGAAGCTGGGTGGGTCAGTGGCAGAATATGGGTTACACTCCTTCCTGATTGGGACAACAATGGAGGCTGTCAGCTGGGGCCGAAGTGACAAGATGATTACGTATATTGGGAAATGGGAATCAAGTGGTTTCAGATCTTATTTAAAGCTCCAGTTTGTACTATAAAAATTTAAGTAGAAGGGGGATGAGATGTTGGAGTAGAAGGTGTGTGAGACAGAAAACACTAAGATAATGTGGTGACGGTACAAGGACATGGTGGAGTATACAGAGAGTACCCAAGGAAGAAGAGGAGAGTGGACAAGGGAATAGTCAAGGAAAATAAGATGGTAAAGTGGTGGATACATAGTAGTATAGTTTGAGTATGATAGGCTCAACTAAAGGAATGTGTAATTTAATCAATTTAGAAAAATCTAGCTAAGTATTCATAATGCACAAGACAAAAGGCAGAAAAAGAGTTTAAAAAATGCCATTAATGTAAATTAAATTATCCTTTAAGGAGAATTAATGACACAGTACAGCAGGTGGGAAACAAAATCACACAAAGAGAGTGATAGAGGCCGGATACCCTGTACCTGTTCTACTAACAACTACCACAACTACCACTGGTAGTTCTCCTGAACATGATCAATAAATAAATGATGATGATGATGATCCAGCTGGAAGCAGGAAGACACAAAAGAGGAATGAAAGGCCAGGTAATGCCCTAATTTATGGTGAGTCATAATTATAGGTTATACTGATATATATAAATGATCAATTATAGAATCCATTACACAATACATAATGTGATAAAAATAGCACTTAACATAATACATTAATAACAGCAACTCTTCAGACATGTTGCCCTGTTGGAATCGCTCATATAGAGCAGACTGGTGCAATATTCACGCATGTGGGAATCAAGGAAAGGAAACATGAGTGGTTTTATATATATATATATATATATATATATATATATATATATATATATATATCTAATATATATATAAGCTCAGCGGCGTGTGTTAGTGTGTGTGTGCAAAAAAACTATTTTCTCAGAAAGGGCTCATCCAATTGACCTGAAATTTGGTATACTGACATTATTTGACAAAAAAATTATAATAGTGAAGTCAGTTAACTTCCATAAGGTGATGATACCTCGGATTGACTTATGTCCATCCGAAACAGGACTGCCGTTTAAGCTAAGACGGCGCCAGTTCCCTTTGAAGGCGGCATTTGCTATGACCATTAACAAGTCACAGGGTCAAACACTTGACCGTGTGGGTATTTATTTACCAGAGCCTGTGTTTGGTCATGGACAATTGTATGTCGCATTTTCACGAGTACGGAGAAGCAGTGATGTGAAAGTGCAGATTATGAATACTGCCCTTCAAGGAAGACTGATTGAGCACAGCGATAAGGTGTTTATCAGAAACGTTGTGTATCGAGAGGTTTAAGAACAGTAAGACGATGGAGATTTAGGATGTGGCGATGAAGATGAAGGATGAGGTGATGGAGAAGAATGATGAGGTGGTGACATGTGGACAAAACCACGTTAAAAAAAGGCGCTTACATCGGGAAGTAACGCTCTTCCCCTGAGGAGGCCTGGCCTAGCCCCAAATGCATGACAAGAACCTTTTTAACACCTTAATTAGCTTGATTTGACTAGAATGCATGAGTATCATGCACGGGTTAACTTGTATATATATATATATATATATATATATATATATATATATATATATATATATATATATTATATTATATATATTATATATAATATATATATTTTTATATATATATATATATATATATATATATATATACAAGTTAACCCGTGCAGGATACTCATGCATTCTAGTCAAATCAAGCTACTTAAGGTGTTAAAAAGGTTGTGAGTTTGACAAATCAGGAGTTTTTAGGGCCAATATCTCTTTTTTGGTTCTTTGAATGAACGAAACGCGTTGAGCCCCTACACTACATCTGAAAGACCACTGGCTGTACTGCTACACCCTGAGATACATACCATTAGAATATCCTGCACTGAGCTTCTGTGTGGAGCCTGCTGAGAGACTTCTACTATACAAGGGGATGAGACTGCAGACCAGTCACTTACAGATAAGCCTTTTTAAAGCATATATATTGTGAGTTTGTACTCTTAATGCTATATTTGAATAAAATGTTCATGTGAAAAATACTACACCATATGGCTTTTTATATATTTCCTTTTATGATGAGCGGATAAGTTTGGTGTCGCAGTTGTTTTAGAACATACATTTTATCCATCGTTAAGGAGAATTGGTTGCAGATCATACCCCAGGAATTCTAAGGAGCTACTATACAGATAAGCGGTTTGATTTTATATATCTGGTACGCACACCACTTCTATTTATTCTGCACGATCAACTTTTGAATATATTTATCCTGTACTACAGTGATCTATAGCCATCTGTGGTGCAGATACAGACACCGTCTTGTTCTAACTACTCTGGACTATTTCTGTGTACATTTGTGCTTATATGTTTATATATATTATATACACCTGAAGGCGCCGCCCTTTACCATTTATATCCTACTATGTTATCGGACTAACCATCTGCTTTTAAGGTTGGCTGCCACACGTACGTTGTGGAGGTGTTGCTTTTACTGTTGCTTTTACTATTGTATAATCATCTATTTATTTATTGCCTTATACACGCACATGCAATTTTGTATTTGTGTTATATTCCATATATTGGGTAAGCGCCATCTGTAGATATCTTGTTTGTTCTCTCTCTCTCTCTATATATATATATATATATATATATATATATATGTAACTACAAGATGATATTCACATTTCAATATCGATCAATCCAATCTATCGGGAACATTCACTTCCATTTATTTTATGATTCTCTGACACCAGAGGAATAATATATTTCAATAAATTGAAGGTATGAGAGAAGAGACAGAGATTGTCCTGTCTATACTTGAAACAGTGAAGCAAAGTCAATTGCAAAGTCTCCCTCTTTTCCATTAACATTGTTCAATTCTCCAATAGCTCTGAAGCAATAAGTAGGAGTTAAGTGCAGGATATCACCACTCTCCTGATGATAGTTTTCAGCTTTCCAGTCATTCAAAGAACAGCACTTATAAGTCTTCCATAAGAAGATATCCCGACAGCTGCCACAGTGTGTGTGTACATCCAACAACTCTATAACTTGACGCGTTTCTCCGCCTCCAAGTGCGATATTTTCAGAAGGATGGAGCTCAAATCCTGCTTGGATATTTAAAAGTATATTGGCCAATCAGTAATAAATCCATTTAGAACTCAGATCTTACATACATTTATACATATATCGTATGTAAGATCTCAGTTTTCTATGTTTGTCTAAAGAGACTGCAGCAGCTTTACATACACAACGATTTATATTTATTATATCTTGTGCACATGTATCCTCTATTTATCTACATTGGGAAAAAGGCTCTTCTGTGAAACTCTATTTCTATGTCTTGCTATTCAGAATCAGCACATGGAAAATGTACATTTTGGGCATTTTTGCACTGTGATTTCAGAAGCACACTCCAATGCATGGAATGTGTGCCTTGGCCATTTCCATTACTGTTGCTAAACCGAGCCAGTTGCAAAAAATTACAATCTGGCAAATCATTTCTCAAACCCAGTAACAGCATGACTGTGAGCTGTCATTTGTGCCAAAACACCTTTAAGGTCATCATACAAAATGGTCTCCCTGAAAGGTTACAACGCTCTCTAACACGCCTTGGTGAACTAGGAATTACTCTGTGTACTCTCTCTTTTCCAGCTGTTTGCTAATCCAGCTCCAAAATCATCCTTCTTCTCCTTCTAAAGGACAAATCCACTGACCACTAGCATAAGTTTAACTAGCTCTCTTATCATTTCCTATCATGTCCATCTTGTACACCTACAGCTGACTTGACTTGAACACAGATCTAATAAAGATTTATTTTTAAATAAAACAGAAAATACACATTGCACTCAGCTTGGCAAAGCTCAAAAACAATGACAAGACTACTTGTTATTGTTTACTACCCCCTGTGGGCCTTTACAGATCTGGGCTTTGATTGGTGGCCACCAGTATTTAGGGCAGTGAGGTCTGCAACCTCACTGCCGGTTATAGCTTTCTGTGCCAGTTTGCTGACCTGCTGTGTTCCCAGTTTTGTCCTGTGGATATTGAGATCGGATTGCCTGTGTATGACCCCTTGCCTGGATTTGGACCTTGCCTGTGTTTCCTGTGACCCGACTTTCCTGTTTGCTCCTGACCCTTGACCTCGGCTTGTTCTTTGGATTCCCTGTCTGCTGCCGGCCCTCGACCCTTGTTTGGACCTCACTCCGCTTTCCTGGGTTCTCCCCAGCCGGTACGCACTTCAGGACCCTCTGTCAGTCTGCAGCCAAATCTGTCCCCACCACTAGGGGCTCCAGTGAACACCTGACTGGCAGAGCAGACTCCGGGTTGTGCAGTACGAGCTGGAGGAGTTCCTAACATTATAACCGGCCCCAAAAAACAGACGTGCCGGAGACGAAGTTGGAATGGATGAAAGCGGAACCACATTGTCTCCTTCGCAAGCCCTAGCGGGTCATGTCGAGACCCTATACCAAATGGTCCAGGGATTGTCGCAGCGTTTATCCGTTCAGGAAGAGGCCTCAAGGACTTCATAAGCCACTTCAGGTTCCACCTGTGCACCTAAAATGAATCTGCCGGATCGGTTCTCCGGAAATAGATCCCTGTTCCGGAACTTCAAGGAGAGCTGCAAACTCTACTTTTGGTTGAGACCCCGGTCTTCTGGTTTGGAACAACAGAGAGTCGGGATTATTATCTCCCTCCTTCAGGGTGACCCCCAATCCTGGACCTTCTCCCTGCCGCAGACAAGTCCTGCCATGCAGTCGGTATAAGCCTTCTTTGATGTGTTAGGTCTGCTATACGATGATCCGGATCGAGTGGACTCCGCTGAGGCTCATCTACGGGCCTTAAAACAAGGCAGAAGAATACTGCGCCAAATTCCGCAGGTGGGCGCCTGACAGTGGATGGAATGATCCAGCATTACGTAGCCAGTTTCGCTTAGGACTGTCGGAACACATCAAAGATTCACTAGTGCAGTACTTGTCTCCTGCCTCATTGGAGAGTCTTATGCAGCTCGCCATGAAAATTGACAGGAGAATTAAGGAGAGGAAGACTGAGAAGGAGGCGTCTTCCGTTCCGTTTGCATGTATTCCTGTGTCCACAGATACTGAGGAGCCTATGCAGTTGGGAGCGTATCGCCTCTCCCCTGAGGACAGAGACAGAAGACGGCCACAAGGCCTATGTCTCTATTGTGGTACTGGGGGCCACTTCTCCTGCTCCTGTCCTAACAAACAGAACAAACAGGGAAAAGAGCATGCCTAGGGAATGAGGGGAAGGTTCACCTAGGCCTGCAAATCGTTTCCCCAAAACATGCCGTACTCATTCCTGCACAACTCACTTTCGGTGCCAGTTCTGTGACTCTGTCGGCCTTCATTGACAGCGGAGCTGCAGGCATCTTCCTTGACATCGGGTTTGCCTGCTCCGCTGGGATTCTGTCAGTAAAGCTCAAAGCTGCCATTACAGTCTATGGATTAGACGGGAGTCCGTTGCCTGGAGGCAAGATCGCATGGGAGACTCCGCTATTGCAGTTGAACATAGGAGCTCTCCATTCAGAGTCCATGACTTTCTTCCATATTGACTGTCCCTCGGTTCCGTTGATCTTGGGCCATCCTTGGCTTTCCTGTCATGACCCTATTGTGGATTGGGTCAAAGGAGAAATTATTCAGTGGAGCCCTTGTTGTGCACAATCTAATTTAACTATGCCTTTGTGCATTCTTCAGTCAATTCCTGAGCAGCTCCCTTCACATTACCATGAGTTTTGGGATGTGTTCTCCAAAAAAGCCGCTGACACCTTACCACCTCACCGCAACTTTGACTGTGCTATTGAGCTTATTCCTGGTTCCAAGTTACCCAAGGGACGCTTGTACTCTCTCTCTGCTCCAGAGACTAAGTCTATGCAGTAGTATGTAGAAGAAAATTTAGAGAAAGGGTTCATCAGGCCCTCTAAATCTCCAGTAGGAGCTGGATGCTTCTTCGTATCTAAAAAATATGGAGGACAGAGACCCTGTATCGATTATCGAGGACTGAACCTCATTACAGTTAAAAATACCTACCCCCTTCATCTCCGTATTATTCGATCAGTTAAGAGGTGCTACGGTCTTCACCAAAATCGATCTTCGTGGAGTGTACAACCTCATCCGTATCAAGGAAGGAGATGAGTGGAAGACGGCATTCAACACACATTCTGGCCACTACGAATATTTAGTCATGCCGTTTGGTCTTAGCAATGCATCGGCAGTGTTTCAAGATTTGATTAATGAGGTTCTGCGTGAGTTCCTGGACCTTTTTGTAGTTGTCTATTTAGACGATATACTCATATATTCCAAATCATTGTCGGTACATCGGGATCATGTTACACAGGTCCTACGGAAGTTACGGGAACACCACCTCTACACCAAGCTGGAAAAGTGAGAGTTTGAGGTGCAGAAGGTATCTTTCCTAGGTTATATAATCTCTTCTGAGGGATTCTCCATGGATCCATCAAAGGTTCAAGCTATCCTGGATTGGGTACAACCAAACAATCTCAAAGCGGTGCAGAGGTTCCTGGGGTTCGCCAATTACTATAGAAGGTTCATTCGTGGCACTGCAGACATCGTGGCTCCTATTGTCGCCCTGACCCGCAAAGGAATGGATCCAACTAATTGGTCACCCCAGGCAGTGGCCTCATTTGAAAGTTTGAAGAAAGCCTTTGTATCTGCTCAAATCCTTAGACACCCGGACCCTACTAAACCATTTGTTCTTGAAGTCGACGCCTCTGATATCGGTTCTGGTGCTATACTGTCTCAGAAAGACTCTCTTACTCACCGTCTGCACCCATGTGTTTACTTCTCCCGTAAGTTCTCTTCAGCTGAAGCCAATTACGATGTCAGCAATAGAGAACTACTGGCCATTAAATGGGCCTTTGAGGAGTGGCGACATTGGCTAGAAGGTGCTACACATCAAATCTCCGTTATCACAGACCACAAGAACTTACAATATATTCAATCGGCCAAACGCCTAAATCCCAGACAGACCCGTTGGTTGCTGTTTTTTACCCGTTTCAATTTTGTGATCACCTATCGACCAGGTTCCAAAAATGTTCGGGCAGATGCTCTGTCTAGAAGTTTTTTGGCACACCACGTTCCAGTTACTAGCCCGGAGCCTATCATTCCCCCTTCCATAATCCATGCAGGGTTAACCCAGGACCTGAGCTTCACACTTCAAAGATTTCAAAGATTAGCTCCGGATAATACTCCGGAACAGTGTCTATTTGTTTCAGTCCATTTAAGGAAGGCGGTTCTTGCAGAGGCACATAATAGTAAGACTGCTGGACATCCTGGAATTCAGAAAACGTTAGAAATTCTTTCCCGTACTGTCTGGTGGCCATCGTTGTCTGCTGACGTTAAGAGTTATGTCCTCTCGTGTGAGGGTTGTGCCAGGAACAAAGTCCCCAGGACTTAGCCTGCAGGCCAATTGGTTCCTTTGCCCATTCCTGCAAAACCCTGGACACACTTATCTATGGATTTTATAGTCGATCTACCTCGCTCCGTAGGCCACAACACCATATGGGTGGTAGTAGATCGCTTCAGCAAAATGTCACACTTTATACCACTGACCAGGCTTCCTAGTGCTCGAGAATTGGCAGTTTTGTTCATCCAGCACATTTTCCGCCTTCATAGACTTCCTGCTGATATTGTTTCCGATCGGGGGTTCTCTATTCGTAGCACAATTCTGGAAATCCTTTTGTACCCTTCTGGGAATCAAGGTTAGCCTCTCTTCTGCATACCACCCTCAGTCTAATGGGCAGACTGAGAGGGTTTACCAGTCTTTGGAACAATTCTTACGTTGTTACACTTCGGAATTCCATGACAACTGGTCCGTTCTTTTACCCTGGGAGGAGTTTGCCTACAATAATTCATGCCATTCATCCACTCAAATCTCTCCATTCTTCTGCAATTTTGGTTTTCATCCCAGGGCCAATTCCTTGTATTCCCTAAAATCCAATGGCATTCCGGAAATTCGTTCTACGGCCGCTGATCTCAAGGTCACCTGGAAGACAGTGCAATCCTCGTTAAGACGGGCCTCATTTTCTGCAAAAAAAAATTCGGACCGCCACCGTACCACCTGCTCCTTCAAAGTGGGCCAGAAAGTGTGGCTGTCTACACGCAATATTAGGCTCAGACAGCCTTGCAAAAAACTGGGGCCAAAATTCATCGGTCATTTTCCTATTATCAAGAGGATTAATTCTGTAGCTTTTAGATTTCCTAGGAAACCTGGGTGTCGGGGTTCCTTAACCCCTCCTCAAGGGGGGAGTACTGTCACGAGCCGTGGCGGTACTCACAGCCGCCACGGCTCGCTTCTGGCTCCCGCTTGCGTCCCGGTCGTCTCCGCTTCCAGCCCGGCTGGACACTTCTTCTGTAGCGCTGCGTCCCGGCAGTGCTGGAAGCCGGGCGCAATAGGCAGCCTGTGGGCTGATTGATGAAGGGGGCTTGGCCCAGTGATTACTGACCCCTGTGGGCCTTTACAGATCTGGGCTTTGATTGGTGGCCACCAGTTTTTGGGGCAGTGAGGTCTGCAGCCTCACTGCTGGTTATAGCTTCTTGTGCCAGTTTGCTGACCTGCTGTGTTCCCAGTTTTGTCCTGTGGATATTGAGATCGGATTGCCTGTGTATGACCCCTTGCCTGGATTTGGACCTTGCCTGTGTCCTGTGACCCCGACCGTTGGCGTGATTATCGACTTTCCTGTTTGCTACTGACCGTTGACCTCGGCTTGTTCTTTGGATTCCCTGTCTGCTGCCGGCCCTCGACCCTCGCCTGGACCTCACTCCACTTTCCTGGGTTCTCCCCAGCTGGTACGCACTTCACGACCCTCTGTCAGTCTGCGGCCAAATCTGTCCCCACCACTAGGGGCTCCAGTGAACACCTGACTGGCAGAGCAGACTCCGGGTTGTGCAGTACCGTCTGGATGGGTTCCTAACATTAAGTGGATATTTTCAGTTATCTTTTTGGTGTGGGGTTGATATTAATAATTGCACGGTTTGGAGGATGATTTGTGTTTGATACCAACCAGGATTTTGAAATCGACCCTTGAACCATGAACAAAAAGAGGTGCTTGCTGAATTGCCCTTCAGTAGATCTTCCCTTAGGCTTGTCGTTCCACAACGACTGGGGAGTTCTAGGATGCCCTAGTCTGCTTCATGGTCTCTATGATCGTAGAACTGTAATGCTGGTAATAGCCTACAATAATGAAAGCCACAGCCTCGTGTGTACTGTGTAGTCTGCTCCAGAGATTATAGACTTATACTTTGTATCAGAATTATTTTTTTAATATAAAATTTAATTTCACATATATTCTTTGGTGACCTTCTTATGGAGACATAGCAGCACATACTAACATCTTTATCACAATCTCTGCCCAGGGGTCACACATTTCTCCATGTGACATATGTCGTCCCTCTTATAGATCTGTACCCCAGAAAGGCAGCATTTTGTGGAAGATAAGGACAACACTGACATTTCCCTTCTGTATCTATATATTTATAAGACTGAGTGACATTTATAACACTAGGAATCAGAACTGAGAATAATTAGACATCTCAGGGATAGAAGATATAGGGGTAAATGTATCAATCTGCGGGTTCTTCAACACCCGCGTGTTCAGCCTCTTCCGCGATTAAATTTCAAGCGGCGCTGCATTGTAAAGGGTTAACTTCCCTTTACAATGCAGCGCCGCTTGAAATTTAATCGCGGAAGAGGCTGAACACGCGGGTGTTGAAGAACCCGCAGATTGATACATTTACCCCATAGTGGCTGATGTCCAGTGGGATGTACGCTAGTTTATGTAAAGTATCTTGCATGCAGTCGCTCTGCGTATGCCCAGTAAGTGGGTGCACACATATGCTCCTAGGCAAACTAGCACAATTCTGCCCCTTACACCAGCTCACACCTGGAGAGACAGGGCGGGAGAGGAAAGGGGCGATCTAACCTTAGTGTAGTTCAGCAAAGGAGTTCTTGTACAAGTGAGGCTCATTCTATAGGGAAGTTACAAATACTCTCTAATGATGACTTGCTGTAAATCAGGTGTATATCTGTAAAAGTGACAGCTTTGCACATGAGCAGAAATATGTTACTTTTCTGAGCTCCTTCTTTAGAGTCATTTACTCAAATTTTACAACAACTCTGCCTCAACCCCATAGTGTCTCCAGGGGTCAATATTTACCGCTCAGTGCAGATTGGAATAAGGAGCTGTATAGAGATGATAGATCGTTTGATTTAAGGAGCTCAATACGATATTTGAATAGATAATTTGTAAGCTGTGATGTATTGGTTATATTCCATATTTTAATAGTGCTAAAAAGGTTGGATTTTATATTACAGTTGATGTGTTTTAAAAGTACAATTTTCTGCTCATAAGTGTTTTAGGTTTAACAAGAAATTGTTTCTCAATATCTGTGTGTGATCTTTTGCTAAGCCGATAGACTGCATTATTATTCTGGAAACTGTATATAAATATTGATATATTGGCTGCATTTAGCAAAACCAGCGTTTATATTTAAATGTTTCTCAAGTATATTTTACAAATTGGTGCAATGGAGAGAGAGTTTCTCTCTCTTAATTAACCAGCGGTGTTGGAGATTAAGATGCCCATTGGAATAAGCATAATATATTGGACACTAGAATACTCCCTGCATTGTTTTATAGTTACTAGAATGCCCCTTGTATTGTGTTATATATTGGTCACTAGAATGCGTCCTGTATTGTATATCGGTCACTAAAATGCTCTCTGTGTTATATATCGGTCGCTAGAATTCTGCCTGTATTGTAGATCGTTCACTAAAATGCTCTCTGTGTTATATATCGGTCACTAAAATGCTCTCTGTGTTGTATATTGGTCACTAAAATGGTCTCTGTGTTGTATATCAGACACTAAAATGCTCTCTGTGTTGTATATTGGTCGCTACAATGCTACCTGTATTGTAAATCGGTCACTAAAATGCTCTCTGTGTTGTATATTGGTCACTAAAACGGTCTCTGTATTGTATATCATTCACTAAAATGCTCTCTTTGTTGTATATTGATCACTAGAATACTGCCTGTATTGTAAATCGGTAACTAAAAGGCTCTCTGTGTTGTATATTGATCACTAGAATACTGCCTGTATTGTAAATCGGTAACTAAAAGGCTCTCTGTGTTGTATATTGGTTACTAGAATGCTATGTGTATTGTTTAGAGGTCAATATACTGCTTTCTGTATCAGTGATTGAAGTGGAACATTAAAAGTGGCGATATGGAAAATGGAAGTGATTGGAATGTAATAGTGTTACAAGGAAGGCAGTAGGGGAAGTGACGGTATGGTGTATTACTGTATACAAGCCTTCTTTGATCACTGCCCTGTATTGTATAAAGGTCACTAGAATAGTCTCTGCTTCGTTAAAATGAAGCTGGTAAGTGTTGTATTTGATTATAGCTCTTTGATATAATATTTTTTCATATATTACATTGCCTATAAAAGCCACACCCACATTAGACAAATCACACCCGTCACGCCCATTTTCCCGTTGCAGCCCACAAACGCTGGGACCAATCAAAATATTTCAACTTGACAGTGAACAAGTGATATAAGAAAAACAGTTTAACTGCTAGTGCATGTGCTGGTAACTTTAAGGCAAATGATGATGTCACCGGTTTCCAGTGGTGCTGGCATTGTGACATCATGGCACATTGTGTCATATCTACATTATATGAGATACTGTACTGAACCTTGCAAATCATTTCTTGCTGTGAGTTACTGTAAGTAGGTTGTTTTATCTGGCTCTGGCTCTACCCTATAATATTTCCTATCAGCTGATAATCTCCATCTTCCATTGGTCTAATTCCTGTCTGGTCTGAGAGTTCTATTGTCTGTGATCACATCCCCGAATCATTGTCTGGGTATTACTCTCACCCCTGTAATATCACCACAAATGACTGATGGTGAAATAATATAACTGTTTAATTTTCCAATGTATATTGATCTCATGTAAGAATTTAAGTAATAATTTGAACTTTTTCCTTTGAATCTATAGATATTGATTTTCAGCGAAAAAAAAACAAAAACAAAATAAATCTTGAGGTAAGAATATCAGGTTTAGCAGATTGTGAATATTGTTATTTTATTTTACATTTACACTTTTGTGCAATGCTGACTTATATGTCACAGTTATAATATAATGGAATTTGACAGTGGCAATATTCTCTTGTACAAGATAACTGTATAAATAATTGCCTCTAAAACCAGAATTTCAAACTTTGAATAGACTTTTGGGCATATTTTGGGTATATGGTATTGGGTTGTCAGTCCTGCAGAATGCTGACACTATGTAATGATGCCGGTTCTGTGACGGTAGAAATGGGGATGGTAGTGTAGATATTGGCAAGTTGCTACCCATCCTATAACTGTGTAAGTGGGTGGGAGAAGGATTAGGTGGGTACAAAACAGAACATGACAATGGCTGCTTTCTCTGTGACTAAGCACTAGGACCTGTGGAATGGTTACATAGACCATTGCATATATAGACAAAGTTTCATTATTTTATCACATTTTATTCCTTGCTATTCTACCACTGAAACACAAATAACCACTGATAATGTAAAAGGATTGGTAGGCTACACTTATTTCTATTACACATGATATAAGGTGAAGGATGGAGCCATGGAGTCATATGGAGATAGAAAGGAGGAGGGAATAAAAGTGGTTTTATATGACTCTCTGGACAGCCCCATTGTAAGTTGTTTAATATAACTCAATGTTGCTCTTTGATAACTTGTTGGTTCAGATAAACTATGAATTTTTATAGATTTCATTCTAAAAACAACAACACACCCTAACAGTTGCTTTATGTTTTCCCCTTTTCTCCAGATGAGTGACGATGAGCACAGGTAGATATATTATTATTATTTATTAGTAACATGTTATTGTACATCCATCTTTACTCTACATGAATTCCCATTGTAATGCTGTGGGAGATTACCAGTGAGGCCCAATGCAATGCTGTTCTTACCTGCCCTAAGTACAGTCTCATGGCTGATCCCTGGCTACACATGATTGTGATTGTCAGTATATTACTGCCGGTCTGCACAGGAGACGTCCTACAGTGTAGTAGTTGTGATCCTGGTTCTGGTTTCTATAACGTGTAATGGGCAGGCAGGGCTGCCATCAGAAACTGTGGGGCCTAGTACTAATTAATCTGGCAGGGCCCCTCCTCCCCATACATGTGCCCCCCTCCCACTCCGCTATACATGCGCCCCCTATCCCTCATCACAGTACATTCCCCCCACCCTCTAATTACAGTAAATGTCCCCCCCCCAAAGTTAATGTACCCCCCTCCCCCCAATCACAGTTAAGGTCCCCATCTTCCCCCCAATCACAGTTACTGTCCTCCTCTCCACAGTTAATGTCCCCTTCTCCCCCCCAATCACAGTTAATGTCCTCCTCTCCACCCCACAGTTAATGTCCCCCTCTCCACCCCACAGTTAATGTCCTCCTCTCCACCCCACAGTTAATGTCCCCCTCTCCCTCCACAGTTAATGTCCCCCTCTCCCTCCACAGTTAAGGTCCCCCTCTCCACCCCACAGTTAATGTCCTCCTCTCCACCCCACAGTTAATGTCCCCCTCTCCACCCCACAGTTAATGTCCCCCTCTCCCTCCACAGTTAAGGTCCCCCTCTCCTCTCCACAGTTAAGGTCCCCCCTCTCCCCTCCACAGTTAAGGTCCCCCCTCTCCCCTCCACAGTTAAGGTCCTCCTCTCTCCTCCCCCAAAAATGAATATCTAATTAACTTACCTTCTCTGCGATGCTGATACACTGGGAGAGCGGCGCGCAGTGATGACGTCACCGAGCCGCGCTCCCAGCCTATCAGAGCCTGGGAGGCGGAGCTGCAGCATTACGGAGAAGAAGGTAAGAAGAAGAAGGGGCAGCACGGTCTGTCAGACTGAGGGGCCCGGATAGTCCAAGGCCCCTCAGAGAAATAGAGACAATCCCGGGCAAGCAAATAGCTTCTACAAGTAGCAATAGATAATGAAACAAAATGCTATTTAGCAGTATGACAAGGTATAATATATTTTCACAATCTTCTTTCTCCATCAGATCTCGATCTCCGTTCCCGAATCTAGTGAATCTTATGTATGTATATCATTATAAAGTGTAATATTTTTAAGCACAGTAACAGTTAGAAGTCCCCACATTTTGTCCATATAAGATCCTACTCTCCTGCAGTTCACCACAAGTTCACTATTCACATGAACAATAACCAAGTGAATACACAGAACATTTAGATACGTAACAGAGTATTGTGAGTGTCACTTTGCACAAGTGAATGCATAGCATACATACAACACGTGTATAATACATACTTAGCATTGTTTTTGTTACTATGTTGTTTGATTATTGTTATATTACATACATGCTTATAATTATTTTTACTGTTTTATATTTAGAGCACTCTTGAATTGGACACCTGACGAGAACTATACGTATGTATCTTATACATGAGTAAATATAATACTTCTTGACATGACACTATAGTAGGCTGTTGCATTTGGAGACTCCAGAAGTGAGGTTTATGTAATATGGGGAACAAGGGGGTAAAGACAGTCAATTGCCACAATAGTAAATACCTTTCTATGTCAGTCTAACATTCTAAGTGTATAATTCTTAGGGAGACTGTTTTGACTGTTTTACTGTGTTTTATAGTATTGGGAAATATTCTTGAAAGTGGTTACACAGCTGCTCAATTTTGGAATTATAACATTGTATTACTACTCTATATTGATATAACTATTTTTTAGTACTGTGATGTTACCCGCCGGTCCCATAGCTAGATGCCGGCTCTGTGACTTTCCCTTTAAGAACGATGACTGTGCTTGCTTCTGCTTCAGAGACATAACTTTCACACAGGTGTTCCTTGCTACTTTGATCTGGACCTCCTCCCAAATCTCATGGAGCACTATTTTAACCTCCCATGATTATGGACTCATTGCCTGTTCTTCGTGTTACTCACACTGCATTGGGATCTGGCTGTATACCTTGACCTTCCGTTTGTCCGTTACCTGCTCGCTGGGGTATACTTGCTGCCGAAGTTACCTGTCATCTTTGATTCCTGGTCGGCTCAGTTGAAACTCCTCTCCGCTGTTCATCTGCATGCTGAAACTACTCTCTACTGTTCATCTGCACGTTGACTACTATCGTGAGTTGTTTGCTACACCTGTGCCTAATCTGTTGGCTCAAGTTTACCTCTATCCGGCTGGCTATATTGCTACATCTCGCTGATAGAGCTACTATCAAGTTACCTGTTACCTGTAGTTCCAAGTCTGGCACAGTTTATCCTCACTCTGTTGTTAACCCGTTTGCTGGACTGTTATTGTGAACAGCTTGCTGTGTCTGTGGCTATTACTTTAGCTCAAGTTGCGTGCCTCTGTTCAGCTGCCTCATACTACAGTGAACTTACCTTTGCATCTACGACTGGAATACCTGTTACCTGTAGTTCCACGCACGGTTCAGATACTCCTCACTTCGCTGCTACTTCTAGGCAACATTCTGCTGCATGTATCTGTGTTCATCCAAGTCCTTGGATGTTGTTTAACGCTTACTGCTCTGCTAGATAAGAATCACCGCGATACCAGTAACCACCTGCTATGTTGAATCATCTCTATTCACGGATCAGCCAAGTTCTATATACTACTCTGTTTGGACTTTAGCTGTACCAGTGATTCAAATTCATCTGCTGTGTGTTTCTCTATTGGATCCAAGTGTTCTTATTCATCACCTCTGCGTTGAACTGTTGTATTATTCATCTCATGCTGTTGCCAAGGGTTACCAACTATGAACTACCGTATGTGATTTGTCTCTGCAATCTGACCAACTGCCGTGTGTTCATCTCTGCCGATATATATATATATATATATATATATATATATATATATATTTCTCTCATTCCTGTTGTACCATCAGTCAATACACTACTTTGCAGCACTATTATCATCTCCTGTGTTATTATTATCAGTGATGCTTATGAGTAGTGAACTTTTAAACCTGTGAATATCATTGTGTTCTAACTCCACCATCCTCTACTATACTAGTCTGGGCAAAGTTCCCTATAGTAGAGGGAAGTGATCTACTAAAATCTTTCAGAGCCGTGACAGTAAGAACAGGCCCTAATGTCTGATCCCCCGGTGCAGCCTTCTGCGAAGGATATGCTACAGCATCTAGTTGCTCGAGTAGAACAGCAGGATAGCACACAGCGCCAGTTGTTACAATGTCTTCAGACACTCGCTGGTCGTCTGGACTCGCTTCAAACAAATCAACCAGTGGTGCCAGTCTCTCCTCCTGAGCAACTTTCGGGACATCAGGCCTCCCTTGTGACTTCCTCTACGCTCAGGCTACCAACTCCGGCCAAGTTTGATGGGGACCCAAAATTGTGTTGTGGCTTTCTCAATCAGTGTTCAATTCAGTTTGAGCTTCAACCGCAAAATTTTCCCACTGATAGATCCAAAGTAGCATATGTGGTCTCCTTACTAAATGGCCAAGCCTTAGCCTGGGCTTCCCCACTGTGGGAGAGGGATGATCCGCTTCTCTCTAATTATGCATCCTTTCTGTTGATGTTCCGTCGGATTTTCCATGAACCTGGTCGACTCTCCTCCGCCTCCATGGCTATACTCCGTTTACGCCAAGGGAATCACTCAGTGGCACAATATGTCATTGAATTCCGCACATTATCCTCTGAATTGGCTTGGAACGATGACGCATTGGTGGCTGCTTTCTGGCAGGGGTTATCTGAATGCATAAAAGACGCATTAGCCTCCCATGAACTTCCTACTACCTTGGATGCCATTATATCATTATGTAATAAAGTGGACTTACGCTTCAGAGAGGGAACAGTGGAAAAGGAGGTAGCTCGTTTCCTAATCCATAAGCCTGTGCCACATCCTCTCTCACATTCCTCTATAATTGATGACTCCATGCAAATTGGGAGATCTCGGCTGACCCCTGAGGAACGTGACCGCAGACGCCGAGACAAGTTATGCATCTATTGTGGTGACTCTGGTCACTTCCTAAATTCTTGTTACAAGAGGCCGGGAAACGCCAAACCCTGATCTGTTCTGGGGAGGTCAGATTGGGGCTTGAGAAAACCTCCTCTTCTGCTGCTTGTACCATTCCTGTTTCTCTGCTGTGTGACTCTAAGAGACACTCTAGCCAAGCTTTAATCGATTCTGGTGCTGCTGGGAACTTTATTTCACAAGGTTTAGTTACCCAATGGTCTATTCCATCTGTTCTTTTAGAAAGTCCTGTCGTCATCACAGCCATTGACGGATCTCAGCTTACAAAGGTGTAATTTGTACCCAGACCAAGCCTCTTCTTCTCAATATAGGAGCATTACATTCTGAAAGTATCTCTTTCCTAATATTCCCTTTTACCACATCTCCAGTCATCCTGGGCCTCCCATGGCTTCAACTCCACTCACCACAACTAGACTGGAGTATGTCTGAGATTCTATCCTGGGGTTCTCAGTGCCATTCAAGATGTTTACCCAAAGTGAGACCACTCCGTTCATCTAAGGTCATTACACCGTCAGATTCTTCTATGCTACCTTCTCAATATCAATCATTTGCTGATGTCTTTGATAAAGTTCGTGCAGAGACCCTTCCACCTCATTGTCTATGGGATTGCCCCATAGGATTAATACCTGACAAAATTCCACCTAGAGGTCGAGTTTATCCTCTCTCTCAACCAGAGACTGAAGCCATGTCCGTTTATGTCAAGGAGAACCTCCAAAGAGGCTTTATTAGACCTTCTGTCTGCCCGGCTGGGGCTGGCTTCTTTTTTGTAAAGAAAAAAGACGGCTCTCTTCGCCCCTGCATTCACTATCGTGGGCTAAATAAAAGAGCGGATGCCCTGTCTCGAGCCTTTGATACTTCAGCAGATTCAGATCCGTCTACTAATCATCCCATCTTGGATCCTAAGTGCTTGCTGGCTTCTACTGTGTCTCAATCTCCTCCTCCTGGTAAATCTTTCGTTCCTAAACCACTCCTGAAAAAATTATTACATTGGTACCATGCTTCTAAAATTTCTGGCCATGCAGAATTTCTGTAAACCTACGAGTTAATATCCCGCTCCTATTGGTGGCCTTCCATTCGTGTTGATGTTAAGGACTTTGTTGCTTCCTGTGATGTCTGTGCCCAGCACAAATCTTCTCGTCTAGCTCCTATGGGACCTCTGTTACCGCTTTCTATACCCTCCAAACCATGGACTCACATCAGCATGGATTTCATAACCGATCTCCCTATCAGCAGGGGTCACAATACAGTCTGGGTCGTGGTGGACCGCTTTTCAAAGATGGCTTATTTGGTATTACTTGTGGGCCTGACTTCTTCCTCAATCCTGGTGCAACACTTTATTCAAGAAATTTTTCGATTGCATGGGTGCCCTCAAGAGATTGTTTCTGACAGAGGAGTACAATTTATTTCTAAATTCTGGAGAGCGTTATGTAAAGCTCTAGGAGTCGAGCTTAACTTTTCATCCGGATATCATCCACAATCTAATGGGCAAACAGAGAGAGTAAATCAAGATCTTGAGACCTTTATTCATATGTTCTCTTCTGCTTCACAGGATAACTGGATGGATCTCCTGCCATGGGCAGAGTTTGCTCATAATAATTTGTTTAATAAGTCTACTTCTTCTACTCCATTTTTTTATTGTATATGGGTTACATTCTAGTTTGCTCAAGTTTTCAGCCCTCCCTTCCACCCATGTTCCTGCTGCTACAGAACTCATACGGAACTTTTCTTCTACCTGGGGCCAAGTTATTTCCCAGCTCAAGAAAACTTCTGCTCGCTATAAGACAGCGGCAGACAAAAAACACAGGGCCATACCTGCTCTTAAAGTGGGTGATAGAGTCTGGTTATCTACCCGGAACATTCGTCTTAAAGTTCCTTCAATGAAGTTCACTCCTCGATTCATTGGTCCGTATAAAATTTTGGAAAATTAATATCTAATTAACTTACCTTCTCTGCGATGCTTCTCCCGGTCACTGATACACTAGGAGCGCGGCGTTCAGTGATGACGTCACCAAGCTGCGCTCCCAGCCTATCAGAGCCTGGGAGGTGGAGCTGCAGCATTGTGGAGAAGAAGGTAAGAAGAAGAAGGGGCAGCACGGTCTGTCAGACTGAGGGGCCCGGATAGTCCAGGGCCCCTCAGAGAAATAGAGACAATCCCGGGCAAGCAAATAACCTCTACAAGTAGCAATAGATAATGAAACAAAATGCTATTCAGCAGTATGACAAGGTATAATATATTTTCACAATCTTCTTTCTCCAACAGATCTCGATCTCCGTCCCCGAATCTTGAGGATCTTGCGTATGTATATCATTATAAAGTGTAAACTATTATAGCACAGTAACAGTTAGAAGTCCCCACTTTTTGTCGATATAAGATCCTACTCTCCTGCAGTTCACCACAAGTTCACTATTCACATGAACAATAAGCAAGTGAATACACAGAACATTTAGATATGTAATAGAGTATTGTCAGTGTCACTTTGCACAAGTCAATGCATAGCATACATACAACACGTGTATAATACATACTTAGCTTTGTTTTTGTTACTATGTTGTTTGATTATTGTTATATTACATACATGCTAATAATTATTTTTACTGTTTTATATTTAGAGAAATCTTGAATCGGACACCATACGTGCCGTATACGTATGTATCTTATACATGAGTTAATATAATACTTCTTGACATGACACTATAGTAGGCTGTTGCTTTTGGAGACTCCAGCAGTGAGGTTTATGTAATATGGGGAACAAGGGGGTAAAAATAGTAAATTGTCACAATAGTAAATACCTTTCTATGTCAGTCTAACATTCTAAGTGTATAATTCTTAGGGAGACTGTTTTACTGTGTTTTATAGTATTGGGAAATATTCTTGAAAGTGGTTACACAGCTGCTCAATTTTGGAATTATAACATTGTATTACTACTCTATATTGATATAACTATTTTTCAGTACTGTGATGTCACCCGCCGGTCCCATAGCTAGATGCCGGCTCTGTGACTTTCCCTTTCAGAACCAAGATTGTGCTTGCTTCTGCTTCAGAGACATTACTTTCACACAGGTGTCCCTTGCTACTTTGATCTGGACCTCCTCCCGAATCTCATTGGTCCTGGAGCACTATTTTAACCTCCCATGATTATGGACTCATTGCCTGTTCTTCGTGTTACTCACACTGCATTGGGATCTGGCTGTATACCTTGACCTTCCGTTTGTCCGTTACCTGCTCACTGGGGTATACTTGCTGCCGAAGTTACCTGTCATCTTTGATTCCTGGTCGGCTCAGATGAAACTCCTCTCCGCTGTTCATCTGCAAGCTGAAACTACTCTCCACTGTTCATCTGCACGCTGACTACTATCGTGAGTTGTTTGCTACACCTGTGCCTAATCTGTTGGCTCAAGTTTACCTCTATCCGGCTGGCTATATTGCTACATCTCGCTGATAGAGCTACTATCAAGTTGCCTGTCACCTGTAGTTCCACGTCTGGCACAGTTTATCCTCACTCTGCTGTTAACTCGTTTGCTGGACTGTTATTGTGAACAGCTTGCTGTGTCTGTGGCTATTACTTTAGCTCAAGTTGCGTGCCTCTGTTCAGCTGCCTCATACTACAGTGAACTTACTTTTGCTTCTACGACTGGAATACCTGTTACCTGTAGTTTTACGCATGGTTCAGATACTCCTCACTTCGCTACTACTTCTAGGCAACATTCTGCTGCATGTGTCCGTGTTCATCCAAGTCCTTGGATGTTGTTTAACGCTTACTACTCTGCTAGATAAGAATCACTGCGATACCAGTAACCACCTGCTATGTTGAATCATCTCTATTCACGGATCAGCCAAGTTCTATATACTACTCTGTTTGGACTTTAGCTGTACCAGTGTTTCACATTCATCTGCTGTGTGTTTCTCTATTGGATCCAAGTGTTCTTATTCATCACCTCTACGTTGAACTGTTGTATTATTCATCTCATGCTGTTGCCAAGGGTTACCAACTATGAACTACCGTATGTGATTTGTCTCTGCAATCTGACCAACTGCCGTGTGTTCATCTCTGCCGATATATATATATATATATATATATATATATATATATATATATATATATATACATACAAGTTAACCCGTGCATGATACTCATGCATGCTAGTCAAATCAAGATACTTAAGGTCTTAAAAAGGTTCTTGTCATGCATTTGGGCCTAGCCCAGGCCTCCTCAGGGTAAGATCATTACTTCCCGACGCAAGCGCCCTTTTTAATGTGTGTTCATGAGGTAAAATTACCTCACGAAAATGAGTTTGACCCCCTCAACTCGTAAATTTAGCCTTTACTACCCCTCCCACGGGGGGAGGGGGGGATGATGGAAGTTAACTGACTTGACTATTCTAATTTTTTGGTCAAATAATGTCAGTATACCAAATTTCAGGTCAATTGGATGAGCCCTTTCTGAGAAAATAGTTTTTTCCACACACACACACACACACACACACTATCGCACGCCTCTACACATGTGTGTTCATGAGGTAAAATTACCTCACAAAAATGAGTTTGAGCCCTACCAAATTTCAGCCCTTTTTGAATTTTTTTTCCCCCACACACTAAGAATTTAGTAGGTCAGTGTGTAACTCTGCCCAGCAGGTGGCGCTGCAACTTGTTGTTTGTTTTTTTCCACACACACACAGACGCCACTAAGCATTTATATTATATATATATATATATATATATATATATATATATATATATTTTTTTTATTATTTTTTTTTCTCTCATTCCTGTTGTACCATCAGTCAATACACTACTTTGCAGCACTATTATCATCTCCTGTGTTATTATTATCAGTGATGCTTATGAGTAGTGAACTTTTAAACCTGTGAATATCATTGTGTTCTAACTCCACCATCCTCTACTATACTAGTCTGGGCAAAGTTCCCTATAGTAGAGGCAAGGGATCTACTAAAATCTTTCAGAGCTGTGACAGTAAGAACAGGCCCTAATGTCTGATCCCCTGGTGCAGCCTTCTGCGAAGGATTTGCTACAGCATCTAGTTGCTCGAGTAGAACGGCAGGATAACACACAGCGCCAGTTGTTACAATGTCCTCAGACACTCGCTGGTCGTCTGGACTCGCTTCAAACAAATCAACCAGCGGTGCCAGTCTCTCCTCCTGAGCAACTTTCGGGACATCAGGCCTCCCTTGTGAATTCCTCTACGCTTAGGTTACCTACTCTGGCCAAGTTTGATGGGGACCCAAAATTGTGTCGTGGCTTTCTCAATCAGTGTTCAATTCAGTTTGAGCTTCAACCGCAAAATTTTCCCACTGATAGATCCAAAGTGGCATATGTGGTCTCCTTACTAAATGGCCAAGCCTTAGCCTGGGCTTCCCCACTGTGGGAGAGGGATGATCCGCTTCTCTCTAATTATGCATCCTTTCTGTTGATGTTCCGTCGTATTTTCCATGAACCTGGTCGACTCTCCTCCGCCTCCATGGCTATACTCCGTTTACGCCAAGGGAATCACTTAGTGGCCCATGTCATTACACCGTCAGACTCTTCTATGTTACCTTCTCAATATCAATCATTTGCTGATGTCTTTGATAAAGTTCGTGCAGAGACCCTTCCACCTCATCGTCTATGGGATTGCCCCATAGAATTAATACCTGACAAAATTCCACCTTGAGGTTGAGTTTATCCTCTCTCTCAACCAGAGACTGAAGCCATTTCAGTTTATGTCAAGGAGAACCTCCAAAGAGGCTTTATTAGACCTTCTGTCTCCCCGGCTGCGGCTGGCTTCTTTTTTGTAAAGAAAAAAGACGGCTCTCTTCGCCCCTGCATAGACTATCGTGGGCTTAATGTGGTGATCATCAAAAATCGCTATCCTATCCCTCTGATTACCAAATTATTTGACCAAATTAAAGAAGCTAAGATCTTCACGAAACTGGACCTCAGAGGTGCCTATAACTTAATTCGTATTCGGTCCGGAGATGAGTGGAAAACCGCTTTCAATACCCGCGATGGCCATGACGAATATTTGGAGATGTCATTTGGACTTTGTAATGCCCCAGCCGTTTTTCAAAGTTTTATTAAGAGATATTCTGGGATCTCCTCTACTCCTACGTTGTTGTGTATCTAGACAATATTCTCATTTTCTCTAAGACCCTGGATACTCATAGGAAGCATGTGGCCGAAGTACTAACTAGACACTGCAGGAATCATCTTTACTGCAAATTGGAGAAATGTTCTTTTGAAGCAGCTTCTATGCCTTTCCTAGGTTTCATCATTTCCAGATCGGGTCTGCAGATGGATCCAGAAAAGGTTCAGTCCATTCTGGATTGGCCACTTCCAGCTACACTCAAAGCCATTCAACGCTTCTTAGGCTTTGCAAATTACTACCGACAGTTTATCTTAAATTACTCCAGTATTGTGGCTCCCATTACAGCCCACACCAAAAAAGGGGCTAACCCAAAAAAGTGGCCAGTGGAGGCCTTAGAGGCTTTCTCTCATCTCAAGAAGGCCTTTTCCTCGGCACCCATTCTCCAACAACCAAATCTTTCGCAACCCTTCTTTTGGAAGTAGATGCATCAGCAGTTGGTGTTGGAGCAGTCCTCTCCCAACGGTCATCTACCAACCGCTTGTTACCATGTGCTTTTTTCTCTCGAAAATTTTTACCAGCAGAACAAAATTACACCTTTGGAGATAAAGAGTTATTAGCGATGAAGTTGGCATTATCTGAGTGGCGATATCTCTTGGAAGGGGCTCAACATGTAGTAATAATTTTTTCTGACCATAAAAATCTGCTGTATCTACAAACGGCACAATGTCTCAACCCTCGGCAAGCTCGATGGTCCCTCTTTTTCTCTCGTTTTAATCTCCATGTCACCTTTAAACCTGGACATTTGAATAAAAGAGCGGATGCCCTGTCTCGAGCCTTTGATACTTCAGCAGATTCAAATCCGTCTACTAATCGTCCCATCTTGGATCCTAAGTGCTTGCTGACTTCTACTGTGTCTCAATCTCCTCCTCCTGGTAAATCTTTCATTCCTAAAACACTCCTGAAAAAATAGTTACGTTGGTACCATGCTTCTAAAATTTCTGGCCAGGCAGGATTTCTGAAGACCTACGAGTTAATATCCCGTTCCTATTGGTGGCGATCCATTCGTGTTGATGTTAAGGACTTTGTTGCTTCCTGTGATGTCTGTGCCCAGCACAAATCTTCTCGTCTGGCTCCTATGGGACCTCTGTTACCGCTTTCTATACCCTCCAAACCATGGACTCACATCAGCATGGATTTCATAACCGATCCCCCCACCAGCAGGGGTCACAATACAGTCTGGGTCGTGGTGGACTGCTTTTCAAAGATGGCTCATTTTGTACCACTTGTGGGCCTGCCTTCTTCCTCAATCCTGGCTCAACACTTTATTCAAGAAATTTTTCGATTGCATGGGTGCCCTCAAGAGATTGTTTCTGACAGAGGAGTACAATTTACTTCTAAATTCTGGCGAGCGTTATGTAAAGCTCTAGGAGTCCAGCTTAACTTTTCATCCGGATATCATCCACAATCTAATGGGCAGACAGAGAGAGTAAATCAAGATCTTGAGACCTTTATTCGTATGTTCTCTTCTGCTTCACAGGATAACTGGATGGATCTCCTGCCATGGGCAGAGTTTGCTCATAATAATTTGTTTCATGAGTCTACTTCTACTCCATTTTTTATTGTATATGGGTTATACACAGGGTCATCTCCTGTGTTATTATTATCAGTGATGCTTATGAGTCGTGAACTTTTAAACCTGTGAATATCATTGTGTTCTACCTCCACCATCCTCTACTATACTAGTCTGGGCAAAGTTTCCTATAGTAGAGGCAAGGGATCTACTAAAATCTTTCAGAGCCGTGACATGTGATCAGTAGCTGTTCACGTATAGATGTCATCACACTGTAAAATCACCAATCTATAGGGGTGAAAAATGTTTTATTACAGCATTGGGCAATGAACAACATAAGTAATGATCACATTATTATTAACAGTCTGACATTGTGTTGTCTTGAAAAAAAACCTAAAATAGTGTTTCATTAGCATTGGTCTCAAGAATGGAAGCAAAATAATCAGTTATTATAAATAATAAATAAATATATTTCTGTCTCAAATGAATTTACCAGCACAGGTTACTTTAAAAAAAAAGTGTTATAGTGTATGATATTAGTAAATATAATACGGCAATACCATCCTACATAATAGTATATGGCTCCATTATAATGGGCAGGTTTCTTAGGGCTGCCAGTAGAATGTAAATTAGAATGTAAAACCAGGACAGCTACTGACCCCTGCATCGCGGTCATCAGCTGACATGGAAATGGTGATGTCATCAATGTACCGTCATCTAGGTATTCAGACATCCCTAGACAACCAAAACTATACAATATGACCATTAATGTTACTGTGCTGTTAATGTATAGTTAATGTACAGGGTGCAAGTAGCATTAATCTAGTGTAATCTGGATATAATAGCTTCTTACATGCCAATAATAATTAGATTAAATGACACTGAATGTACTAGTACTGACAGCAAGACTGACCTGTCCAAGTCTCATAATTGTTACCTATTAAAGGTTTCATCTCATTGTGTTTATATTAGTTTAAAAAGCATCACACAGTAGAGAAAGCAGAAATGTAACAGTATAACCTGTCCAAGCTAGTGCTAAATATTTCATACACTGAAAATGGGAAGAAGCTAAATACGTCTATATAGAGTATAAAAGGAAATAATTTAGGCTCATATAGTGATTGTAGTGGTTTATGTAACCACCAAATTCATAAAGTCTGTAACAAAATATCTTGTTTCACGCAGAAAAAAATGGGGAAAGGTGTCAATGCCCCCTCGCCTGCCCACCATATATAGTGGAGGGTAAGTTCATGATTGTTAGTTATTCTTACCTATGAAAGTTTTCATCTCATTGTGTTTATATTAGTTTAAAAAGCATCACACAGTAGAGAAAGCAGAAATATATAACCTGTCCAAGCAAGCGCTAATATTTCATACACTGAAAATAGGAAAAGGCTAAATATGTCTATATAGAGTATAAAAGGAAACATTTTAGGCACATATAGTGATTGAGTGATTGTAGTGGTTTATGTAACAACCAAATTCATAAAGTCTGTAACAAAATATCTTGTTTCACACAGGCCAAAATCCACAAGGCCCGCGAGCCTCCCCCCCATTATGTTTAATAGGTAAGTTCATGATTGTTAGCGCAGTAGGTCATATACTGATTATATGAATCTAGTATTATGAATAAATGTAACAGACTAAAGGAGGTATTGATGATAGGGAGAAAAGCCCCCGGGCCAGTGACAGCTATCGCTGGGTATCAGTAGCTGCACCTTTCACCGGCGGTCTCTGGTGATAGCTTCCCATGGGGAATCCTACTTACCATGGACATCGGTGGTACAATTACCGCTGCTCTCCTGCTATCGCTATTTAAGGTTGGTGACAGCAGGGGAGATACTACTCAAAAAAAGACTTCATTTTTTTATTTAAATAAAGCTTCTCTTTGAATCGGATTACTCCGAATCAATTAAATTTAAAAATATATATCTACATACATAATGGCATATACTCACCTGTCCCTGTATCTCCAACCAATGAACAGGCACATAATAGACTCAGAAGTGAGATGTCATTGTGTAGGATGTCACTAAGTGTGACTGCTCGTGACTCATAGTTCAGAGACAGAATATGCCCCGGCTCTGTGTGAGCTCTCTGAGAGACATACACAATGCTATCTTCTATCACTGTTATTTATCATTATAAGATACCCGGTGTCACTGGCAGGCAGCGGTAAGCAGAGACTTACCTCTTCGCTGGCCAGTCTGGGTCCCATCTGCACACGTGTGACCCGACATTGTCGGCTCTCACATGCGCACTCAACGGGCCGCCCGGGCTTAGGCCTAAAGTAGCTGATTCAAAGAAAATTAAAACAAAACAAGTGAGTGAATATAAAAAATTAGTTGAAAAAAATAACTATTGAAAAATAATTTTAATTAGAAACATTATTTAATTAAATAAAGCATTTCCCCTCTAAGGCTGTTGCAATAAGTGGTTTGTGGCAGTACAGATACCGTCACAATCCTACTTAATAGGGTTCCCCATGCATGGGGAAGCTATTGTAGGAGATAGATGGATAAGGCAATACCCAGCGATACCTAGTGCCGGCTTCGGCGGTTGGTAAATAGGGAGAAGCCCCGACTCTGGTGAATACACCCCTATTCACCGGATTTAGAGCTCTTCTCCCTATGATAAACACACCCCTAAATCATTCCCCGCTATGTCACACCCCTCTTGGAACAGCCCCATTAGAGTTAGGACTTGTCCTTGTTTTATCTACGTGTCCAATGTCAGACCCCCTTATCTAATGTCTGTGTAACCTGTCTCCTGTCTGATGCACTTAGCTGCCTCCCTTTTCTTCTGTCTTCTGCTTTGGTCTCTTATTTGCCCCTCGCTGTCTCTTGTCTTCATGTCAGTAATCTGGTCCAGTCCGACTATTGACATCAGTGATCTGGAACATTCAAATCAGTGTCTGTAATTCTTTTACTTTCAGATGGGGAACTGAAGACAACCTCTGGTAATGTCTCAATCAGTTACACGTAACAGGGTTCATGTAACATACATGTAGAAATACATTCATTTACTTATGTGTTTGTGCATGTGTTCTGGGCTTGTTTGGCTCAATTCAATAAGTCGCTAATGGGTATAACAACTAAATAAAATAAAAAGTAAAGACAACCACCCTGTACAGCTGCACAAATTGGGGCTGATGTCGACTTGGTTGTATAATGGGAGTAAATTACTCTTAAATAAAAGCACAGAATCATAGTGTATTTCCACCCACACGCAGAGCTGCACACATCTCCTGATGCTTCCGCATCAGCAGCATATGGGCCTGGTCTGCGTCATATCATAAGCCAGTATTTGCACCTGTCCTATAGCAGATGTATAAGATACCCCTCCTACCAGACATATATGTGTGTTTCTGTAGGACTGCATGAGCCGCCTTGTGTAAGCTGGCCCTTACTGTACTCGGCCATTGTCAGGACCCCCCTTCCCACCTCTCCAGCTGTAAGGGGTGCAGGTGTCACATAGGAACAAGTCTACATAGGTGTACAGTGTGCAGCCACAATCTGAGCATGCGCAGAGCGATATCACACAAGGCGCGCTACTCACACTGGCTTACGTCTCACTATGCATCAGCCCCATTACCTTACAATAAATCACACACATTACCTTACAATAAATCACACAGGAGGATAGTTCAGCAATGAAAAAATGACTCTCTCAGATAGATTTAATATAAATGTAACTTTTATTATATCTTGTAAAATAATTCCTGATATTGGAAAGTGGTAAAATAAAAGCAGCTGTAGTCTGCGCTCATATAACAATGAATAACTACTGCTGTCCTCCGCTGGCTGCAAGTAATAAGTTATAGCTGAAGAGTTAGAACCTCAGGAATCTATTGTTTAAGTGCAGCTGTACGGGATCATTTTATTTTATTTAGTTGTTACTACATTACACTGTTGTACTTCCCCTTAGTGGTGTAATGTTTGTTGTATTATCTGCTGTTTACTAATAGAGGCACAGATCAGGCAGCCAGTGTACAAAATAACATGAAGCAAACTTTATCAGGAATAATGTACCCCCTACTGTAAATTATAAGGATATTATACCGAGGTGTTAAATAACTAAACAAACACAAGGCCATAGACTGAATGCTGGTATACAATCTTCTAGGTGACTCTCCAAATCCATAATAACTTATAGCAGTGTACACTGAATTGATGACATTGGAATTTATGGATTATAGACAAAGACATCACAACTCAACACATCACAAGATATTATTTACAGGAGATTATACATATATTAGCTTCAGGTGTGTGTTATGAGACTATTAACCTTCACACAAATGTGGAGAATTACTGTGTATTCCAGGCACATTGAAAATGAATTTGAACACTATAACAAACCCCCAGTGTGTGATACGTAATAAGTATAACAAACTAAATCTGACGGTCAATACTTTCAGCCAAAACGTATATTAGGATCCTCTGTATACATCACAAGAGTACACACATTTCATTAGAGATCTCCCTGTGAATGTTATGTAATTATGGGTTATTAAATCCCTGGGGGTCAGAAGTATAACATGAAGATTGACAAACTGATCTTCATACACATGTGCTGGGTAGAAGAAGTACTGCAGGTAACAATGTCTTTGCTGTAATGTGTCATGACTGAAGGAGGCCAGCACTGATAACATGCTTGTTTGTTCAAGAGCAGTACATCACACACATGTAGTCCTAATACTGCTTTATGTCATGTATTGTATGTAAGATAATCGGGACACTCATTGGAATATATCAATCATTATTTTTTCTAGCTACGATTCAGATAAAGCGCAGGCCGAGGAGGAAATGCCTAAGTAAGTGTAACGTTCCTATTAGTAGGGAGCAGACTAACATACAGCTACATTGTAACATGTAGGAGACATACTAAGAAACAATGATTTAATTTTCTAAATGTCCATAGTCCTGGTCCTAGCTATTTATTCTGGGAGGGGAATCATATGTAAATATCTATAATAGTTAAACACACGTAATATACATCTGATGCTGTCATCATCATCAGCCCACATCTATACACTAATTGCAGCCAAGTCTGACCAGACCATATCCCCAGGGTGTGTGCTACACTTACATGCCCCTGCTGCACTCTACTTACCTGCCCCTGATCTGCCCCCCCCAGGGTGTGTGCTACACTTACATGCCCTTTCTGTACTCTACTAACCTGCCCCTGATCTGCCCCCACCCCCCCCTTCCAGAGTGTGTGCTACACTTACCTGCCCTGCTGTACTATACTAACCTGCCCCTGATCTGCCCGCCCCAGGTGTAGGGAGCCGCACATGTAAGTTACTCAAAACTTACACTTGAGGCTCCCTAGAGTTACTGTATAGTTAATGTACAGGGTGCAAGTAGCATTAATCTACTGTAATCTGGATATAAGAGCTTCTTACATGTCAATAATAATTAGATTAAATGACACAGAATGTTCTAGTACTGACAACTAGGCTGACCTGTCCAAGTCTCAAAATTCTTACCTATGAAAGGTTTCATCTCATTGTGTTTATATTAGTTTAAAAAGCATCACACAGTAGAGAAAGCAGAAATGTATAACCTGTCCAAGCAAGCGCTAATATTTCATACACTGAAAATAGGAAAAGGCTAAATATGTCTATATAGAGTATAAAAGGAAACATTTTAGGCACATATAGTGATTGTAGTGGTTTATGTAACCACCAAATTCATAAAGTCTGTAACAAAATATCTTGTTTCACACAGGCCAAAATCCACAAGGCCCGCGAGCCTCCCCCCCATTATGTTTAATAGGTAAGTTCATGATTGTTAGCGCAGTAGGTCATATACTGATTTTATGAATCTAGTATTATGAATAAATGTAACAGATTAAAGGACCTATTGATGATAGGGAGAAAAGCTCCCGGGACAGTGACAGCTATCGCTGGGTATCAACAGCAGCACCTTTCACCGGCGGTCTCTGGTGATAGCTTCCCATGGAGAAGCCTACTTACCATGGACATCGTGGGTACAATTAACGCTGCTCTCCTGCTATCGCTATTTAAGGTTGGTGACAGCAGGGGAGATACTACTCAAAAAAAGGCTTCATTTTTTTATTTAAATAAAGCTCTCTTTGAATCAGATTACTCTGAATCAGATTACATTTAAAAAATATATATCTACATACATAATGGCATACACTCACCTGTCCCTGTATCTCCAACCAATGAACAGGCACATAATAGACTCAGAAGTGAGATGTCATTGTGTAGGACAGGGTTTCCCAAACCCAGTCCTCAGGGCTCCCTAACAGTGCAGGTTTTCCATATCTCCTTGCTGGAGCACAGGTGTATTCATTACTGACTGATACATTGTAACAAATCCACAGGTGGTCCTAATTATGTCACATGTGATCCGGAAAACCTGCACTGTTAGGGAGCACCGAGGGCTGGGTTTGGGAAACCCTGGTGTAGGATGTCACTCAGTGTGACTGCTCGTGACTCATAGTTCAGAGACAGAATATGCCCCGACTCTGTGTGAACTCACTGAAAGACATATACAATGCTATCTTCTATCACTGTTATTTATCATTATAAGATCCCCGGTGTCCCTGGCAAGCAGCGGTAAGCAGAGACTTACCTCTTCGCTGGCCAGTCTGGGTCTGCACACGTGTGACCCTGCATTGTCAGCTCTCACATGCGCACTCAACGGACCGCTCGGGTTTAGGCCTAAAGTAGCTGATTCAAAGAAAATTAAAACAAAACAAGTGAATTAACATAAAAAATTAGTTGAAAAAAAATAACTATTGAAAAATAATTTTAATTAGAAACATTATTTAATTAAATAAAGCATTTCCCCCTCTAAGGCTGCTGCAATAAGTGGTTTGTGGCAGTACAGATACCGTCACAATCCTACTTAATAGGGTTCCCCATGCATGGCGAAGCTATTGCAGGAGACAGATGGAAAAGGCGATACCTAGTGCCGGCTTCGGAGGTTGATAAATAGGGAGAAGCCGTCTGGTGAATACACCCCTATTTACCGGATTTAGGTTCTCTTCTCCCTATGATAAACACACCCCTAAATCAGTCCCTGCTATGTCACACCCCTCTTGGAACAGCCCATTTAGAGTTAGGACTTGTCCTTGTTTTACACGTGTGTCCAATGTCAGTCCCCCCTTATCTGATGTCTGTGTAACCTGTGTTATGCACGTCTAATTGCTATCCAATAACGATTGTCGATTGCCGATGTGTGGTTCCAAAGCACAAAGTGATTTAATAGCCAAAAGTAGCAGAACAACAAATTAGAATAAAATAAGTACAGCTGTTACTTATCGCAGACGCCCTGGATCCAGTAGTACAGTCATTCAGGTCTGAAGGCTGTGGTCAAGAAGACTGGCCACTAGTTCCAGAGCCCCTGCTTATATACAGTCAGTGAATACAGTAAAACAATGCAGATGATGTGGCTTACTTCTATTGGTCCAGGCTTCAGGAAGGTCTAGTGTACTGCAGGTCATAGGCCAGTTCAATCCAAAATATCCAAAGGTGGTGGTCAGCTCTCCAGGGGATGCACTCTGATTTTCCTGCAAAAAATCCAGTTTAAACTAGTCTATTTACATTACACTGGCAGCATCATTTTAAACCTTTATTCCCTAACATCGCTAATTAGAGTATGCAATGTGCGATTCCTTCGGCGAATGAACTGGACAACTGCGGATGAATAGGGGATTAAAATGATACTAAACATGACATATTTCCTGCAACCTAAACCTTTGATTTCACTCACATGTATATAACCTATAATATTAAACATAAATACTACTACATTTCAACATAAATAGCTATGTGTTGCATCTACAATTAATGTGTACTAATTACAAATGTGTATGTTCGTGTGAATGTGTGTAAACGTGTAAAACCTGTTATTGCCACATGTTGCGGCTGGATACTCTTCTCCACGCCGTAGTGTGCTCTGCGCATAATTTCAGACAAAGACAACCAAATTTGCTAGATATTAATTGAAATGACTTTATCCAATTTGCTGACTTCGACACCTGTCTCCTGTCTGATGCACTTAGCTGCCTCCCTTATCTTTTGTCTTCTGCTTTGGTCTCTTATTTGCCCCTCGTTGTCTCTTGTCTTCACGTCAGTAATCTGGTCCAGGCCGACTATTGACATCAGTGACCGGGAACATTCACATCAGTGTTTGTAATTCTCTTTCTTTCAGATGGAGCACTGAAGACAACCTCTGGTAATGTCTCAATTAGTTACGCGTGACAGGGTTCATGTAATAATACAGGGATAATAATAATAATAATACTACAGGACTCATATCAATAAGACAGATGTTAATGTATAAGAACAATAATAATGTATATGTAATAAGTGACTATATAACACTGCCCAGAAATGACCACAGTACACTGATACCACTACACACACTACCACATGCATTAATGAGTGATGAAGAAATGGACTTACACCTGTTTTTTCGTTCTTTTAGTGATCAAAAAGACCAGACGGTAAGTGTATACACTAATAACGTATTGCACACACATTGCATATACATGGCACATACATGGTACATATATGGCACACAGTAATTTCTACTTGATGTAAAGCCATACTTAGAAACACCTTGTTATATAGTCAGTAGTGCCAGCATTTAGTTGTCCCTGAAAGTAATAGGTAAAAGCTGACAGTTTCTTTGTTACAGAATGATTCCTTACTGTTCTTCTTCCTCAGCATCCTACAGATCTGTTGTAGTTACCGCTTGTAGAACATCTGCTACATAGAAACCAGAATATAGTCTACACTGTGTTTATGTTGCTTCTACTGTGTATAGAACAGTGAGCTCCTATAGATTAGCATAAAACCTTCCTCGTGAATACTGGGTGCAGCCGCTTTGTGTGGTATTATTTCCACAACAGCTTTACAATTGTATTATACTGTAGATGTGATATAATTTAACATATTTACATCCCCTAATCTAGTATATTTTTATACATGTTTCTATAATCTCTCAGAGGGTAGCACAAATGTATATTAATGTAATTATCCCTCAGCCTCAGCAGTGTGGTTACTTTCTGGGGATAGGGGGGGTTCAGGTTGTGTTTAGTTTGTGTAATATAACACTTATTACCAGTTATTTATATAATGCCTACATAACACTTTTCTTGTACTTTGCATTAAATGTAGAATGACGAACCTGCTGAACAAGGTATGTACTGTGTCATCACTAGTCCTATACACCAAGGGTTTATTACTGATTGGTCAGGACCCAAAACATGGGTCTCCACAGCCTTTATGGTGGGTTCCCATGATCCTCTCTGTGCAGACCTGTTGTGTGCTACTAAATAATAATGAATCATGTACCACACAGGCCTAAGCTGGATTATAGTGAAGGTGGAGTCTGGAGGAGTGTGACTTATAATGGCATTAATACATTTTAATACACTTTTATTTACAGAATATACGTAATCAGAGACATTGTTATAAAGGTGCATGAGCTGTTACAGAAAGGAACACAATCCTCAAATACCTAAACATTATAGAGTCATGGGCTGCAGAGCTGATTCACAAACATAATATGGGTCCTGGCCAAAAAGTGAAGAACTTTAATTTAATCTTTAGAGACAAACTATTTTTAAAGCATAATCCTGATATGTTTCACAATTGTTTACAATATGTCTTCTCTTCTTTTCAGTGGAATCTACGAACAGAAGGTACTCAATATGATAAGACCACAGATCTGATACAATACAATATACAGCACAATAGTTATTTAGCTCAATACATTGATAATTTGATTCTCATCAGCTAAACAACCCCCAATACAAGACCAATTTCATCTTCCCTCTAATGATTTTTTATAAGCATCCCCCAGTCAGGGTAACAGACAACAGTACCCTGCAACAACCTCCCTCATTATTACTAATAAATCTCACAAATGGGGTGGCTATGGGGCATCACCTTGTGGTATAAACTCAAATGGGAACATATATGTGAATATATATCAAGGGTCTGATTCATCTTCTGATGTAAGTCCATTTGTGTGCAGTATCTTGTGTGAACTAGCTCTGTACATGCTCAGTAAAGGACCTTATGTCAATTAATGTAATTGTATGCAATTCATGTCCAAATTCAAATGACACTTACAACTGCGCAAGTCCCAGGCATCTCGTAAATATGCTTTTTTTAGTCGTATCATTTACACCAGCTACAGGTGTAAGTGGTATGTACAGTACGCATTAAGAACATCCAGATTTTTGTATTTAATGGAAAAAAGAAAAGAAAAAACAATTTTTTTCAAAACATTGGTATTAATAATTATAGTATTATGAGTTGTTAATTTATTTTAAAGACTTATTTTTTTGCATGTCTTCTGATGGGACTGTATATTGTGCATGTGCGTATCCTGCACTGTGTTCTGTCTGTTAACATACGACAAGTAAACTTTAGACAGAACGTACTTACACCCAGATTCAAATTGTACCTTGACATCCGCTTGGATTTAAACTTTGCTCAAGTTTCGTGCTCTTTTTTTAAACACAAGTTGCATGCAGGTTGCGTCCGAACATGAATCAGGCCAAATATGTCTAAGTGCCTCAATGACACAGAGATGAAGGTTACATTAATATACAGACTGTACCTAACCCCAGCCAGACCCCACAAAATTTGTCCCTCCAAGTCTGATTTCTTTCTTCTGAACTATAACACAGCTATTATGTAAGACATTTCTGTAAAACCATCAATCTTCCTTCGTGTTAACAGGGGCAGAATCTGGAGCAGACTTCGGAATGTTTTCCAGTCAATAGCAAGGTGAGTAATCATTGTGGTATGGTCCCTTCTAAGGTGACTCGTCCTGGGAAGTTACTCAAAGCTTAGGATCCAGCCTCAGTTTCATGCACATGTGCAGTGTGGCAAAATGTGACTTGTAGCTGTACTTACATCTAAATCTAGATCAGGCCTTTAGTCTGGGTTTATAGCAATATAACAGTGTAATACATCTGGTATTATAGATTGTTTGATCACATTATGTAATGTAGCAATGTGCATTTAATCTGGAGGACAGAAGAAAAGTCCCCTACCCTACATTTCTTACTTAATAAAACAAAATGTGGGGACCTCTCCTGTGATCTGATATCTGCACCTCCACATTATCATCCCTTCATGTAAACCTGGATGACCTCATCCCAATCCAGAATCCTGCACACACCAGACAATCTAGGAGTATGAATCCCAGGTACTGTGGATGTCAAGGAACCAAGTATCTGATAGATGAGATGGTTAAATAATCAGAACACGTGTATTAGCTCTAAGGACATGTGGGTAACAAGAATAATACTATGGGCTCAGAACACTAGTTCTTACGTTTAAATATAGTATGTATAAAAATCTTTACAGTGTCTCAAAACAAATTGTCTCTTTTGTATGAAACAATTACTTATACAGAGCAAATCTCTGATTGTTAGCACGTCTCATTTTTTTCCCATCTTTTTCAGATACATGTGCTGCTGCTGTTCCACCAATGATGAATAAATTATTTTTTATATAAGAGGAATTTCTTTATTTAAATACTAATTTTTAATACTCGGTTAACGTTTTGTTACCATTGTGTATATTTTATTAATGTACTTATTATATTTTACTATAATGGGGCAAGTTACTAGTGACCTCGGTCCCATTACACTAGGACAATTGAGGTGGCAACCCGAGAGTCAAAATAATTTTTTGCCATTATTATTATTGTTTCTATAACACCACTATGTTATGCAGCACGGTATAGAAAAATATTTATCATTCACAGCGGTCCATGTCCCAGTAGAGCTTAGAGTCTAATTTCCGTATCACACAAAGAAAGGGGAGAAATACAAACTCCAACCAGATTGGACCTTGGGCAGAATCAGACTCTTGACCTCATCACTGTTCAGTGATCATTTGTTTGCAGCTTCCCCCTTTATAACAGGGGGATCCCAATCTGCAGGTTTCCATCATAGTGTGACATGGCCAGTCGGTGGAGCTTGGGGCTGGGGGTTAGTGCAGGATGGATTTTTTTTTTAACTGGTCACACAATTTTTTATTAAATGTGTTTGTTTATTGATATATTTATTTTTTAAACAAAGTTAAAACGTAGACTGAAGTCATCATTGTCATCTTTTTACCAGGGTCACTTAAACTTCTTGGTCTGGGGAAGATAATGCTGATGACCGTTTCATTATAACTCCGGATGGATCTATACTGTACTCCTAATCTTATGAATAATTCACTTCTGTTATTTGCTGTAAAAGTCCCCCAAGCAGCTCGAACTTATACTGCAGTCAAAACGTATTAAAGATTCTGGGAGTTACATTATAGTAACATGAAGTCAAATGGTAACGGCAATGGTAGCGCCATTGTGATAAAACCGTGACATGAAAGGTGTCCCTATAGCGCTTTCTATATCTGTATCCATTTTTCCCCAATTACTCCATGCTTTATAGGACAGCACCCGTAGCCACATGAAAAACACATTAAGGGAGACACAAACATAATACTAAACATACAAATAATATTCCAATGAAGAAGTCCAAAGTTAAAAGAATCTTTTTTTTCCCAGAAGATATATGGCCTCTAATTGGTTTTCAGACTCAGGAAGATTCAATAAACTAATCAATACATAGGAGCATATCAATCGATACCTCAACATTTTTTTACAAAAACAACTTAGTCTAATAACGCGAAAACATACAAAAATAAATAGATATTAGTGAGTTAAACTCACATTTATGTTGGTGATGTGTTCACTTATAGGTCATAAAAGGATGTTAGATGATTCTTTATCCTTTGATGTCTCCTTAATACTGCTTAAAACATACAACAATACCTAAAAAAAAAAACAATGACAAATGTGATATTGCAAAAATATATATTTATAAATGAACTTCAGGAGAAAAGATTCAATACATTTAGAACAAGAGATCAAATCATTAGTTTCTCTGTTTTCTGATCTTGAATATTTTAGAGAGATGGAAGAAGGAATTATCCAACGGCTCAATAAAAGGGAGAAGGTGATTACTTAGAAAAAAATACAGTAGAGATAAAAAAGATTTTAAATATAAAAAAGGCACTCAATATGTTAGATCCAGGAAAGAAAGGGATATGTTGAGCATACAGGCTAAGTTTAAAATAGTGCAGTAGATTTTCACAAATAAAAATAATATTAAAGGATGAAGTGAAATATGCAAAAAATCCTGGCAATAAGAGAGAGACAGTTTGAGGGCCAAACCACAAAATACAGCAAAAGGTAGTGATCATTACCACAAGCTACATACTAAAGATTCCTGAAAAAGGAAAAATAATCAAAAATAGAATATAAGATATATAACACCATAGGATCAATGAAGGCAAATAAAATATAAAAGATTTGATCAAGAATGAAGACAAGGGCTTTACGATAGAAACACAAGAGGCCTTTATACGGTTCCTATGGCTCCCTTTCTGACATGTTCTCTTTAAACAATAGGATATGGCCAGGTTGCCAGCTTCCCCCCTGAATTTGGCCTTGGCCAAGTATATTGGAATTAACTCTGATCTGTCCATGGTGCTGGGGGGGACGGGACATAAAATGGTGGTATCTGCAGCTGACCTACTGACAATCATCACCAGTATTGTGATTTCATTATGCAAATTGTTATAGAAATCAAGCAGTTTGGTACTATCTAGCGTCTAAATAAATTATGCCAAATCTATGGGTCTGATATCGACAACAGCTCTAGAGTGGCTCCAACAATCAGTCCCTTTTACCTGGCACCCCAGTCACATCAAATATATTGGGGTATTATTAGGTAATGATCTCTCTAACATGTACAAAGCTAATTTTGTCCCCTCAATTTCTAAGTTCCACACAGAGTTTAGGAACTGCCAGTCTCGGGGATTCTCCTGACTGACGCCAATCAACAACATTAAAATGAACACCTTACAAAAGCTTCTGTATCTCCTACAAACACTCTCTATCTACATTCCTCCCTGATATTTTACTGATCTCTAAAGGCAAGTCCGTGAATTTGTTTGGGTGGGGAAAACCCCTAGATTTTATCACGACATCCTCTATAGGCGGAAAACACAGGGAAGTCTGCAATCACCTCTGTTCTTCAAATACTACCAGACCATGCTACTTAATAGCATACTAGAATGGATTAGAACCATTGACTCTAAACAATGGGTCATGATAGAGGGTCAAATTACCACACTCATCCCATCCAACCATTGGTCCAACTCTTCAATGCTGCACCAGACTACGGACATTAAAATGTCCTATTATCCCTTCTCACTCCCTTAACCTTCAAGCCAGACTTTCTGCCGGAATTGTCACCATGGGCTTTTAGGTCATGGTCTGAAGGAGCAATGATCAGGAGTGGTCAGCTGGTGGCTAATGTGTGCGCCTTTTCTGTTTCTTGTTAAACCCGCAAACTAGATATTTACATAATAATGAAATTTTGGTAGGGGTGGGAATCAGTCTGACTAGTTTTGAGGACTTCTCCCAAAAACCTAAACATACAATTTCTAACATCTATAACATGCTTATTATATACTGTGTTACACCTGGTCTTGGTACCAGGATCTGGTAAGGTCAAGTAGCTACTGGACTTGGACTAAAGTCTGCTCTACCAGTCTTTCTGTGAAAATGCAGTTCAAGGTTCTCTCTCGTGGTATAAGTGTCCGTCTCAACTTTGTAAAATGCACACTGATGTCTTGGGTTAGAGAATATGCTATGGAAATTATGCGAAGCCCAGTGCCTGGGGGACTAGACATTTGGTTATTCAACCTCCCAGTACAAAAACTCATTACTTAGACACTTTAGCAATGCTGTAAAAGTAGTGATCTCAGTACACTGGAGGTCTCCTGTTCCCCCCAGCGTGAAGGATGGTTTATAGGGTAGACCTTTAGACCTTTAAATGACCAGGGATATTTTACATGTCTAAATTATATATATATATATATTGCATAGAATGGTCAATAGCTTATCTCAAATCCCATAGATACAGGAAGCAGAAGACATCTCCGCCACATCCACATCTGGAAAAGGCTTCGTACAACACTGTCCTCTCCTTAGGGATCGCCACAATTTCTTTTGCATTGGAAGTATAGCAGAGCACGTTGTGGGAGGCTCTGCTTTCCCTCACACAGCGAGGATGTTATAACACGCTCCCTCCATGGTGTCTAGTGTTGGTAACGTGTCCTATTCCCCTACCACCATAGGAGGTCCGGCTGAAGGGAGAGTGATTGGTTAACAGTTAATTGGTTGGCAACACACTGCTACCGGCGAATGGCAATGCAGCAATACATAAGCTGGGGACTGGTAATTGTGTTTCATGGCCTTGATCTGTGTGCTCCGATGGGAGGGAATTTGCTTATGAACAACACCACCTGGAGGATTTTTTATTGTGGAAAAGTACATTGATGATGTTATATATTAATTAAATTAAGCAGTAAAATAAAATATATATAAAGGTGATGAAAGAAAAGAAATGTGAAATTTATTTCCTCGATCTACTTCTTACTGTGACCCCCATCGTGGCGGGGCTTCACAATATGGAGCTGCCAATCGGCTTCACCAAGATGGTGGCGCCAGGCCTTGATGCCTGCCCACATCTAGGCTGCTAGGAGGAGGGAGGAGAAGAGAGGAGGATATAAATATTATATCGATTTTACAGAAACTTGTTTAAAGATTGGGAAAGTTAAACTGACATCACCTTAACTAATTCTATGATATCATGCTGATTTGTAGATTGCATAGAGACACATATGTTCTAAAAAGTACAAGAAGTTATTAGAATGCTGCTATGAGGCCAGTTCAAACCAACTTGTATGATGACTTCACGCTGATTTATCTGTTTGTTATGCTTTGCTGTTTTCTGCTTCTGAAGAACTTCATGTTTGGAACCCCTCCAGCCAGTACAGCAAAACCCAGAGTCTGCGATGAAGTCTGGTGTTCACTGTTGCCCCTAGTAGTGGGGACAGACTTGGCTGCAGACAAACAGAGGGTCGAGAGATGTGTACCGGCTAAGGAATAGAGTGTTATGACAGATAGCAGCATGGGGTCCGGGCCAGAATTGGGACCGGCAGTAGACAACGTATTCAGAGAACAAACCAAGGTCAGGGGTCACAGGCTCAGGATCCAGGGACAGGCGTAAGATCAGGGTCACTAGCAGAGAATCAGAATCTGGGTTCAGGCAATAGATCAGGGTCAGAAGCACAGGTTCAGAGTCCAGGAACAGGCAATGGTCATACACGGGAAATCAATCTTAGGTTAAACACCAAACACAGGGACAAAGTAGCAGGCAGCAGTACTGAAACAGGACGCTATAACCGGCAGTGAGGCTCAGTCCTCACTGCCGGTGAGGACTGAGTGCAAATTAGCATTCTGATTTGCACATAAGTTAAATACTGACTGTTTTTTCATGTAGCACACAAATATCAACTTTAAATTTCAGTGTACAAATAAGCTATCAAGTATTTGTGTGCTACATGAAAAAACAGTCAGTATTTAACTTATGTGCAAAACAGAAGGCTAATTTGCACCCCTTTTATTTTAACATCTCAGTAAACTTTGTGTATATTATGGGTTGTGATGAAACGGGGTCGTACTGGACTGAGAACCGTTTCTCACAGTTTATTGTACTTTTTAATTATTGGCCCAGTCTAAATATTCTCGAAGTCAAATAATTGGATAAAGTAAACCAAATTGATTAATATTGTTACGGGTTCATTTACATTTCATATAATTTACATAAACATACACATTTACATTCACACTTACACTTGTAAATAATACACATTTATTTAGGTTCCAATCCACATTTATTTATTAGTAAAATGTATTAGATTGTTTATTTATGCATAGATAATACTATAGTATGGTATTTATGGTTCAGGTGTTTTAAAAAGTAAAGAGTTTGGTCTCATATTAAAGCTTATTTCACCAGCATTAACCCGGTGTGGACAGAGTAGCGATTGCATTTAGCGATCGCAAGATACAAGCAATAGGAGATTAATACTCAAAAGTACTTTTTGTGTGTGGGTCAGTTTGAACTGGTTGTTCAGAGTGAAAACAGGTAGACAATAGTTGGGGGAAGTCGCCCCTCACTTTTTTAAAGGATCAAATGAACTGACCTATGACCAGCAGGCAACTGGAATATCATTAACCCTGGACCAATGAAGACCTCACTAAGTGTTATCATATAAGCATGCTGGCCATTGTTCTCTCTCTCTCTGATCCTGACTACATGTGTCCATGACTGGGTGAAGCACTATAAGAAAAATGGAATGTATTCAGTGTTTTTATACTTTCCTGCTTTATTGTAACATCTTTAATGCGTAAAAATGGCTTGCTGTAAATCCTGCTATATTTGTGCTTTGGAACCACAACAATCGCATTGTACAATGTTTAATTGGTAAGCGATAAAATGACTTTAATAATATATACTCCAGAGCATCGGTATATTATGTGTATTGTTATTTCTTGTTATTAGGTACATTTTGCCCTTGCTATTACCTGCAATATTGTATGTATTAGTAGTATAAACACAATGTAACAATCTGCGCACTAACCAGAGTAAAGTCTGTGAAGCAGCTAGATTCAATAAGCAGGATGATCCAACCCACATAAATACTGTACTGTTGAAAGAGATCAGCGCTTAACACAGACTAATGATACGATCAATGTTTGTGCAACATAAATAATAGCATAAATAATAGCAATTTATTACAAGCAATAGTTAAAACACAGATAACTGCTAAGCTAAAGCAATTAATGTAAATCTCTAAACACTGGTGATAACATTGGTGATAATAAATAGTAAGGTGGTAATAATAAAAAATATATATATATATATATATATTGTGGCAAGAGCCCGCTACTGGTGAAGCCCACGCGTACTTCTTCCTTTTTATGGTTCTTTATTGTCAGGATGGAAATAAATGTTTTGACACCGTATACTTTCACAGCAATTATGGAGACCCTAAACGCTTGCTATACATAGACCAGCTCTCTCTCAAGACTAGCCAGCTACCCCAGCGTTAGTCTCCCTGAACAAATTAAACAAACAAGCTTTTATACATGATGCTCCTCCCCCAGCCTTAGCTTGATGAACAGGTGACACACCCACCTTTTCTTTAAAAGAAAACACCCATCACTGCCTCTGTTTGCAAAACCAGACATGCCCTGTCTGTTTGCTGAGAGGAAAGATTTCAGATCATGTAAGTTTAACCAAATTTAAACTATTGCTTTTCATACATAAGTCTTCACTCTAGGTGCATTACTGCACAAATGTTTTACTCTACTTCCCTGCTTTCTCTGTATATTGCCAGCTAAATGCCTCCTTTTGTTACAATATATATAGAGAGAGAACTTGGTAAACAAATCCTGAGGATAGATCTATCCTAAAAATCGATTGGAAAGTATCTGACCATTCTCAATGCAAGCAGGCAAAGTCTGATGTAAGTCCTGTAAATGTAAGAAGGGCGCACTGCCTCTCGCTATACTTGCGGTTGGTAAGGTCCTATGAATCCAAATGCGACGGGTTCTATTAGGATGAGGTCAGTAGGGAGTAAAGAGAGCGCTTCTCCGCGATATCACAATGGCGTGGGTTTCACCTTGGAAATGAAGGTACCACAAACCTCATTAATCCATGGGAGCGTCCAAAACGATCAAGGAAAACATGATCTCAGACTTTGCTCTCTCTAGACACCTACAGTACCAGGTATTCTCCCATCTATTTGGACAGGGTACTAACCTGGCTCACCTCGTTTCACTTGCAAAATCGGAAGGGTTTGACTGATGGAATGGTGGTTTGACCATAGGTGCAGGATTTATTGTTCGATCTAGCCATCGGACTTTACCAAGTTCTCTCACTATATATATTTTTTATTACTACCATTATTGTTGTTTTATTCTGCATCTTTGCGCCATTTAGTATTTATTATCACCAATGTTTAGACATTTCCATTCATTGTTTTAGCTTAGCAATTATCCGTGTTTAATAAATTGCTTGTAATAAATTGGTATTATTTATGCTATTATTTATGTTGCACAAACATTGATCATATCATTAGTCTGTGTTGAGCGTTTATCTCTTTCATTAGTAGTATAAAGACTGTGCCATATTGTGTAAAAATAGAGGACAGCAGATGCCATATTGCATGACAGGATGGAAAGTTGTGTTAGCTAAAGTAGTTAACATTTGTCTCAAATTCCCATTGTTATGATGTGTGGCCTAGGTCTGGGCTGTTAATAATCAGAGCAATGTCTGAGTGACTGTTAATATAGCTAACTGGCAGCCAATGTTAGTTATCTAGGTCAACAGGTAATCTGAGAGATAATTAGGTCAGATTATGTGCAATGTGTCTTCACAGTACTAGTGGCTGAAAGAGCATTGGGAAATGTATTAATATTTATCAATATAAATGTTATTGTATCAAAATGTATCTCAGACTTATGTACTATCATGTCTTAATGCTTCACGCAAACGTAAAGTGTCATGTTATTCTCTGATGTAATATTGTAACCCTTTGTTAAGTGTATCCAGCCAAATACTGCAGGATGATACGATTCTGAAAGATACTGAGACTGTTACTATGGAGCGCTGACTGAAAGGGGCTGCTGGAGGGTACACGCTACCATTTACCCTGTACATTGTGAATGCCTTATGGTGTTGTGCTGTCATAATAAACAAAGAATTATGAACAGAGGTTCATCATAGAGGGACATATTAGAACTCCTAGTGTTGCTTAAAATATAACTTTTATTAATACTGTTTAATAATAATATCCTCCCGGAAAAAAAGGTGAAATATTAAAAATCCAAGTATACACACATACATACATGTATTAAAAAACAAAAGGACACCAACAGATAGGGATTTATTGTAAGTAGGAGTAATTATATATAAACTCATAGAATTGTCTGAAACAATCCTAAGTAGCAATCCAGCGTCTAAGCCAACTGGTGATTAATATTTGCTTGACAGAACAGTTTATCGATTGCATGAGAACCTTGTCTCCTATAATATATGCACTATAACCTGTTTAAGTCTCCGAAATTGGAGTATATATCACGTGTGCAGCAGAAAAAGAGTTATGTTTAAGTAATCAAAAATGACTTACAGATAACGATTAATTTATTTGGCAGATTTCAACAGTAAGAAGCTCTTTTGTAGTGAGCAATGATAAGATTATCAGGGTTAATTAACTCCGTAGTGTCTCAGCAGGCTGTAGAGGGAGGTCTACACACTATGTGATACTGAGAACAACGAAAGTTTCCCAAACAACATCGGCAAGTTCCGAAAAGAGAGCGAGATTGGAGGAAAGGGATAAAAGGGGAAAAGACTCCCTAAGTGCCCCTCATACAACTCCGGTGAGACCACTCTTTTCTATGAGTGAGAATACTCTATTTCTATGTGTTTGAGCCCACAGAGTTAACCCATTGGGAAATCAACCGGAGATGTTTTACATCTAATTATACTTGACAAACAGCTCCCAGAAGGGAAAATATGGCGCTTACAAGTGAAAAAAGATTGTAATAAATAAATACTTAATAGATACTAAAAAAAGGGTCAGAATGATAACATATCAGAAAATGTATTCCCCTGCAGCTTGTCCAGGGTCTATTGCAATAACCCAGATACAACAAAGTAAAACTTAAACAAAAGGACCACGCTGTGGACATTAAAATCCAAATATCAAGTGTATAAAGATGGAGATGAGAAAATTCTCACATTACAATTGAAATAAAGGATTGGTTCTTGTAAAAACACATATTTAATCACATGAATAAATAAAAATGTACAGTATAACACAAAATAATAAAAAAACATCAGCTTGATGGGATAATCTCCTGAATTGATAGTTTATATAGATGCTGATCTTCAATTAGATAAAAATCTACTTATCATATGACAGGAAGCAAATAAATAGATATAGCTGTGTTAAATCTAAAATTCTGACCCAAGTCAGCCTGTGGTGTCAAGTATATCTGGAAGCGCTTCAATCAGCTGGAGAGAATTGACACAGTCCAAGTTCTGTATGCAAGGAATATTCTCTAGTTTATTGATACAAAGATACAGGTTTTTATAGGCTACTGAATAAATGAATCCTACGTCATATGCATACAATAGTTTATACCACTAGTTTATGAGAAGCGCTACTGATTAACTTTCTCACGTATTCTTGAGGTGTTTACTTTTCTCCCCCTTCTAAGGACAGATGAGCCTATTATTTCTTATCTCAAGGGGAGTTGGAGATATGCTATGTGCAGCACCATGGATACAGCTCCCATACTACCAGCTGGATATGAAGCTCATTATTGTTTTCATAACTGGTTACATTCTTCAGGTGTTCTCTATTAGTTCAACTTCAAGGCCATAGGCTCACATATTGCAAAACTGCAAGTTAACAGAAAAATGAATAATCTCTTCTAGCAAATAATATTTCTATACAAGTTACAATAAAATGGCTGAACAAAGGCCTTATGAGGCCTTAACAAAAAATCATATTTAACATTTCCCATCTTTTATTCAATTTTCGACCCTTTCTCCTCCTACCTACCTAATCCTATCTATAGAACCACATTCTTAATAAGCAGGTACATGTAGGAGGCCACATGCATAGAGTTGGTCCCCTTAGGAATCTGTCAACTCATCCCCCACTAATAAGCCTGTGATCCTCCCTGTCCTAACTTGATTTATGAGGAGATGCATTTTGGCAAATGTCCATGTCTAGAAAAGATGGTTTCTTAGAAGATGGTTTCTTAAAAGATGGTTTCTTAAAAGATAGTTAATGAGTCTATAGTAGTTCTGCAGGCCTTGCATGTCCTTTGTTCAATCTTTAGTAGTTTCTTGTTGCAAACTCTGCAGTTCTTTGGCTTTGCTAGTCCAAATAATTCATGACACTCATAGTCTGGTCAGGTTTCAGAAGTAATTTCTGTGATCATCAGAGGTTCGGGATTTTCAGTGGTTCCCTTTTTGGAGAGACAACAATCAAGTGTCAGTAACTTCTTAATCAGCCATATATTTAGTTTCATTATCACCTATACGATCAACAGGATTGCTAAACCATTTGCTACTAATGCCAATATTTCCAATATCCAACATGAATCATTACTGACAACTTTACCAATGAGGTTATGCATCTGCACAAAGACATTTTCAGAGTTTACTCTACTATGAGTGCAAATTGTTGAGCACTCCTTCCCATATGTTTCTCACAGTGGCATAGGCAATATGTCACTTAACTGTCTGTTTCATACTGGGTTAGGGAGGCCTTAATCCCTACTTCAGTCACAATTATTCTGGCAAGACATATCAATACAATGAGACAGTCATTTCTATTTATCAGAACAAGACTCCCCTGATTTGAAGACTTTGCAGTGTTATGCGTGAATCCAGGTGTCTCTTTCCTGTACTTCCACTGCCATGGGAGTCGTCAACAGGACTTGATAAGGACCCTTGTATCTGGGTTCAAGACTTCTCCTGATGTGCTTTCTCACGACCACCCAGCCCCCCAGGGTGCAGTTTATGGGTACCTGTATCAAAATTAGGGTTTGCAATGGAGGAGAATATTTGACCATGTATTTCAGTTAGTTGTTTCTATAATAAGGCAACATAATTCAACAAATCACTATATACATGGTGTAGTTGCTATGGAAAATAACAGCCTGTTCTGTTTGCTGTGCCAAACAATATCTCATATGGTGTTAAACCTGTGTCTTTCCTAGCAGTATTTTTTACTGAGTGCAGGTAAACATGAGATCCATGGCAGACCTGTTTCAGCCATTATTTTCTGCATTTTCAATTTCAGTGTACCATTAAGGCGCTCCATACATCCTGAACTTTGGGATCTGTAGGGGGTGTGATAGTTTCTGGAATCCTTGCCCCGTAAAGTGTATCCCTCTGTCACTTACAATGACCTCTGGTACACCATATCATCAGATTACCTCATTCGCAATTTTCTTGGCTAATGCTTTAGCATTTGCTTTTCTATACAGCCATGTCTCCAGCCAGTGACTAAAGAAGTTGACACAGACAAGCACATTCTCAAAGCCCGAGCATTTGGGAAGTTATAAAGTCTATCTGTATCCTCTTATAGGGATCTTATGTCTGGGGTGTGCTTTTCCATAGGACAGACTTACTCGGGTTACTTTGTGCACAGACTAGGCATTCTGCCACTAACGACTGTGCTGCTTGGGCGAACCCTGGTACTATCCATAAGCTGCTAGTGAGTACAACCATAGCATCTTTTCCCAGATGCACTTTCTCGTGTGCTATATTGGCCATAATGGGATAAACTACTTTTGGCAGACACAAACGCTGACCTTTACACCACTCCTTGCACTTCTAGTGCTCCATGTATTGCCCAAGTCTTTTTCTTATTTTCTGTTGCTTGTCTTTCCATAAGTTGGAGTGTGCTCTGGTCAAACAGGGGTCAGGGGGTCACCATGTAAATAGACTCCCCTTGGGGTACTGGGGCTATGGCGGCTTCTCGTGCGGCCTGGTCTATTTCACTTAGCTTCGGGGGTAGTATCTCTGTGTGTGTCTTCATCTTCATCACTGTTTGGAGGACAGCTGGAATGCAGTGAACAATGCCCTGGTATGTTCATCATATTGACTGGTTTGCTTGCTGAACCCATAAGGTCCCTACTTTTCCATACAGGGCCATAATCATGCGCAATTACAAATGCATAACTTGAATCAGTGTAAATATTTACTCTTTGTCCTTTTGCATATATGCATGCAAGTGTCAGGGCCTTTAGTTCAGCTTCTTGTGCTGACATGTGACTCGGTAGAGTCTGTTGAATCACTATTTCTGTGTGTGTGGTTACAGCACACCCTGTATACGGGACAGGATCTATGTGATAGTGTGAACCATCTACAAAAAGAGTGATGTCTGCATCTGGTAATGGTTTATCTTTAATGTGAGATAAAACCAGAGATTCTTGTTTCATTAGTTCTATGCAATCATGTTCAGAAAAATTTTGTTTGCATTTTTTTTTTCCTTTCTTTCTGTTCAAGCTGGAATGGAATTCCCCCAAATCCCTAGGGTAACCCCAATATATACAGGTACTTCTCCCATCTTTTGAAACTTGCTGCAATAAGGCAGCAGGATTCAACATTGTGCACTGCTTAAGTGTAACGTTACTGGGAGTAAGCAGTGCTACTTCATTAGGATAGGCTTCAGTAAGGAGCATGTGGAATCCAAGGACAAGGTTCTTGGTTTCTGAGTTCCACAAAGTTTACACTCATTAGATGGAGTGTACAGTACAACGGTTAAGACAGATGTGGTAACTTTAATTCTTCTGGAAGAGAAACACTTAGCTTAAATAACCTGTTAATAAGCCACATCATCAGTTCTATTAGTGTATATAATAATGTGTTGGGCCACAATACTCACAAACACATTCCTGCATTGGGTGTAAACCCCTGTAGTCATGGGTTGCTCTTTTCTTTATATGGTTGGGTTAAACTTTTATATTAGAATTTTCTAATTATGTATAATGATCTATACATTACTATGGGCCTGAGTCTGGTTCTTCCAAACTTGGCTTTCCTTTCTAGTCTAGTACACATCTACAGCGCACAGCAAAGGAAAATAACGTGCAATCTATATTCCTCCTGCTAATATCAATGAACTCCCCTCTCTGGTCTCCCTTGGACCTTTAAAAAACTTAAAATACAGTTTACTCAGATTCCCCTTGTCTGAAGGTCTTAACATATATCTGTGAACATGAGAGGCTCTGGGGCCTCTTGTGCTTCCTTTTTTTTTTTTTTTTTTTTTCTTCTAATAAAAAAGGAAAGGGAGGAAGAAAATACACAGTGCGCTCGGCAAGTGTTATATGTCACTCATTTCACAATAGGAGGGAATGTCCTTTGTGCTGTATATCTTCATACTTAGTAAATCTGGCCGGTAACAAATGTTTTGCTTGTGCTTGGTTTCTGTCACAACGTACGATACCGTTAAGGTAACTGGGTGTCCTAGCACAATATCTATACTCTTTTCAAGCACTAAAGCAGAGTAGTATGCAAGTGACCTTAGCTTGCGACCATGTATTTGTGTCAGTACTCCTTGTACATGTGCACTGACTTCATTACAAAATAATGTGAAAGGCTTGTCATAATCTGGCAAAGCCAGTGCTGGCGCTGAAGTTATTTCAGCTTAAAATTGGTTAAACATTTGGTTCTGCTCAGAGGAGAGTATAAATGGCTTGCTATGATCCAGAAGTGCTAATGCAGGAGCACATACAATTGCTCTTAAAGTCTTAAATCTTTTTCATTTCTGTAAAAATATAGAATTCCCATCAATGCATTACCATACCCACAATAAAGAGAATTATTTACAGTATATGACAATTATAGCACAGTAAATAAGGGCAGTAAATGTCTTTACAAACACTGATTTACTCAAAACTGTAATGAGGATACAAATAAAAACCTTTTGCTTTCTGCACATACAGAAAAACCACCTAGTTCATGCATTTGCTATGCGAATAGCACATAAACTCTAATATCTCTTCCAAAACAAGGTAATCATTACTCAGAAGAGTTTACGTTATTTAAATCCTTCATTAGTTTATACTTATGTTTGTTGTGGTGCAAAGATGGTGCATTGGAAGTTAAATCAATGCAATCTGGATTGCCTAATGGGTCTTTGCAGCTGGAGACCTGTGAATAAAAAAACTTTTGCATAGAGATTAACATTTATTTACTAGGAATTACTGTAACTGTAACATGCGTGTATACTGTTATCAGGTAACCAGTGAACAGCTGCTAAAAGCTTAACTGTGACGCTATGCGTTCCATGCCTTGATTTCCTCAAAGGGGCAGTCCCTAATTTCACAAATAGAGAATGTCAGTGACGAGACCTGGGCGAGTGTTCAAAGCCACTCCTTTCTTATCATCTCTTAGTACAGCCCTTTTAAATGACACTAATTAAATTTCCGGGTTTAGAAACATTCAATCTGGAATCTTGGTTCCAAGTATTCAACCATTTTAAAAGCAGCACTGTCTCATAAATCAGAGTACTCTCGTTAGACACAATACATTGTGTCTGTAAATCATTCAACATTTTCTCAACAAAATCTCTCTCCCGTGACCAAATATTCACAAATATTTCTAGATTCTGTGATTTTCGTGTTCAAAGTAAAAATATATTCACTTAAGTCTCGCTCACAGACGACATTTTATCTCGTAACATTTCTTTAAAGGCATAACAAACCCTCCTGATTTCTGAGAACATTCATCAGCGCCATTTTAACACAGATAAAAACAGCATGTAAGCTCACTCCCACAATTCTCAACTTCATTAAAGAGAAAGCTATATTTCTGAACTTCAGAAACAAAATTATTTTGTTCAAATACAGAAACGGCTTGTTGGATCCCAGCCAGCTTTGTTCTGACACTAGTACTTATAGTGATAATGTACATTATTTACAATCTTGTCCGTGCAATCGGACCAAACATTTTAAAACTTCTTTTGTATCTTTTTAAAAGCTTATCATTAAGCAATGAATGTACAACTTTTTCAACCTTGAAACATGTCTCTTGTAAAAAACGGACAAGACAGACAAACATTGTGATTTAAAGTAAATCAAACATCTCCCTTATAGAGCACTAAGACAGAGAACAAACAATGTGAATTATCACGGATCTCTCTCACACGCAGTAAGACGGAGACAAAACTCACATACAGAGAAAGAAAACTTAACTGACATCTTCCAGCCTACTGCTGTGGAACTACAAGTCCCAGCATTACACTAAATACAAGTTAGCTTCAACATGTTATCATCAATCAGCACTCCGGACACATTTCTTTAATTTTACATACATTGTCAAAAAACAAAAAACAGTGTGCTTCTTATCTCAACACACTGAAATCATTTACACAGAATAAGGGAGGGGCACATTTCACTTATTCAGCTGCACAGGATCAAACATACATTTATAATATACAACCTACTTGATTCATTATTCAGCTTCCGATGCATTTAGCATATCCACATATATTTCGACTTTTCAGATCTCTTAACTTTCCTGTGCCACCTCAAACAATCTCTTGGGGTTTGATCTCAATACCCCTTTGTTCTTGTCACATTACCACTTGCAACACCTTTGTTTCTCCATCCACACATATCTTTGGCTATCCCCGCTTTCTTGAAAAATTCCCTGCAGACCTTCTACTCCCCCATTTCCTTTAGTCTTTGTGCATCATATCTATGAGGGAGCTGCTGTCATTTGTTTACTATCTATATTACTCGTATTGACAGTATTCTGTTGAGTCCAAATCGGGACTCTTATCTAGTTTCTGTGGGTTGTCCTTGCACTGGACGTCCCGTTCTGTGGACTCCTTGTACTGGATGTCCGTGCTAAATAGCTTCTTTGACAGTATCTGGGACGAAGGTCTTTTGGAAATCTCTCTTACACAATTTGGGCAGATTACAGAATCTCCCTTCTTTGATATACCTCTGGGGATGGTGTCTAAAATGTTCACTCAATGTTCAAAACAATAACTCTCTAAATCCCTCTATTCCATTACATGCTTCTTTGATCAATGTCTTATGTGACTTTTATGCTTTATACATCATACATAGGTACAAACACATGCACTCAAAATTCAATCATCTTTCAAAAATCTAATCAACAATACAATTACAGTAAACAAATTGGGTTAATACTGTATTATATTAATCAGATGATACTTGAGACTCACAAATTCGCGTGTCAGGTGCCTCAGACAGACATGAGGTGACCCAGACTAGGAAGACCAACGAGTAGAAATCTACTGACCGCGGATGTTGGGGTTCAATGTGCTGGGAAACCTCCGTTGTCTGTCTTGTAGCCTGCTGGACAGCGAATCTCTGTGGCGACCTCCAAGTTGTTAAATCTAAAATTCTGACCCAAGTCAGCCTGTGGTGTCAAGTATATCTGGAAGCGCTTCAATCAGCTGGAGAGAATTGACACAGTCCAAGTTCTGTATGCAAGGAATATTCTCTAGTTTATTGATACAAAGATACAGGTTTTTATAGGCTACTGAATAAATGAATCCTACGTCATATGCATACAATAGTTTATACCACTAGTTTATGAGAAGCGCTACTGATTAACTTTCTCACGTATTCTTGAGGTGTTTACTTTTCTCCCCCTTCTAAGGACAGATGAGCCTATTATTTCTTATCTCAAGGGGAGTTGGAGATATGCTATGTGCAGCACCATGGATACAGCTCCCATACTACCAGCTGGATATGAAGCTCATTATTGTTTTCATAACTGGTTACATTCTTCAGGTGTTCTCTATTAGTTCAACTTCAAGGCCATAGGCTCACATATTGCAAAACTGCAAGTTAACAGAAAAATGAATAATCTCTTCTAGCAAATAATATTTCTATACAAGTTACAATAAAATGGCTGAACAAAGGCCTTATGAGGCCTTAACAAAAAATCATATTTAACAGCTGCAAGCACGCAAAAATTGTAGTTCCCAATAGTGCCACCAATAGAGGGGGAGTTGTCAGTTCCCGACAATCATACCTCAATGGACATAAAAAATCTTCTCCTTACACTCTCCTGGGGAAGTAACATGGATATAATTCCGGCACAAGAATAATAGTAGGTGTGACACACAGATAACAGTCTCTTACAGGTACTGGCCAAGTATTCACCCTCTGGAGGGAATGATTATAACACAATGCTCATAAATGTTCAGTCCTGACGACCATCTCACATCTAATTCCGCACGCCGGGTCGGCGGTATATCATCTCTAATTACGACCCAGATGGAAACGTGTAAGCAGATGAAAATGCAGCAGATGAAAATGTAGAATATGAACAAACTCCTCTCAGCCTGATAAACTTGAATAGGAAGCAACACAGGGTCCACATCCAGCATAGAATAAAAAGTATGGATTTCTGACTCGTTTCGTGCTGATATACAGCACTTTCTCAAAACTATTAGAAACTCTTCAAACCTCCACTACATATACACAGATGTTCCACTTAATCATGTAGCTAATATAAACTCAACCAATGAACTCATATCATCAACAAAACATTTACAAAAACAGAATACAACTCATGATAATAATGTCTTCCCAATCAAATAAACAAAAACGTATACATAAACTTAATAATAATAATAATAATAAAGAAAGAACCAATCCTATTTAATATATGTAGAGAGAGAACTAGGGATATAAAAAGAAATATAGACATATCCCCCTCTCATAAATCACTGGCCACATTAAAAAACACAGATATAACAAATAATCCATTAAAATCATAAAATTATTGAAAATAAGAAATAAAAATAATATATATATATATATACATAAAAAATATTAGAAAAATAATATACAAATATACAGTTAATAAAAATAAACATTAATACACCATATATCCTCCCTAAATTATAACATAATCATAAAAACGCAATAATGAATAATCCAATATACACACTTAAGAGTTCAGCAGAACAAACCACCTAGAACCCAAAAAAAAATGTATATACCCAAACACTAATTAAAACAATTATGGTCCAAAGCTTCATTCAAACCTAAGGGACACAAGGTAACTAAATTAAAAATCCACGCTGACTCGGAGAGACAAAGTTTAGAAAACCTGTCTCCTCCTCTAATAGTATTGTCTATATGCTCTACTCCTATTACCGTTAGACTAGTCAGATCACTGTTGTGAAAGGTGGAAAAATGTCTAGAAACACTATGTATGAGTCTGAACCTTATTTATAATATTCCTTCTGTGTTCCCTAAAGTGTGCTTTCAAGGGTTTAGTTGTCCTGCCACATATTGTAACTTACAGTTACATTCTAATACATGCACATCATAGGGAGTATCACAGTCTGATTATACTTGAAGCACTTATATGATCACGATCCATATAGTGAATTAGCCACTCACTCTACCATTTATATAATCATTCACTTAGATGATATATATTAAGTGCAATATCAGGACTATATTTATATTCAGCTGCACTAAAAACAGGGGCAGGCTGAGCTGGGGGGGCCAGGCTGGTCCAATAGTGGGCTACTTGGGCTGGGTTACTGGGCCACCTGCATTTTGTTCTCTTAAAATGTTCCTAAATCGAGTCTTGCCCCCCCAGGCTAAGATGTGCCAGCCCTACCCTAAGTTTGAGCCGTTCTTTGTTAGACATTATCATGTACATTTCATACATATATATATATATATATATACACACACACACACACATATATATATATATATACACACATATCAGTTTCATACAAATAGGCGTATAATACGTCATCATGGATCACTTTTTCTCTAATAAAGAGCAGAAATTCTCAATTGGCATTGACTAGGGACAAATGCATTTAAGATTTTTAGGGTTTTAAAATGTAATTTACATTTCCCGCAATTTCTCTATACTTTAATTACATGAAATGAATACATTTTGAGGTGAGGTACATTCACCACTGGCATTTCCCAGGTAGTAACAACACAAAACCATTTTAATGTCAGATCGACATTTTAATTCATCCCTCCAAACCCCGAAACGTACACACTCTTTGTGGAAGAAACAAGCTGGACAGCCATTGAATTCAGTTGTATTATATTTATATGATGTAGCATCACAAGCAGCATCTAGTGAATGATTGTATACCTTAGTATCAGACCAGTGCCTCTAGATTGCAGGCACAGAGGTGACTATGAACACGCACATGTCACCCTCCTATATATTCTTATTCCGCCCACCCAGACGTCACTCATTCTCCCCGGCCCTCTTCCTGCGCTGCGTGTTGGCGTCACTCTCTGTCACTCCGCGTTTGCCCTTCAGTCCCGAGCTCTCCGTTACCCGCAGACATGGCCTCCGCCAGCAGGCAGCTCCTTGTACGATGTATGTCCAGCAGCGCCGCGGCCGCCGGGAAGAAGCTGTCCATCAAACACGTGACGGTGATCGGAGGAGGACTGATGGGAGCCGGGATAGCTCAGGTGAGAGCCTCGGCAGGTGCAGGGACCTGGTGACAGCCTGTGTTTAGCAGCTCACACCCCCTAGCAAAAGTGTGGAGCTACAGAACATAGGCGAGGCAAGGTATGCTGGGACTTGTAGTTCCTTATCAGCTAAGAGCACTGGGTTACCGATCTTTGTGTGTGTGCCAGCTTACTCCCCAGTGGTGAATCTGTGGTGAAACCAGTGACCCTCCTCCCCTTACCTTTCACCTGCTGTCCTGTGCCCATTAGGTATGACCTGTCACTGGATTTATGCGATGTTTGACTTCTGTGGCCGACAGAAGATAGGGCTTGTTGTGCAGTTTTTTGGCACTTCAGCATGAATTGTCAAATTATATAGGATTCTCAAACTGTAAAGCTCATAATATTTTAACATCATTCGTTTAAGTAGATTGTCTTCAATTTATTTTGTGAGCTTATCCATATAAAAAAGTTACTCAAAGGCCTTGTAGTATTATTTATTTAAACTGACACTACTTTTTATTTGGGAACAAACACAGTAATAAAACAAGACTGGGTATTTGGGGGCACATTTAACAATTGACGGTATTGCACTACTGTGTAATTAGGTAAAGGAAGTCTGCAATTGATATTTATGAAAGCTCCATCGGACTGTTCAATCTCCAAAACCAGTAATTTTCTCTGCACTTCGTTTTTTCTTGCAGTCACCATACAACAGTATGGTGACTGCTCGGGGCCGGCATTTAACAAGTTCCGGAAAAACTAATTTTTCGGAAACTTGTAATGTAAATGTACGCCAGCTGCTGGCGTACATCATCGGAACTGTTACAGATTCTTTTCCTCCTCATTATGTCCAGCTCTGCTACGGAGAGAAGAGCTGGACAGCGCATGTCCAGGGAGTGATCTTGTGATCCCTCCCTGTCATCTGATCTCATTTCAGACTACAGATGCCAAAACACTAGTCTCGTGTCTGTGCACAGCCTGGAGGTCTCTAGACTGCACATGCGCCGTTGCATCTACAAATGGAAAAAAAAAAGAGGAGGAGGAGATGGGAATACAGCGCGTCCGAAGAGGCAGGGGTAAGTATGATTTTTCTTTTCACAGAAACAGCAGATTATCGGGACTGCTGTTTCTGTGCTCCGGTTTTGATAAATTTGAGAAATGAATCAATACTTATCCGTCCGATAAGGATTGATAACCATTTCTCTATTTCTACGATAAATGATAAATGTGCCCCTAAGTATTAAGACAAAGAGGTAAGCAGTATCTGCTTAAATTCTGTAGGAACATAGTAAGTTTAAGCGTGAGGTTAAGCACAACATAGCACATATAGATCCAGTCTGATTAATGGGAAGAAGTGCTTTGTTGGACTATATGATCCACTTACACAGTAATGTTTGGGGAGGGTGGGGGAGTATGGAAGCAGAATAAATGTAAATTTTGTGTTGACTGTGTGATAATTGGGTAGATTAGCCTAGGTAGAGAGGGTTTTCCAGGAATCTGATAAACTTGCCCGAAGAGGTTTATTATCAGGGACTGGTTAGAGGGTAGCACAAAGTCTTGTATGAAGGAGGCAATTCTGAAGATTGGATGCAGCCTGAAAAAGTCCTGTAACTAAAAATGTGAGCAAGTAATGAGTTTGGATGAGAGGTGCTACTTTTGGGCATAGTGGAAAGCGTTGAGTTGGGAGATATTTTGAAACAAGTCATGATATCTATGTTGGTGCAATTTTGCTATTAAATTTCTATGTTAAAAGTATCTTGGATTCTGTAAAGAATGAAGTATCAGCAGAAGGACGTTTTGGGGAGGGAAATTAGTGTAGCAGCTGCATTTAAAATGGATGCTAGTAGGAGACCTAACTCGCAGCGAAAAGCCGTGGCCTCGGTTTCTGGCCCTGTTGATTGCCATCTAGCTGCTGCTGCGGATCCCCTCGCTGGACCACTAGGACTGTATTACTGGGTGCTGTGTCCTCCCCTCCCCCCTGTTCACCAGGACCTCTCTGACCCACAGGCTGCTCCAAATTAAGTGCAGAAAAACTACAAAGCCAGCTGTCCATCTGCAGAGTGGAGTGGGACCTGCTTTTCCTGGTCACAGTGCTTGGATTCAAACTGACCTGCCTGTGCCTTTCTATAAGGGGTGAGTCCTTTCCCCTGTCTGGATCACCCACAATTTAGCACACTCCTGCAGTATGTAAGAAGATCCAATTAGCTAAAGTCCACTTCCATTTCATCTCATAGATGTGAGAAGCTCCACTCCACTTGTCACATTCCATGTGAGTTCTCCTGGGGCTCCTTGCCACACAGATCTGTAGGACCCCCATGGAGGGACAGGGGTTCATGGGCATTAAATTTATTGCTGCTCTCAATCTATCCTGTACAAGCAGATCCACACAATCAAATTGCCTGAACCTATCTGTCCTCTGCCGTGCCAGTGCTGCCACCCGGTAGCTGATATGTCACTACACTCTATCTTCCTGCTATATATAATCTGTTGTTCACTTCAGCACCGAGACAGACACAGGGTCATAATGTTACGATAAGAGCGATGGCTCTTATCGTAATATGACCCTGTGTCTGTCTCGGTGCTCCCACTGTCGGTCCACCAAGAACTATAAGCTAGTGGCTGTCATCTGTTATATACCCGAGACCTCCTTTTCAAATATTTCCCTCAATTTGCTGCTCACTACACATAAAGGTCATGTGATCATCTCTACGTGACCCAGACTCGGGCGGACCCCTCTCATATGATTTGAACACAATGTGTGCCCCTCTCCTTTCCCCATCCTCTCATCTTGACTCTCTCCCATCTTCTCCAACCCCCCAAGCGATCTAATTTCTTTTGTCAATCTCACTATGTCTACCAAACCAAAGAAGCCTGGGACTTCGGCCAACTTCTTTTGATCAAAATCCAAGCACTCTCCTCCTCATGTAGACTGCCGAGATGTGTCGGGCTTCTTCTTCCTTCGGAGATGGAATTGGATCCTCAGATTCATGCAGTAATGACTAACCTTCTTGAGGAAGTAAAAGTAGCGTTACAACAAGAACTCTCTAAGGCAGTCAATGACTTTAAAACTGAATTGAACTCCCTCTGCACCGGAACAGACACCTTGGAATCCAAAACAGATGATCTGTGCCGCTCTCAGACGGTTCTTGACAAAGAATTATCCAACCTCCACGACGACATTGAGTCCCTTAAGGAGAAACAAGAGGACTCTGAAAACCATTTCCGGCGCAATAATACTCGCATTAGAAATGTTTCTGAAGACATCCTGCCGGCGGAAATTCAAGCTTGTCTTAAAGGCCTTTTCCTTCACATTTTTCCAGATCTCACTGATGCAAACTGCCTCATGGATCGGGCTCTGAGATCCAAACCCGTTAGTGGTCAACCTCCTCGGGACATTATAGCTTGGTTGCATTATTTTTGTACCAGGGACCCCATTCTACAAGCAACTAGAGATCGGTCTGCTCTCTCTTCTCGAGACATGGATGTCCAGTTGTTTCAGGACCTTGCCCCAACAATGATCCAGAAACGTTGAGATCTGCAACCTGATACAAGGATACTCTGCCAACATAACGTCCGTTATCGCTAAGGGGCTTACCTTTTCCGCTCCAGGTTTTTGCAGCCAACACCTCTCATTTTGTCAAAACCCTAAACCAAGGTCAAGACCTGCTTACCAAGCTGGACATCCTGCCCATGTCATCTTCCCTGCAGTCTCCACCTCCAAGAGCCCAACGTTTTGCTCCCACGCAACCTGAGTGGTCCCGAGTGGTCCCGTACCTCTTGCCACTTGGCCCGGGATGCTACTCCACCTTTACATGTTAATTGTTATTGTTGACATTTGAAATTTGTTTTGTCATCTTTTTTTGCTTTCACAGGTGAACTTCTTCGGGTAATTGGAGCCTTGGATTGTTAGTCACTGATTACAACTCCAGCCCTCTTGTTTTCCTTGCATTAAGTATGACATATAGGTAGTTTTCTTACGTTATTTTGCTCCAATAGGCCTTTATAGCACACTGCCTTAAGTGCTGTCTTCGGTCCCTAAGTCTCCTCCCCATCTATACCCCCTATTCCCTTCCCTTACCTAATTGCCTGTCACTCACCAGACTGTGAGTGCTTCTTCTCGTGTGTTTAGGAACCGTGGCCGTCCACCATCCTGAGGGTCTGCGCATGCGCAGCCCTTTCAAACCTTCAGTACCTGTTCCTTTTAGTTAATTGGCTGATCAGGCAACACTCCCTATTTAAAGCACCTGAGTTCCATACCTCATTGCCTGATCTTGGAGTCTCATTCCCCATGAGCCTCTGAAGGTGTTCCTGTGTTTCCTCGTGTATTCAGCGCTGCTGATTCCTGTGGTTTCCAGACCACTTCAACTCTCCTGTGGTTTCCAGATCACTTCAACCCTCCTGTGTTTCATCGTGACTGTTTAGCTGATTCCTATCCCCTGCCTCCGTGCACTACAGTCTTCAGCTCACTTCAACCCTCCTGTGTTTCATCGTGACTGTTTAGCTGATTCCTATCCGCTGCCTCCGTGCACTACAGTCTTCAGCTCACCTCAACTCTCCTGTGTTTCCTCGAGACTGCAACAGCTGATTCCTATCCGCTGCTCTCCGTGTACCTGCAGAGTCCTGCTGGCTGCTACTCCTCAGTTCTACTTGTGTCTGCAGCAGCTGATCCGCTCTCCGTTCTTCTCAGTGTTCCTGCCGGTGTCTACTCGCCAGTCTGCATCGGATCTACGCCTCGCTGCTTTCATCTCGGCTAGACCATCGCTACTCTTCAGGGTCCTCCAGGAGTCCAGTTCTACATACTTCTGCTTCCTGAGTATTTGTTGCTTTCCCTGCTGGCCTACCTACCTGTGCGCTGCACCTACTTGATTACCGCTTCACCCTCCAGGGACTTCGCATCCTGCCGGCCTCCAACCGTTCAGGTATCTCTGCACTCCTGTCTGACAGCCTGCTCCTGAACCACGGTATGCATACTTCTCATTGACTGTGCTGGTGTATTGCATATCTTGCTGGACTGAGTTGTTCTCCTCTGGAGTTTACTATCCGCTGAGACTATTGCCATCATTGACTGTGTTATCTTTTGCCCGGATAGTTTCTGTGACTTTGTATTATTACAGTGCTGTTCAGTCATTACTATATTGTGAATGTCATTGTGGATCAAGTTCAAGGTGCCCGTGTCTCTCCCCGTGCTCCTCCTCACATATATATTCAGTGGTACAACTTGCTAGAGGCAGACCACTGATCCCTGTTTCCTGTGTCACCTGTTCCAGTATCCTCTCACATAGCAGTGGTACAACTTGCTAACGCAGACCACTGACTCCCCGGATACCTCCACTTGGATTCCATTCCTTCACCCAGACAGCGGTACAACTTGCTACCACAGACCACTGACTACCCTCACGTTCTTTTGTCCATTCAGTTCCTCGTGTACTTCTACATATATATTACCAGTGCTGCTAGTCATAGACTTTCACGAGCATCTCTATCATCTGCTGTCTCCTGTTCCGTGATCACCCCGCTACCAGAGTACCATATTACCATCTATACTGCTCTGGTAAGCCCATCACCTGGTGATCCCTGGGTAAAGACTCCTAGTGCCCGTGACATTGCCTAACTGTTTAAAGCAGCATGTCTAGTGTTTACATACTGTTTGTTTTACACACACTGTTCTTTGGTTTATTATTTTTTTCTAAAGAATTCTTTTGCGGGTCCTTCGGTCCTGACGCCTATCCTCCTCAGGATTAGGACTCCACACACCCTTTGATATTGTTCATTGTATCATGCATAGGCTCTCCACTATGTCTTTGAACCCTCTACGGATTCCTTTTATTCAATGTTGTTGCCCAATTGGGCTTACTGTTTCCTTTTCTCTCTACTTTTTTGTCTGTGGCTTTTTTCCTACTACTCTCCTGTTCTTATACTCTAACTCAGGGACACACTAATTATTTGTATTTCTCTCCTCAAGCATTAGTTTACCTTGTGAGATTCTACCCCCCCCCTGCAGAGCTATGTCTTTAAAAATATTTTCTGTCCACGTTAACAGCCATAATTCCCTACATAAGCCACTACGCTCTTGAGAGCCTGTAGGAGAGAACGAGTAACATTGTTTTTCTACAAGAAACTCCTCTTACTGGAGTCGACTCACAGCTTCAGGGTAAGCAATTTTCTCAGACCTTCTTTGCCTCTGCGGACTGCAAGAAACGGGGCATGGCTATCTTGATTCACAGCAAAGTCCCCTTTTTGCACTCTTACACTTTTGCAGATCCAGAGGGTCGCCTCCTGATTGTCACGCTACACTCTGCCCGTCACCCTGGTCTCAGTATATGTCCCAAACCAGAAACAAAAACCCTTTTTCACCAGACTCTCCAAGCACTTTTAGCAACTGGCGCAAGGTCACATGATTGTTGACAGACTTTAATGTAGTTCTTGATTCTCTCCTGGATAAATCCTCTCCTCCCTCCTCCCGGCGGGCTACCCCTTTCTCCTCTGAATTCACCTCACTCGCTATATTGCTCACCCACCACCGTCTGTATGATTCCTGGCGACTATGTAACTCCGATGCCAGAGATTATACACACTTCTCAGCCCCACACCTACTATACTCGCTCATAGATATGCTCTGTGTTTCCCATTCTCTTACTCTTCACGTAACTCAAGCAGGCATATATCTGCTCTCCTGGACAGACCACTCGGGTTTTTCTGCTTTTAGACCTCCTCAAACATACACGACCTCGTGGCAGGTGGCGCTTAGATGACTCCCTCCTGCTTAATCAAACAATGCTCCTACATGTTAAAACCTCCATCTCGAACTATTTCCTAGAAAACTGTACCTCTGACATAGCTCCTGGTGTCCTATGGGAGGCCCATAAGGCCACTATTTGAGGGCACCTAATTAGCCTGACTGCGTCCTCCAGAAAGAAGGCTGCAACGGAGGTGACATGATAGGGAAATCGTTAAAAAAAAAAAAAAAAAAGCTGCTTGTTAACTTTATGCAGGAAACAACCTTATTATTGTTTAGTTAAAAAAATGAGATCTACAAAATCTAGGTAGTTTCAAAATAGTAACACTAATTTTCCTTTCTCTGTAAAGATTTTTATTGAAGGCTGGTTTGTAAGTTTGTCTGCCACAACTGAATCATTACTTTGTTTAAACTAAATTATTAACAATACCATACTCTGTGCTGTTTTTTAGCTTATTGTATGTACTTCGTTCATGTTCAAATTACAAAGAAAGGATCTCAGATGAGCTAAATTTTCAAAAGTGTTCCACCAAAAATTCACCCCATTCCACGTTTGGGTGTGGAAATTCACATGTTTCTCCAGCCAAACTTTTCCTTTATTATACCCCAACTATACCACAGATCAGCCTTGGCTCTATTTATAGACTACAACCCTACAGAATTTACAAATAACTGGTGAAGCGGAACTTGAAGATTGTATTTGAAAATTGCTCTTTTGAGTTCAGGAAAAAGAGCTCCGCCCCTTCCAAGCTAATTTTCTGAAATTAACGTCTGATCTGCAAATTACGCTACTGCTTGTCTGGTCAGCAGAGGCGTGCAGGCACCAGGAGCAATGATTCTGGTGTCTGCAATATTTTCAGAGGACTTTCTCGCAACATGATGATAATTGAGAAAAGAAAAAGGCTATTTAGACGTTAATGTTTAATTTCAGCTCTGTGGACCTTGAATAGACTGCAGATTTCTGCTACGTTTTCATCTGCAGTTCACCTTTTGGACTACACTAATTGCTTATTGTTCTGCAGTGGCTTTTGATATCCTGCCTCTTTCCCGCACCCTTGAGGGTCATCTTAGAAATGTGCATTCTAATTGATCAGGACACCTTGCTTGCATTTACTAGTATACATGGTCCTCCTCTGAAATGGTTCAGATGACTTTTCGTTTTCAGTCATAATCCAGCTGTCATGAACAGCAGCGGCTGTACCAGTAATAATTTCCTGGTAATCCAGATCAACATCCTCGGCCTCATTCTTGTGCACTCCGTATTTTTTAATTTTTATTTTACATCACGTGATTTTATTGCTGTTGTGATGTTTTGTAGGAGACAGATATTTGGTTATACTTTATGATTATTTTTGTGTGATGCTGTTGTACCTAAACCACGCCATCGATCAACAACCCTGTTGGGTTTTCATGTTATAATTTATCAGTAGCTGTGGTGACAAACTGATACATGGCAGTTGCTTAATGCAACGTCTGTGGGAATACTGTGTTTCAGCACAACTTTCTGAGGTAAGGTTAAATAAGATGCATACATAAAACATCTAAAAAATAACCTTGTCAGAGTCACTAATTACCCATTTGTGAGAGCGCTTTGTGAATAAGATCCATTCAGTGCTATGATGACACAATAGTCAACAAAGTTGTAACATTAAAAAATTATATTTAATTTCTGGCCTTTACCTGAGAAAATAATTTTATTATGCATAGTGTACATTATTAAAAATGTTCCCTTATCTGTCTTCCTCTCTGGTAATCCCCTTGTGTTTGTCTGTCCTGGGCTGCTCACAGACTGTGACTGCATCAATCCAGAATTGAATTTGTTAGGTTGTAAGCTCATTTGGCCAGGACTTTCCTTACCTTATGTTTCATATTGTATGTAATTAGTTTGTGTTATGATCCCATCAATGTACAGCAAAAAGATGATGATGATGATGATAATTATGTAGGCTCTGACTAGAAATTATTATTTGTGGGGGGTTGTCAAAACTAGAAATAGGTCGCAATGTATGATGAGCACTAAGGAGGGTGGTTCAGTAATATAAAATCTCCTACTCCACAATTCATTTCTGTTAAAGAATAACTTTGCCCAAAACATATAATTTTTAGTTTATAAGTAAATAAGGACATTTCAAATCCTTTACCACCGGCCCTCATCACAAAATACAATTCCAATCATAAAGAACTTGAAAGAATTGTAAGGAAGCATTGGCACATATTACGCATGGATGAGCATCTGAAGGACATCCTTCCCGGACATCCAAGGATCATTTATAGAAAATCAGATTCGCTTAACACTAAGCTCGTCAAGTGCTGCATTCCAAAAACAACTGCAAAAAAATGCCAACAGAGTTGGCTGGAAGAGAAAAGTGGGGGCTTTTATTATTGCAATAGGTGCCATGCTTGCAAAACTATTAGTCATAAGGGAACAAAGCCCATCACCAACTTCCACTCTCATACCACAGGTGACTCCTTTCAGATCAAAACCAAAATCACCTGTGATACTATGGATGTGGTTTATCTGTTGGAGTGCCCATGTGGACTACAATATGTAGGGCGTACTGTCCGGAAACTTCATGTTAGAATTTCAGAGCACCTTCGCAACATCACCAATCAGTTAGATAATCATACTGTATCATCTCATTTTGTTAAACATCATAACCACGACCACACTAAACTTCAGTTTTTAGAAATATGTAAAGTTCATAAACCTTGGAGAGGTGGAGATTTCATTTCTTTCATTTCAAAAGAAGAGGCGAGATGGATTTTTAATCTTAAAACCCTGATCCCAAAAGGATTGAATGTGGATTTTGACCTGGGTTATTTTCTCCACTCATAATGTATCCACTATATTTGTCCTTATACACATTGATACAATGGGAATAATATGCCAGCTATACCATATTCCCACTTTATTTTTATACTTATACTTATTTTTATTTTTATTTATTTATTTTTGTTCATTTCATATATATACCATGTACATCACCCATTAATATTTATGCAACCAGATCTATTTATATATATTTTTCTATATATGTTCAAACATGCTCTTTTTTGTTTTGCAACTAGTGCACTATTGTTTTCTTTTGTTTTTTCCATCATGCCTGTTGGATTGTTGTGCAATCACCAGTACTCAGATTTATTCACTAATTACTCCATTGCCTTTTGGCTGATTGGCACATCCGGATCTCTTTAAAAACTGGCTAGGAAGACCAGTTGGACATTACTATCCCTGAGGAAGCCCACTGGCCATTGCCACCGGGCGAAACGCGTTAGAGACTGTCCCTCAACTCAGTTTTATTCAACTTACTTGCATGCTAGCATCTTACATTACCATATACAGACATCCACATCGGAGACCAGCCTGTAGCGTGTATGCGCTCATCCGCAGCGGCACTACCGCTTCCCCTGTTTAGCCTCAACTTTATGAGAAAGAGAGAGACTACGTTTGGGGATTAGGAGGACTACATCCACATCGGAGACCAGCCTGTAGCGTGTATGCGCTCATCCGCAGCGGCACTACCGCTTCCCCTGTTTAGCCTCAACTTTATGAGAAAGAGAGAGACTACGTTGGGGATTAGGAGGACTACATTTGGATCATCACCACCTATATTCTGCTGGGTACCTGTCCATTATTGGAGGCATTTTGATATCCATACATTTAATCTCAACACGGAGATATCCCGCTGCGTGCACACGCTATTTGAGCGGGATCATTTTTTCTTTCAACAAGGAGAGGATTTCCTTTTAGTAACTAGAAGAACTTTCTTCCTCATTCTTGTTTTAATAATTGGCATTCTGCTGGGTGCTTTTTATCATTGAAATCAACGTTATATCTAACCTCATCAGTACAGACTCTGGGACTGCTACTAAGTGCCTGTCTGCATTATAGACAGCCAGACATCCCTGCTTCATGTGAGTAACGGCTACCAATTTCATTTTTGCTTGCATTTTTCATCATCGCCAACATTTTTATTTTACAACTCTGGACATTATATTTCCTTACATTTTCTTTTTGCGATTCATATCAATTGTCATTTCATATTTTAGTAGCTTGCAAGTGCACTCTAACCATATTTGCAATCACACTGAGTTTGTAGTGTTTTTTACCATTATCATTGTTTTCGGCAGTGTCAATTGATGCATGTTAATTGTTTAACACATCTAAGCTGTCTCGTTCCGGCCGGAGCGTATTGTGGACCTATCCATATTAAATTGATATATCTTTCCTTTACAAGCGCCCAGAACCTGACTATTTTTATACGTATAGTGCCGAATGTCCCTAAACTTCTCTGGATATAAGGACTTGTCTTGGAAATGTTCCTATTTTTCAGTAGTGGCTACCTGCTCAATAAAATGTCCCTTATTCTGTATATTAATATTAAATATATTGATTCAAGTTATAAACTCAATTTAAAAAAGGTGAGAGCATTACATGTCATGGATGATGATAGTAGGTTCTCAAAGAAATATTGATATGCTTACTACATTTTTCAACTTTAGCCTACATTATAAAACGGACACAAAGAAATTAAGTATCATTAATATAATTAAGACCGATCTAAACACTGTACAAAAATAAAGGACCGACTTTTCTGTGTGCTTATCCCACGTTACTGACACCTGAAAGAATGTTAGACAACATTCAGTGGAGTACCCCAAGGATCTGTACGTAGACCAGTGCTTTTTAATATCTTTATTGGAGACATTGCAAATCGTAATGAAGGGAGAGTGTGCCTTTTTGCAGATAACACAAAGATATGCAACAGGGTAGACTCACCAGGAGGTGTCAGACAAATGATTGATGATCTAAGTAGACTAGAGGAATGGGCAAGACAGTGGCAACTACAGTTTAATGCCAAAAAATGCAAAATCAAAACCCAAAGGCTAAATATAGTATTAATGGCATAATAATGGGCAGCACAGTGGCGAAGTGATAGCACTTCTGCCTCACAGCGCTGGGGTCATGAGTTCAATTCCCGACCATGGCCTTATCTGTGTGGAGTTTGTATGTTCTCCCTGTGTTTGCGTGGGTTTCCTCCGGGTGCTCCGGTTTCCTCCCACACTCCAAAAAAAAACATACTAGTAGGTTAATTGGTTGCTATCAAAATTGACCCTAGTCTCTACCTGTCTGTCTGTCTGTCTGTCTGTATGTGTGTGAGTGAGTGTCTATATTAGGGAATTTAGACTGTAAGCTCCAATGGGGCAGGGACAGATGTGAATGAGTTCTCTGTACAGCGCTGCGGAATCAGTGGCGCTATATAAATAAATGATGATGATGATGATGAATAATGGAAACTACTGAGGAGGAAAGGGATCTAGTAGTCACTATTTCAGGTGACTTAAAGGCAGGTAAGCAATGTAACAAAGCAATGAGGAAGCCAAGTCGGATGCTTGGTTGCATAGGGAGAGAAATCCGTAACAGAAAGAAAGAAGTAATAATGCCACTGTATAGGTCACTGGTATGGCCTAATCTATAATACTGTGTTCAGTTTGGGAGGCCATATCTCCATAAGGATATAAAGACATTAGAAACTGTACAAAGAAGGGCAACTAAAATGGTGCATGGGCTACAGCACAAAACTTACCGGGAAAGACTAAAAGATCTCTATGTATAGTTTAGAGCAGAGAAGGGAAAGAGGGGCATGATAGAAACTTTCAAATTTATCAAGGGTTTGAACAAGGTACATGAGGGAAACATTCTTCAAAGGAAGAGAAGTACTCGAACATGAGGACATGTACTGAAACTGGAGGGAAGTATGTTCAGAGGAAATTTAGGGAAAAACTACTTCACAGAAAGGGTAGTGGAATAGCCTCCCATCAGAGGTGGTAGAGGCTAATACAGTAGAGCAGTTTAAACATGCTTGGGATAGAGATAAGAATATCCTTATAAACTATAAGGGACTAAATAAAGTTTAAAGTGACCATAGGTTAATAAAACAATGGGCAGACTAGATGGGCCAAGCAGTTCTTATCTGCCGTCAAATTCTATGTTTCATATGTATTCAGTACCTTTATTAGAAATAATACACACATCTCTTCAGGTCAAACTAATGTATAACTGTCATACACATTTTCTTAGTTAGGAAGTAAAATAAAAATGTATTTCTTACAATTTAATCAACCCTCGCATACACAAAGGTCCATCTAGAGACTGTGCTGAGAGTGACAAGCTTAGATGTATCTGCTCAGCTGACAAGTGTTCCTGGACGTTGTACTGCATAGTATTACCTAATCTGACGCTCTAGCCGGCTAATGATACTGTCCTCTATGCTGTCATGGTGGCTTGATTCAGATACCCACCATGTTAGGAGTGTCACAGGGCCAGATTGATACCCCTGGTATGTAGAAGTGCATATTCTTTGTTAAATTTCAGAACTACACCCAAACTAAATTTTATTATTTTGATGGTGTACTATTTTAGAAATAATTCAATAATTTATTTCATATTGGATATTATAGCGCAACACATTTTAAGAGCTCTTTTTAGCATGGAAATATAGCTTATTGATATTTAAATGTAATTATTGTTCTTGGTAGGTGGCTGCAGCTACAGGTCACACTGTGGTATTAGTGGACCAGACGGAGGACATCTTGAAAAAATCCAGTAAAAGTATTGAGGACAGCTTGAAAAGAGTCACCAAGAAGATGTTTGCAGACAAGCCTGAGGTGACATTCTGGTATTTTATTTCTACTTTCATCTATTTTATGCTTTTTGAGACATAAAGACATACGTAAGTGCACTTGTCCTCATGAATTAAACCACTACCCCGAATTCTTTAGTGTCAACACTCAAGCAGCAAAACAGTGATTTTTAATTGAGCTTTGGGGTGGAACCCGATTGTTTAGCTCAGACAAGATTCTGACAAAGAATAATGTGTGTAATTAGCAAAGGGATATAGCATATTCTAGAGCAGTGATGGGCAAACCAGTCCTCAAGGGCCATCAACAGTTCATGTTTTTAGGATTTCTTTAATCATGCACAGCTGAGTTAATCTATTTGGCTGAGTCAGTAATTATCCCACCTGTTTCTACAGACAGAAATCCTAGGACTTCTGTCTGTGGGATAATTACTGACTCAGACAAATAGATTAACTCAGCTGTGCATGATTAAAGAAATCCTAAAAACATGAACTGTTGATGGCCCTTGAGGACTGGTTTGCCCATCACTGTTCTAGAGTATAAGGGTCATTTTTGAACCAGTAAAGAACAGCTGGGCAACACATTTTCGTTTTTGGGCTGTACCAGTTTAGTGCCTTGTGCATTGGTGGGTGCATATTCCAGATTTTGCAACTGCCCATGGCAAAGTACTTTGTGCCAACCTTTATGGGATTGTAGATCTTATGCCCATAGTGGAAACGCAAAAGCTTCACTTTCATCCAACTATCACTTTATGACAAACACTTTCATTTCAAGTTTTGCTTTTTCTTTTTTTTTTTTTTTTTTTTTTTTTTTTTTTTTTTTTTTTTTTTTTTTTTTTTTTTTTTTCTCCTAAAACACTACTCATTCATGAGGCTACTGGGGCGTTGAGACTGTCTATTTCATGTGTGTCTATTTCATGTGTGTCTATTGTATCTTTAAATGTTTGTATTCTCACATTGGTAGAAAAGTGCCTATACATACGCTTTCATGCATAAAATGTGGTGGGACGGTGCAAAAAGTGATGAAAGTATTGGCCCAATCCATCTCCTCAACAGTGTGTGAAAATAGTTATTTTCTGTGGAGAAAAATACTCTGTGGCACCCAGCTGAACAGGGAATGTCCCTCTAAATGTGCCTTATACACCTATTGAGACTTATATTTTACATTTTTTTTGTCCCACAAAATGAAATCTTGGTTTCACATATGAGCATAAAGACACACACCCTGACCACATCTTTCAACCAACTCCCCAATTCCTCCCATCAGGAAATGCAACCTTTTGCACCTCTTGCTAGATTCCAGGATCTAGATGAGAAAATTTTTATACGTTTATTCTAAGTGGTAAGGACATTTTTCTTCAAATTAAATGTTCTACACCTCTCAAAGACCCTTACTAATCCATGTACCCATGACAGTGCAGCAGCATGACAATAGGTATCGTAACAGAAAGTTGCCATTTTGTTTGTGACCGGAGCTCTTACTGTAACTATGGGAACTGAAAATGTGTTTAAAACATGTGTAACTAGTTTTCTTCCTGACTTCTGTTTTGCAGGCTGCCTCTCAGTTCATTGCGAAAACATTATCAAACTTCAGCACCAGCACAGACCCTGCAGCCGTGGTACACAGCACTGATCTGGTTGTGGAGGCTATTATTGAGAAGTTGGAAGTGAAAAATGAGCTCTTCAAGAAGCTGGATAAATTTGCCCCTGAGTAGGTCACTTTGGTAGATTCTGCAACATAACTCAGTGAAAGCTTATAAAGCCTCAATTGAGCTCCTCAGCTGTTGGTGTTTAATTGGAAGGTTGTTTCTAGTTTTGTTTTTCTATGGCTTATGACACTATCCCTGATAAAGTAATAGTACTTGAACGCCATTTTATTTCAAGTAATTAATTTGTCTCGTTATAGCCAAATGCTCCTGTAATTAGATAATGAGAAGTGGGGAATATTAGCAGTGCGTTTTCTAGATATAATCAATGGATTGGTCTTGGCACATGTGTATTGCATAGATATTAAAACTATTTGAATAGTAAGTAGTGGTGAAAAAGGGGCATTGTTTTACGTGACCCTTGTGCAGCTAGACACATCTGCCAACTCTTGACTGACAGCTGGCTGACTTTATCTGACTGCTCTTGTTACAGGCATACCATATTCGCCAGCAACACCTCATCATTGCCAATAACTGACATAGCCAATTCCACATCCAGGCAGGACCGGTTTGGAGGGCTGCATTTCTTTAATCCAGTTCCAATGATGAAGCTTGTAGAGGTAAGCTTGGAAATTTGGTCAGCACTCGTTCTTCACTTAAATGAAACAAAACTATATATGTTGTCAGTTATTTTAGAAAAATATATGTCCAATAATGAACATGCAGCCAGAAGTAGAACTAGTTGGAAGCACAATTGTTTCCCCTTAATATTTTGTGTGTTCAAAAAAAATAGTAACTTTATGTGTTTAACAGTGATGTCCAGTAAGGTACATTGTAGCTCGGTTCTTAGCTGAATATCATTGCTGCTTACTCCTGCTTGTTGTTTTTTTTGCTGCAATATTACCTATAATAAATATATTTCCTCCGTTTTCAGGTCATTAAGACACCAATGACAAGCCAAACGACTGTTGACTCTCTCACAGATTTCAGTAAAGCACTTGGAAAAATTCCTGTGTTCTGTAAGGTAAAGAGGAAAGATTTTAACTGGAAAATGAATGACATAAGATGGGGGTCCCAGGTGGGTGTTCTCCTATTCCTTGTACTGAGCTGCCACACGATTAGGCAGGGTCCTAGTCTTCCAGTCGGTTCTGTTGGCTGCAGATCAGAATGGATAGACTGTTCTCAAGGCAATAAGATTATGGAGTACATCCACTTACCAGAGTAAATGTGTGCAACAGAGCATTTTACTTTCCCTTAGATGTGTTACTTTGCTTCTTCACCAGGACACTCCTGGGTTTATCGTAAACCGCCTCCTTGTGCCCTACTTAATGGAATCGGTCCGGCTTTATGAGAGAGGTATGTTGCTGTATTGTGTACCTGTTCTTTTCCTGCATTTCGTGTATGTGGAAATCGCCCAGTATGTTTACCATCGGCATACTGCAGGGTAGACTTTTAAGAATATTTATGTAAACTGGTGCTCAGGAATATGCGTAGCCATATAGCAACCAATAGGAAATCTACTTTCATTTTCTAACCTGTAAACCGGTGATGGGCGTCCTGATACACTTCTGGGGACGCATGGCTTGGCCATCTAGCCTTCAAAAGGGCTGCAAAGTTCACTTAATCTCAAAAATTAGTTAAAACAATGCATTCAAATGAAAGAATACAATGGAGTTAATATAAAGACAGTGTAACGAAGTGTAAAGTACTGCTTATGTATGACTCCCCCCTTTTCTAGAACAAACTGGTCAAGTGTATTGTTTAATTTTTTTTTTAATCAGACGTGGTGTCGCATGAGAGCCTTTTCTGCTACATTGATTTTTTTTGGGGGACTTTTTTTTTTCCCCGCCAGATAATGATGGCACCAATGTTGGGTGTGGTTAGAAGGTGTCACTCTGGCAGGTTTTCTGCACTGACTGATGTTACAAAGATAAAAACATAACTTCAGCAGACCTAAAGTTGCCTTTAAGCAAAGTATTTCATAGAAGTCTTTGTTTTTCTTTTGCATTCGTCACATAAGTGATTAAATAGCTGGTGAAAACTGAAGTAGAGCTTTTCGGATAGGTGTTCAAATGTTTGCCAGAAAGTGTCCGTTTTCTATTTATTTATCGTCCACTGATCCTTTCCGGCATGGTCATTACAGCACGGCCTGCGCAAAGATCCAAACCACTATTGGCAATTTCTGCAATGATTTTTGGGGTTCCTATTGACCACAGTCACTTTCTGTCACTCTCACAGGCAGCATGAAGCTTCCATATCCCACAGACACTGGATCTGTTTGTCAACATTCAGCTCCAGTTGTTTGTTTTCCTGTAGAGAGCTGGCGGTGTAAGTATTGACTTCCTGTTACACGAGCAGTGATAGTCTCTATAAACACTGTAGCTTTGAGTTCCCCAGGTTAATGTAGACAAGTGCCTCTATGCTAATAGCCTAGCTTAAAGCTGCCTCAATGCTGCTGGTTTAGTATGTGTTTGTGTTTTCCCTGCTCATGGAAACATGATTATGAAAATAAAGGTTAATAACGCTTAAGCTGTTATAGAAGCGGGGGAGGGCTGGCAAATTTTAGCCCGGGTGGCAAGACTTGACTCGGCAGCCTATTTTAAAGGTAAAAAAATGCAGGTGACCCAGCCCAAGTTAGCACACTATGGCACCAGCCTGGGGGGCAGATGCTCCCCTGCCCCACAGCCCAGCCTGCCCCTGCATAGAAGGCATTAATAAAATTTCTTTTTTAATGCATACCAATAGGTTGTATGTACTTTTTTCCCAAACCAGCTTTATTTTTGTAGCTAGCCTGATATTTGGCTTTGCTCCAGATTGTTACACAATTTCAGACTTGCAGGGTTGGTATTGGTGCTATATAGCCGTATTTATTAATGTTTGCTGCCATCTAGTGGGGACAGAATGAATAGTATTTACTCATCTGCATTAACGTTATTTGTAGGGATGTGCATCGGCCACTTTTGGTATCTCGTGTTTTGTGTTTTGGATTCGGATTTGCTTGAGGTTTTGGGTTCGGATTTGTTTCGCAAAACATCTGACGAAAGGTTTTGGTTCGGATTTATTTTGAAAAAAACATAAGTGCTAAAAACCAGTTTTGTGGGGTTTTTTCACTTCTACGCTATTATTAACCTCAATAACAATCATTTCCAGTCTATTCTGAACACCCTCACAATATTGTTTTTAGGCCAAAAGGTTGCACCGAGGTAGCTTGAGCACATAATGCCAAAAAAAGAGGTACAAGATGGAATTGTTCTGGGCCCTCCCTCCCACCCCTCGCGAGATTCGACGCGAGACTTGGACGACAGAGCCTCGTTTTCAATTTTTTTGCCTGCCGGAAATATCCGAAGAGTGCTCGGATCCCGTTCGGATCCGCACTGTTCGGGTGGGCTGCGATTAGCGGAATCCGAGCCCACTCATCTCTATTTATTTGATGCACATTTTAAGAGTGAGTTCACTATACTGACATGCAGTCTGTTTTCCCTGGGCTTTGTCAGTTCTGTAATATAGAATTGTCAAAATAGTTTTGTTAATGGATGTTACATTTTAGTAAAGGGGGTTGGTGAATGAGCATGAGAACCAATCTTGCTGCATCTCTAACAAATAGCTAATCTCTGTCATGCTCGTTAAGCCATTGGGTGACGACACATGTTCTGGTTCTGTGGATGGTTGAATTGTCATCCGTGCTGCGCTCCGCAATGGATGTCAGGCGGGCGTGATGATGTCACGCCCGACGTGCACTGCCAGCGCCGCACGGAGGAGGAAACCAGGGAGGGAGCCGGATCGCCAGCTGACTGCAAGGTAAGTATTTTCTTCACAATTTTTTTTTCCCACTGTCTGACGGGCCCCCTGGGCTGCAGGGCCCCAGGACACCTGCCCATTGTGCCCAATGGGAGAGACGTCCCTGACCACCTGGAGGATAAACTTTATTAATGTATGTGTTATTGCTACTTCCTTATTAAAAAAAAAAAAAGCTATATAATACTACAGTATATGGTTGCTTTCTGCCTATGCTTTTGTAAATGTAAAGGCGGAACTGCTAGTAAAACGTCTGAAAACAATAGTTACACAAATCATCCTGCATTTACTGGGATCAGAATACAAAGGGCCAGATTCACCAAGCTGCTGTTTGACAAACCATCTGAAAAACCACCAGCAAAACAGCCAAAACAAAATGTGGTTGTGAGAGGTGGGATTGCACAAACGGTGAGCTTTTTGAGCTGTCTTGCCATTCAGAACACGAGGAGACAATATTGACTCTGGGGCAAAATAAATGTAAAATTTAACATTTTATTTTTATTGTATTATATTATGGGGAAAATATGCAGTGCCATGTGTGTGCATCATAAATCATTATTGCCTCCTATGGCAAATTTTAGTAAATCTACCCCTAGGTCTTTTTTTTTTTCAGGTTAAACCACCTACGAACTACAGATGCTAGCTCAGTCTACATTCCTTTCCCTGATTGGCTGTATGAAAAGTTGACATAGTCAATGTGCTACTTCATATCTCCGTAAATTAGACATACTTTAGCACTTGTCTTTCCTTCTCCACCAATCGCTGCTCCTTATATGCGGCTGCAGGTTGGACCTCCCTACACTACGGACAAAATAAAAATGCAGCTCTGGACATGTAGAGCTGTCACTAGCAAATGCCTGGGACCTATACCTCCAAAGCTTTTAATTTTTCTCCTAGTATTATCCCAATTCCAGACCCTACTCTGCCCAGCTTTCCTGACACGTCTTGCACATGATATTCCTGGGTTCATTTTAAAGGAACTGTGTACATCCACTTTACAAACCTCATTGTACTAAAAACCTCCACTTTAATATACTATAACAAATCTCCTCATTGTACTACAACACCTTTACCTATGTAGAAATACTAAACCACGTATGTTTTATTAATTTATAAATCTTAATAACTTGTTACCCCATTGTTATACATACCCTACCACGACTGTCTCTTACCTGAATTTTTATTAATTCCTTCTATTACAGATCTATTGCACTCTTGCATCTATTGTCTTTTGCCTATATACAAATGTATTGTTACTTGATTTAATGCAGCTCCACCCTGTAAATTGGCTTGCTCAATGTTATTTGCCTGACTAAATAAAGAATTTGATAAAAGTGGCTGTACACCTTGTGTCAGTGCTTGCTTTTGATGGGGATTGGTAGCAGAGCTTAGAAAAGGTACACCTTTTTGAAGCTCTACCACTGATCCCTGTCAAAAGCAGAGATCAGCATATACAGAGGGAGGGTGTACAGAACGTTTGAAGAGATATTCACATAAACAATATTAGAAAAAAAATACAATTTCTTAAGGCATTTGAATTGTGATATATATATATATATATATCTCTATTACACATTTTACATAGACACATACGCACACACACACGCATGTATGTGTTTTACTGTTCAGTAGCCATTTTAACTGTAACTGCTGCCTGTCCAATAGAATTTTGCATATGTCTCCTCTGGTTTGAGTCAGGCAGCTTGTGATGTGAACTCTCTCATTTGCCTATTCTAATCTGTGTGTGTATATATATCTTTAGGACATGCATCAAAAGAAGACGTTGACGTGGCAATGAAATTGGGAGCCGGTTACCCAATGGGTCCCTTTGAACTCCTGGATTATGTTGGTCTTGACACCAGTAAATACATCATGGATGGTATGCACAATAATTTATTTGAGCTCCCATAAAAGAACGAAGATCTTTTAGTTGAATGACCTTATTTATCATATTTTGCTTAAAGCAGTCTTCTGTCAAAATAAATAAAAATCTGGTTGCTGCGCTCAGTCTTTGTCTTAGAAAATGATATGAATACTTTTACAGTAGCTGATATTGAGTTTTATTTTGGTTATTTCATGTGGCCAGGTATCATTCATTGTGCTCCTGCTTTTATGACATGTTCTATTGGCAAGTATTCTAGGAGAATACTTACATATTCTCCCAGAATTTCCGGGAGGTTCCTGAATTTCGGGGGAATTCTCAAAGTTCAGGAAGACTAGGTATCCTCCCAGGGTCTTGGTGGAGACAGGGACCTAATGAAACAATTTGCGTCATCAACCCCCGCCCCCAGCTATGCAGTGTCGTGAGTTTTTGGTATTTAATAGGAGGAAGGGCCATGGTGACGCAATGGCATCATCATGACCCCCTCCTGCACGTGTCATCTGACCTCCCCTCTGGGAGATCTCAAAGGGGAGCATTTAAAAGTCAAATATGGTATAAATGCTAATTTATTTATTTTTTAAATTTTATTTCTTTTCTCCTTGAACACCCCAGGTTGGCACCAGATGGATCCTGAAAACCCTCTTTTTGCCCCCAGCGAACTGCTTAATAAACTGGTAGCTGAGAAGAAGTTGGGAAAGAAGACTGGAGAAGGGTTTTATAAATATAAATAATTTGACTCATTACACTGCTATTGTGAATATATTTTTTTATCGTCCTGGCTATTTGATAACTGTGACACTACCATTTTGCTGATTGACTGCTCATGTGATCTGTTATTTCTACACCTTTAATGTTCACACACTAGTGCCTTAGAGCAAGGATTGTCTCTTTGTGATTAAAATCCCTTTATACAGCCACTTACAAACATTGAAGTGTTATAACCAAGCTGAACTCAATAAAAAGAAAATGATAAAGTTATTATTGCTGTAGTGATGACATTCTATAGGTTGAGAAGAACCTGCGTATCTTTCATTCATACGGCAGCAGCAGCAGAAATCTTATTATATATTATAATCTATACATTTGGGTGATCTCCTGAGAGATTAATTGTTTTTTGCTGAGGTGAGTTTATCGATAGACTTCAGTAAAGCAATGCTGGTTACAAAGTTATCATGCAAACCAACATAAAAATAAAATTTTGTGTTTATCACTCTAACTACAAAAGCTTACAATGTGGCTCTGTGAAGTTAAAAAATGTCTGGGCAGACCATTTCTCTTGTAATAAACCAGTTTGAATGTTTTGGAAGCTTCTTTATCCATTATTTGGTGTGAGAAGTGGGATCTTGTAGAGAGGCTCCAGAATTCAACAACCCCTGACTACAGACATCACAAATTCAAAAAGGTGCCTAGTAAGGACCATTACCTTACCGTACCAGATTGTTCTATTAAATCGGGCTGTAATTCTAGTGTTTTCAGCAAAGATTCTGGACAAACTTGATTTCCCCTTGTATGTTGGTACTCCCCTGATAGGCTTGTTTTTATAATGTGAAATGTTTTTTATTTTCATCAATATGTAAATCGGGGTGATTTTAAGGAGTTGTCTGTACTGTTTGCTCATAATAATCTGACATGGGTCAGAGTAAGTAGAGATTCAAGTTTTGGCAAGAAACTCTATTTACTATGTAAATCAAGGTGATTTTGACTCTTATAAAGAGTAGAGAAATAGGTGTGCTTACAGAAGGGGGAGTCCTGAGGGGAAAGAGAGAGCGGAAAGTGAGACTTATGTGGGAGAATATGAAATGATTCAGATGTCTGCCAGTTTTCACTTGGGTATGTGTTCTAAGGAATGGGTACAGGTTGTAAAATGTTTCATGTACAGTACAAAGTGGGTTTGAAAATAATTTGTTTTAGTAAGTGACTTTAGATTTATGGAGCTATGTAAAATTGCTATGGAATGGTTTTGTTTTCTAGGAAATCGTAAAGTTATTTCTGAAGATTTTATATAAAGACATCCCTGTGAGTTGGCATGCAACACATTTTAATCACAAAGGATTGTGATCTTGTTACACTGTAGTGAGGTTTGTCTAGAGGTTTGTAGTGAGAGAAGCTGTAGCATAAGTTTCAGAGAACTGCAAGAGTTCTGATAAAAACTTGATGAAAGATGCTATAGCATTGCATTTTTCTGTACAGAGAAGGACATGTATTCATAGGGGTAGATTCAATTAGCCACAGCGTTTTTTTTTCTATAAGCCGCAAGCAAAAATCCACTGAGAAATTACCGTAGTAACAGTAATAATTGCGGCTAATTGAATACCACATAGGGGCATATTCAATTGTTGGCGTTATAGCCAAAAATCTAGTGGCGAGCACACTATTACCATCATTACGGTAATAGTGCACGTAAATACCAGTATTACGGTACTTTTCTCGCTGGATTTCAGTTTGCGGCTAAGGAAGCTATGAGCTGAAATCCAGCTTACTATTACCGTAATAGTTTTAATGCCGCGGGGATATTCGACAATTGAATATGCCCCATAAAGTTTGTTAGAAGTAAAGTTAAAAGACCATGGTGTTTCATTTTTTTTGAAAGTATGACAATAGTTTTATTTTGGATAACGGTAGTTCATGGTAGTATACTTTATACAGGATTAGATAATTCTAGTAAACTCGCTATAGCTAAAATACTAGAAAGTATTTGGAATTAGAGTAGAAAATTAAAGGTAAACTAATTTTATAATGTGAATTAGAAATGTCCAACTAATAATGGTATATGTTTTAAAACAGAACCAACTTCCAAGTTTCCAGGGAACCCGAAGAAGAGGAATGTACAGGGCAGGTCCCGATCATTGGGTCCTAGTGGGAATAATTGGCCCTTTCTCTGTTTTTACTGTAGATGAAGGCAGGGCTGCCAAGAGGAATTCAGGGCCCCTGTACAATAACTTCATGGGGGGGCCCCCTTATAGTTGAGCATGGAAAAAAAATAAGTGTGTGTGGTCATACCATTGGGGGCGAGGCTAGCAGGGGAAAAGCGCTAAGCCCTGAATTCGCCGAAGCATGACATGTCCAAGCACTCCTGACTTTCAGGACATCTAGCACCACAGTGTAGTATATAAAGAATGCAGTGTGTACATAAAGAGTTCAGTCTTTGCCTGCACCTTACATTGAGCAAAACAGTCACCAAAAATTGGGATGGGCTCACTAGAATTACAACATTTCAGACTCTCCTGCTCGCTCCATCTTGTTCTTGTCACTTTCACCACCTGTGACTGCAGGTTTCTTTAGTTGCAGCTTGTCTGGGTCCTGGAATGTTGGGGGCCCTATTTGGGGAAAAAAATGGGTACATTTAGAAAATTCCAACCACCCTCGGCGTTAAATCAATAGCACCCACGATTAATAATTAGGCCTTCCTCCAGCCCCAACATTAAAATAATAGTATTTCCATTTAATAAATGAACCTATTTCCCTCCCTCCAAAACAGCCCCAGCAATAAATTAATAGTATTTACATCTCACAAATATATATATATTATATATATCCCGCAACCATCATGGCCATTAAATAATTCATAGTCACATTTAAGAGACCTCATTCTCCCCAAACTCACCCCCACATTCAAAAGCCCCCAAACAACCCCATCTTAAAATAATAGTCCCCACTATTACATTGCCCCACCATCACCCCACAAATACCTCTTTATAGCCACAGTATGGTAGTTCAGTACTACAAAATGATAAAGGGATATTAAATCTAATCAGACTGTGTTCTATGTCCTACATTACATCTATAGCTTAATTATGACTGTGTGCTACACGGGTCTATACGTTATTTGAAATATTAAACCTATTTGCAGTTTCCAGTTTAGCGCACTTATGTTGCCTAAGTCTGTTGCAGTCATTATATGCCAAGCTTACAATAATTGTTCTTGGCACGCAGACACGGCGGCCACTACAGATGTTACTCATCCTGCAATGTTTACTCTGCTGTATATTTAAGTTCACTTGATCATGCTCAAGCTATACATAATTTACAAATTTTAGCTCTTTTGCAGGATTCTATCGATAAGGCAAGCTGATTGTCTGTTACATACTGATGGTGTTTGGAGAGACACATCCCACCAGCTTGTTACACCTCTTTCACTTTTGTCTCAACATGAAGGTTAAATGTGCACAAAGATAAGCTAGTGTCGTTGATACCGGCTCACTGATCTCGCCTTCTTTTTCCACATTTATTTCACAGTTTTGTAAACTTGTAATTTGTCAATAGCATAGCTCTTAGGAGCAGGCAATTCCTAGTGCTTTCCTTATGGAATTTTACAGGTTGTAATTATGTAAATTTGTTTAGATAATTTTGTCACTTTTGTACTTATTGTGCCATTTTGTTGTATGTTCTAACCCCCTACGTACGATGCCTTGGAACCCTTGTGGTATATTATAGATAAACATAATAAGCACTATGCTGGTAATCCAGCAAAGGTCCAAATAGCACACATACTGGCACTCTGCCTTCACTTTGGAATTAACAGATGATTGTATACAGAAGGCCTCAATGTCGACTGTTTGTGTTGGTCTTTTTTTTTTCTGGTTGGGTAGAGGCTTGCCCATATGTGGAAGCAGATGCAATAATTTGCTAAGGGAATTTGTTCGTTAAGATTCTTTGGAGAAGGCTTCAGGGGTGTTATTTCCATAACGCTGTATCACCCTGCCACAGAAGGGATTTAGAGCCTCACTGTGAGATAGAAGATCAAAGTGATATAACATATACTAAAAACCCTCATAATGTACATGGGGGGGAATACTGTGCCTTTTATTTGCAGGTATGGGGGTATATTGTGTATAAGAAAATGGCAATTGGTGGGTGAAGTTTTATATACCATGGACAGTCCGGAGGATTGGCCAAGAACCCCTTTGTCCTTCAGTATCAACATTTGAGAAAGAAATATAGGCCAAGTGTGTTGTCAAAGAAGGAAAAGGTAGATTGTAAGAATGATGATGAGAGCAGAAATAGGTAACAATTAAGGTAATTCCTTATCTGGGGAACTAGCTAAAATGATTGAAATCCTGATAAGGTAATTTGTTATCCTATTCATTTTGTTTCCCTCTCACTGTTGCTAGATATTTGATTATAATCAAATGAGGGGACTAGATAATGTCATGAGTGTTCTATTGTCTTGGGATAACAGGGCAAGTATTTTCCTGGGATCTATGAGGTCAGTTACCATACATGGCCACAAGCCAGAATGTTTGTGTGTTCTGTATCACTTTATAAGTATATAAGCTTAAGGTGTAACTCAGCTGTGACGTCGGAATATGTCTGAACAGACTGTATCATCTATTTCAATAAATAAGCTGAATATTTTGGAGATTTATCTGTCTCACAGTTGACCATTAATTGTGTCCCCAGTAAGTATTGTCTGTTTATTTATAGTTCCCACTACCACCCCAACACATGTATGAGTCCTGTATATAGTCACTAGTCCAGCTCTTAAAGTCAAAGTACACCACTCCTCTCCCTGTTAGCAATTTGCATGGAAATGATTTGGAAAACCGGGTTTCTGTGCAGCATCCATTATGGAAAAAAAAACTAATAAGGTGCTAATTACCTTGCCACTAAAAAAAAATATTGGAGATGCTGCCACCCTAAGAGAGAACAACTATGAATGATCCAAATCTACCAGCACTATAGTGGTTTGCAAGAAATAGATTTAGTTATTGTCTATTATTTGCTGTAAACCACTTTAGCGCTGCTATATTTTGTTTGGTTCAGACAGCATGCCCGATGCAGTAATGTACAATGTAGGCAGGAATGCTGCATGCTTACATGGGTCTGTACCCGACCATTTCCATGCAGACTGGCAGCAGGGAGATGAGTGCTGTACAGTGTCACATATAGATCAATCGGCACTGGATTGCTGGCTAAGTAAAAATAATAAATAATGTACTAATGTGTGGGGCTCACATGAGGCAGAAGGAATTAAGTATTTTTTTTAACTGGAGAACACTTATAATAAATTTGAGTAGTGTTTTTGTTTACATTGTATTCTTTCACAGAATGCAAAAGCAGCTAAGAGTACTCAAGTGTAGCTCTACCTTTAGACAAACTTGAATGAGCCTGTCTTGTATAAGTAATCACTCATAATAACCCATTTTGATATCTGTAACCTTAGTGACCACAATTACTTATTGCCTAGAAGGAAAAAATCTAAAATCCATAAATCAGTGTATGTACACACTGATGTTTAGCTGTTTATGAACCTTGCAGTGCTTTAAGTTGTGTTCACCAAGCTTGGATATCTGAGTTAAAAATAAACATTACAAAAATCATTGATCTTGATGTCAGTACACACTGCTTCTCTGAACACCTGATGCACCAAAAATATACAGTAATATGCGTTCAGAAGTATACGAAGTGTGTACTGACAGTTCATTTACTAAGCATCAAGCATCCATCTATTCTACTAAGGAACTCTAATCAATGCAGAGTATATACTAACTAAACACTATTGTTTGTATACCGTTAGGGATAGTAAACGTCTTCTAACACATGCTTGAAACTGAGGACCCTAAACTAGAGAAAAATGTAGTTGTAACAAATTATCTCCTAGATTGACACTAGAGGGCACTAAATACCTCTTCTAAGAGAGAGTTGAATCCCAGCGATTCAGTTTTCAAACTCTGAATGGTGCCACAAAATTAAAATTACTTTTAGGGTAAAAAATATATTCTTTTTTTGTGGGGGGGGCGGTAAAGTGCCAAATATATGGTTAAAAAGGACAGTTGTCATTGTAGATCTGGACATAGTCAAGCGAAGGAGACCTGGAAGGCTGCAATGTGCAGCGCACAATGTTCCCTCTGGCTGTGATGCAGATGTTTGAAATATTACACTATATTCTAGTGTTTTGGTGGTAACTAGCACACAGGGAATTCTGCATCCTTTATTCACCTACAAGACTGTTTGAAGTGTTGAACTATTGACGTGATGCAGATTAAAAGCATCAATTCAACATCTTCTCACGTCTTAAATCTCACTTGATGGAAAGCATGGTCTATGATACCATACAGCTGCCATTTATTGTATTATATATTCCAGTAACTACTAGGGATCTCACATTTTAGATTCTATATTTAATTGTAGATTACCATAAGGCAATCAAAAATGGAAGGTTGTGTCTGATATACGTTACAGCAGTTGTTTAGTTTATTGCCTAACGATCATTGATGGTTTTGTTTTTTTATAGAAAGGATTTGTATACATTTTAGGATTCTACTTGCCTACAATGCTTATAAACCAGTTAAAGCAAATAAGAGGTGCTTTTTGCTATACAGCATCTCTCTTTGCATGTTAGCCACATTGGACTCAGGTGTGGTGTTTAACAGACTAATTTTCTCAGTGCATTGTTTGAACGCTCAGTGGATTGAGTTTGCAAACAGTTAATACATATCAAAGAATACAATGCATCTTCTCCCTTGTCCTTGGTGGCTACAACTCATCTGTATGCATTTATGAACATGAAAAAACAAAGTATCCATTGAACCAATAAATTCATTGGGTTTACCACCTTTAAATGGCAGGGGTGCAGTCATGAGCCTCAGTATTTTGATTGTAGCTTGTGACCCCTACTAAACCCCCCTATGAGTTTTTGTTATTTGGCCATTGCTGCGAGAAAAACAGAGGACCCCCCAAGAGAAGCGTCTGCACAGAGCGACACTTGGACTCTAGCACTAGTGCTGTGAGCACTTTAGGAAACGTTTTCCTAGTTGGTAGTGCAGCTTTGAGCACTTTTACCTTGTTTATTAGTGTAGTCTCTTTTCATTTACACACATTCAATATCCTTATTTAATAAAGTTAAATTCTGAGTTAACTCACATGTGCCACCTGATTGCTCCAAAGGACCACACATTATTACTTTTCCAATGTTACATAAAGGGTTTGCACTATCACTGACTGATTGCATCATTTAATGCCATAATATGGGACAGAACAGAATGGAGTGTGTTCCTGGCTTGACACTAAATTAATTCTTTGCACATAATTGCACGCTTGGATTCACATGGATTTAAGAAAAATGACATACATGTATTATTCAAGACATGATTGTCACCTAAAATAGATGTACACTCTTGTGTTTTTTCTTCCTTTTATTTTTTACCTGGGATGGGGTTCCATTGGGGTTAATGCACAACACCTAATAATTAATTTTTACGTTATTTGGATTGTACTGGGGCCAGTAATGTGCCTGTACTAATAGTAACACTCATTAATAAGCCACCAGTAAACTACTAGATGGGTACTCTGACCATGAGGAGCTGCACCTGCATCGCTGACAAGAGAGTCCCCTCTGTTGCTTTATCACTTCCATGACCAGGTACAAGAAGTTGTGTGATCTGATATGTATCTTTTGATCCACAGTTCTACTCCATTGTGAGCTTACCTATAGCCGTCTGGAGCCCAGTCACTATTTTTCATCAGTGATGTGTTTCAGACCACAGGACCGCTGTCTCCTTTATGTTATTTACCTAGTGGCTTATACACAAAATATCATTGAAATTTGTGCTGTTAAACCCCTTAAATGTCACAGTTCCATTATACTCTGAACTGCACACATCCACAATCCTTAAATAGCAGTGTCCAAAGTTAAGAATGTACATGCAAAATAAGTGAAAGCTGGAGCCCATGCTTATATACATACTTGCCAACTCTCCCGGAATGTCCGGGAGACTCCCGCATTCTGTGAGAGTCTCTCGGACTCCCGGGAGAGTGCGGCAATCTCCCGAATCTGCCCACTTCCTAGTGAAGTCTGCTTTCTTCACAATGTGAATTAATATTTTGATTTTCACTTGTATCATCATTTACTCTAGATTCCGAGCCCCTTAGAACATAGGGATCAATCCAAATACTATATTTATATGGGTGACATTTAAATAATATATGGGATAATGTGTAAATAATATAGCTATTTCAAGTCACTGTAGGCCAAATTACAAGATAACAGAGGTCCAAGGTCACTTTTAAGACACCACAAAAACATTAATTCATGCACTCATCATCTCCCGCATCGACTATTGCAATTCCCTCCTTACTGGTCTTCCCAAAGTCAGACTTGAACCCCTACAATCTATTTTGCACGCAGCGGCTAGATTGATTTTCCTTACTAACCGTTATTCCTCTGCTGAGCCACTCTGTCAATCTCTACATTGGCTGCCTGTATTTCAATGAATCCAATATAAATTCTTCTACTAACAAGGCCATCAACAAAATTGCACCGACATACATTTCCTCACTTGTCTCAAAATATCTCCCAATTCGACACCTCCATTCTGCACAAGATCTGCGTCTCTCTTCCACTCTCATCACATCGGTTACAGGACTTTTTTTGGGCTGCACCCACTTTGTGGAATTCCCCCCCTCGCACAGTAAGACTTTCCTCTAGTCTTCAAACCTTCAAGCGTTCACTGAAAACCCACCTCTTCAGACAATGTTATGATATTCCTCAACCACCTTCTTAATTTTCCTAGATTACCCTATTACCATCCTCTACACTGCTAACGCAAGACAACAACCCTCCGACCAACACTGCTACACACACAGCCCACTCAATACTTTTACCTTTGCGTTCTAGCTGGTCCATTGTGCAATATGATGTAGCACATGCCCTTGTGTTTCTAACTCCCATTGTCCTATAGATTGTAAGCTTGCGAGCAGGGCCCTCTTACCTCTCTGTCTGTATGTATTACCCAGTATTGTCTTATTAATGTTTGTTCCCAATTGTAAAGCGCTACGGAATTTGCTGGCGCTATATAAATAAATGATGATGATGATTAAGATCCCTAATAATTTATAATGAGGGGGTACATTATTTATTATAGTACACAGCTGATATGAACATTGAATTGATGGAGATAAGAACTCGTTGTTTATGCAGATATTATTTATTTATTATTTCCAAGAAGAGTGGAAGCTGTTATCACTGCAAAAGGGGGATCAACTCCATATTAAAGTATATGTATTTGAATACAATGTCATTACAGTCCCTATTGGTGTAATGATTGAGCGTCCGAATACTTTTGTCCACATAGTGTATATCAATATATTAACATATGTGTTTCTTGTAATAACTGTCATGAACTATTTTTTTTCTCATTAGAATGTTTTTCTCTTTGAACATGGAATCCTGTTTGCATTTGTAAGAAGGCACTTTTTGTTTTCAGGATGAAATGTATTATTAGGATCCAGATACAATTTTGCTGCACGGACACACACGACATGTGTCTGAGATGCCAGATTCCTTCATGCACAAATATGGATCATACATGCGTGCCATAGGTGATTTTCCATAACATTAAAAACAATTCCAGTTAACTTGAATTTATTCTGTTATGTGCGTATTGTCGCTAACCAATAACGATTGTCGAACCTCGATTTGTGTTTCCAAAGCACAAAGATTTATTCGCAAAAAGTAGAATAATATGCTCAAGCGAAGTAATAGTAAATACAGCCGTTACTTATCGCAGGCGCTCTGGATCCAGTGCAGTCATTCAATCCTGAAGTCTGGGGACAAGATGTCTGCACTCTGGATCACAAGCTGCTGCTTATATACACAATCAAATACAGTAATACAATGAAGATGGTATAGCTTGCATCTATTGGTCCGGGTCTCAGGAATGTCCAAGGGGTCGTCAATCATTGGCTGGTTCATCCTAAGGAATCCAAAGGAGGGGGTCATCTCTGCAGGGGGTATGTTCTGCTCTTCCCGCCAGGATTCCTTAGTCTTAAGTAGTTCATAATTCCCTATCATTCATAACTTGCGTATGCACTCTGCGATTCCTTCGCAGAGTGAACCAAACAGTAGGATATGTAACAAGGTTCATTATGATACCACTCATGATGTTATTCCTTCAACCCGTTCCGTGTATTTCACTAATATGCATGTAACTCTGATATAACATATAAATACTACTATATTTCGACATAACTGACTATGTGTTGCAACTACCATTAATGTATACTATTTTATAAGTATGCGTGTTTGTGCGAATGTATGGTAAAAGACCAATTACTGTTGCTGCCACGTGTAGTGGCTGCGTACGCCCTTTCATGCCGTAGCGTGCCCTTCTACGTAGATGCGTACCATACGCATCTTTTCAGACAGCGACAACCAAGTTTGCTAGACTTTAATTGAAATGACTTTATCCAATTTGCTGACTTCGACAGCTCCACCCTTTGATAGTGTAGTAAACTATCACCCAATCACCGTTTCAAGTTCAGGATTATACAATACTTCTTCACAGACCATGATCTCGGTATCTGGTACCACCCTTTCAGTCTCTTTCTCAGTGTTACTCCCATGAGACCGTTTTCCACACTTCAACACAGTAGGAACACATTTGACAACTAAACCAATTGCTAAGATGACACCCAGTATAAGCAGAAGGAGCTTACCTACACTAGCAACCATTTCTTGTACCCACTCCCCCAGACCGGAGAACCATTTCACAGGGTTCAACCACGAGAACCAACCCGCCACCTTTTCCCCGACCTCATATAACGAAGAATTATGGCTCTTTCGAAATTCCCATTTCAGCTGTAAAATTTCATCCATCTTCCGGTCTATAACCTCTTTAGGGTCATCAGTATTATAAGTAATGTACGTGCAACATTTGACACCGAACTGGGTGGCCAGTGTCACACAGTACCCACCAGTAATAGAGGTGAGATAATTTAGTACCAGTCTATGTTGCACCAACTCCTTCTTGTACGCTTGTAGCTCCCTTCCAGTATACCTGAAAGTGTCATCATACATCTCGGTGATATTATCTATTAGTTTGGCTAGGTCTTGGATATATTTAAAGTTTAATGTTCCCCGAGCGGTCCTGGTGAGATCTAGAGCAACCATAACTTGGAAACCAGCAGTTTCACTAATCAATTTTGTAGCTATGGGTTCCTCACCAGGAATCATATTTCTCTTGCCACGGTGTTCATACTGTGTGTGTATGTATGGTGGTGATGTAGTCTTGTGAATATCAACCATTTCTTCATGAGTAATAGTCATGATTTCAGGAACCAGTTTAGCTAAGAAACACAAGCCCTTGGAACTCGGAGTCACCCAGGAATAAGCTTTCCTCCCACAAACAAAATACACATCATCAGGGAGAACATAAGGAGCCGTATGCCCATGAATTATATCACACAGACTTCTGATAAAACTACCCATGCCCAGTGTCTCCATTTGTTCTAGACATGTGTCGGCATTAATGACATTTTTACATTTATCTGTAGAGACTTTTCCAATGGATACCTTCTTATGTTTGGTTATACGCCCTAATTTGTGACCTCCATCAACATTCCTGCCTAGTAGTGACCTTGTTAGTCTCCCTCTAAAATGAGTGTGGCGAGCCATTGTCTGATCTGATAGGTCAGCCTCCCAATTCTCCAGGCGCTTTGCATGAGATATGTTTAGGCACAGCAAAGATCTGCCTATGGAGTATTGTCGAAGCGTCAGACTAAGGGACCTAGTATTATTGTACCTCCCTTCTATGGGCCTCCCACCCCTCAATTCGAGTACTTCAGATATGTTTAGAGGGAATGGCACTAGTCCTATATTATGCTGCCCTTGAGGCACGTGAGAGCACACCCAACACTCGGTTTGGTTTAGCACCTTACCCACCAGGGAGGGATAATCCTCCAAAGGATGCCCGCCTATATTCAGAGTACTGGGGGACTGGCATCGTTGGATGCATCTCTCTTCAACTAGGGAGTCGCAGAACTTGCAGATACAATACTCATCAGACAATAGCCCCTCACACTGCCTCCGAGTTCCTGAGCTAGCAGACCTTTTCATAACCCCTGGACCAAGTTTGATAATGGGCTGCTCTGAGTATCCTATTAACTTTTCTTCGGCCTCCATTTCATCCGTATCACTCCCAGAACTCTCCTTCGTCCTCCATCCTCCTTCACAAAAATAGAATGTCCTAGAAAGAGTAAAAACAAGGAAAATCCTGGAACAAAAGAAAAACAAAAACCGCCACTTCATCGCTGGAAAGATAGTTCTGAGGCAACGTCTCTGGTTTAGGTGTCTCGACTGCAGGCTTTTAGGTCTCCCGGTACAGGCTCACAAGTGACAGCTATGTCGTCGGTCTTAGTTTTATCTTGCACTTTCTCCGTATTATGGACTCTCCTGCAGTGGGTGGAATGGACCCAAGTGTCTCTTTCTGCAACCTTCAGTGATGTAGTACTGGTCAGCAGCACTTGGTACGGGCCTTCCCAACGGTCTGTTAAACAACCTGAACGTAAGAAATTGCGGATCATAACATAGTCTCCAGGTTCAACATCATGACAGTTCGTCTCTGGCATACCAGGTGACAGCATTTTTAGTTTTTGTTGTTGTTGTTTTAGCTGTCTACTCATATTTATAAGATATTGTACAGTCACTTCATTATTACACTTCAAGTCGTCTTGTGGACTCACGATCAAATGATGCTGTCGTCCGAACAGTATCTCAAAGGGGGACAGATTAAGAGGAGGTCTAGGAGTGGTTCGAATGCTATGTAGGACCAACGGCAAAGCCTCAGGCCATGCCAACCCAGTTTCAGCCATTATCTTACCCAGCTTGTTCTTTATAGTACCGTTTACTCTCTCCACCTTACCACTGGCTTGTGGTCGGTAAGGGGTGTGAAGTCTGCTACTGATTCCCATGAGTTTACACATATTTTGGAAGATATCACCAGTAAAATGGGTACCCCTATCACTCTCAATGATTCTAGGGATACCGAACCTACACACAAAGTCTTGTACAATTTTCTTTGCAGTGAACACAGCAGTATTAGTGGCTGCCGGATATGCTTCTACCCAACCGGAAAACACATCAATACACACTAACACATACTTTAGATTCCTGCACGGTGGTAATTGGATGTAGTCAATTTGTATTACCTGGAAAGGTCCGTCTGTAGGAGGGATGTGGGATGGCTCAGTTGGAATAGTTTTCCCAACATTTTTCCTCAAACAAGTAAGACATGACATTGCTTTCTTACCCGCCTGAGAGGAAAATCCGGGAGCACACCAGTATGCTCTCACCAGTTTGCACATACCTTCTTTACCCAGGTGAGTCAAGCCGTGTGCTGCTTCAGCCAGGCTTGGATAGTATGTTCGGGGAGCTACAGGCTTACCTTGTCCATCCCTCCAGAGTCCTGAGGACTCTTGACCACATCCCTTCGCCTTCCAGACCGCCTTTTCCTGCAGGGAACACAAATCTTGCATTTCAATTAATTTCTGCGTGTCTAATGTCTGAAAAACCATCATAGTCTCGGTCGATACAGTCATAGGTTGCCCTGCTGCCCATTTAGCAGCTTTGTCTGCCCTGTTGTTGCCCAATGACACTGGGTCTTCTTCAAAGGTATGGGCTTTGCACTTTATGACGGCTACTGTTCTGGGTAACTGTATCGCTGTCAGAAGTCCTTTTATGTGTTGTGAGTGTGCCACTGGTGTACCTGCTGCTGTCGTAAAGTTTCTAAGACGCCAAAGGGCCCCAAAATCGTGCACTACCCCGAAGGCGTACCTAGAGTCAGTATATATATTGGCTGATTTACCCTCTGCCAATTCACACGCTCTCCTTAGTGCTACTAGTTCCGCCACCTGGGCTGAGTGAGGTGGGCCAAGGGGTTCAGCTTCTACCACATCCTGATCGTCTACCACAGCGTAACCAGTACATAGCTCTCCTGTCTCTGTCTGTCTATGGCAACTTCCGTCTGTATAAAATGTAAAATCTACATTTTCTAAGGGGGTGTCACGTATGTCGGGCCTTGCAGTAAAGGTCTGATTCAGGTGTTCCATACAGTCATGCGTGTCAGTATTCTTGCCTAACTCATCATCAACCAGGGTCTCCTCACCTCCCACCCTTTGTGTCTCTAGAGACACATACGGAAGGTATGTAGCTGGATTTAAGGTGCTACATCGTTTGATGGTGATGTTTGAGGGTGCCATCAGGGCTAGTTCCCACTTTGTGAATCTAGCTGAAGAAACATGTCTGGTTTGGGCTGAATTTAACAGAGCTGATACAGCATGGGGTGTATAGATAGTTGAATTATGTCCTAATACTACGTCCTCGCTCTTACTCACCAGAAGAGCCGTTGCTGCTACACTTCTGAGACATGTTGGGAGTGATCTTGCCACATTGTCTAATTGTGCACTGTAGTATGCTACCGGTCTGCTAGCGTCACCATGTTTCTGTGCGAGGACACCTGCTGCACAACCATCAGCTTTTGTACAAAATAGCTCAAAAGGCTTTTCATAATCAGGTATTCCCAATGCAGGTGCTCTAGTCAGACTATCTTTAAGATTAAAGAACGCTTGCTCTGACTCTTCTGTGTGTACAACACGTTCTGGTTTTGAGGAAGAGACTAGCTCCTGCAATGGTAATGCCAGAATAGAAAAACCTGGGATCCAGGATCTACAGTATCCACACATCCCTAAGAAAGTACGAATCTGCTCCTGGCTCTGCAGCAGAGTCATGTGTTGTATGGCCTCAATTCTGTCGGTTGTCAGGTGTCTTAGCCCCTTAGTGAGGCAGTGTCCTAAGTATTTGACCTTAGTCTGACATGGCTGTAATTTATCCTTTGCCACCTTGTGTCCTGTTTGTGAAAGATGAAGCGACAACAATTTAGTATCATGTAAACATGACATAAAAGAATCAGAGCACAACAACAAATCGTCCACATATTGAATTAGAACAGACCCATTGTGGGGTTGAAAGGATTGCAAACAGTCATGTAAGGCTTGGGAGAAAATACTGGGGCTGTCAATGAACCCCTGGGGTAGTCTGGTCCATGTGTATTGCACTCCCCTGTAGGAGAATGCAAAAAGGTATTGGCAGTCAGGGTGAAGAGGGACTGAGAAGAAAGCAGAACATAGATCAATGATAGTAAAATGACTGGCAGACGGTGGAATCTGCATGAGGATGACAGCTGGATTCGGCACTACGGGGAATTGGCTCTCAACAACTTCGTTAATTCCCCTTAAGTCCTGGACTAATCTATAGCCCCTCCCCCCATTCTTCTTCACAGGGAAAATGGGACTATTTGCTGTACTAGCTGTACGAATTAAAATCCCTTGTTGTAACAGCCTCTCAATAACAGGATATAATCCTAGTTCCACCTCCGGTTTTAATGGATACTGTGGGATTTTTGGAGCTATCCTACCACTTTTTAGATTGACCATGACAGGGGCTACGTTTGCCATCAGTCCAGTGTCCTGTCCATCTCTGGTCCATAGGGAACCTGGTATTTCCAGCATCATCCCCTTTACTTGAGATGGACTTTGTTCTATAACAGGAGAGTGTAACATTAACCTTTGAGGGGTGTCCAATATATCCTGTACCTCATGTGCGACCTTCTCCGGTATATCTAAGAACACACCATCAGAAGTACAGTATATGACACATCCCATTTTACATAACAAGTCTCTCCCTAGCAAGTTAGTAGGAGCCGCTGCAGCTAAGAGAAACGAATGCTTAGTATGCAGAGGCCCGATAGTAACTTCGGCGGGTTTAGTTAGAGGATAATGTAACACTTTTCCCGTTACCCCCATAGCTTTAATGGTTTTACTGGTCACCTGTAGATTGAAAGGAGAGGTTATCACAGATCGGGCCGCCCCTGTATCTACAAGAAAGGTTTGTTTCCTACCAGCTATGTCAACTATCATTGTTGGTTTTTCACTCTGACTCTCAGTTAACCTCACTGGCTGTAGACTACAGGTATGACCTGACCCCTAGCGCTGACCATTGATTTCCCGCGCAGCATTTGCTGCTGTAATAAGCGCGGGTAAATGTGAGTCTTCTAGTCTATGTGAATCCCTCCTTGGAGGATATCTATGTGACCCTTCATTAGGATTATACCTTCCCTTTGTACAATCTTTTCTCATATGTCCTTCTTCTTTGCAATTGTAACATCTGAACATTCTGCGTTTCCCGTTATGTGGGTTATATGCTGGTGGTCGTGTATGCATTTCCCCTAATGCCTGTATACTCACCGTCATCAACTTGTCACTCTTCTCTTCCCTTTTCCTAAAGATATTTTTGTCGTGTTCCACAGCAACTTCTCTAAGAGAATCTACCGTGCTGCCTCTCCAACCAGGGGTTGAGGTTTGTACTCTTGTTTTTAGATTTTCCTTTAAACCATCCATCAGTACTGTTACCGCTACTTCCCTATGATGTGGGTTCTCCCTTATATCTGATATCCCCGTAAACTGTGTCATTGATGCAAGAGCTCTACCAAAATAATCCGCTGCAGTTTCACTGTCTTTTTGTTTTATGGTGAAAATCTTACTCCAGTTTACCACTACTGGAAAATATATGGCTAAGTGTTTGACAATTCTTTCTATATTCTTTTGGTTAATCTCATCAGTCAAGGTGTCATCTTCCTCCAACAAACAATCTTCAATAAATTTTTGTATGTTAGTATTGGGAGGAAGACACGCCCTCAACACTACACGCCAATCCTTATTGGTTGGTTTGTGGGCATTTCCTAAGTCTTTAAGAAATTTCTGACATTTAGCTAACTCCTTTCTAGGATCTGGGAATTCAGTCATAATGGAACGTAATTCTGATCTAGTCCAGGGACAATGCATTGTAACATTTCTTAAAGGAACTACACCATCCTTATCCGGTTTCCCATTGGGAACTGATATTGTGCGGACTGGGAACGCACCCTCTGGTACACTGACTTCAGGGGACACTACAGGATTTGCTGGTTCTAGATTTAGAACGCTTTCACTCCTAGTGATCACGCTACTCTCACCTATCTCAGCCATTTTCTCATACTTGGGCTGAGCCTCTAGTACACTAACGGCATGGGCAATGGCCGAAATCACAGTGGGTTCATCTTCATTTTCAGATACACTTGATTTAAACTGACTTAAAACAGGATACAACTTAGCAATTTTTCTATTTTCAGTTTTAACAACGGCTGTACTTACCCCTCCCGCCACATAAGGTGGCGGGGGCGCGCTTGCGCTGAGTTCGCCACGCTTCTCGACGGTTACTTCCGTTGTGCGCGCGCTTTTAGCCACGCCTACTTCCGCTTTGCATTCGCTGCTGTGCCACGTGTTACCTTACCTTCCATTTGCCATAATTTTAAACAATCATTATGTTTATTCCTCACTTTCGTTGAGGTAATCAACCATACTTTATCTTTTACAGTATTTAGTACCTCTGCATTAAAACTCCCTATTGTTGGGAAAGGCCTATCACAACCTTTGGTCATCTTGACCCACGTGTCGCAATACGCAGTTGCGTATGCACCATATTTCTTACATGTAAGAAATCTCGCTGAACCAATAGGACCTTCCTTAGGCAGTACCTTGGCCTTCTCTAGCGTTTGCTTAGCACCCATATTGAACAATAGGGTCCCAGAAATATCACAATATCCTGCCACAAAGGCTTCCAGAAATAACACAATATTCAGCCACTAATTTTCAACACTACCGCTAGAGATATTTTACCGGCCTGTGGACGTATTTGCTACAAGCCGCGTCCACTCGCTTCCTCTTGTATTAAACAAGGACCCCTAATACAGAAATATCAATGCGGACTAAAGGGTTATCAGCTTCCTGATCACCCCTGACTCTCCAACAAAATCTGTTGAGTTTATTACAACTGGTAGCATCCGGTAAAGTCAATTACCAGCCTTACCAACGTAATTCCTCCCCGTTACCCCCAAGTCGCAATCACGGCTTTCCTTGCCGTGCGGTGCAATCGCAACGCTTAAAGCTAGTCTGTAAGCGATGCGATTACCCTTGGGTGCACGTCGCGAAAACTTATCCAGTTTCCGCCCCCCGGTATACCTGCCTTGTATACCGTACACCAGTTGGGCACCTGCCTAGTCAAACAGCAACTGACACTCTATTTTGCAATAGATAAACCTTAGTGTATTTAAAGTCAACAAATCACACGACATACACCTTTTCTGCGCAGAAAATAAAAGAATTCCCAACAATAGTAATAATGTCCCAGAGATTTTCACAAGTAATTATATTATGCACATATAATAACTATCAAGACGATTGTTTAACCACGTGGCAAATCTACCGGAAGTTCGCGTACGCACAGCAGGAAATACACATACGCTAAGCAATGCAATACAGTTAAAACGCACAATGACAGAAAAAAGAAACAGTTTTCTCTTTTGTCCCTAGGTTCTAGTTAGCGTGCCCTAGATAATGCAAAACGGACATTCGGTTTCGCAACACAGAGTAAAATTCAGGTTTGGAACACCATGCGTTCTTACCCGTTTATGACGCGTCTCCACCCTTTGTTGAGGAACCGAAATCCGTTGGTCTTGCGTATCATCGGCAACGAAACCTCCAAAGCTCACGAGCCCCCAAATTGTTATGTGCGTATTGTCGCTAACCAATAACAATTGTCGAACCTCGATTTGTGTTTCCAAAGCACAAAGATTTATTTGCAATAAGTAGAATAATATGCTCAAGCGAAGTAATAGTAAATACAGCCATTACTTATCACAGGCGCTCTGGATCCAGTGCAGTCATTCAATCCTGAAGTCTGGGGACAAGATGTCTGCACTCTGGATCACAAGCTGCTGCTTATATACACAATCAAATACAGTAATACAATGAAGATGGTATAGCTTGCATCTATTGGTCCGGGTCTCAGGAATGTCCAAGGGGTCGTCAATCATTGGCTGGTTCATCCTAAGGAATCCAAAGGAGGGGGTCATCTCTGCAGGGGGTATGTTCTGCTCTTCCCGCCAGGATTCCTTAGTCTTAAGTAGTTCATAATTCCCTATCATTCATAACTTGCGTATGCACTCTGCGATTCCCTCGCAGAGTGAACCAAACAGTAGGATATGTAACAAGGTTCATTATGATACCACTCATGATGTTATTCCTTCAACCCGTTCCGTGTATTTCACTAATATGCATGTAACTCTGATATAACATATAAATACTACTATATTTCGACATAACTGACTATGTGTTGCAACTACCATTAATGTGTACTATTTTATAAGTATGTGTGTTTGTGCGAATGTATGGTAAAAGACCAATTACTGTTGCTGCCACATGTAGTGGCTGCGTACGCCCTTTCATGCCGTAGCGTGCCCTTGTACGTAGATGCGTACCATACGCATCTTTTCAGACAGCGACAACCAAGTTTGCTAGACTTTAATTGAAATGACTTTATCCAATTTGCTGACTTCGACAATTCAATAAAATTCCTAAAATTACTGTCATTAATTAGTTTTTTTTTGAAAAATATTTGTTACATTTTTAATACCTGTTCCCCCAAGTTTTATACTGATCTTATGCCCCTGCAGCATTTGAAATGTATGCCAAATAGGAGGTGTGTAGTGTACAAAACTTCACCACACACTGCCTAGCATTTGAGTAATGCAGTCTTTCCACAGCACTGCCTGTAGCACACTATGCAGACACTGCACAGCCCAGCAAGCAATACAAAGTAGAAAGACTGCATTTCTATGCATGATAACATCTGGAGGTTCTTCTGCCACTGATACATACAAGAGAAGCCATTTTGACAAATGCTGTAACCTATTTGAATCAAGTGGGTGGTTGTTATACAGTTGAACATTGCAACCATTATAGGCTCAGACCCAGCAGTAGATGATATTTTTTTTTTCAGTAGCACTAAAGTTAGACTTCACGAATGCATGTAAAATAGAATTTTAGATTAAACAGATGATTATTCATTTTACAGGGTGTAGGAGTTGCTTTAGAAACCAGTATACATACAGTATAGTGATTATGACAAGTACAGTTTATATATCCAGTGGTTTTCAAATCCACTTGTCAAAATCTCTCTTAAGCACATATTAATTACTCACAATGTATTCTGCATGTTAGGAGTTGCAAACAAAATTAAGGTTTACACCTTAACATGTTGTCTAATGTAACATTTTCTATCCTAACTCACTTGTCACTATCCCTGTAGGTTCAGTATTTTATTTTTTGAGGTTACCATCTACAATGGGCCAGGGAGGAATAAACTCCACTTTGTGGGCTAGTCATCCTCTAATCAACAATTATTAACTTTTTAGGGCTGAATAATTGACACACTTTTCCAGCTTCTTTAGCCTAGGTGAACATAAGTTGGGTTGGCCAGCTAAAATGTGACTGATCCTTGAAACTCATTCACTCCCATATATAACCACTGTCTTCTTTCTTCCTGCCCCTCACAAGTTCTTTTTTTCTTGTTTTAACCTTTTTTTCTACCTCTTCTCTTTGGCACTTAAATTCTCTCACCTACTCTATCTTATAGTCTTTTAGGCCTTCAATCCCAACAAAACCAATAGAAGGGCAGACAACTTCACAAAACTCTTAAAATTAAGCTAAAAAGACAATAAAGGACCCTGAAAGTCATTATCTAATATTACATGGATATCCAAACAATTGAGATGTCACTCTGGATAACATACTTCAAATCAAACTCAAGACACCATTGTCAGAGAATGAGACCAAGAAACTAGGGAGGAATGTGGGTACCATGGCTATTAGTTATCTGAAAGTGGCGCAAACACAAATCCATCAGATGTTTAGAAATGGAAACCACATTGGTACATCTTTGCCCTCTGGTAGATCATCTATGGTTTCCTTACATACCGAGACATTAACTTCTGGTTCATAATCTTTTCATAATGTGCTGTTTTCAAATTTGGGACTTTCTAACAAAACTACATAACATACAACAATATTGTACAAAATATAATCCTTTATTTAATCCCAGACTTCCCTTCAATTTGATTCTCTGGAAAGCATAATGTATACAACTTTAACAAAATATACAAGTCTGAGGAAATGAGAACCAAGTTCTATCTACTAGAATGTAACAGGTTAACTCAAACACCAAATCAGTACTATATGTACTAGAGTCTCTTTGTAAATAACCTCTTTGGAAGAAAACATCTGTCATACACAGGTATATATTCTCTGTAATACTGTAACGGACTTACCTGATGCCCGTCGCTCGGTCCGGAAGCCGCACTTCCGCATCCAGGACCACATGACCGCACCCGGAGGCGGTCACATGACCACATCTCAGAGGCGGGGATTTTGAATCCCCTTCAGCATAAAAACCTCACTCTGGCACTCGCTGAGTGTCAGAGCAACACTTACCTGTTCCTGGCTCCTGTACCTCAGGCCGCAGCAGCAGCTTCTTCCTCACAGTTACGGTTACCTAACCCACCCAAGTTTGATGGAGATCCCAAGTATTGCAGAGGATTTTTAAATCAATGCTCCATACAATTCGAGCTTTTACCAGTGAACTTTCCTTCCGAAAAAACGAAAGTGGCCTATGTGATTTCGTTATTGTCCGGTCAAGCCTTAGCATGGGCTTCCCCCTTATGGGAGAGGGACGACCCCATTCTACATAACTTCAGCGTCTTTTTGTCTACTTTCAAGAAAATATTTGATGAGCCAGGAAGGGTGTCCAATGCCGCTTCCGGCTTATTACGTCTCCGCCAGGGAAACCAGTCTGTGGGACAGTATGCGGTCCACTTCAGAACTATGGCCTCTGAACTTAGCTGGAACGATGAAGCCCTAGTAGCTACGTTCTGGCAGGGCCTTTAAGACCGAATCAAAGACGAGCTGGTATCTCAGGAACTCCCTACGTCTTTAGACGATATTATCTCCCTCTGTGTCAAAGTAGATTTGCGTTTCAAGGAACGTACTTCCGAGAAGGAACAGTCTCGGCGTAGTATGATTCGCTTGGCCCCCAACTTCCAAACCCCTGTTCTTCCTCCTGAAGAGCCCATGCAACTGGGGAGGACCCGCCTGTCAGCCGAAGAAAGAGAGAGGAGATTTCGGAACAAGTTGTGTTTATATTGTGGAGAGAGCGGCCATCTTCTGAGTTCTTGTTCTAAACGCTCGGGAAACGACAGGGCCTAACGAGTTCAGGAGCTGTATCGTTGGGCCTCTTTTCTCAGTGTCAGTCAGTTCCCAGTAGTAATGATTGCCTGTCTATTCCTATTTCCCTTCAGTTAGGACAAAAGACTTTCCCGCAGTCGGCTCTTCTTGATTCCGGAGCCGCAGGAAATTTCATCTCTGCCGCGGTAGTTAAACAATTTGCCATTCCCACACAAGCTTTGGAACAACCCATCTCTCTAATGGCCATTGATGGGGAAAGAATTCCTGAGGGGTCCATTCTGGTACGCACTATTCCCCTACTGCTTCAGATAGGAGCGCTTCATCGGGAGAAGATTTCTTTCCTAGTAATTCAAAGATCTACCAACCCAGTCATCCTAGGACTTCCATGGCTTCGTCTCCACTCCCCCACCTTGGACTGGAAATCAGGTCACATATTGTCCTGGGGACAGTCCTGCTTCTCTCACTGCCTACAGAGAGTGGTTCCTCCGAATAGTCCCTGACGTTTCCAAGAATTTCCTGTGACTCTTTTGCCTGAACCATACCAAACCTTCTCTGATGTTTTTTGTCAACAAGAAGCCACTAGACTTTCCCCTCACAGAATCTGGGATTGTGGCATTGACCTGATACCTGGTAAGCCCATTCCCAGGGGCTGTGTTTACCCCCTTTCCCTCCCGGAGTCTAAAGCTATGGAGGAGTACGTCCAAGAAAATCTAAAAAGGGGCTTCATCCGCAAGTCTGCCTCCCCAGCTGGGGCTGGCTTCGTAAAGAAGAAAGATGGGGGCCTCCACCCTTGCATTGATTACAGAGGCTTGAATGCCATTACCGTTAAAAATTGGTATCCACTGCCACTGATTTCCGAATTATTTGACCGGATTAAGGGTGCCACCATCTTTTCTAAACTTGACCTCAGAGAAGCGTATAACCTCATACGCATTAAGGAGGGAGATGAATGGAAGACGGCGTTCAACACCCGAGATGGCCACTTCGAATACCTGGTCATGCCCTTCGGGTTATGCAATGCCCCGGCCATCTTTCAGGGCTTTATGAATGAGCTGTTTCAAGACCTTTTGTACCAATCCGTAGTCGTCTACTTGGACAACATTCTCATCTTTTCTCAAGATCTAGTATCCCATCGCACTCATGTATTGGAGGTCCTCTCTCGTATCCGAGAAAATCATCTATTTTGCAAATTGGAGAAATGCACCTTCGAGCAGAAACAGATTCCCTTCCTTGGATATATTATTTCGGGCACCGGTCTACAGTTGGATCCCACGAAATTGAAAGCCATACTTGACTGGCCCCAACCATCGGGTCTTAAGGCCACTCAACGCTTCCTAGGATTCTCCAACTATTATCGTCAATTTATCAAAGGGTACTCTTCTCTCGTGGCTCCCATCACAGCATTGACACGTAAATCTGCTGATGCTAGTATTTGGTCCACTGAGGCTATCCAAGCCTTTATATTATTAAAGTCTCTTTTTTCATCTGCACCCATTCTTCAACAGCCGGATTGTTCACGTCCTTTTGTCCTGGAGGTAGATGCCTCTTCTGTTGGCACAGGAGCTGTACTATCACAGCGAAGCCCTTTTGGAAAACTTCATCCCTGCGGATTCTTTTCCCGTCGCTTTTTACCTGCTGAGAAGAATTATGGGATTGGCGACAAAGAGCTCCTGGCCATCAAGTTGGCTCTCTCCGAATGGAGACATCTACTAGAAGGAGCACAATTTCCTATCACCATATATACCGACCATAAGAATTTGCTTTACTTACGCACTGCTCGATGTCTAAACCCTCGACAAGCAAGGTGGTCCTTATTCTTCTCACATTTTGATTTCAACATCACTTTTCACTCGGGATCCAAGAATACGAAGGCAGACGCCTTATCTCGCTCTTTTGATCCAGCTGACATGGAATCCTCAGAAGATAATAAATTCATTGTAAATCCATGTCAAGTATTGGCAGCTACACACCTGAAAAAGGGTTGTCCCCTGGGCAAAACATTCATCTTGCCACATCTACGCACCCGGCTCCTTAACTGGGCTCATCGCTCACTCTTCTCTGGGCATGCCGGCATTCGCAAGACCTGGGACTTATTGTCCCCAAGTTACTGGTGGCCTTCCTTGCTGGAAGATGTGAAGAGATTTGTTGCTGCTTGTTCCAAATGTGCTCAACACAAGACCTCTAGGAAGAAGCCTTATGGATGCTTGCTCCCATTACCCATTCCTGATTACCCGTGGTCACAGATCTCCATGGATTTTATCACGGACCTTCCTCCTTCCAAATCCTGTACTGTGGTGCTTGTGGTCACGGATCGCTTCTCTAAAACAGCTCACTTTATTGCTCTTAAAGGCCTTCCTTCTTCCTCCTCCTTAGCCGATATTTTTATCAAAGAAATATTTCACCTCCACGGCTGTCCTCAACATATTGTCTCCGATAGGGGATCACAATTCATATCAAAATTTTGGTGGTCTTTTTGCAATAAATCCGGGATTAAGCTGGACTTCTCTTCTGCATATCATCCCCAGTCCAATGGGGCTACTGAGAGAACCAACCAAGAATTAGAAAAATTTCTAAGAATATTTATCTCAAGTAACCAAGACAACTGGGTGTATCTTCTCCCTTGGGCCGAGTTCGCCCATAACAACCATTTCCATGAGGCCATCTCTAACTCCCCCTTTTTTGTTCTTTATGGCTGCCATCCTAGACTACCCACCTTCTCTCAAATCTCATCTTCGGAAGTTCCGGCGGTGGACTCTCGGTTTCGTAACTTCTCCGCTATTTGGGAACAAACCAAGATAAATTTAAAGAAAGCAACCACTCATTCCAAGAAATTCTATGATGAAAGGAGAAGAATGACTCCAAGTTTTCAGTTGGTGACAGGGTATGGCTATCCACCCAGAACATTCGTTTAAAGGTTCCCAGTAAAAAATTTGCTCCCAAGTTTATTGGCCCTTTCGCTATTTCTGAGATTATTAATCCCGTAGCCTTTAGATTGAGTCTGCCTCCCTCTTTACGTATACCCAATGTCTTTCATGTCTCCTTGTTAAAACCGATGGTAACCAACAGATTCTCCACCTCATCCAGAACTCCTCCTCCTGTTGTGGATCGGGATCAAGTCGAATACGAGATTAAAACTATCCTAGATTCTCGTAAAGTTCAAGGTGCCATACAGTTCTTGGTGGATTGGAAGGGTTACGGCCCTGAGGAGCGCTCATGGGTAAGAGCCATTGACCTGCATGCTCCCCGTCTGCTTAAATTCTTCCATAAAAAATTTCCTTTGAAACCCTATTGGGTGTTCAGAGTCCACCTTTATGGCAGGGGGTACTGTAACGGACTTACCTGATCCCCGCCGCTCCATCCGGAAGCCACACTTTCGCATCCAGGACCACGTGACCGCACCCAGAGGCGGTCACATGACCACATCTCAGAGGCGGGGATTTTGAATCCCCTTCAGCATAAAAACCTCACTCTGGCACTCGCTGAGTGTCAGAGCAACACTTACCTGTTCCTGGCTCCTGCTCTTCGTGGATTGCAGTGTCTTCCAGTTTCCAGTGTCTACCTGTGTGCTGATCTCTGCCTGTTTGAATTCCCTGGTTCTCCTATCCCTGTGTACCGACCCGGCTTGCTGACCATTCTCCTATTCTTGTGACCCGTGTACCGAACTTGGCTTGTTGACTCCGAATTGCCTTCTGATTCTGCCTGACTCCATTCCTGTGTACCGAACCGGCTTGTTTGACTCCGCTACCTCCGCTTCACTCCGCTTCACTCCGCTGTACTACATCTTGGGGCGAACCTGGGGACCGCGACCTGCGACTCCTGGCAGCGAAGCCCACCCCGCCTTGCGGCGGTTCTTGGTGAACACCGGGAAGATCGTTAGACTCCGCACCTCAGGTAAGCCAGCGCTAATCAAGATTAGTATATAGTATCCAGAATCTGTTACAAATACTTGTCATAAAGACTACACATGCCCAGTAAAGAGAGGTGACTACAAACCAAACTGTCACCATTCTGTATAAAATGTTACCAAATCTTCTAAATGTATAACTGACAGTGACAGAAATGACAAAAAAACTTTCAGATTGGTACCTGACACAAAAAAAGACCCACCACTTCTATAAAACCCAAAGTCAATGAACTAAAACTGTGGAAGTAGGAGGAAGAGGGACGCTGATTCCTATGTGGTTTATCTGCCCTCCAGTTAAGACTCTATGGCAAAGCATCTAAAGACTAATTTCTTGAACACTTGGAATTTAGTTGGCCTCTGACCCTTGGTAAGCCATACTCTATGAAAAACAATTTTAAATTTGCCTCCCAAATTTGTCTAGCCACTTGCTGTTAAGGCATAAGTCTGGAAAAGAGATACCCCCACAATCTTGAATCTAAACTAAATATCAAGGTGGGTTGTGGCGATTTTTCAAGAAGGACTTGTATGAAGAGCTACAACTATGAGACCCACTCTTCAATGTGAATCTAGGAGTTGGCCCCTTTCCCCATTGTCTTATCTAATCTCCCCTCTTCCACTTTTCCAGCTAGAAAACCGCAACATTTATAAGACTGAATCACTCCTGTAGTTCTGCAGAGCTCAAGCTCTTTTGTGTAATTGGAGGATTGTATCCCCTTCTTTTCAGCTAATTTAATTTAAGTGTGAATGACAGGTAGTAAAACACATGTCATCCATATAATATCAATTCAATCTATATACATTTAATATGAGTTATAGGATTACAAACTGCTACATTTCTTAAAACATGACTGGAATATACTGTACATTACTAAATATTCCAATTAAAATAAATAATAAATTCTGGTAATATAGAGACAAAATATTGTAGATTAAAATCATACGGATGCAGTAAGCAGTGTGATATGATATTCATGCATTGGTGGTATCACACGCAGGGCCCACAATAGGTTTTTTGGGCCCCTATACAGCAACTTTTTGGGGACCCTTCCATGGTAGACACTTTTGTGTCACTGAGCAGCAGCATGCTGCCAAAGGGGGTGTGGCAACATTTTTATTTTATGTCCTGACCTTTCAATTGAAGTTAGTGAAATAAAAAAACCTCTAAGTGAAGGTGAATGATACTTATGGGATCACCCAGGCCCACTAATGCAACACTGCTCAACAACTCAGAGTTAATTCCCAGATTCTGTTCCAGTGACAGCTTCACCGCCCTTATCGCTGCCTAGTTTATGTATATGTCCCTGCATATCCACACATTAAGGCAGCCATGACCTAGGAAATTCAGCAGTGTCACAAACAGCATTCACCTGAACCTGTGAGATGTGTGTGACAAAGGGTTGATCACAGCATGCCCACTGGTCTGTCTAGCAATGATTAAAATAAACTATTTATACTATTTATAGTATACAAGTACTATTAATACCAAAATCCTGCTATCAACAGGTTTTTTCCAGAGCTGAACTCTTCTAGGAAGCCTGTGTTACTCCCTACCCTGACTCAAACTACAATCAAAGTGTTAAATAAATCATTAATCAAGTAATATCCTGCATTTCAGTTATGTAGCAGTATATGATCAAGCTTAATAAGCACATGAATTTGTTAAGAACCCAGAGACAGTATGTTATGAAATGGAATTTAATATGGCAAAAGAGACGCAAAGCTTAAGATACACAAAATAATAGAACAAAATGACATATAGTAATATTAAGCAAGCAATTTTCTTTAAAATAAAAATGATAAATGTAGAAATAGAAACACTTATATAATGCCTTGATTTCTGTGCCGTACATGTGCCGTATATATAACGCCTGTAACCTTTCAACCTTCATCTCCCTCTCCTCTTATTTGCTAATTCTATCTATGTCTACCTGCACTGCTTCAATGGCCTGTGTGTAAAGAATAAGTGCTAAAGAGAGCCACTTCCAGGCCTGTAACTAGGACTGTGTAAGAAGGGAGAGCACCCAGGGTGCAACGCTGAAGGGGGGCACAGTTTATAAATATTTTGGGTTCATTTGGTTAAAATTAAGGGCTAGGGGGTGGCATATTTCCTTCTTGCCCCAGGCACTAAAATTTTAAGTTACGGCTCTGGCCGCTTTTACCCCAGCATTACTCAGGCTAGTGTTTTGCATGCTCACAAACTGATATGATGTAAACCAGGTCATGTCCTCATGAATGAATAGCAGGCCTGAAGCTTGTTATATATAAAAAATCCCTTACACTCTCTACGGGACATATGGATGAGCCATGCAACACCCTCATCTTAATACATCTCCCTCAGCCCAATTGATTGGTCTTTGAACTCCTTATCACAAAATCTAAATCCCTCTCACTCAGCTTAATATCTGCTATGCCTAGCACCCCAACCTCTTTCTTAGGGGGACTAACTAACTCACTTATTCTCATAAAAGCAGCCCGAAATAATGTTACTTTGAGCCCAGACCAGCACACTTCGGGGCAGACACCTGCTATAGTCACCACCTGCTACCCGGGTCCAAAGTAAGTCCTTTCCAGCCTGCCACCATTATCCTTACATTAAAATGCTTTTTTAAATGAAGCCAACCTAATAACTGTAAGAAAACAATATAACTACCAGTACTAATTCTGATGAGCTGGGCAGATAATCTTTACCTCTCGTATCCAACAGAAATTGCTCAATAGCCCTTACTTGGGGCACTGCTAATAGCCCTTTTCCTTGTGAAAGCAGTCCAGGTGTTCCAATGTCTGCAATTAGCTGTCCAAGTATTCAGAGCTAAAGAGGCTCCACACTCCTGTGCTCGCTAACTCCCTGGGCTGAGCAGGGCATCTGTGAGGGTCTGCATTTGCTTGTGGGGCCGAAATGCAAAATTTTGGAAAATGTAACCAAGATAACCCATCTGCTAGTTTATTGTTAACCCTGAGATATGCCTGACACTCACTCATATGTTTTGCTGCAGGCATCTTAGCACTGCGCTCGCAATAATGTCCAACAAAGCCTTTTCTGGTGCAAATGGTTACCTAAATCCCCTAGCAAGTACCTGAAAGTGTGTCAATGTATCACCAAAAAAATAATAATTCTGCTGGAAATCGGAAATCATTTAAGTAATGGCACATGCACCTATTTCCCAATTCCGACTTTACTAGCCATTCTAGGAATGACCTTAGTGCTTCAAACAAATTGCAAGATATGTTGCAGTCCATGAGGAAGCACATGTCTACAAAGTAATGTATTCAACTGAGCAATGGAAACAAAAGGCTGCCTCTATGTCAGTCTATGAATTGAAAGCTCCTTTTTCCCTTTTTGACTACTTTATTCAAAGAGGTGTCTACTACCCTGCATAATTTACGGTCAATGTAAATCCTTTCCTATGTGGCTAAGCTATATCTTTCTTAAAACAGCGTCTGGGCCATGGCACCATATTCTCAATGATCTTCTCGAACTCTCACTCTTATGGCCTTTAGCTTGTTCCTTCTTCATTGATGTCCTATATCTGCTACCTATCTTTTTGATGGGTGAGGACCACCGCAGATAGAGCACTCATGTTGGAAACACCACCTGGCCCCTCACTTACACTGATCATCATTAAACAACCAGCAGACACCTTTTCCTGTGGGTGATTACCTGATGCTCTACTGCCAAGCTAGCCCCTCATAATCCCTACGTGCTTCTGATATGGTATGTATGTACTTAAATAGGGACAAGCACAAAAGCCTGTAAACAGTTCGCAAATGTCTTAGGCGCTTGGTTCTTATCCCATTCCTCCCCTCTATGCTTCTCTTACCTGATTTTGCAAGCCTCACTTAATGCATGCCTCCTCCCTTGGGGAGACCTCTTCCTATCGTGTGTAAGGGCCTCTTCCAATCTCACCCCATGGCTCTAGCCCTGCCTGATTCGGCAAAGTTGTAAACAAACTCAGCGATTCCCCTTTTTCACTCATGCCCTTGGTTATTGCTGGGAGAGCCCAGTTCACTTGTCCCCATTGAGGTGGCAGAGGTTGCTCCAGCGCACATTGCAAATGTAAACATTCTGTATTCCCCGCCTCCAGGGAACAGCCATGATAGCAACCATTCCAGACCTTGTTCTTGGACCCTGGTTCTCAGTGCCTCCTAAGTTGCCTCCCAGCCTGTCTCTGCCACCATCCTCTCTTTCCACCACTGTAGAGTTCAATGAATAGTGACAACTGTCAAGACAAAACACCTATCTACTGGAGGCAATTGTTACTCCACCTGTACTGCTGGAAAGAGTGGTAGGTGGGTACGCCTTTATCCTTTAGTATCGCCCTATAGTGCCAGATATGACACTGCACAACTCCCTCTTTCCTCTACTTCCCCTTCTCCACCTATGCCAGTACCAGGGGCAGGCTGGGCTGGGGGGCAGGGGGCATCTGCCCCTGATCCAATCCCATAGTAGGCTACCTTGTGCTGTGTCACTGGGCCACCTGCATTTTTTCCCTTAAAAAATGCTGCTGAGTCAAGTCTAGCCCACTGAGCTAAAATTTGGCAGCCCTCCCCTGGCGTGTACTTCTTGAAATCCTGAGATATCTCCTCTGTATAAGCTTTTGATAAATATCGCTATTATGCAAACATACTAAAAAGCAATCATTAAGGCTGGATTTTAATACACGTCATGGAAAGTGCCATACCTCAAACAATTTAAGTGTCCTTGTCGGTCCTGCGAAAAGATGGCATAACCATGTCACAGGGTTGCTAGGCCACCCCCAATCACTCTCCCCTCTCCTAAGACCCTTGAATTACTGCACGCATTGAAGACACATGCCTCTGACTTGTGCCGCACCCGCTGACCATGAGTGGGGACATACCTCACAACTTTCTGCAGACTGCAATAAATATACCGACTGCAGTGTGCTGGGTCAGTCCCCCCGAATCGAGACGGTTCCACCAAAAATCGAGACAGTTGGGATGATATTGCAAGCTAGTATGAGATTGCTGTATTTTTGACTGTAATATTATCTAATCATTTTCTGTGCAGGTGATACTTTCAAAAAAATATATTTGTTGTCGCACTAGTCTGTTCCATACAAGATTATAGCTCCATACCATGTCAATTTAGTATTATAATATCGTCTTTGTAACAGGTTCTACTGATACTTCACATTCATTTGCATGATAAGGAGGTGCCAACCAGTTAAATACAACATGAGAACGAGAGAAAAAAAGACTGGTATGAGTAGGTGCCCAGAATCTTGTTCACTGCCAAGTAAAAGGAATTGTTGTAGACCCCTATTGAACTTAACCTTTATTAAATAAAACTAAAATAGTTGGATAATATTAAAAAAAGAGCAAAATATTAATAAGTGAATGTGAAATGTAACAATGTGAAATAAAACAGTGCATTCAAAAAGTCTGTGTGTATTTCCTTGAGCACTTCTGCCTCACAGCACTGGGGTCATGAGTTCAATTCTCGACCATGGGCTTATCTGTGTGGAGTTTGCATGTTCTCCCCGTATTTGCGTGGGTTTCCTACCACATTCCAAAAACATACTAGTAGGTTAATTGGCTGCTATCAAATTTGACCCTAGTCTCTCTCTCTCTCTCTCTCTCTCTCTCTGTCTGTGTGTATGTTAGGGAATTTAGACTGTAAGCTCCAATGGGGCAGGGACTGATGTGAATGAGTTCTCTGTACAGCGCTGCTCATTCAGTGCCGCTATATAAATAGATGATGATGATGATTTCCTTATTGTCCTTCTTATAATTACTTGCTGCACTTGTAATTGATTATTCTATGCAGATTAAAGTCTGTTAGTGTGTGTCTATATTAGGGAATTTAGACTGTAAGCTCCAATGGGGCAGGGACAGATGTGAATGAGTTCTCTGTACAGCGCTGCGGAATCAGTGGCGCTATATAAATAGATGATGATGATGATTAAAGTAGAAGAATCAAGAATGATACTCTTTATTAGGAGCTCCATTTAGTACATATAATTAACCAATCAATCAGCAATTATGGAATAATCATAGATTATTATTATAGTTTGTTCATAAAGAAACCAGTTAACCCCATTAAACTTCTCAGAATGTAAGGTGGTATAATAACTATAGCTCCCTAGCTATAGCTGGTAGGATTAATCGCCACTTAAAGTTATGCGGTTCCCTACATATTATCGGTGACGGGGAGTGAATTGCTAACTCCCTGTAATAATCTGATTCTCAGGGTTTGGGCAAACGCTACAGAAAAACTCTTGGTTACAAAGTGCTCTTAAATCATTAGTATAAGGAGAAGGAGAAACACACAGCTTGTATGCTGACACGCGTTTTGCTGCACTATGCTTTTTCCAGGCAAAAGTTTTGATACTTTCGTATTGTAAATTTGTGTTTTTATTCAACAATATTCAAAGGTGCAATTCTGCACTAAAATCATAGCAATCAGTGAGCAATTAACATTTATCTGTGTAGTGCAAGCTAGATGATGAAAGCAAATATCTAATTGATTGCTATGGCTGTACTGCAGTTTAACAGCTTGAGGCAATGTTACTAAATAACATGTGTTATTGAAGGTAGTTCCAGGTTAATTCACTGACAAATCAGTAGTTCAAACGTCCAAAAGTTTTCTTGTGAATCACAGTGTATCTGGAAACCACTGTTGTATTTTAACATTTTTGCCATGTTGCTTGCTTTATGTGTCCTGTTAAACGATTTAGGGGCATAATTATTAATTAGCGCATTTTTACACAATCATTTTCATTCCTTATCGCAATGATAGGGAATGAAAGATTGTGAGCATTTATTTAAAGTGTTCTGTAGGAACAGCAGTCACAATAAACTGCTGTCCCAATGAACACACAAGTGTACCTATCTTCTATCTCCTCTATGGTCACTATCGAAAACTGGCCACCTATGCTAGTAGGTTAATTGGCTGCTATCAAAATTGACCCTAGTCTCTCTTTCTCTCTCTCTGTCTGTGTGTGTATGTTAGGGAATTTAGACTGTAAGTTCCAATGGAGCAGGGACTGATGTGAGTGAGTTCTCTGTACAGCGCTGCGGAATTAGTGGCGCTATATAAATAAATGGTGATGATGATCAAGATGATTGTAATCGGAGGGAAGAGCAAGGACGATTCGGTGAGGGATCCAAAGATCCCTCTACCGCAATGCTCTACCCGCAGACTTCAATGGTTGACGACATCTTCAGTTGGCGTTAGCCATTGGGTACAAGTTCTGGAAAACTTTGCTTTTCAGAAGTTGTTAAATTACGAAAAATAGCAGTGCCCATAGAAACTTATGGGGCTTGCTATTGCGTACGATGACAGTGGGACCGCAACAGATATCAGATCCCCTAGCAATAAATCAATAAAATACTTAAAAAGCAGTTTCTTGTGGAATTTAATCAAGAATTAGCATAATAAATAGACCTCCTTATCCTGACAGCAGGAAGCAGCCTTCAAAGTGCTAATTACAAGTCAGACGCCAATGACACATGCCTTACCTGCTGGTTCTTGAAAACAGTACAAGGAAGGAAGCTCCACATGTAGCTTAAACATTCTAAACCACACTTCTTGTTTATGGAACTAACATAGTAGGAGACATTACCTGTTCTTAGAAGTTTGTTTGAGCACTTCCTGTAATTGATGCAGAAAGCTACATATTGTGTGTCTGCCACGTTTCTAGTGGCTCAATCATAAGGACCTGCGTAGTTACCTCAATAAAATGATTATACAACTATAAAATACAGGGCCATCTTAACAACATTATGGGCCCCCGGGCAAAGCAGTGCACTGGGACCCCTAGATATAGATATAGATATAGATATATAGACATCTATATATCTATATCTAGGGTACAGATATAGATATAGATATAGATATATAGAGATAGATGTACTTGTTCAGTGACCCTTGAAGGTTTTTTTGCAGGTTTTTTCTTTTGCAAGATTATTTATTCTCATTAAGAGCTGTGCCTATGGGGCCCCCTTGCCCGTGGGGCCCCTGGGCAGCTGCCCATCGTGCCCAATGGAAAAGATGGCCCTGATAAAATAGCAATCCCAGTAATAATCTACAGTAATCTAGTCTGTAGAGTCTGCTTGACCAATTTTCCTGCTGATTGGATTGATTATTATGTAGCACTAATAAAGGGGGCTTCCACTGTCTGCTATCTAAGTTGATTCTAATCCAGACGACAGACAGCTGGAAATCATTTAACCTGCTGGGAATTCCTTCACATGTTCAATGTTTTTGTGATTGCTATTGATGAATGTATATAGTGTGCTTTACAATGTGCACTGATGTAAACTGATGGCAAAAAGAGCAAGATCAACCCAGAACGACTGTTCTCTACAGACTGCAAACATCTAGATTTATGCATACATTTATTTATTGCCACAAGAGGTATACAAGAGTATAGCAAAATAAGACACAACATAAAGATGGACAAAAAAACACATGTCTAAATTGGAGACTGACAGGAAGAAGCTCCTGTACCAATAAGTTTATAATCTTGAAATGTAGTGTTAAATATATTCAAATATACATGAAAGTTGAGAGGAGGGATTACTTCCGCTTAGTAGACAGAAAGGATTCTTACTATATAGTAATAAGAATAGAATTTCAGAGTTAAGGAGTAATAAAAAAATAAAGACTTAAGTAGGGGAGGGCTGGCAAATTTTAGCCCTGGGGCAAGACTTGACTCAGCAGCCTATTAGGAACATTTTGAAGGGAAAAAAATGTAGGTGGACCAATGAGCCAGCCCAAGGTAGCCCATTATGGGACAGATAATGAAGGCGTATTGGGTAAATGGGACTGGCCACTGGTATCTATGTGTGTATTCATATCTGTAAGGTAATAATTAAAAAAAATACTTATTTATTATACTATCAAAAATTATATCCTACCAGTGTTATTGTGTGTAGTATTTTCTAGCAGAAAACCACTTATTTAAGACTGTTAATAACTCTCTCCTCTCTCCTCTCTTTTGCCCCCCACATTCAATTTCTTGCCCAATCTTTTCGCTACCAACTACACAACATCGCCCACATATAGCCTTTCCTATGCCAGGAGGCCACCAAAACTATTATCCATGCACTCATCATTTCCCGTCTTGATTACTGTAAACTTCTCACCAGCTTCCCCTCTTTCTATATTCAATGCGGCTGCAAAACTTCTGCCTCCCCTCTCTGCCTTGCCCATCACTGGCTCCCCTTTCCCTACAGAGTACATTTCAATCTCCTCACCCTCACTTTCAAGGACCTCTCCCACTACACTGACCCATATCTCTCCAACCACCTCTCCATTCACATTCCCCCCCTTTCTCTGCGTTTGGACAATGACCTTTGCCTCTACTCCACTCTGATCACCTCTTCCCTTGCAGCAATTCAAGATTTCTCCTGGGCTGCCCCCTCCACTGGAATGACCTCCCATGCTCTATCTGACAGCCCCCTAATCTGTGCACCTTCAAACTGGCACTTAAAACTCATCTGTTTCTCAAAGCCTACCAGCCATCTCCCTCTTTCCCTGTCCCTGTACACGCTGCTCTTATGCTAGATTCCCCCTACTGACTCTCCTTGTGTCTGCAGCCTGTTTGCCCTCCCTTTAGAATGTAAGCTCTTACGATCAGGGCCCTCCTGTCTCTATACCATTTCTTCTACTCCAACTTCACTGTACTAGCTATGCTTGGAGCTATTGGAGTTTCGGGGGTAATGAATTAAGCAGCAGATTCTGCATAATATTGTATCAAAATCTATGACAGACTCAGATTTTGTAACACTGCTGATGCCATGTGTCAAAAGTCTTATTGTTTCATGTAAGTGTGCAGTGTCATTCCCTGATGTAATATTGTAACCCCATGATTAGTGTATCCAGCCAAGCAGCTAATTGAGTCAAGCCATTCCATTGTATAGTCAAGGTAACAGAGACAGTATGTCTAACAGTTAAAGTATCCACTGATAGACCCCTGCTGTAAATGGGAGGATTGAGACATTTGACCTTACTCCCTCTGTATACAGCCAAGAATATAGGGAGAGCAGAATGCCAAGAGAGCTATTCTAGCTTGGAGGATCCTGGTGTACAATACATCAGCGAAAAAGGACTCTGGACCAGGCATCGTGGTGCCGTTGGAGGAAATCCTACCAGGACAGGGGCAGTGTTAGCCAGTAACCCTGGCTAGGCGACACTGTAACCATCTAGCTAATCGGTAGTGGTAATATTGCGGGAGGATAAAACTCTGAAAGAGACTGAGATTAGTACTTTTGGGTGCTGACTGCAAGAGGCTGCTGGAGGCTACACGCTACTATTTACTCTGCTGCTTAATACATTTACCCCTTGGTCTTAGTTGTTTATTGTTCTGTTCTGTTTTACCCTATATGGTCAACTGTTTGTATTATGTACAGATCTGCGGAAATCTTGTGGCATCTTATAAATAAAGGATAATAGTAATCATAATAATAATTTCACAGCATTTAGTAATTGAGTAATGTACAAATGTTGGCTAGCTGAATGCAATTTTTTTTATTTAATCCATCATAAGCAACACTGAACCGTTTGCTGTGTCTTTAATAGACTTACAATATAACATGTTAATATGTAAAACATGATCTGTGTCATGCATAGAATATAATACTTACATGCAGAACACTTGGCCAGATTTAGCATTAGGTACAGCAGGGCTGTGATTATGAGGTGCAGGGGCAGTAAATAAGGGGTAGATTTAGCAAACCTTCTAAAAAGATAGATTCTAGCTATCATGTTTTAGACTATAGTAGGTAAGTAATAGCTAAAATCTGACTGGTTGCTATGGGCAACACCTCTACTTTTCCTTTTTATTTGAATTCAGACCATTCATGTAAATGTTCTGCAGACTACGCTAAGGAAAACTACAATTACACACAAGTGTTGATAGTGTTTCTGAAAAACAAATGAAAATGTTATTGTTTTTATTGACAAACTCCAAAAATGTTTTACACAGTTTTGCAACCAATTAAGTCTTTTTGCTTAGCTTCAAACCCTTATGTAAAATCATTTGCACCTTGTAGCATAAAGCTGGCCTATGCCTCCAGTAGACATATTGTTTGAATTAGCCCACTCTCTTTCATTGAACCGAAATTGTAACAATATAAAGGCCATTAGCAGAGGCATTAAGGCAGAGGGAGAGTTGAACATGTAAAAGGCTATGTGGTAAATTACCCAAAACTTGAACAGCAGATGGTTCTGTTTAACTCTTAGATGACAGCAAATGAGAAACGGATATGTGTCAAAATTAAAAACAGATTAAACATTAAAATATCTCACTGCTTTTGAAAAAAAGGTTGTGAGGTTTCAAATAACACTCATTGACTTGAATCTCTGTTAAAACAAAAACATTCCCAATTGTCTGATTTGTCGTCCCTTTTGTTTTATTTTCGTTCTTTCGTTTACACAATACGGGCCTGATTCATCTTCAGACATAAGCCCCTTTGCTTGCTCAGAAACGGACTTTACGCCAGTGAACGCACTTGCAAGCAATTCAAGTCTAAACACAAATATCACTTCCGACTGCCTACGACTAGAAGGGGGGGAGGGTCGGACACACAGAGCCAATGTACAGTAATGGCGTGTGATCATATGATTCAAACTCTGGGCATTTCTGAGGTACGTAGTTTTTAATCATATCACTTGCACAAACTACAGGGCAGGTGCAGGGCCACCTTAACAACAGTATGGGCCCCCGGGCACAGCAGTGCACCGGGGCCCCTATATATAAATATATAAGTAAAAAAAAATAAAAAAAAAAGGATTATATCTAATATATATATATATATATATATATATATATATATATTTTAACTTACCTTTCAATCGCGATGCGTTGAATCCTCTTCTGCACTTCGTCGCTGTGCTCCTCCATGCTGTGCTCGCAGTGAAAGTCGAGTGTGATGGCGTCATCACGCCCGACATTCACTGCGAGCGCATCACGGAAGAGAGGACCAGGGAGTGAGCCGGCTCGTCACCTGACCTGAACGGTCAGGCGACCGCAAAAGATACGTTTCTTTTTTTTTTTTTTTTTCTTTACAGGATTTTTTACAGCAGACCTGCCAGGGCCCCATTTCCCCCTGGGCCCCCGGGCACCTGCCCATCATGCCCAATGGGAAAGACGGCCCTGGGCAGGTGTAACTGCCGACTGATAGTAATGACTGACAGAACATGTGTTTGCAAGAGAAACTGTAAAAATGCATTTTATGTACAGTACACATTAGGAACATCCTAATTTATGCATTTGATGTAAAAAAATTAATAAAATATATATATTTCTAAACATACTTCTATTAATGATTATGGTATTAAGAGATTTAAGAAAATGTATTTAATATTTTCCTATGCATTCAGACATTGCACATATTCATTGTACGTATCCTGCAGTCTGTTCGGTCTGTCTGCATGTGGCAAGTACCCTATAGCCAGAGTATGCTTATACCTATATTCAAATGGAAATGTTTCCTGAGATCCGCTTGTACTTGAATACGGGCGTACATGCGTGTAATTTACATCCGATTAAAAAACACAGATTGAGTTCACAATGCGTTCCAAGATGAATAAGGCCCTACAACTTGTAAAATGTCTATTTTGGTACAAAAAGTTACATATAGTAATTTATTATATTAAAACATAAAGATGCAATGGTGTATACCCTAGTTCAGAGCTAGGTAACCTGTATCTTGCCAGCTGCTGTAGAACTACAGATCCCATGATGCCTTGCCAGCAGTAACTGAAGTGCTTCAGTGAAACTAATAATGAATTGACTGTAGTCCCATTGCTATTGGTACAGCAATATGGCTGCCTGCATAGGCAGCAAAGTCTCTTTTAATAAGGATAAATTCCAATACCTTTTCAAACAAATAATGCTAAAATTGCTGTAGTAGCACATCAACAAATGTTTGGTTAATGTATCCCATAAAAATGAGATTTAGCACACAGCTGTACCTCTTGGATACCCACTAAGTGGCCCATGTGAATGTATCATCCATTTATGGTTACAATCTATATTTAGTACCGAAAAAGCTGTTTGTTTTAGCAGCAGCGTATGTTTGTTTTGTTTGGTCTTTTTACTTGGTCAGCCATTTCCATGCCAAATGGATGTAAGCAAAGCATTTTATTTCCAGGCAGTATTCTGTGCTTGTTTTGGATCTCATGTAACTTGTAGTTTTCTGTCCCATTTCCCAAACCTTATTCATCATTCTTTGAGAACACTGTGGGTATCATTTCACAGTCAATGAGTTGGTAAAGGATACCGCTGCCAGTTATTTTAACCACAGTACATTCATAATGCGCACTCTGCAGCCAAGGGCTGGGTTTCATCTCTTTGTATACTTTATGGATGTCCGGTAAAGGATGACGTTCATTTGAAATGTTTAGTCTTCCAGACACCTCATGCCTGGTCAATTGTGCTGCATTATTAGGTGTCATTCTGTCTACTCAGGATATCAGTACAGTGTTTTGGAAAAAGTGGTCTTGGGTATTATATACCTTCTTGTAAGGAAAATTGTACTTTTTGGAAAGAGGTTCTCCTCAGAGTGGCCAGTAACCACACATAATAAATATAGCTATCAGCAAAGTCTGCATTAGTGTTGAAGTGCGGTAAGTGGTGCTCTGAAGCTATACCTCTCTTGTGATCCTGAACTGTGTTCCTGCTGGGAATGAAGCAAGTACAATTAGAGTTGTTAAATGAATTAAATGAAGATAGGGATCTGAAAGATAGCAGTTAGGACCCATAATGACACTTGAAGTGCGTGAACAAAGGAAAGAAAATAAGATGTATGTTTATACAATAAGACTAAAAATATGTTTCTGTTGCAAAACTTATATCATTTAATTTACTTTGTGTAATGTTTAATACTGTACGACAGGTCTTTACGAGAGGAGGCAGCTGGCTAGGGTGCAAAACTGAAGGGGGCACAGGGAAATTAATATTTTAAGTTAAATTGGTTAAACTCTGGTCAAGTCTAGATACACACTACCATCCCTGACCGAAGACTCATCCTCGGCACCCGGTCCGGTCTTCCTCTCCTCTATACTGGTTTCCTTACACAGTGTATTATTATTGTCACTCCATTCCTCCACTCTGCCCATATGTGCCATATATTGCTCTTAATATATTTTGATGCCTTATTACATCCAATCTAATTGGATACATTGTTTGTTCGTAATACTACTGCTACCTATGTTTATTTTGTACCTGATTTGAACTGTAATGTATTGCCTTTGAAATTGTACTTTTGTACCTTTGGAAAATGTTTTTTTGAGGGGAGTTAGGGATTTAACTGTTTTTAATACAAAATTAAAATCTTTATAAAAACATTTATTTTATTTTATTTATTTTTTTAAAAAAGGTTAAACTTAAGGACAAGGGGTGTCACATTTCTTTCTTGCCTCATGTGCTAAAATTTCTAATAACGATGAGGATATTTCCCTTACAGCATTGGCTCATGAATTTAGAAGTGTCTGACATTGTTTGGACTACTTTCTGTTGATCCTTTATATAAATGTTAATTATACAGTGCCCATATAGGACACATAAACAACTTTATCCAGCAGTTGGAGGATGTGTACACACTGCTAGGCAAGTCCTTGATAGAAAAGGAGTCCCCTCTAATCATTTGTCCTGCTCCTTAGCAGAAATATTCCCAGAAAAGACGTTCTGACTGGTGGCTGTGTATACTTTAAATGCCACAGAGAAATGGTGCCTACCTCTTATATGAAAGAAATATTTATCAATGTATTATCATTTTCATCTACACTCTAGAATTCATGCAATTAGTGACAATGCTTTAGGGACATCAGTAAGTGTTCTTAGAATAATCCCGGATAGAAGCCACCAATTGTAGTTATTACACCTGAAAGCTGCTCCCATTACCAAATACAAGTGTGAGATGTAGCAAATTTCTTTTATTACTTTATTTTTGTGATATTACTGTGATGGCTTTATACATGCTTACATATACTACACTAAGCAACAACTATAATAGCAAATACTGAATTAAAAACTACCAATGGGTATTATGGTCTTTCCACAAACCCGGGACATGCATACGGCACTTAACTGAGTGCATGCTCAGAGTGAAGACATGAGTTGTGGCAGTTACGGGAATGGGGTAGTATATTAAAGGAACGGATGGGTTAACAGAAGCATGCCAACCTGATCGTTCTGTGGGGACAGTTGGTTTCAGGGTGAGAGGTAACCATTGGGTCTGGAGATAGAGTAAATCATTTAGCTGCAAGCGTGGTATTGTGGAGCTGTCCTCTCTTTGGCTTTTTAGCATTCTCATCTCATCTGGCTTTGGCTCTCATGTTTGGCTCCACACAAAAAGATATACTTCTAGGAAAACCAAAATCATAGCTGTATAAAAAGAACAGTGGGATAGTTCACATGTGCTACTCATCTCTTCAGTATTCCTACAAAAATACTGAAATTCCTTTCTAACTACAATACTGTGCAAACGTTTTAGGCAGGTGTGGAAAAAATGCTGCTCAGTAAGAGTGCTTTTAAAAACAGAAATGTTAATAGTTTATTTTGAACACTTTACAATAAACAAAACGCAAAGTGAATGAACAGAACATCAATTCTTCTAGGTACACTTGCACACAGTTTTTGAAGGAACTCGGCAGGGAGGTTGTTCCAATCATCTTGGAGAACTAACCACAGATCTTCTGTGGATGTAGGCTTGCTCAAATCCTTCTGTCTTTTCATGTAATCCCAGGCAGACTCGATGGTGTTGAGACCAGGGCTCTGTGGGGGCCCTATAATCACTTCCAGGACACCTTGTTCTTCTTTACAATGAAAATAGTTCTTAATGATATTGAGGTCCTTGTCCTGCTGCAGAATAATTTTGGAGCCAATCAGATGCTTCCCTGATGGTAATGCATGATGGATAAGTACCTACCTGTATTTCTCAGCATAGAGGACACCATTAATCCTGCCCAAATCCCCAACTCCATTTGTTTATTTGTGCCACTTCAAAAGAGCTTGAACAGCACATCTTGAAACCACAGTCTGCTTTGAAATATTTGCCTAGGAGAGACCTTGCTGATGCAGTATAACTACCCTGTGTCTTGTTGCTGTGCTCAGTCTTGCAATGGTGTATAACCTGTGATATAAAACTGTCTTCCACAACCTCACCTTTGCAGCAGAGTTTGACTGTTTATACACACAGGGGCGGGCTAGGCCGGGAGGCAGCGGGGCATGTGCCCCCTGGGCCAGAAGCCCAAAGTCCATTTTGGGCCGCCTGGTGGTCCAGTGGGAATGCGGTGCAGGCAGTCTATGCACAGACGGCCGCATCACATACTATTCAGTACGGCCGCATCATTTATTCACAGAATATTGTACTACAGCTTGTAGTACAATATTCTATTAATGAATGATGCGGCCGTACTGAATAGTATGTGATGCGGCCGTCTGTGCATAGACTGTCTGCATCGCCTCAATGATAGTGCTACAGGGATCCACCCCTAGACCACGGGAGCCCTGTAGCACCAAAATACCTTCCTCCTCACTGACTGCCAGGTGTGATGTCAACATCTCATGGAGCTGCGCTGGGAGGAACTGCTGCGAAGAAAGCAGAAGTAGAAAAGAACATAAGAAGGTAAGTAAATTAGAACTGTGTATAGAGGGGGATACAGCAATGAGGGGGATAATGTAGAGGGTGACACAGCAATGAGGGGGACAATGCAGAGGGGGATACAGCAATGAGGTGGCAATGTACAGGGGGACACAGCAATGTAGGGGTAATGTAGATGGGGACACAGCACTGAGGGGGACAATGTAGAGAGGGACACAGCAATGAGGGGGACACAAAAAAGAGGGGACAATGTAGAGGGGGATATAGCAATGAGTGGGACAATGTAGAGGTGGATACAGCAATGAGGGGAACAATGTAGAGGGGGACACAGCAATGAGGGGGACAATGTAGAGGGGGGCACAGCAATGAGGGGGCAATGTAGAGGGGAACACAGCAATGAGGGGGACAATGTAGAGGTGGATACAGCAATGAGGGGGACAATGTAGAGGGGAACACAGCAATGAGGGGGCAATGTAGAGGGGGCACAGCAATGAGGGGGCAATGTAGAGGGGGACACAGCAATGAGGGGGCAATGTAAAGGGGGACACAGCAATGAGGGAGCAATGTAGAGGGGGACACAGCAATGAGGGGGCAATGTAGAGGGGGACACAGCAATGAGGGGGACAATGTAGAGGGGGGCACAGCAATGATGGGGTAATGTACAGGGGGACACAGAAATGAGGGGGCAATGTAGAGGGGGACACAGCAATGAGGGGGCAATGTAGAGGGGGACACAGCAATGAGGTGGCAATGTAGAAAGCAGATAAATGGGGTGGCAATGTAGAAAGCACAGCAATGAGGGGGACAGTGTAGAGAGATACACAGTAATGAGGAACACAGTAATGAGGGGGGACAGTGTGAAGATGGGGGCAGTAGTGCGATTTAGGAGGAACAATGTGATGAAGGAGGGAACAGTGTGATGATGGGACAGACATATCTGCTATTTGCTGCTTTTATTGTTGTGATTTTATAGTTTCTATATATATATCTATATATTCCATTATAATCAGCCAGGTATGTAAAAAAAAAAAAGGCGCTGTAAGGAGAAGATGTAAAAAATAAAATGCAATATAAAGTGAGGTTTGTTTTTTGTTGCTTTATTTATTTTCCTTATTTAAATTTTATCACTTATAATAAAATATCGCTGGGTTAAGCAACACGAAAATAGCCTCTTTTCTATATTTATAAATATATATTGCACCGAAAACCGCCCTTTAAGGATGAGTTGCTACTTATGGGCCAGTGCTGTGTGCTTGCTAAAGTCTGCCAGCCCTCCCCTACCTACACATCTGTTTCTGTTTCAGTTAATGACTGTGTTTCAACCTACATATGAAAATGATGATGATTATCATCTGTTTGGTATGACTGGTTAATCATACACCTGACTATAATCCTACAGTGTGAAAGTGGTATTAATGGTTTTGCCAGTTTTGTATTGTGCATGTAGCAATCCCCAGGATTCCGGCTTGGAGGAGGGGCGCCTCAGTAAAATCTTTTACCTAAATGGTAGTGCAGCTTTAAATACATTTGGACCTTCTATTTTCTCCTGTTGTGCCCTCATCTATGTAAAATACATGAGTGTAGCTAGTTTTGTTTAAAGTGGGACAATTTACATTTGGATATCTTATTTTCATTGGTTTTGGTTTGCAAGTTAAAATGCTTCAGCCAGGAAATGTGCCCAGCTAATAGAAAAGGTATCTCATTAATGACTGGGACCAGATTACTGGCACCTCCAAGTATTGGACTGCCCAACAAGCACAACCAAAAAGGTTCTTCCACTAAATCAGAACAGAAAACAGAAAAAAAGCTGCCCTAACTCATTCATAGCCAAGTACTTATCAGAGTGGCACAAAGGACAAGAGAAACATTTCATAAGACCTCTAAAATGTGGTTACTAAAAGTTTTTTTTTTGTGTGTATATATATATATATATATATATATATATATATATATATATTTACCCTCTCCCCCTCCTATTTTCCATGGTTTGCTGCTATCCTTGAGAAAATACTAAATTGTATTTTAAAGAAAGTCCATCCTTTCCCTTATTTTCATTGGTATGGAAAAGAAGAATAACTCAGTGGTTAAGTTCATTGACTCATATTAACAAAAGGGGGTATATTTATTAAACTGTGGATTTAATAAAGTGGAAATTTTGCCTATAGCAACCAATCAGATTCTAGCTGTCATTTTGTAGAATGTACTAAATAAATGTTGCTATAGGCAACATCTCCACTTTTTCAAACCCGCAGTTTAGTAAATATACCACCAAGAGAATAGTTGGAGACTCCAGTTCAAATCCCAGCCCCCCTGTGTCATAAATATATATTGTAAGCTTCTTTGGGATGAAACATTTTTTTATATGTAGGCCTGCAGAAAATGTTATAATACAACATAACTGTCAACATTCCCAATTGTAAACTGGGTATTATTTAGGCCATTCCCCTGTTCACTCAAACCACACTTATTTTGGATGAGACTGTTGGAATTCGGGACTATGGTACATAAATTGGGACTTTTGGCAGACATGTAATAAATGAAGTATGTTTATAATAAAATATGTAATAAATAAAGTATGTCACACCAATAAAAAGGCCACACCATATAATTCCTTAGCAACAAATAATATAGTATTTTTTTCTGTTTTATTACAAAGCTTTTTTTTTAAAAACATATGCTCAGCACATTTACTCAAATTGGAATGACAAAAAAAAGTTGAATTGACAATTTTCTTTCTGCAAAGCCTGCACTTTGCTATCAATAAGAGGGATACATCGACTGGCATCCAAATCCCACGATAGGTTCGCAGAAGAAAATAATAAAAATACGATACAGAACAATTTACATTGTTACAATGAATCCAAGTGCTGGGCTTTTTTCACAATGTATGGGAGGAGAATACACAAAACTGCATCTCCCTTTCCTTGTGACTTACGGGATGCCTTTCCAAATGGGCTAAATATAAGACTCTGCAAGTCGTCCTACAAGATCAATCTTATATTAAATATATGTAATTGACATAATACAAACAGAAAAGACTGAGAACATGATTATGTATAAAACAAGTGAGATAACTTTTAAACGTTTCTCTTGAAAGAGGCATGGCTGGGTGGGCAACTGTGGCAGGAAAAGGACCTGCATTATCTATGACAACTCATGAGACGTAAGGCAGAAATGCACTTTTCCAGGGGCGCACGCAGGGGGGGTTTCTGGTTCTCCAGAAACCCCTCCCCTCCGCTAAGAACAGTGTCCCTACATAGCGGCACTGTACTATACAGCAGCCGCGGCGCTGTCAAAGAAGCGTCCGCGGCGGTGCTGTACGATACAGCACCGCCGCGTACGCTTCTTTGACAGCGCCGCAGCTGCTGTTCAGAGCAGTGCCGCCGCAGTTCTCTCTATATGGTTTTTTTTTTGGGGGGGGAGGAGGGAAACACCGCTTAAAAATCCTGCGTGCGCCCCTGCTTTCTATTGTAGTGCACAAAATCAAAGGGCACAATGATAATCTAGAACAAACTTACTTTCTGTCAGTGCCAGATATAGGATGAATGGACAACCTTTGGTTCACAGACCGCTGTGGAACTACATCTCCCATGTTCCTCAGCCAACCACTGAGAATTACATCAAGTAAAATAGGTTATTTTTACTTTTACTAAAATTGTTCATGAAAACAGACATCAATTACCATCAGTGGTGGCTGCCGAACATCTTACCCTATTCCGTAAAACTAATAGTTTTTATCTATTGGCCATATTGTCATAGCATCAAATATAAGAATACTTGTGTGGCCTTACAATTTATAACTTCGGTCAATGACAACGTTTTAAATCAATGTCAGATATTGTTTCTTTCAGCAAAAAGAACTTTACTATATATATATCCTTTTAAATACATAATATTTCAGTAATGATCCTTTTTGAACAATGGACGTGTCAAAGGCTGTTTTAATTCATCCCTAAGTAAATACAGTTACAAAAACAAAAACGATAAACATTTTCGTGCAAAAAAAGAAATCACAAAATAAACTCTTCTTTTGTTGCAGGAAAAGGTGGGCTTAGTTTAAACCCTGACCAATAAAATATACATCAATCAATCCTAAGTCTGATATATAAAAGCATTCAAGTTTTATGGAGAATAAACAATACAATGATAAAAATAAAAAAGAAACAAAAAAACAAAGTTTGATCCTTTTGCTCCATTCTTAAATAAAAAGAGGTTTGTCTTGTCCGTGTTTTATGTCCATTGTCAGCACTCTGTTTGGTCTGTGGCTGGATTAGTTAAGGAACTTCACGTACGCTGTGAACTCTGCAGACAGGAAGTATGAAAACGTTGGTTAACTATGTATCCTGATGATCTTCCAATGTCTTCCATCCCTGGGGAACGAGCTGATTTACATGAAGGCCCCCGGTACCAGTGGTGCCAAACTTCAGGCAGTGATTGTCTATAAGGTACAGTGTCTCTAGCAGTGGCATATCAATGTCAATGGCAGGCTCCTTGGGGAATTGTGGTGCCAGTTATGGAGGAGTTGGGGAGTTTAACAAGCTTCCATCTCCAGGAGTCCTCCTGCTGCTGCTGCCTTTGCTTTACACGCTGAGAATGAATTTTTTTCCCCTCCTGAAACATAAGGAAAACATGGACGTGAGCGTCATTGAAGACTCCAGAGGCTTTATACACAGTGCTTAAAGATATATCATCAAACTTAAATTTAAAAGGACACACCCTACCCTTTCTCCATTATTATAATCCAATACTTAATCCCCTAGTAAACCTAAAATACACGTTGCTTTATATAAAAGTAAATATACAGGGACTGATTAAGGGTTCAGGGCGTCTTTGTCTAATGCGTTCATAACGCCCCCTCACCTTTCATACCAGGCTAATACATAGTAGGTATATGTTTATGTGTTTTCAAAGCTCAGCTCCACTTGGCTTTTTTAAAAGCTCACAGCAATCTTTGTCACTCATTTAATTTACACTAAACTGTATAGCGGTATAGTGGCGTGAAAGAGGGCTACTGAGGGTGAAGATGTGAAGGGCGAGGGGGCTGACACGTCTGTGCCTTTGTTTCTCCTACTAGTTTATCCTCAAGCGCCTGCCCAAGGCTGGCTCATTGGGCCTGAGTCATTAAGCAGAGCAAAGCAAAAAAAGGAGTAACTTTGCGCCTTTGCAAAACTATGTTGCACTGGAGGGGGAGGCAAATTTAAAATGTGCAGATAGATTTATACTTGGGGTAGGGCATGTCCTAGATCAACTTTAAATTTCAGTGTAAAAATAAAGCTATCAAGTATGTGTGTGCTACATGAAAATACAGATAATATTTAACTTATGTGCTATATAATGAACTAATTTGCGCCCCTTGCATTGTATCATAGTTTGCCCGGGATAAAATGTACTCCTTTTTTTTGCCTTGCACCCTTTAATGACTCAGCCCCTTTATCTTCAGCCTTCACCATGGGAATAGATCAAGATTAAAACTTTTCTACATTTTTCTAGTCCAGCTTGTGTCCACTGTACAATGTGAGCATTGAAATGACCTCAAACACTGGAACATCGCAATCATCACCATGTACTCTATCAGTCCTGATCCACATCTGATCTTGATCATATGTTGATCAAAAATGTCTTATGTATTTTGAAGTACTGAAAAAAAGCCTTACTGCCAGTTAAAACAGCAACAGGGTTTTTTCTCATTTCGCCCTATACATCAAAGGGCTATCTCTGGTGATAACACTTCTATCGCCAGCGATAATACCCAGTGGAGGTAAGATTTGCCATCAAAGCATGGACAGATGTTGGGGAAGCCCATATAACAAGTATAACAGAGGTACTTCTACGGCCACAAAACCTGTTCTGCTAGCGCCACCTCAGGATGGTGACAACAGATTTAAATCATTTAAAAAACGCTTTATTCCTTGAATGCACCTAAACATACTTTTACAATTATTTTAATACCTAAGAGAATTGATTATTTAAATATAATTCCTCAATTTCATAATGATATGGTGATAAAGTTAATATAAGGTTCTCCTGCATTATTTTAATATTTTAACCACCTTAGAGAGCAAATCACAATTTCACATAGGGTATAACAGAAATCATTCCTTTGACGTGTCTTCACATCAACTGTAATCAGATAGTTCTCTTTGAGTATTCCTGTATATCACTTTCATATAGAACAGAAGCCTTGGACACTGAGTTTTAGAATGTATTTCAAATGTATTTTCATTTTTTGCAGTTAGTTCAGCTTTAATTTGTCCGTTAGCAAAATGGCTGTACAGCCCAACTATCGTGGAAATGAAAGCAGTCCTGACTTCTCAAAAACAGTTAACCACTATCCAAGCAAACTGCATAGAATTACTAGCAAGAGCACCCCATGGATTCTATTTACTTTTAGGCTTTTCATCCCAGACGTTCAAAGGGTTTGGTCCAGGTTTGCTCTTCCTGGGAAGGTTTTCCTCTCAGCCTAATATTAAAACATTGGGCTTCCTGTTGAGGAATGTCCTGGAGGCGCCAGGGCCGTGGGTTCACAACAGCCTGATACAAGAGCTGTGATTCAGAGCTGCTGCCGATTAGGAGCGAGGAATGTCTGCTTCACCAAGAGAAATACAGCTCTGCTGTGTTTAGACCATTTCTTACCCATGCTGTCTTTGAAGTCAGGAGGTTATAATAACTATGGCAGTCCTGCTCCCCAGACCTCTGCAGTGAGAGAGGGGCCGTGAAATCTGATAGAATTAAAATACCTGGTGATAGCAATGCTTCCGACTTATGAATTAAAGTGTAAAAAAAAGTACAATTCTGAGCAAATTATCAGCATCATTACCAGCCTGAACATAAACGAATAGGAACTAGACCTTAAAGTTATTGTCCCTGATGATCTCATTTAAAATGTTATAGAAAAACTAATATGAATTATAGTTGCAGAAAAAAAAAAAAAGTTTTTTATTTAGTCTAATTTAAGATGCTAGCTAGTGTCCAGCAGACTAGAAACGGTCCTCCAAATCATTTCTGGGCCTACAAGGGTCTGTGAAAACATTCACAGCCGATTTTAACACAATGTATGTACTGCAAATATGGCCTTCTGACCTGTCTAATTGATTGCTGGACGTCTGAACAGCGTTGATTGCTCAGACAACTATTTAAAGTTGCTCTCTTTATGTTGCCATATTTCTTTAACACTCTATCCTATATCCTTATTAAAATCTCATCTATATGATTATATGTTTACACTTAAAAAAATAAAACCAAAGCAAAGTATTTCTGTTATCATAAATAAATAGTCTTTGTGTCAAGAATATACATATTTGTAGCACTCGCTTTGAAGGGTAATGACACCCAAAAGTGGAAAATTGAGATTAGTCTGTATAACTTATACATCTGAATAGATGTTATTAAACACCTCCTGTTAAACGCCTACTTAACTTAAACTTCCGTAGACTTAATTCAAATAATTAATTTATAGACACAGAAGCACTTCCTGCACAATATATATATCTTACAGGCTAGAAAACGGTGTAGGTCCAGAATAACTAGCAACATCTGATCAGAATTTGGTCATTTGTAGACCATGATCTAGCAGTGTGTTTGACTGCATCTAACAATTTCACATACTAATTTGGTCAACCACATGTGTCTAAACTAGACCCAAATCCTAATGCTCAGACCAAGCGACTATGCCTGTATCTTTTTGGACAGCTTTGGAACTTTTTAACAGAAAATGAACTTATTTAAATAAAGCCTCTCATACACAGTTGGACCAATACACCTAAACTAAGTGCACTGTGTTGTGGCTCATCTGGACCGGCATCGGGACAAGTGGCGTGTCTATGTGACCATGGGAGCCTGGCATCTATTCCAGAGGGCTGTAAAGCACTAGGCTGCCCATTAGAAACCTCACTTCCCCTTCAAACATTGCTGCATGCACCAGTAGCAGGTGCACAGAGCTCAGGCACAGATGCTCTACTATGCTGATGCCTCCCAACGTTCCCACCTGCAGACAAAAATGTCCACAGGTGGGACAGAGCCCTAAAATCGTGACTGTCCCGAAGAAATCGAGACAGTTGGGAGTCATGTAATGAATGATCCTAATCAGATTTGACTGGATCCAAAACTGGGTCAAACGATGGCCTACGCTGCATATGTAGGGTCATCATTTGACCCAGTAATGATGGTAGCAGACTGTCAAGTAGACATATGCACCAGCCTTCTCCTGCATTCCCAGACTGAATGATGGCTCTATGCATGCAGTTATGTGGGATATCGTTTGCTCCAATTTTACTCATTCAAATCCATTCCCATGGATCACATTGTGTTCTCACTATGATGAACCCACATGTTACAATGATAAGTCAATCTGGTTTATTTATACAAACCAAATCATACTGTATGAGGTCTGATTTGAAGCAACCTTAATGAAAACACTGTTTTGCTTCTGGATGTAAGGTGAGGCATGCAGAACTTTGCCTGCGTAAATAGGCAGTTTCTGTAACTAACGTGTTCTCCATTCCTGAGAAGATTAAGCAACACAAATTTCAATCCAGAAATATTCGCCTCATCCCTCATTTGATTAAGTTTTGCTAGCAGAATTTGGCCCTAAGTCCCAGTCCTGCCCCAAACACACCACGTAGCAGAATGAATTAAATGTCGTCACCCTAGTTCCGTTCACAGAGTATAAATTGGGTGAAGTAATGCTTTATAAATACAGTGTGGAATGGCATTCTGCTGTTAGGTGAGGCAATAGCTCCAAGACTGTACTGGAACTTCAACCTTGTGCGAAAGTGACTTTTCCGCCTCAAAGCTTGATTTCAGAAAAATTTCACAGCAGCTTCACTCATCTTTAGACAGGAGTCATCTGCAACATTGAGAGATGATATACACAGACAGAGTGGTAACAAATGACATGCCGACATGTCTTTAAGAAAGAATGTGAACAAGCAAAGTGTCCTGGAGAAAACCACAGCATACTAGAAAAGTAAAATAAGCAATGGGGTTAAGAGACACACAGGAATCTGTCTGGCCATGGGAACAGAGGATTGCTAGTTGTCTAAATAGAGTGTCACTTTCCATGGGATTGAACTTGTTGACCTTTCTGGTTTGGATCTTTGCATTTGTTTAGGGTGGAGTTCTAACCTCATGCTCTCTAGTTAAAATGTACATTTACAGCTCCACACCCAGAACAACATCTCTGCCTAATATTTATTAAGTGAGGTTTTTATCTAACAGAAAATCCACAACTGCTTGAAAACCAGTACCTGATCAACCAATCCGCTGATCAGGCTGCAGCCTAAGGTCATGTATTTGGGGGACTGCCAATGGCTTTTTGGGGGGTAAATTTGAATGTAACAAAATGTTATTGGGGCCCAGCAGACAGGTAATAAATGTTTATAGACATTCCCTCTGAAGAAATCACGAGTTTGTGATGAAACGCGTCAGAAACACTGATTTGTTTTATTAATTTTTTCTCTGCTTCATCCTACCTATTTGGCATATATGATTATACATTGAGCTGTCCATTTACACCGGATGCGGTAGAAGACGACATCTTAATATATTCAGCGTATCCGGAAAGGAAGGAGCTGAGCTATACAAGTGTTTGGCCAAACAGAAGTATTTAATAGAGGTGAACCACGGGCTGAGAGGACGCCTGCATTCAAGCATACGGTAACTTATGGTGATTACATTGACAGCCTATATCCGCTTTGCATTGACTTGTCTATGAACTACAGACATTATCTCATGGTGAGGTGAACTATGAGCTGAAAAGTAGTTTATTTATGCACTCGATTATCATATACATATTTGTTGACAGCTAGGATCCTCTACGAAACTTCTATTGCTTGAACTACCATTTCATTCAGAATATCCAATTTATGTTTTACCATACTATACAGCTCCTAATGATCAATCGGAATCGTATTTGTTTGCTGGGGAGAGCTAATGCATAATTAAGATCTAGCATATAATGCACATGTGATTCATTCTGACATTCCTAATATATGGAAACACTTATTTTGTTTATTACAGATTTTATTGTCCAGCTCTGTCCAATTATATTACATAGATAATATGTGTTCAATATAGTTGGTTATTATACGTAGGATGTTACGCATGGTATATTTTATAAGTATATAACATTTATGTTTATTTTTATGTTATATACATTTCTCAAAAATGTTTTACAATTTTTTATAGAAGCAATAGATCAGTGCACTGGTCAGATATAAATCGATACTAGCAATATTGTGGTTTATTTATTGTTGTGTATTTTCGTCAATAAAACAGGGTTGCTTTTATCCATTTCCATTCGACGATTTTCTTAGCCATATATTTGGTGTTACTTTTAGATGATTACGGCTCTACATCCAGCGCTGTGTATTATTATTTTCAAATTCTTATGCCCGGCTTTTTTAAATGTAAATTTTACCCATTTTCAGCCTACTCTGCATCACTCCGGTGTTCAGTACTCTGTTAACCAGATAGGTTGCTAAGACATAGTGTAATATTGTGGAGATGTGGGGTGGTGCCTTTGTATAAAATCTCCTTTTGATTTTAGGTAGGAAATGAGAATGTGACAGTCTGCAGAGTAGACAGGGCTGTCAAAAAAAATATTGGCCCACGGTGCAGCAGCTTCTTGCCTATATTTGCCAAAAATTTGTGCTCTCTGCACAGACTTGGAAAAGGGTGTGTGACCATACGGACCAATAGCAATATTTGTCACAGTCACCTTCCCCAGTTCCCCTACCACCTATAATCCATCTCAAATGGCACACATAGGTGGATGGGGTGATCGGCTGCAGTCTCAGGAAGCCCATAGCTCCAGCCAGCACCACTGCTGGGCTCCCAAGTTCTCGGAATGAGCCACCATATCCTTCCCTCAGCAAGCCTTGGGGCCTGGCTCAAACACTGCAGCAGAGCCTGTGAGCCCAGTGAGACGCCACTGACTGCCTGGCCAGAGGCAATTTTTTTGGCATATGTATATATGTATTTGGTACAAGCCAATAGGTATCAACTTATCCTTGATCTGCAAGGAAAAATAGCAACAAATATCACTATTGCAGATATTTGCTTAAAAAACTGTAAATTCTCTGCAACCTGTAGCATATTTGCAGACAGCAGGCAGTTCAAGTTCCCCAGTCAAACATCAGAAGCACCTTTGAGAGAATCTCTAGCATTAGTATGTCGACAGAAAAACAGGTCAAATCAGGATTCTTTTCAAGAAACCACAGGCATGCAACTAGCAGAATAAGGACTGCCCACATCTGAGACTTCACTGGGGGACTTTTTGCTGAAGTCTTGCCAAACCAGGCATGCCGCTGCACAGCCCAATCCACAAGTAAAGTCGGCACAATCAAAGGCTGCAATTACAGCACCCTGGCTGTGGTTAGGCTTCAAAGAGAATGCTGCAAGTCACATTTTACATATGTGGAGTCCTAGAATCAGGGATAAATAAAAGCCACTGTGTGCTTATTATTTGTGCTTCATATTTAATGCCACTGCTGTGAGTTTACTGATAAATCCAAAAACCACTCCCAGAGAATTTAATCATTCAGGCAACGATACTACTGATGTGAAAGCATTCCACAATATTACACCATTTATACATTGTACAGTCGATTTCTTCCTATTTCCTACAGACCAAACAGTAGCCTCTTTCTAACATAACTATTTTGCATACATATGTGCATGTGTACATATGTAGACATACACACTCATAAATCTGTGTTAACATTAACACTTGTCCCAACTGTAATCTATATAAAGGAATAACGGTGAACATGGTGAACAAAAGAGAGAGTGTAGATACTAAGGGGTCTATTTATGAACAAACTTAAATTGCTCACGTTAACTTTCATTTTTTTATCGAAATGATAAAAATTGAATTATCATGGCAAATTATAATTGATTAGCTGTGACAGCGGCTCCGACAGGAGCCTGTCCCAGTAAATAATCTATAGTAAAATGATTGCAATTGTGATAAATTTACTTATAGGTATCTATGACATGACTGAATGTGTGATGGGGAGAGCATGAAGTCTACAGGGA